>NC_083322.1:41370226-41970226 GCF_963455315.2 Globicephala melas
ACCCACCATCTGGATTCCATGATTAACCTTTTACTGTACTTGCTTTATTGCATGTCTTTCCATATATCCATCCCCCTTTTCAATAACTCTTTGATATGTTTCAAAGTAAATTTCAAACATATATACACTTTACCTCTATACATTTTAGTATGCATAGCATTAACCAAAGTTCGATATTTGGTTATGTTTTTTAGTTTTTTTTCAGTGAGGTAAAATTTACATACAACAAAGTGCACATACCTCAAGTATACCATTCAGTGATTTTTGACAAGTGGATACATTTGTGTAACACAAATCCTGATCAAGATACAGAATATTCCCATCAGTCCAGCAAATCCCCTCATGTTTCTACCTTCATCCTCACAACTTCAGAGGCAAATACTGTTCTGATTTTTTTTTCCACCATAGATTAGTTTTACCTGTTTTAGAAATTCATATAAATGGAATCACACAGTAAGTACTCTTATATAAATCATTTTTTCACTCAGCATAATGTTTAAAGATTCATCCACATTATTATGTGTTCCAGAATTTGTTTCTTTATACTGCTGATTAGTATTCCATTGTATGAATACACCTCAGTTTGCTTAACAATTATAGCTGCTGTGAATGTTTTCAAGTCTCTTTGGGGAAATGCTTTCACAACTGTTGGCTATATACCTAGGAGTGGAAATGCTGGGTCATAGGGTAGATGTATGTTTAATTTCATAGGAAACTGTCAGTCCTTTTCCCAAACTGATTATACCAACACCACTGTATGAGAGTTCAGGTTGTTCTATGTTCTCCCAACATTTAGTATTGTCAGTCTGCTTTTTTCAAATTATTATTTATTTTAGCTATTCATGCAAGTAGTAATATCTCACTGTGGCTTTAACTTGTATTTCCCTGATAATTAATGATATTGAGTATCTTTTAAATGGCTTATAGGTCATTAATGTATCTTCCATTGTGAAGTGTCTATTTAAGTCAATCCAAACTGAGTTGTTTGGTTTTTCAAATTTTTGAGGTGTAGGAGTTCTTTACATATTTTAGATACTAATTCTTTGTCAGATATATGTCTTGCAAATATTTTATATTAGTCTATGGTATATTTCTTTTGTACTTCATTAACACTGTCTTTTTATGAGCAAAAGTTCAAAATTTTGGTATAATTTAATTTATCAATTTTTAAATGGTTATTGCTTATCCTGTCTAAGAAAACCTTGCTATTCCAAGTTGTGAAGATATTCTCCTCTATCTTTTTCCAGAAGCTTTAGAGTTTTCACTTTTACATTTTGGTCTGTGATTCCCTCTTGAATTAACTGTGTATAACGTGAGGTAGGGGGTCAAGGTCCATTGTTTTTCCATTTGGGTACCTAGTGCCGGTACCCAATCTATTTTTTAAAAAATCTTGTCCTTTATATGTTTTTGTAAGATCCCTCAAATATTTCTGAAACAAGCAATAATTGGATTCTGCCTAAAGGCCAGAGGATGCCCTCATGAGTCTCCTTGAAGTGCTGTGATGGGTAATATTCTCCCAACATAGACATACTAAAATATAATTCCCCTCCTCCACAATAAAAGGTGCTCTGTGTTTCCTTTAGTCTTGGCCTTAAGTTATTCACTTTCCTGCCTCTCCAGGAGTGGTGAAATGCTGCTGTGCACTCACTTGACCAGGATGGTTAGCTTGTTCCTACCGGGTCTTGTGGAGATGAAGCAGCAAGATGCTTAGGAGGACAGTCTTTTGGGTCTGAGTAGCCTAATGGGTTTTTACAGGCCTCCAGGGCTTATCATCAGCACTTTGGGAGAGCGTTTGTTCTACAGAACTTTTTAAAGGTAGAGAAGTTAGACTCTGATAAGATCTAGAGACAGAGCAAATCTGTGCTCTGGTTCTTTTGGTAAATTTGATTCTGGGTTCTCAGCTCTGAGTGCCAGTTGTTAAGTGGAGACTTTCATTTACCCTCTTTTAAACTGTTTTTCCTACCTTTCCCCTTTTTGCTCAGCAAAGAGAATCAGACCCTGTATGTATGTATGTACTTATATAGTATGTGTGTGTGTGTATATACACACACACACACACACACACACACACTTATGAAAGTATATGTACTGGTTACGAAAATAAATAATACAAGCTCATAGTTGAAAACTTTGATAATACAAACAATGTGCAAAGAAGAAAGTTCAAATCAGCTATAATCTAACACCCAGAGATAGGCCATGGTGTCATTTTTTGGTCAACTTTGATTTTGAATCTTGGCCCTGTCTCTTACTAGCTTGGCACCACTTTGACTCTAACCTCCCATCTGGGAAATGGGGATAACTTCCTTCATGGACAAGCTGTAAAAATGAAAGATGATGTATGTAAAATCTTTGGCAAATAATAGATACTAAATAAATATAAGTTCACCTATTGAAGGGTAAAGAAAGTGAGCGGGTGTAGGGGAAAAAAAAATCTCAGTTCCCTTTTCCCCCCCATTTTAAGTTCTGTTATTAAACTCCTTTAAAGCAGGCACAACTAGAGGGACAGAACACAGGATAGTGGTTGCTAGGAGCTAAGGGTGAGGCAGCAGTCGATTAAAAAGGGGAAACAGTTCTATATCTTGATTGTGATGGTAACTACACAACTGTATGTGATATTTAAAACTCACAGAACTATACACTGAGGGTGAATTTTATTGTATACAAATTATACTTCAATAAACCTGACTTTAAAAAATACTCCTTTAAAACAAAGTCCTAAATTTCTTCATTGATTTAAATTGGTCCTTCCAGGTCCTCTCAGCATTTCCCCTCCAGTTTATCTCTTTTCTAGACACTTGAGGCTTTTTACCTTCCTGATGGTGTTCTGAATGTTGGTTTGGCTCTCCTGTTAATTGTTATACTGGATTCTTTGTTCCCTGCCTCCCTGCTTTGCTGCATATTTTATTTCCCTCTTTTGAATTGACATTCTGTTGAGCTAGCTTCAGCTGTGCTTAGCAAACCAAATGTATCGCTGTTTCACTTGCTTTTTTGTGTGTGTGTGACAGAAATGTTCTGATCAGGGCAACTAATTAATTATAGTGAGCAAGGTAAGAGAAAAGCAGATCCTGAGTCCTTGTGTTAATGGTTAAACAGACATCCTTTAAAATCTTCTAGATTGTTCCTTCTACTATGAACAAAGGACTTGGAACAATTTTTATGCTGAAAAATAAGTAAAACACAGGCTCACAGTGGAACTTGTTATAGCTACTTGTTGTAGCTCAGTTAAAACAGATACAGCTATTTGAGGTGTATCTAATCACATAATACATCCTGAAATTTCCAGGACAGTCTGGATATAAAATATTCCATGCCAAGTTCTCTCTAAGACACTCATATTGTGTAGACCAGACAAATGTATCTTGATTCATAAGATATTGTTGCCAGACTCATAAGTTAAATTTATTAATTCTTTCTTTATTTTTCCATTCTGCAGGTATTTACTGAGCACCTACTACCGAGTGCTAGGCTCTCTAGTAGGCTCTGGAGAAACAGATAAAATCTTTCTTGAGAAGCTAATGTTGTTCAGTCTGGGGTATGGACAGGCTAACAAATGAGTTCAGTTTCTCTAGAAAACAACTGCGTACAGGAAAAGACCAGAGATAAGTCAATTCATGTACAATATAATTTACTGAGAAGCTTTTAAACTTTACTGTATAGACATATATTTTAACTGCATAAGTAATATAGGCTTGTTTTAACACACCAGTATTAGGAAGATTTTATTAGACAGCCCTCTATTAAAAATGTAGTATTTAAGTAAATGTATAATATTGCATATATTTATATATTTTCAACAGGAGAGATTGTAATCTATTCCCAGAGCTTTCACTAGTATAACTTTTGGTTAGAAATCTTCCTCTGACTAGCTTGACCATCTTGCAGTTACTTCTAATAACAGCTGGTATGTCCTGAGTTCTGCCAAATGCCAGGTAATTTGTAGACACTTTTTCTATTACTCATGCAACTTGGTGGAGTAGGCATTGTTCTTCCACTTTATAGACTAGGTGGAGAGTGGGTTTCAGAGAGGGTGAGTGACTTGTCCAGTACCACCAGCCGACTAGAGGTGGAGGGGAGATCTAATGTGCCTGACTGAAGGCAGTGTGCTCTTCTCCTGGCTACACAGCCCTTCATTGTTGGGGAGCTTTTAGCTGCGTATCAGGCATGCATTTATTTAAATCTCCACTGCTACCGGAAAGGAAAGTGAGAAAGGGGGACGTAATTAAGATGCCGCTACTGCCAAAGCATCCCTCGTAATCCAATATTCTCGCTGCAGCCAGAGAGATCCTTGTAAGTGCCAATTGGGCCATGTCTCTCCATTCCTCAGAATCTTCTGATTAATTTTTTTAAATTAATTAATTAATTAATTTTTATTTTTTTTGGCTGCATTGGGTCTTCATTGCTGTGTGCAGGCTTTCTCTAGTTGCAGCGAGCAGGGGCTACTCTTCGTTGCGGTGCATGGGCTTCTCACTGCAGTGGCTTTTCTTGTTGCTGAGCACGGGCTCTAGGCGCTCAGGCTTCAGTAGTTGTGGCTCACGGGCTCCAGAATGCAGGCTCAGTAGTTGTGGCGCATGGGCTTAGTTGCTCCGTGGCATGTGGGATCTTCCCGGATCAGGGCTCGACCCCATGTCCCCTGCATTGGCAGGCGGATTGTTAACCACTGCGCCACCAGGGAAGCCCCCTCTTCTGATTAATTTATTAATTCATTATTTATTTCTAAGGTTTAAAATTTTTTTTTATTGAGGTAACATTGCTTTATATCATTATATAAGTTTCACATGTACAACATTATTTTTCTACTTCTGTATACACCACAGTGTGCTCACCACTGAAGATTTAGTTTCCATCTGTCACCATACATTGATCCCCTTTACCTATTTCATCTTCCCTCACCCTTTCCCCTCTTCCCTTCTGCTCTGTTCTCTGTATCTACATGTTTGTTTTTGTTTGGTTTTATTTGTTTGTTTATTTATTTTGTTGTTGGCTCCCAGTTGTGTTAGGTTCATGGGTCTGTTCCTGTCTTTCCAGCCACATGTAGGCATAGTCTCTCCTGCCCTCCCCTAGAGGTGCCCTAGCCATGCTGGCCTCTTTTTGTCCTTTTCTTTCCCTATGTCCTCCTGTCCCTGGGCCTTTTCTCCTGCACTTCCTTTTGCCTAGAAGACTGTCCTTAAGCCCTTCCACCTTCTCACCCATCAGTTAACTCTGCCTCTGGTTCTCAGTGCACTGTGGCCCCTTCAAAAAGCCTGTCCTACTGCACCAACCCTCAGCGCACATGCCCACGTATTCACCTGCATCACCCGTTCATGGAGGCCATCATCAGGTGGTCATTTACAGATAGATGCAATCTGATTCTGTAAAAATGCCTCCTCCAGGAGAGAGCTCTAGGGGGGCAGGGATGCTGCAGTTTTTGCTCACCATTATCCTGGACCCTAGCACTGTGTGTGCAAAGAGTAGGCACTGGAAAATAACTGTTGAAAGAAGGAATCCTTCAGTCATTCCTGTCACCTCCACTAGTAGGCTTCCTCAACCTACACTCTCAGTAGGACCCTGAACGTTTCCTCTTTAGTCCTGTAATTAGAGACTTGGATGATTATTTGATTATTTGTCTCTTCTCCTGAGGGCCTCATAAAGGCAGGGGCCTCATGTTGACTTTCCTCATCATGGTGAGCTTAGCACAGCGCCTGCACAGAGGATGCCCTCTATAAATTTTTGTTGAATGGGCAAGCTAGGGGCCTGTAGACAAAAAGGGAGTGATTCAGAGGTCTGAGTATAAAGGCTTCATAAAGTGGCTCATTATCTACTAATTCAAATTTGTATTAATTTAATAAACATCTAGTAGTGTTATTAGCAACTCTCAAGCTGAATAAAACATTACTGCTACAAACAACACCCAAGGAAATCCTTCACACTGGTCTGAAGCCCCTTCCTATGGTCAGCTCTCTGGCCAGTGAAGGTAAATTCCTTCTGTTCTAGGCAGAGGCAGATTTTCCACGAGAAGCTGAAGCTTTGGGAGTGTCACTTGTGGCACACCTTCCAGGGCCCTGGGAGGATCCTTAGCAACATGTGCACAGGGTCATATGTTTTTATAAAATTAGCAAAAATAAGATATTTTAAATCACAATTAAAGGCCCTGTCTCTATCCACTCTGACTTTCCTTCTGTCACCTTATTGGGGGGATTAGAGCAGCCATGGGCATCCTGAGGCTCTGACTAAGAGGAAGTTGAGTTGGGGACACATTGAGCTTGGCTTTAGTGGGATATGTAATTTTCAGACAATTCTATGTATAGTTAAGTCATGGCTATTAGTCCCACCACCGAAATTGCTTCTGGAAAAACCCCTCCAGCCCACGGTGACGACCTACCTAGTATTGTGACACCAAGTTGGTGGCTAGTATCAATGAAGTTCCTTCTGAGAATCACTTGCTTTGGTGCTGAAGGCTATGAGGTTATTGGTGCTGGTTTCTCTATAATCCCCATACTTCCTGATTTCCTGAAAATGGCCTTTTGATCTTTGCTCTCTTGGTCTATCCAATGGTGGTGTCAGCCTCTAACTCCCTGAATTATCGGTATTTTAGGAATTACCCAAAACACTCAGAAGCTTCTTTTTTCCTGGCTGAACTCTGACCAGGCAACAAAAGCTCTGCCTGTGGCATTGGTATAACCTTCATGGCAGAGCTGTCTCTTTGGGCACCTTAAGTGCCTATCACCCCATCTTTGTTCCCTTATCCTTCTCATGTGCCCCATGGAACCCACAGGCCAAAAGGCACATTGCTCTCTCCCCAAGACCCAGAACAATGCCCCCCAAATTGTGCCCTGGAAAAACAGACCATTCATAAGTGTGAAAAAAGGCAGACAGCAGAGTGAGGAGGGAGAGAGAGAAGACAAGGGGAAGAAGACTGACAGCAGAATGATTAAGGAAGATGATGATGTGGGCACTAGATGGACTGGCTGAGAAAGACGCAGAAAAGAGAACAAAGCTGAGCTCTTCCCTTGCCAGATGTGCGTGTGTGGAATCATATCCTTATCCAGAGTTGGCTGGGGTCAGGCGCCAAGGTGAGGATGGAGCATGCTCATCTCTCTCCTGGATCACTGCAAGTTTCCTAGCTGGTTTCCCAGCTTCCACCCCTGCCCTCCTAAGTCCTTCTCACCCCTGCAGCCCAGTGATCCTCTTCAAATATGAGTCAGCACATGCCACTCTTCTGCTCTCGTACTCTCTGACCTCACTTCCGTCCTCTGTCCCCACCCTCAGTTGGTTCCAGCCGGACTCACTGCTCCTCAAATACGCTAGGCCTCCAATAAAAATATTAAAAAAAAAAAAAAAAAAAAAAAGCTAGGCCTGCTCCGGCCTCAGGGCCTCTGCTCAGCTGTTCCCTTTGGCTGGAAGGCTGCCCCTCGAATGTCCACCTGCTGCTCTCCTGCATCCACCGAGTCCCCTCCTCACTCAGCCTCTTCTGGTCACTCCATCAAAGACGACAACCCTCCCAATGCCCCTTTCCTTTCTAACATAATATATAATCTATTTATTTATTTGTGTTGTCTGTCTTCTTCCACTAGAGTGTAAGCTCTAGGGCAGGGATTTTTGTTTGTTCACTGCTGAATCTCCCTCTTCAAGCATAGTGCCTGGCACAGAGTAGGAGCATATTAAATATTTGTTGAAAGAATGACCTCATGAGGCAGGTGCTATTATTAAGCACATTTTATAGAAGATAAAACTTGGGCTTGCCAGTGTAAAGTAACCTGCCCAAGATCACATGGTGAAGTGAAAGAGCAAGTGTTGAACCCAGTCATGTCTGTTTCAAAAGCCTGTGCTTATAAATGCTTCAATGTAACAGTCTTCCTACAGCTGTGAACTGCTAAGAGCTGTTAATCGCTTCTCACATCAGCCTTTCTTTCTGGTTAACCAGACCACTGGGCCTTCAGATGGCCTTCCTGAGTTGCAAGTGAGTATTTAATGACAGAAAGGGATGAAGAACTAAATCATAACGCATGTGCTATGTGAGGAATTGAACGAACAGCTTTATGTCCACTTGGTTGAGAACAGAGATGTGGACTTGCTGAGGCCAGCCTCACCTGGGCTGTCTCAGAGTGGAAGAGGGCTGCCTCCGCAGGCAGGATCTCCCGCAGGCATGCCAGACACATGTTTGGGCACCAGCAAGGCAGAGGTACCAAAATAATGAAAAAAATCTTTTATGGTAGTAAGTGGCTATTAGATATTTTTAGGAACGTATAAAAGGTGTTATTGTAGGAAAAGTCAGAACTTTGCTGGACTTCCTTACAGGCATTTGACTGAAGGCATTGTTGGATATTCAGTTACATGTGGGCAGCAGCATCAACTTTTTGGCGCACAGAGTCTCTGGAGGTCAGTCTAACCCTGCTGGTCCTGGCTGACGGTGCCAGTGGAGTCATTTTATCTATCATTTACTTTCATAAATGGTATATGAATGTGTATGGCTTCCATTACGGAATGAGAGGTCAGTGGGGGCAAGAACCGTTGCTTTGTGAATCCTTGAGGAATAACAGTGGTGTTTCTGGGAAGGCTGACTTACTGCTGTTATTTTAAAGTTGGAGTTGGAGGTCTGAAGCGCTCCTATTTTTGCTTCTACACCTTTTCTGATGTGAAGCTTTCTCTGTCTACCTCCCTGGGCTCCCCTCCCTCAGCAATTATTCACTTCCTCTTCTGTGCTACAGATATTATTATATTTATCAGATCATATCATAATCATTTTTATCCACTTATGATTCCCTATGAGACTTAGAACTCCTAGAAGTATATGGCTTATTCATTATTGCATCTAGATTCATCTATCTAGCCCAGGGCCTGGAACAGACTGAAGGTTCTAAAATTTTGCCAAAAGCAATTAAAACCAAACTTTGGAGGTTAGAGGAGTTTCTAAGGAAAAGATCTTTTTTTTTGGTGAATTCCTTCATAAGACATGCCCGGCGCCTAGCATTGTTTACAAAGCAGGTCATACTGGAGCAATTGCTTCTGCGGCCCCTTGTTTTTCGTCAGACCTTCTCTGCTGGGCTGCTCAGTGACTCACAGCAGGAAGAGGAGGCATGGGTGCTAAACTGTCCCTCGACACCTCCCCCATCATGCCCCAAAAACCCCAAAATGACAAAAAATAGGCTTGTGGTCCTTTGAGCTGCTTGAGCCTATCACTTCACTTCTCTGCTTTTCGGTTCCTTATTTTGTAGCAGTTATGAGTTGAGATGGGAGACCTAAGTTCCCTTCAGGCTGTGAAATCTGAGTCTTTGAGCCTACTCGTGGGCAATAAGCAGCCCATAATCCTGCCCTCTTCCCACTCTCTGAAGAGCAGGTCAGACTTGGTTACCTCGGAACAAGACCCACACCCACACCTGTCCTTGGAGCTGCTGTTTTGTGACAGGTCTTTCCTTTAGCTGGGAGTGCATTTCTCCTGTAACACGTCTGCTTTCTGCTGCTTACCTTTGTGCTCTACTGCTGTATCCTTGATTTTGTGGATCAAGCCTGCTCTCAATATTCATTTTATCCAGGTTTTATCCCTATAAAAATGATGTGATAAATTTAGAACACTGCATATACCATCATGCTACTCATGTATTTTATTTTAAGCTATGTATGCTGGTCTTTTTTCTGTTTGTTCTCAGATCTATTTTCTACCATCCTCAACCTTGGGTTTTGCATCCCTGGGAGCTACTTGTCCCAGGCTCCCTTACAGACCTCGCCAAATAGAGCCAGCAATGGAACACTGGAAAATGAGAGGAGGGAAGAAGCCGGGTTATTTCCTCCCCTTCCCTCTGTTTTAGATGGTGTATGGCAGCATCTTGCCCATGTCTCCAGAGCCTGCTGTACAACCCTCTCTCCATGGTTCCTGATTTATCCTGGAAATGCTGCCACAGTTCCAGATTCTCCCAAGAGGCCTCAGAATCAGGGCTCCAGTGACACTGCCTTCTCCCTTCATCCCTCTAGCTCCAGGGTTGATAGTGGCTTCCTGCTGTTCTCTGGTCTCTCAACTCTTCCATCACCTGATTAAATTCCCTCTGCAATAGCTAGCATGGCTCCTGCAGAGTATTTTCAACTCTGACTAAAATACTCTAGATGTATGTATACATCATACATATATACATGAAAATATGAATATCTATATGAATATATGTGTATGAAACTACACACATGTATGAAGACACATGTATGTATGAAAACACAGAAAAAGATCTGGAAGTTTACACATGAAACTGTGAACAGTGATTTTATGACTGGGAAAAGGAATGGGGCTGGGTTGGTATGGAATTGTGAAGGAGAATGATAGCTTTTTAAAAATAGCTTTACTGTGGCATAATTTACATATATAAGACCATAACATTCATATGTATGTATATGTGTTATTTAGCTTTTTTGTTTTACAATGAGCATGTATTCACATATTGCTTATCTAATATTAAAAATAAAAAATTAGGACTGCCCTGGTGGCGCAGTGGTTGAGAATCTGCCTGCCAATGCAGGGGACATGGGTTCGATCCCTGGTCCAGGAAGACCCCACATGCTGCAGAGCAACTAAGCCCGTGCGCCACAACTACTGAAGCCCGCATACCACAACTACTGAAGGCCGCATGCCCTACAGCCCTTGCGCTGCAAATACTTAGCCCCCATGCCACAGCTACTGAAGCCCATGTGCTCTAGGGCCCAAGTGCCACAACTACTGAGCCCACGTGCTGCAACTACTGAAGCCCATGCACCTAGAGCCCGTGTTCTGCAACAAGAGAAGCCACTGCAATGAGAAGCCCGCGCACCGCATCGCAGAGTAGTCCCCACTCCCTGCAACTAAAGAAAAGCCCGCGTGCAGCAACGAAGACCCAATGCAGTCAAAAATAAATAAATAAATAAATAAATAACATAACATAACATAAATAGCAGGAGTGGGGCAGCCTTAAGCCATGTAGGGAAAGCCTTGCAGGTGACACTAACATTCATTCATGCAACAAATATTTTTTATTTACTATGTGCCAGGCACTGAGGGTCCATCAGTGAACAATATGGCCATGATCCCTGCTCATATTATCTGCAGTAATTAAATACACAATTATGTCAGTACTAATTAATTATGAAGAAGAGGGCAACAAAAGTCCTAACCTAGTCAGGGAGGGCTTCTCTAAGGAAGTGACTTACTAGCTAAGAGCTGAAGGATAAGCAGTTAAAGCTTAGTTGCTGGAGGGAAATATGAGACAATATGAGATGGTAAAGCGGGGCTGCCACTGAGTGCTTCCCTGGTTCCTGTTCTCAGGGAAGCTGTTCTAACAATAGAGTTTGCTAGAAGGTGTTCCTCGTTGGAACCCATAATGGGATGCCAGTCAACGGGAAGTGTGGGGAGGTTCTGTGGGACCAGACTTCTACTGCTGTAGCCATGCCTCCCACAGCACTGGATCCATCGTCTGCACGCCAGGTGGCTCCCACCTGGAGGAGAGGAAGCCAATGCCTTGTGTCCTGTAGTAGTTGACAAGGCTGGTTTGGAAGTGGCTCAAAAGCTAAGGATGCCCTGGGGTCAGCAGCAGTAACAAAGGTAACCATGTCCATCAACCCCTCATCCTTTAATGGGAACAACTGACACTTTCTCAATCTTAAGTAGAGTGGCATGCAAATGCCCAAGACAAGTGCTCAGTCCAGTTTCCATCCATATTTCTACTTCTGAGGTCTTCTTGAAATGAAATGCTGGAACTTGTGGTAAAAAGCTATTCATGAAGCAAGTCTCATTCTTTCTAAGCTCCGTATTTTTCTCTTTCTGCTTAACCTAATTCAGATTTTTTGCCTGTGCCTCAGTCTTTCCAATTCATAAACATTTTGGAAATGACTATAATCTCCTTGTTTTATTGTAAGTCACCAATCTCATTTTAGTGTAAGCCACCAATTATTCTGTGAAATTAAGTCACTTATAAAGTAGTCCATTGATTATAATTACAGTTTAGTTACAGCTTGTCCAGGTCTCCCAAACTATGTAAAATCAGGTTATGTTTCCTTTGACGTCCAAATTACAAAGGTAACAACAGGATCTTAGCTTGACCTCAGTGTCCTGCAGCTATTTCTGGGCGTCCCCAACGGGATGTGTGATTCGTGCTCACAAATCGGCTGCTGTAACCACATAGGTCCACCTAGTCCTTTCTCTTCTGCACTGGCTCCACCAGGTCTGCTTCCTGCAGGACCACTTGGAAAGCATCAGTGCTGTCACTGCCCATCATGAAAGCAGCACTGATGGTGCCAAGTCCACAATCTCTCCCAGTGCTGCCAAGCCAGCCAGCCTTTGGGCTCTCAGAGCAGAGTGAGATTTCATGAGCAAGCAGGGAAAATGGCCTCTTCCCTCCAGCTCTGTGCTCCACTTTGGCACCCGGGATCTGATTCTATGGTGCTTTGGACTGAGAATCATAAATGTTTCTTGTGAATAGTTTTCCCAATTTCTGGCCTTCATCTATTTAACCCCTGGGGCTCAAAACCAAGTTCAAGGTTTTAAGGAGGAGACAATCTGTACCATCCCTCAAACCTTCATGGTTCTTAGCCATCCCGGCAGCTACACTTGGGTCTGCTCTCCAAGTCACAAAACAAAAGTTCCCAACCATATTAATAGAAGCAAACAGATGTTATAGTGTCTGTGGGGGTGATAATTGTGCTGATGGGTATCAATACTAACAATCTAAAATTAGGCTCAGCTGGCCAAAATATATTAATAGTTTTAATTCACTCTAATAACTGAAATAACTAGTTTCAAGTAGATTCTGAAAATAAATACCCCATATCACAATGTCTTTTCCAAAAAAGACTGAACATATATGCACATTGATGTCAAAAAATTCCCAAGAACTACACAGGTGAGAACCTGTTTACCATGGAAACCAAGCAAGAGCTCCTCCTCAATTCTCACCCGAGGCTGAGGTGCGCGGCTGCTGTTTAAGAGCAAGGCCTGTGGTCTAGCAATGCTCTTGCCTATGTAAGGCCCTGCTTTTCCTCAGTGGGAGGCTTCCATCATTTCCTGGTGAAACTAGTAATACTGAGTACGGTCTTCGTGGGACATGGAGCTCTCAAGACATTTATCATTCTTTCATTTAACATTCACTGTGTCCCCTCCTGCTAGGGGCTTTGGGGAATTAAAAAAAGGTATAAGACATTCTTTTTAGAAGTTTACAATGTAAAACAAGTTCATTTTTTGAGGTCATTGTGCTAAGTGAAATAAGTCAGAAAAAGACAAATACTGTATGATCTCACTTATATGTAGAATTAAAAAAAAAAACCAAACTCATAGAAACAGAGTAGATTGGTGGAGGAGGAGAAATGGAAGAAGGTGGTCAAAGGGTACAAACTTCCATTTATAAGATGAATACATTCTGGGGATGTAATGTACAGCATGGTGATTATAGTTAACAATACTTTATTGTATACTTGAAAGTTGCTAAGAGAGTAGATTTTTAAAGTTCTTGCCACACACACACACACACACACACACACACACACAATTGTAACCATGTGAGGTGGTGGATGTGTCAACTAACCTTGTGGTAATCATTTTGCAATATATACATATAACCAATCATGTTGTACACAGTAAACTTATAAAATGTTTTATGTCCATTATATCTCAATTATGTGGGGAAAATTGACTTTTTAGTGAGTCAGACACTATTTAATTTACATTTATGGATTCTCTCACTTAATCCTCATGTAAAGTAAAAGCTACTATTAGCTTCGTTTTACAAATGAGGAAAGTGAAACTGAGTGACTTGCTCAAGGACATAGCAGTCGGGATTCTATTAGAATCTTTGCTTTTATCCAATGCATTGTGTTTCTCCTTCCCAACTTCCATTAAAAATCCTAGGACTGTTGCCAATCAGATAACCAGATTCCCCTCAATATATATTTGACTTGAACATAGCAAATTCTGTAAGTTGGTACAAAACAGTTTCTTCACTGACTGGTAAGAATTGTCAGAGTAGTCTCACCACATTACAACGCTCCAGTTTCCTGTGCAGAAATCTGGATTAAAGCTTTAATCTGGATTAAAGAGTTCTTAAAAAGTAGTAGTGCCTTTTGGGACTTCCCTGGTGGCACAGTGGTTAAGAATCCGCCTGCCAATGCAGGGGACACGGGTTTGAGCCCTGGTCTGGGAAGATCCCACATGCCACAGAGCAACTAAGCCCGTGTGCCACAACTACTGAGCCTGCGCTCTGGAGCCCGCAAGCCACAACTACTGAGCCCAAGAGCCTAGCGCCCATGCTCCACAACAAGAAAAGCCACTGCAATGAGATGCTCGCACACCGCAACGAAGAGTAGCCCCCGCTCACTGCAACTAGAGAAAGCCTGCGCAGAGCAATGAAGACCCAATGCAGCCACAAATAAATTAAAAAAAAAAAAAGTAATAGCGCCTTTTAAATATACTACTGGTTATTTTTATAACCATTAGGGTATAAGTATAGACAAAGGAAGTTTTCTCAAGATGTTTCACTAAGATGTATAAGCATTTTAAAGAACCAGATTGTAGTAACTACATGTTATTTCTCTAAATTTGATAATATAGAAATCTATTTCTAATAAAATAATGACAATAGTGAGTGATTGTTTCCCTTCAGGGAAACTTTTAAAAAAGGCATGGCAAAGCTCTGGTCACTACAGGACAGGTTTAAAGTTCTACTAGGAGTTGGGGTTGTTAGATGTTGATGATGTTGACGGGTTGTTAGGTGTTATACTAAGACTCATGCTAGGTGATAAGAGACAGCACAGCACAGTGGTTAAGAGCATGATGCTGAAGTTCAGATCCCAGTGTTACCTTTTACTACCTTTGTGACCTTAGGCAAATTACTCAACCTGTCTGAACCTCAATTTACTATTCTGAAAAATGGGGAGAACATTACCTACTATTATGGATTGCATGTTTGTGTTACCCCCAAATTCACCTATTGAAGTCCTAACCCCCAGAGTGGTTGTATTTAGACATGGGGCCTCTAAGGACATAATTAAGGTTAAATGAAGTCCTAAGGATGTGGCCCTGATTGGACAGGATTAGTGTCTTTTAAGAAAAGACACCAGAAAGCTTGCTCCCTTTCCTTCTCTGCACAGGCACAGAGGAAAGGCCATGTGCGCACAGTGAGAAGGTGGCCGTCTGCCACCTAAGGGGAGAGCTCCCACCAGACACCAACCTTGCTGCTGGCACCTTGATCTTTGGACTTCCAGTCTCTAGAACTGTGAGAAAGTAAATGTCTGCTGTTGAAGCCAGTCTATAGTATTTTGTTATGGCAGCCAGAGCAGACGAAGACACTTACCTTGTAAGGTTGTTGAAGGATTAAATGAGTTGATACACTTAAAGAGCTTCCCACAGTGCCTAGCATGTGGGAAGTCCTGTGTGAGGGTTAACTAGAGTTGCTGGCCTCAGATCTGTGGGTTTGGGTTTTGAGAATGGTGATGTTGTGCACAAATGTGGCATACATAATTGTACATGGGCACACTCAGTTCTGAAAAACAAATTTGAGAAATTAATTTTAAATTAATTAAGTGAGAAGACATTTACATTCTAAAGTGAACTTAGGCAAAATTAAATGTGCCAGCCTAGGTTAGGGCCGATATCTCATGCCTTCCTCCACCCCTCCTCAAAAGTTTAGATTCATGTTAGTTTAAAACTTCTTGCCCCTCTCCCTCCCCAATAAAACCTCAAACCAACTATAAGTAAATTGTTATGGGTCTCTGGGGAAAAAGAAAACGGAACAGGAAATATCTGGATAGATAAGGGAAGTCTGTAAAACATAGATGATGGTTGTAATTTTAGGAATTCCAATATGAATGGCATCAAGTCAAATTCTCATTTTAAAATAATAGAGGCCAGAATGCTTAAATGTTAGTCTTTAAATATATTTTTCCTTTTAATGTACTAAATTCACATATATATGATTCTTTAGTCTTCAGGTAATTATTATGAAAGTCAACTTAGGATAGAAGAATCATTTTCTATGAAGGATCAGAAAACACTATGAAAAAGAAACAACTGCTTTCAATAAACATTAAAATATACTTTCAGTTCCAAAGTATCATTCTTTACAAGGGAGGAGGAAGAAGAGTTGGGAAAGCAGGAGAAAAAGAGGGAGGGACAAAGAGAAATAGAGAGGAAGGGAAAGGGAGAGAAGAAATGGAAAAACAAGAGAAAGGAGGAAAAGGAGCAGAGAGAAGGAGAGGAGTGAAGAGGACTGTAAAAAAAATTGGTTATGAAAAAAAAATTGGTTCTGTAGCTTTGAGGGGGCTGTTTGTTAAGGTCCTTTGTAAAGTTCGGGGGTAGGCGGGGGTGGGCTGGGGAGGTGGAGAGGAACAACATTCTCTTCCAACCTTTTGAAATTTAGATGAGCTCATTAATCAGTTCTCTCAGCTTCCACTGCCCAGACCCTGGGAAGAACAACCTTTGGCCTGTGGACACCAGGCTCTCCAGGCTTGGAGATGTAGCACTCAGGTCTAATTTTAGCAGTAAGATTTAGACCAGTGAATAATAGTTGTACCCTCCAACCCCAGCCCCTCCACACTCATCCAAGCTTAAGGATGAAGAAGGCCTTTCCTGAGCTTGCCCACCATTTGCGGCCCTGGGACTGGAGTTCTGTGAGCCACTGTCTCCATAGGGCTTAGGTCCTGATAGAGGACCACACAGGTGGCGAGTATGACAGACAGAAAGAATGAGAGCGATATCTTCAGCTTCCTTCCTTTCTTCTTGAGGCTATGGTTCAGCAAGAATATACCCTCCTAGGTTTTTATAATTTGGGAGTAGAGACAGAAAATTTTAATTTACATGTACAAAGTGTTAAGCATTAGGGATACAGATAGGCACGGGAGAAATGTCAGAGTTCCTGCCTCCTTAGGTTGATATTACAGTGGGGGAGGCAGTAATAAGCCCCTCCTCTGCACCGTATTTTGCACCCCTCCATCCTAACCAGATATGTTCACACCTTCCAATACATACTCTTACTCTTGCTCCCTCCTGGACTCTCCCTCTCCTGGCACCAGGGCAAGAGGCTTTCCTTGTCCCTGGTCTGGTCTTCAAATCCCTAAATTGTAATTGTAGATTCATATGCAGTTGGAAGGTGGATCCTTTCGTGCTCATCACATGTCATGCAACAGGATTTGTGATGAATTCCATGAAATCTCATAGGCTTTAATGGAAAAATTTACAAAGCAAGAATGAACAAGAAAAGAGAAAAGATGGGCCAAGGTTCTCTGCTGGACACACCATGGGTGGACATTTCAGGGAAGAGAACTTGCCCCCTTGCTGTTCTCCTTATAGAGCAAGAGTGAGAACGTCTTAGTCAGCTGGGAGATAATCCGACTTCTTGTGTATCATCCAATCTGGGGTTAGATACCAGCTCTTAACTGGAGTCACCTAGCAAAGCCGACTGTCCAGCACCTGAGGACCTTGAGTTCTATGGAGGGGAGAAACTTGTCCCTCGAGAGGTTTGGGGGCAACCCCTCCTGCAGGGAAGAGGTGAAGAGCCCAGGTCTCAGCTGGCTTATTGTTCAGACAACCCAGAATAACCAACCTAGGTCAGTTTTGGCCAATCCTGACTGTGGCACCACGAATCTTTTTCATCTTTATACCTCTAGCACTTAGCATAGAGCCCGGCATATGAAAGGTACACGAGCAATGCCTGATGATCTAATAAGTAAATGTGCTTTTGTGCCAGCTGAAAACAAGTGATTTTGTTCTTGCTGATGAAATGATAGCAAGACTAATAATACACGTCGGTGCTTACATTTCTTGAATCTGTGGAAGTCTATGTGCATGCTCTGACTCTGTTTTGGTGAAATGTCTTTGAAGGATCCACAACTGTATGAGAAGTCACCCTGGCTTAAGCAAGAACTACTTTTACTGAATTTCTACCATTTCCTTGCAGCTCTGGCAAATAAGGCAGTGTCTGGGCTCTGAGACACTCAGTAAAGGAAGTCTCTGCAGGTGGCAGCTGCTCTGGAATTTCCCACAGCCAGTCCTCTAACAATCCTCTAAAATCTTTAGTACTTTGATTGAATTAGATGCAGGGTATAATGGGAAGTTAGCTACTGTTTGCAATTTTTTAATGAAAACAATTTGAAAAATTACATCCCTTAAACAATTTTCACGGGGACAGTGATTCCTAATCTCTTCCTCTCAGAAAACCCCTTTTAATATGATTTTCCCCACAAAAATCTCTGTTTTGAAATAATTTGTTTATAAGCAAACACATTTGTTAAATAATAATGAATTTATCTTCCCAAGAGGAGACCAAGGAGTCAAGTTTTGTTTTTTTTTCCTAACTAAAAGTCATCCTTGAGGCTTGATTTTGAGTAAACAATTACTTTAAGCTTCCTGACAAACTGAAAATAGCTAAAGAAATTCTCCCCTGCCCCCTTAGACGGTGGTTATTATTTTCCTAAACTGGTAGGATTCTAGGTTTGAAACTAGGTTCCAGAGGGCACCAAGAAAATATCACCCATTTAACAAAGGCCTGTGACTTCTCCTAGGTCTTTTGCTATCGATTTACCCTCCTTACTGGTAATAAATGCTCTACTGCGGCAGTTATTCCTGCCTAAGTCTAGGTGTCCTGCTGAGTGATGAGATTTTTGTCTGCCAGGCAGGTAGAGGCCAGACTTTAGTCCGAGCCTTCTGTTAAAAAGACATCGCTGGATGGTCAACAGGCAAGCTGGTCTATCCAGAGCCCTCACCTAGCCCTCACTGTCCCTTTGAGTTGTAGAAAAAGTCACATGTCTTCCTTGAACCTTTCCACCAGGGTTTTGCTTGATCTGTGGTATGAAGCTGTTACTTCAGGATGGGGAAAAAATTCTCAAGCAAGAGCATAATACAACTGTAAGTAACATTATTTTCTAAAAGGAAAAAAGAACATTTTCATTACTTTCATAAATTGCAATAGCACTTTTTTGGGGAAAGATTAGAATAAATAGGAGCTTGGAAATCTGACCTTGGCTGGTGTAAGAATAGAGAGAATCTGGTACTTCTTAATTTCCCATTCAGGTTCTCAGTGTTCCAGGAAGCAGTGTGTTCAAGTTTCTTTTCTCCATTTAGTTCTCCTGAATGCCCAGCTTCAGTGCCCAGGCATTGCTGCCAAAGATCCTGCTGGCACATTCAGCTGCCATTCAAGGAAACAGCCCTCCACACCGCCTCGCACTTGGAAGTCTGTCTTACAGCATAAAACAGGTGGAAGGACATTGTGCCTTTAGAGTTCTACAGGCATGTCTTGCTACTGCTATTGCCCAATGCCAAGAATGACAAAAATCTTTTGTGTATGTTTGGGGGTGGGAAAGACCAGATATTACTGTGAATAGCAGTTAACTTGCTATTTGGACAAGATTCCCCAGGGCAGCTGTTGTAACTCAGGCAGCAATAACTCTAACACTTGGCTCTGTTGCTAGGATGGATTGACAGAAACTTTGGACAAACCATTTAAAAAATTATGCTCCCATGACACAGTTGAATATATCACAGATCGACTTAAAGACTGAATATTTGCTAGTATCATAATAAGGAAGTACAATGAGCATATTACTCAACTAGGGTTATATTTACACTTCCATTTTCATTCTAATTATCTTGTGCTTTCAGTAAAGTCATTAGTATCTGTTGACAAAAATGTGAACTGACACAAGATTTTCACTCTATAGCTACAACTGAGACAGGATTACCTTTCTTACATGCTGACAATCTTATTTACACTAACAAGTTAGTCAACTTCACAATGGAATTATAAATTCTAACTTGTGAATTTGCCAATTATTTGTTCTTAGCCAAAGACTTGAACCCATGTTTAATTTTCAGTCTTGACACATACATGTACACATACATAAATAATTTTTTTATGTTTTGTATAAAGAAAAAGATTATATTAGTATTGATATTTAAATGGTAGTTTTCATTAAATTAAATTTATACTTTAGTGGAAGATTAAAATGACCGTTTGAAATAAATTATTCCTAGAAAATGAATTCGCAACATAAAGTTACATAAATCTCAACATTGTCAGTTAGATCTCCTCAAGATTCCCTAGACCTTATTAATGTGTATCAGTTTTTAAAAAATAGTTGCGTGGTTTTGCCTTCATCCTTTCCTTTTTTGTTGAACATATCCACACCAATAATAGAGGATACGATTGCCCCCATTTCAAAATGGGTTTAGCATGGGCTAAACCCATTAACTGTATCAACCCATTATTGATACAGTTAATGATCCTGTATTACCAGTAAAGCATAGAATTAAAATTGACCTTGGCTTAAATGGACTTATTTTAATTTGGTTATTTGATCGCAGCTGGAAAGTTGGACACACAGTAAGAGCCATCTGGCCTGCCCTGTCTCTGTTCATCCTGACCACTCACTACTTTGGCTTATCTACTGCGTCTCTTCTACTTTCTCGTAAGTGCCCCATCCTCCCTGAGTCAAAGCCCACATGGCCTCAGCTATGGTACTGGCCAATCTGGTCTGTCATGCCCAGCATCTGGCATTCACCTGTGCCAGCCTCTCTGTCAGTCCTGGTGCCTGATCAGGCCCAGCCGTCTCTGCCAGTTTTGTTGTCTACTTCCTAACCCATGCCTCAACAACTCCGGTGGTGTCTTCTTCTGCCATCATATTTTCCCCAGCACCCTTGCTTTCTGCCTCTCCTGGCAGCTATTGGCTTAGCTGATGGCACTGGCATACACCCACACACCGATAAAGCCGGAGCACAAGATAGACTCTTGACCCTACCGCACTGACTTTGGTCCTTCCTCTTTGGACATACCGCTGGAACTCGATCTTCCTGGGATTTCAATCTTGGCTTTCTACTTTTTCTTTGAGAATTCTTTCCCCCTTGGTGCCCAAGGAGGGGCACCCTCCTCGTTCCTGCTCTAGGAACTTACAGTAAAGGTGATGTCTCCTGCTTCATGTTGCCTTCTCGTTACTGCCTCTGAGCTGTGCCAGCTCAGTAGGTCCCCAGGCTTGGCCCAGATTCACTTGGATGCTCTTGTTACCACCTGCTTATCTACCCTCCACAACTGCTGTGTTCTTGGACAGGTTGACAGTGTTGCCTCTGTTCATCTGCCTAGGGTTTAAGGCAAAATACATCTACAGATCAGAGCAGATGTGACTAAATGTAAGTGGGAAAAATGAAACTTACTGTGAGGAAAGAGTTATGGGAAAGGAGGTGGGATGAGAGGATCTAAGTGGAGTTACTAGTAGGAGCAAGTAAGAACAAATAGTGAAATGAAAGACTTTGGTGGTGGGGAATGTGAGAACAAGATCGTGAGTATTAAGAAAGCTATACTTGATCATGAAATCCTACCTACTCAGAGCCCTGACATTTGACTAGTAACAAGCCTTACACAATTAATGGACATAGTTTAACAACCCATCCTACTTAATGAATAAATTTCCTAGAAGAATTAATGAGAATAAAATTAAGAAAGGAAGTTCCCTAATTCCTTAAATATAATTTGCAAAGTCTGTGGGGATAGGGCTGTTATACAGAGCATTAATGGAAGTCTATAGCTTTAATGTGAGTTTTAAACATCATTTTATCATATCCCCAAGAGATGATATAATTGGTGCTTACAAGTTCAAAAATCTTGAGAAAAAAAGGACTAAAAGGTTACAGGATGAGGATGGTTTTCCACAAAAGCAGATGGTTTTTTTCTGAAATAAGGCAAAATAGTGCAATTCCCCATAGCAATAAATTAGGGGAAAACAGGCTGTTCAAAGGCAAATCATAATAATAATTCATTATTCATGTAAATTTATATACATATATATATATATATATATATATTTTTTTTTTTTTTTTCTTTTTGCAGTACGCGGGCCTCTCACTGTTGTGGCCTCTCCCGTTGCGGAGCAACAGGCTCCGGATGCGCAGGCTCAGCGGCCACGGCTCACGGGCCCAGCCGCTCTGCGGCATGTGGGATCTTCCCGGACCGGGGCACGAACCCACGTCCTCTGCATCGGCAAGCGGACTCTCAAACACTGTGCCACCAGAGAAGCCCTAAATTTATAATTTTTAAGCAGAGTATTGACACAAAAGCTACTAGATACTTGGGCAATCATCAAAATTTACTTTCACAGCTTTTAAGCACTTATATTGTTTCTATTCCTGATCACACTTTTAAGTTTACTTCTAGCTAAATGACGGTTTAAAAGGATTTTCTATTGCCTCCTTTGAATTGTGGACAGGAGTTAGTAGGAGGAGGAGGAGGAGGGAGGTAGAGGGGCAGCATCTCTGGTTACCACAAAACTTCCAATGTTATAAGGAAGATGATATTTTTGATTACACTCAGCCACTTTCCAAACCGATAGTTATTTATATCTGCAATTAGGAATTTAGAAATCCTCTAAAATAAATGTTTTTATTTTTCTGATAAAAAATCGAGGGAGGTTGCTTCCCTGGTGGCGCAGTGGTTGAGAGTCCGCCTGCCGATGCAGGGGACACGGGTTCGTGCCCCGGTCTGGGAAGATCCCACATGCAGCGGAGCGACTAGGCCCATGAGCCATGGCCACTGAGGCCACAACAGTGAGAGGCCCGCGTACCGAAAAAAAAAAAAAAAAAAAAAAAAAAAAAATCGAGGGAGGATTCTGCAGATTGCAGCTTTAATAAAAGAGCCCTATCCTTGTATTTGAAGGGCCCAGGAATACTAAACGAAACTGCCAAATAATCTGAGGGTGATTCTAACACCATATGCTCACATCCATAGTCCTTATAATTTGCCTATGTAGAGAGTCCCTACAATGTGCTCCTGAATCCACATGATGAAATGGATCATGGAAGTAGATCCTATTTCCCCATAAGAGCAATGTCATAATTGGGGTAGGGGCTATCACCAAGGACTCAGAAATAAATAGATTACAGATGTGAACAAAATGTGTTATGAAGGCAAAATTATAACTATATACATATATATGAATTTAAATAGTTAAATATAGTCCATGTCCTTAAAGAATGGGTATTCATACATTATGTACTTTCCTTATCAAAGTATTGTAATAAAAATTTGTTTCATACAGAAAATGAAATTCTAGTGAAGCATATGACTTAAATTTTAAGCCTTTATAATTTTTATTTAAATATTCCATAGATCATTGAAAATTAGCACCAAGATGCACTGGTCCAACTGATTCATTTTATATATGAGGAAAACTAGAGTCCAGAGAAGTTAAATAAATTGCCAAAAATACCAGAGTCAGGACTAGACTGGAGCACCACTCACTAACTCCTAGGATGAGATCTCTCCACCTTATCCAAGTCAAACAGCTCAGTGATATGTTTATTGGTCTTCATAGCAAATAGAAGAACTGTTGGGAAATTACTTGAATAGCTCAGGTCATCTTTAAAAACTACATGAGAAAGTGTGAAAATATACATTTTTTTCTTAGTCAGTTTCTCCACGGTAAACAGATGGGATTAAAATCATAGCTATGTTTCAAAAGATTTGTCTGTTTCAAAATATTCTTCCCTCTTTCCACTAGATGGTAAATTTCTATATGGACAAATTGTCCAACAATTTAAGCAAAAGCAGAGAAAACTGAGCTATGGCTCTAAATTAAAACAAGTAAAGATTGATGGTGAATGTACCAAAATGGATAAATCTTAAAAATATGAGATTAAGTAAAAAAAGCAAATTGTAGAAGGCACACACAGTGTGGTGCTATTTTTATAAAAGGTTAAAACATTCATTTATCTATATATTTTTTGTTTGTTTTGTTTAGGAATACATACTTACATTGCAAAATATAAGAACATACATGGGATGATAAACACCAAATTCATGGTAGTGGTTACTTTTAGGGCAGGATGATAGAGAGTGGGGTCGGGAGAGATGTTACAAGGGATTTCATTTGTACCTGAAATGTTTTAAATGTTTTTTTAAAAAATTCTAGGTAAAGAGATCAGGCAAATAAGGAAAATGTTAAAATTTGAAATGGCTGGGCTTCGCTGGTAGCACGGTGGTTGAGAATCCGCCTGCCAATGCAGAGACACAGGTTCGAGCCCTGGTCCAGGAAGATCCCACATGCCACAGAGCAACTAAGTCCATGCACCACAACTACTGAGCCCACGTGCCACAACTACTGAAGCCTGCACGCCTACAGCCCGTGCTCCACAACAAGAGAAGCCACAACAATGAGAAGCCCATGCACCGCAACGACGAGTGGCCCCTGCTCAAGGGAACTAGAGAAAGTCTGTGCGCAGCAACGAAGACCCAATGCAGCCAAAAATAAATAAATATATAAAACGTCTTAAAAAAAATGTGAAAGAAAAAAAAATTAACTTGGCTGGATACTGGGTACCTGGAAGTTCATTATATGATTCTTTATAGTTTTCTGTATTTTGGAAACACCTCATTCTTAAAATAAAAAGGAAAAAATGATGGACTCAAATGAAAGAGGGGATAACATATCTGTACTAATACATTAGACATTTAGGAATATTTAAATAAGTTTTTAATCTAAATCTTTATACAAGTCTAGTTATAGATGAAGAATATTAAGATTTAGCCCCATTCAAGAGTTATGTAACTCAAATATAAACTGGTGTTCCATGGAGCTCAGCCACTGCAGAGCCTGATTCAACAAAACCTAAGTCTAATCCCAGAAGGCTTGGGAGATAATGAAGCCTCTGGGGTGGAAGTGGCTGCTGCCATTTGGCTCCCACACTCTGTAAATACTCTTTTTTCAACAGGAGAGATAGTGCAATTGATGTATGTGATAGCCACAAAAGGGCTTTGACCCGTGACTGGGCTTGTAGGGTTTTGTGTGGATTTGTCTTCCAGTAGGAGGATAGCTGAGATTCATCCTCTCTCCCCGATCAGCAGTCAGATTCTTTACTCCTCTCCCCTTCTGCAGAGAACTCTGAATTCCATGATTTTAATTCTCTAACTTAGGATCCAAGACCCTACCTTACTTCTTACTCATCTATTTGAACATATTTTATTTTATTATTAAAAAAATATTTATTTATTTATTTGGCTGTGCCAAGTCTTAGTTGCAGCATGTGGGATCTTCGCTGCAGCTTGTGGAATTTTTAGTTGCAGCACATGGGATCTTTAGTTGCTTGCGGCATGTGGGATCTAGTTCCCTGACCAGGGATCAAACCCGGGCCTCCTGCATTGGGAGCGTAGAGTCTCAGCCACTGTACCATCAGGGAAGTTCCCTATTTGAATATATTCTAAATGATGTATTCTCTAACTCATGACTGTATTTTTTCCTGATAAGGTGAATTTGATACTTAAATTCTACTTTCCCACTTGGAGTTCTGTAATCTACACCAAGTTCTGTTTTTAGTTACTCTATTTATAGTTTAGAATCAAAAACATGCTCTCTAATTCACTGTTGTTTGAATTCAAATGTTTTTCATCTGATTCCACCATTCATTAGTTTCCCCCAAGGACATAAGGAAATTAATTATACAGCTAATTTATTAAAAAACAGTGATTACTAGCTCAAGTATTTAATTGTATTCACATTTAGGGGCACCTCAATCTCTCAACCATTTGTTGGATTTCTGGAATTTCTTTCCTCTGATGGAATGATTCAGGGCTAAAGTAGAATTTTTAAAACAATGACTGTCATTCAGAAATTATACGTTCAACCTAGCAAATGAAAAGGGACAGGAAAAAAAAAAAGATAAAAATAGGGATAGGAGATTGCAAAAGGAACCCAAAACACAGAAGTAATAGGTATAGGGTAGAAAAATTAGAATAAAAGAAGTCAGGATGGAGAAAAAGTTTATCATAAATGCACAAAATGCAAATGTAATGGCATCTAGAAATACAAATTGAGGTCAAGTTTCTAAATTGTGATCAGTCCCAAGGTGTGGCTCTGTGACCCCAGGGAGAGTTAGCTTTAGAGATCCCTTATCCAGAATCCACTTCTATATCTTTGTGGGTTATTTTTATCTCTTTCTTCTATTCACCAGCCCTTACCAGAATACAATGACATCTCTTAGAGATAGAAGCTACCAGCAATGTAGCTTTCTACATTTCCAAAAGGCGAACATATGATATTCCTGACTAGTGGTAATTTCTTGTTTTTCCTCGAGTCATTTTATTAGAGGACTCTGAAAATAATAGCTATCAAAATAGACAAGATGTCATAAATGAAGAATTTTTGGTTCTGATTAAAAAATTAGAATAGGAAATGATGTGATATAAAGGAAAAAAATACAGCTTTGCCTTCCCCTCCCTGGCAAGTCAAATGCCCAGTTATCAAAGAACACAAGAAAATATTCCATACATGAGCAGAACTGTTTCTAAATAAAATGTCTAGAATGTAAATGCTGCATCAGTTCCCAATTAAGCATTCTGTAAATAAAGCCTCCTTCATCTCCTGTTTTCATTGGAAACTTCCATCACCAGATAGTGAATGCAGTGAAAAGGTGGAGCCACCCAGTGGCTAACGTAGTTAACCACAGCAATAGTGCATTTCACGGAGCATTTTGTCCATTTCCTGTTTTACAGATGAGTGTATTTCCTCTTGAAAATATGACACTACGTATCTCTAAGAAAATTTAATATTGTAATAGTAAAGATGAAGTTCATAACTTGAATATCACTCCTAAATTAAGTCTTTGTCTAAAAGATTGAAGAATCTGTGAACAAGCAATTTTAAAAAATAGAGTAAAAGAAAAATATCATCCAATCCTGCCAAAATTAGTTTTTTTTAAACTATAGTTTTTAAAACCATCAAGTAGGTTTCTTTTTTTCAGTATCAATTTTCATTTCAGAAAATAGTCTTTAAAGAGATTAAAACTTAAAATATGGAGTTACCTTAACACTTGAAAATGTCTACTTCCACTCCAATTGTCAATAAACAAAATACATTAATATTTCAAAATATAAGGGCTTGTGAAGAGAACTGATCATCCTTGTAAAATGTATATTTTATTAAAAAAATAAAAAGATCAAAACTGAGATAATGCCAACAGGGATTTCTGCTGACTCAAGGATGAGATTTTAAAAATTAAAAATAATTTTTTTCATATCAAAATAGTAAAGTTCATTTAGAAAAATTAGAAAATACAAGTAAGCAAAAAGAAATAAAACCCTCACCAAAATTCCAATTCCACTATTTTATTTTATTTTATTTTTTTATACAGCAGGTTCTTATTAGTTATCCATTTTATACATATTAGTGTATACATGTCAATCCCAATCTCCCAATTAATCACAGCACCACCCTCCCCCCCACCTGCCACTTTCCCCCCTTGGTGTCCGTACGTTTGTTCTCTACATCTGTGTCTCTATTTCTGTCCTACATACCAGTTCATCTGTACCATTTTTCTAGGTTCCACACATATGTGTTAATATATGATATTTTTCTCTTTCTGATTTACATCACTCTGTATCACAGTCTCCAGATCCATCCATGTCTCTACAAATGACCCAATTTCATTCCTTTTTATGGCTGAGTAATATTCCATTGTATATATGTAGCACAACTTCTTTATCCATTTGTCTGTCGATGAGCATTTAGGTTGCTTCCATGATTTGGCTATTGTAAATAGTGCTGCAATGAACACTGGGGTGCATGTGTCTTTTTGAATTATGGTTTTCTCTGGGTATATGCCCAGTAGTGGGATTGCTGGGTCATATGGTAGTTCTAGTTTTAGTTTTTTAAGGAACCTCCATACTATTCTCCATAGTGGCTGTATCAATTTACATTCCCACCAACAGTGCAAGAGGGTTCCCTTTTCTCCACACCCTCTTCAGCATTTGTTGTTTGTAGATTTTCTGATGATGCCCATTCTAACTGGTGTGAGGTGATATCTCACTGTAGTTTTGATTTGCATTTCTCTAATAATTAGTGATGTTGAGCAGCTTTTCATGTGCTTCTTGGCCATCTGTATGTCTTCTTTGGAGAAATGCCTATTTAGGTCTTCTGCCCATTTTTGGATTGGGTTCTTCGTTTTTTTAATATTGAGCTGCATGAGCTGTTTATATATTTTGGACATTAATCCTTTGTCCGTTGATTAGTTTGCAAATATTTTCTCCTATTCTAAGGGTTGTCCTTTCGTCTTGTTTGTAGTTTCCTTCGCTTTGCAAAAGCTTTGAAGTTTCACTAGGTCCCATTTGTTTATTTTTGTTTTTATTTCCACTACTCTAGGAGGTGGATCAAAAAAGATCTTGCTGTGATTTATGTCAAAGAGTGTTCTTCCTATGTTTTCCCCTAAGAGTTTTATAGTGTCTGGTCTTACATTTAGTTCTTGAATCCATTTTGAGTATATTTTTGTGTATGGTGTTAGGAAGTGTTCTAATTTCATTCTTTTACATGTAGCTGTCCAGTTTTCCCAGCAACACTTATTGAAGAGACTGTCTTTTCTCCATTGTATATCCTTGCCTCCTTTGTCATAGATTAGTTGACCATAGGTGCATGGGTTTATCTCTGGGCTTTCTATCCTGTTCCATTGATCTAAATTTCTGTTTTTGTGCCAGTACCATACTGCCTTGATTATGGTAGCTTTGTAGTATACTCTGAAGTCAGGGAGCCTGATTCCTCCAGCTGTTTTTTCCCCTCAAGACTGCTTTGGCTATTCGGGGTCTTTTGTTTCTCCATACAAATTTTAAGATATTTTATTCTAGTTCTTTAAAAAATGCCATTGGTAATTTGATGGGGATTGCATTGAATCTGTAGATTGCTTTGGGTAGTATAGTCATTTTCACAATATTGATTCTTCCAATCCAAGAATATGGTATATCTCTCCATCTGTTGGCATCATCTTCAATTTCTTTCATCAGTGTCTTATAGTTTCCTGAATACAGGTCTTTTGTCTTCCTAGGTAGGTTTATTCCCAGATATTTTCTTGTTTTTGTTGCAGTGGTAAATGGGAGTGTATCCTTAATTTCTCTTTCAGATTTTTTATCATTAGTGTATAGGAATGCAAGAGATTTCTGTGCATTAATTTTGTATCCTGCAACTTTACCAAATTCATTGATCAGCTCTAGTAGTTTTCTGGTGTCATCCTTAGGATTCTCTATGTATAGTATCATGTCATCTGCAAACAGTGACAGCTTTACTTCTTCTTTTCCAATTTGTATTCCTTTGATTTCTTTTTCTTAACTTATTGCCATGGCTAGGACTTCCAAAACTATGTTGAATAATAGTGGTGAGAGTGGACATCCTTGTCTTGTTCCTGATCTTAGAGAAAAGGCTTTCCGTTTTTCACCATTGAGAATGATGTTGGCTGTGGGTTGGTCATATATGGCCTTTACTATGTTGAGGTAGGTTCCCTCTATGCCCACTTTATGGAGAGTTTTTATCAGAAATGGGTGTTGAATTTTGTCAAAAGCTTTTTCTGCATCTATTGAGATGATCATATGGTTTTTCTTCTTCACTTTGTTAATATGGTGTATCACATTGATTGATTTGCATATATTGAAGAATCCTTGCATCCCTGGGATAAATCTCACTTGATCATGGTGTATGATCTTTTTAATGTGTTGTTGGATTCTGTTTGCTAGTATTTTGTTGAGGATTTTTGTATCTATAAGCATCAGTGATATTGGTGTGTAATTTTCTTTTTTTGTAGTATCTTTGTCTGGTTTTGGTATCAGGGTGATGATGGCCTCATAGAATGAGTTTGGGAGTGTTCTTTCCTCTGCAAATTTTTGGAAGAGTTTGAGAAGGATGGGTGTTAGCTCTTCTCTAAATGTTTGATAGAATTCACCTGTGAAGCCATCTGGTCCTGGACTTTTGTTTGTTGCAAGATTTTTAATCACAGTTTCAGTTTCATTACTTGTGATTGGTTTGTTCATATTTTCTATTTCTTCCTGGTTCAGTCTTGGAAGGTTATACCTTTCTAAGAATTTGTCCATTTCTTCCAGGTTGTCCATTTTATTGGCATAGAGTTGCTTGTAGTAGTGTCTTAGGATGCTTTGTATTTCTGCGGTGTCTGTTGTAACTTCTCCTTTTTCATTTCTAATTTTATTGATTTGAGTCCTCTCTTTCTTTTTCTTGATGGTTTGTCTAATGGTTGGCTAATGGTTTACCAATTTTGTTTATCCTGTCTAATGGTTTACCAATTTTATTTATCTTCTCAAAGAACCAGCTTCTAGTTTTATTGATCTTTGCTATTGTTTTCTTTGTTTCTATTTCACTTATTTCTGCTCTGATCTTTACGATTTCTTTCCTTCTACTAACTTTGGGTTTTGTTTGTTCTTCTTTCTCTAGTTCCTTTAGGTGTAAGGTTAGTTTGTTTATTTGAGATTTTTCTTTTCTTGACGTAGACTTGTACTGCTATAAACTTCCCTTTTAGAACTGCTTTTGCTGCATCCCATAGGTTTTGGATCATCGTGTTTTCACTGTCATTTGTCTGTAGGTATTTTTTGATTTCCTCTTTGATTTCTTCAGTGATCTCTTGGTTATTTAGTAACGTATTGTTTAGCCTCCATGTGTTTGTGTTTTTTTACAGTTTTTCCCTGTAATTCATTTCTAATCTCATAGTGTTGTGGTCAGAAAAGATGCTTGATATGATTTAAATTTTCTTAAATTTACTGAGACTTGATTTGTGACCCAATATGTGATCTCTTCTGGAGAATGTTCCGTGCGCACTTGAGAAGAAAGTGTAATCTGTTGTTTTTGGATGGAATGTGCTATAAATATCAATTAAATCTAACTGGTCTATTGTGTTATTTAAAGCTTGTGTTTCCTTAGTAATTTTCTGTTTGGATGATCTCACCATTGTTGTAAGTGAGGTGTTAAAGTCCCCCCCTATTATTGTGTTACTGTCGATTTCCTCTTTTATAGCTGTTAGTATTTGCCTTATGTATTGACGTGCTCCTATGTTGGCAGCATATATATTTATAATTGTTATATCGTCTTCTTGGATGATCCCTTGATCACTATGTAGTGTCCTTCCCTGTTTCTTGTGACATTTTTTATTTTAAAGTCTATTTTATCTGATATGTGTATTGCTACTCCAGTTTTCTTTTGATTTCCATTTGCATGGAATATCTTTTTCCATCCCCTCACTTTCAGTTTGTATGTGTCCCTAGGTCTGAAGTGGGTCTCTTGTAGACAGCATAAATATGGGTCCTGTTTTTGTATCCATTCATCGAGCCTGTGTCTTTTGGTTGGAGCATTTAATCCACTCACATTTAAGGTAATTATTGATATGTATGTTCCTGTTACCATTTTCTTAATTGTTATGGGTTTGTTTTTGTAGGTCGTTTTCTTCTCTTGTGTTTCCCACTTGGAGAAGTTCCTTTAGCTTTTGTTGTAGAGCTGGTTTGGTGGTGCTGAATTTTCTTAGCTTTTACTTGTCTGTAAGGCTTTTGACTTCTCCATCAAATCTGAATGAGATCCTTGCCGGGTAGAGTAATCTTGGTTGTAGGTTCTTCCCTTTCATCACTTTAAGTATATCATGCCACTCCCTTCTGGCCTGTAGAGTTTCTGCTGAGAAATCAGCTGTTAATCTTATGGGAGTTCCCTTGTATGTTATTTTTCATTTTTCCCTTGCTGTTTTCATAATTCTTCTTTGTCTTTAATTTTTGCCAGTTTGATTACTATGTGTCTCGGTGTGTTTCTCCTTGGGTTTATCCTGTATGGGACTCTCTGTGCTTCCTGGACTTGGGTGGCTATTTCCTTTCCCATATTAGGGTAGTTTTCAACTATGATCTCTTCAAATATTTTCTTGGGTCCTTTCTCTCTCTCTTCTCCTTCTGGGACCCCTATAATGTGAATGTTGTTATGTTTAATGTTGTTTCAGAGGTCTCTTAGGCTGTCTTCATTTCTTTTCATTCTTTTTTCTTTATTCTGTTCCACAGCAGTGAATTCAACCATTCTGTGTTCCAGGTCACTTATCCATTCTTCTGCCTCAGTTATTCTGCTATTGATTCCTTCTAGTGTATTTTTCATTTCAGTTATTGCATTGTTCATCTGTTTGTTTGTTCTTTAATTCTTCCAGGTCTTTGTTAAACATTTCTTGCACCTTTTCAGTCTTTGCCTCCATTCTTTTTTCGACGCCCTGGATCATCTTCACTATCATTATTCTGAATTCTTTCTGGAAGGTTGCCTATCTCCACTTCATTTATTTGTTTTTCTGGGGTTTTATCTTGTTCCTTCATCTGGTACATAGCCCTCTGCCTTTTCATCTTGTCTATCTTTCTGTGAATGTGGTTTTTGTTCCACAGGCTGCAGGATTGTGGTTCTTCTTGCTTCTGCTGTCTGTCCTCTGGTGGATGAGGCTATCTAAGAGGCTTGAGCAAGTTTCCTCCAATTCCACTATTAATACTTTGGTTGGGACTTCCCTGGTGGGAAGCCCTGAAAATAGTTTTTGCAATTTGCCTTTCACCTTATGTATGAACAACTTCTATTTTAGTACTTATTTATCTATACATACTTTTCAAAAAGCTGCATAGTGTTCCAATGTATGTCTATACTATGCTTTATTTAACCAAACCTTCACTATCAGATTTTTAGTTTTCATTTTTTACTGTTATATACAATGAGCTAAAATCATTCCTATATCTTGTTTAAATTTGGGGGAAACTATTTAAAGTGCATAACTGAGTAGGTATATTTTGCAACAGTTCTGAAATTGTGCAATATACTTACATGAGTACTTTAACAGTTATAAAGTACAGTGTATCCACCACCCTCCAAGTCAAGAAATAAAACATTACTGGCCCCCCAGAATACATCCTCATCCCTTCCCAATTACAGTCCTCTTTTAAGATTTTGACATGCATTATCAAATCGTCCCTTTCCCACAGGTGTCCTTCTGAGAGAAGGATCATGAAATAACTGAAATCTGTTGGTTCATGGACTTAATAACAAAATATAAAATTGAATTACATCAAATGACACGTTGGCAGTAGTAAAATTGTACCTTTTATTCCTAGACAGTAGTTGAAAATATAATTTAGTTTTGAATTTCAGTTCTCTGTGACTGATATTTCACACAGTTGTAGGCATTTTGGCCTATACTGCCATGTAAGGGAAGCCTCACCTGCCCAAGTAGGTGTCCAACACAAGTGAGACACTGTTTGTGTCTCATTAGTACCGGAATGGGTTGTTTTCTCAGTTTCTTGTCCTTGTCTTTGAGTTGATCATCTCAGTGTCAGATCGATACTGTGCTGGACTTTGATGCAGGTTTAAGAGGAAAGGGGGGAAAAAAGAGGAAAGGGGCCTGAGAGCCAAACGCAGTACAGCCTACTTTTATTGGTATGGGACTTGGTTCTCCAAACTATGAATGTATTGTCCAACTGACCCTTGAACAAGGTGGGAGGGTGGTTTAGGGTGTAGCCCCCCCCACCCCGAAGTGGAAAATCCATGTATAACTTTACAATTGGTCCTCAGTAACTGCACTTCCGCACCCTTGGATTCAACCAACCAGGGATTGGGGATCATGTATTATTGTAGTGCGCAGTTACTGAAAAAAATCCACGTGTGAGTGGACCTGCAGTCCAAACCCACGTTGTTCAAGGGTCAACTGTCTATAGATATGTGACGTATGTGTATGTGTGTATGTATATGTCATATACTCAGAATTCATTTCCCGTCATTAGCCTGTATACATCAATTAAAAAGGATATTAGTCTTTTTTTTTTTTTTTTTTTTGGGTACGTGGGCCTCTCACTGCTGATCTTCCCGGACCGGGGCACGAACCCATGTCCCCTGCATTGGCAGGTGGACTCTCAACCACTGCACCACCAGGGAAGCCCTAGTCCTTTTTCTATAGAAAAAATTATCTGATTGGCAATAAGGGCTGGCTTTGGTAATTAAATTAAGTAACAGATATGTGCCGCGAAATAAATGAGTGAAATCTGTAGCTCTGAGATTTTCATGACATTATATTTTAAGCATATGGTAATGGCAAAGGCGTATTGAAATTAACAAATTTAAAATTTCCCTCCCTGAGTCTAGTAGATTAAATAAGTTGCTTCCAAGTAAAAGAAAAAGAGGTGTAATTAATAATTATTTGTTATTTTGGTATAGGCTTGGGAACCCTGGACATTAAGAGAGTGAATGACACTAACAACTGGGTAGCTAAAAGTGACATAAATATTGTATTTGAAAATGCCAGTATTTAAAATGCCAGGAATATCATTTCATAACTATTTAAATTCAGAATGAAAACCTTTAGATGTTAACTTAAAAATGCATGAGAGGGTTCATAGTTTAAAAAATTATTTTGGAGGTATAAGGACAGCAATTTTTGATGACCATTATTTTAGGTCCTAAGACCAACTTGCAGCCAAGTGAAAAGGAGGTTTCTATGTGCTTTGGCCTTTCAGGTAAGAAGGTGATGCCTTCTTCTTTCTCCTCCTCCTTCCTCTTTCTTCTGTTCTCTTCCCCCTCCCTTTCTTCTCCTCCTCCTCCTCCTCCTCTTCCTCCTCTTCCTCCTTCTCATCCTTCATCATCATCAACATCATCAAACGACTATCACTTATTAAGGGCTTAGGGCTTGGTGGCGCAGTGGTTGAGAGTCCGCCTGCCGATGCAGGGGACACGGGTTTGTGCCCCGGTCCGGGAAGATCCCACATGCCGCGGAGCGGCTGGGCCTGTGAGCCATGGCTGCTGAGCCTGCGCGTCCAGAGCCTGTGCTCCGCAGCGGGAGAGGCCACAGCAGTGAGAGGCCCGCGTATCGCAAAAAAAAAAAAAAAAAAAGGTCAATATAAGGGCTTACTCTGTGCCAGGCACTGAACTAAGCAGTCTGTATGCATTATTTATTTATTTTTAATCCTCACAGCACCCCATAAGGTAGAAATTACTATCCCCATTTTATAGTCAAGGTACTAAGACTCCAGGTAATAAATGATAGAGCCACTTTTGAGCAAAGGTTGGGCTGATTCCAGAGCCTACGCTCTTGACCACTTTTGTCTGCTTTGTTAAATAGTGGGGTTTGGGCAAAAGCCTCACGGTAATAAAGAGCATGCACTGGCTAGCCTTGTCTTCTACATGTGTGTTTCCTCTGGGGATCTAGTTGAATGGACAGGATTCAAGTTAGTGATCCTGGGTTCTATTCATCTCTTACATTCTTTTCACTAAAGATATTACTAGCAATCTAAAGGGGGAAAAAATGAATTTCTAGTAGAAGGGGAGTATTTGAAGGTGCTCAAGTGTCCCCCTTCCCCTTCAAATTCTACCTTTCTTAGTCTTGTATGATTGTCCTCGATTAAAAACTAACCAACTCTATGGAGGAAAGTAATTTGAGTCCTGGGTCTTAATTTGATTTTTTTGGATTCTTTTCAACTCCTGTTAACTGAAAGTAGGTTTTGATAGAAAACAGATTAGCGAGAACATTAGGTCACTGGACAGTGGTGGTAGGTCTGGGAGAAAGGAGAAGGATGCAGAAAGGGGAGATAAGGGAGCAAGAAAGTAAAACTTCTTACTTCACAATCTTAAAGAGGGGCAAGTCTACGTTTACATTTATAGATATGAAGAAGTTTAGAAACAATATAAGAAATGGATATGTTGGTTTTGTCTGCCAATAGCCCCTCTAAGCCCCTCAGCTCTTTCCAAGTCCATGGTTCTAGTAGGGCTGTCAGTCATGGTGCCTTGCCCTCCACCTCCCCACCCCCCTAGGGTCAGTATTTGACCAAGATGGGCCAATCTGAGTACAGTACTACGTCTTCACGGACAAAATGATTAATAGGCATTAGAGTCAAGCAAGGGTAATCAGAATCCTTCAATGAGATCTGATATATGGAAGCCATAGTCTTAAATAACTAGGCTTGAGATCTCCAGTGGCCATTTTCCTACTATGAAGAAAGCCCAACAAGGAATGATACCAATAATATCATTGGGAAATAAATGAAGAATGAGAAAGAAAACTCCTGAATCCAGCCATGCCTTTTTGATGGTTAGCTGATTATCACTTGCAACAAAATAAACTAAATGACATATTTTCAGCATATTTTAAAATATTTGATGACATAATATATTAACAGCTGGACTAAAGCAAGTTAAAATAAATAATGCCAAATATTTAAATTTATTTTCAGTTGATTTAAAATATAATGGACAATGTATATCAAGAGTTCAGATCCTCTGACTTAGTAATCATTCTTCTGGGAATATATTTCAAGTATAAGGGCTAAGCAAACCAAGACGTTTATAGAAGCATTATTTTTAAAAATAAAAAACTGTGAACTCACATATCTAAGACTTGAGAAATGGTTAAATAAAATTATGGCATGTTGATATAGTATTTCATTTTGAAACTTCAGCACTGATAAATACGACTATGTAGAAATAAAAAATAACCAAAGAGAAATAAAAATAATTTATAAAAACACTTTTACGTGAAAAAAGGAATTTCTAAAATTGTGTGTGCATACTATTACAACATTATAAAACTATATACATATGAATTTCATTATAAATATGCATACAGATATAATGAAAATCAGAAGAAATAAAAAATAATGATAGTTGCTAACTTAGGATGGTTAGGCTATACAAATTAGACTAGAATTTCTTATGAAGTTAAAAATGTTTTAAATAAAAGAAAATCATAGCTGATAAAAAAATCCTATGAAATAATAAGAAAAATGGTTTCTATTGATAATAAGTCAAAATGAGACCCCCTATCCAAAACGGAGGTTTCTAAATGAATTTTGAAACAAAAAACCAAAAATACAAAAAAAACCCTGGAGAAGCAATACATAAATGGTGGGGAGCAAAGAAGACCATCTCTCACATGAATCTGAGAAAAAGTATTAATTTATGCTGAGCTTTCTTTTCCTTCTTTAAGCTTATTTTCTTTCATAGGTTTCTTGGCATCCTCACAAACACAGGTTGTTATAAGGAGAGTGCCTCAAATATTTCCCTTCCTGAAGTGTTACTCTATAAGCTGCAATTTGGGGTGAGAGTGAATAAGAGTGAATAAAAATGGTTGTGTTAACAAAGAATAACTTTCATAGACACAAAATAAAAAGCTGCAAGTGTATAATTATAGGAGATTCTAGTCATATGTGCAATAAAATATAATAGATTAAAATACTGAGTTTGGCAGAGGAGTTAGCAGGAAAATGCATGTGGTATAGCTAATCATTAAATGTCAGAGGAAAGCATATAAGAGATAAGAATTAGGTACAATGCTGAAATTCCTGTATTTTTTTTCCTCTGCTTTTCTGTGTAGTTAACGAGCAAGTTTATAGTTAATCAGGGATGTTGCTTTTGGCTACCTGAGATTCCTAGCAGATGTCTGAAGAGGGATGTCCCCCCATCACTTCTGAACTTCGTCCCTGTGACGCTTTTGCTGACCTCATGGTATTCCTCAATTTGGCCCAGATTTCTGTCCTGTAGTTTTCCCAGACACTCTACTGTCTGCTATTGCATACATGAAAGAGGACATAGATGGTTACCCCAAATCCTACAGGTACAGAAGTTAGAAGTGGTGTTAAACACAGACAAATAGGAAATGCCATAAAATTCAGAGGCTTTCGTATCAACAGCTCTATCAATTATAAACTGACTCACCTTGGGCAAATTACTTATCTCATTTACCTTCTCTGTAAAATGAGTATTATCATTTAGTCAATAATATTCATTGTTATTAAGAAAAAGGGATTGTCCTGGGCAACAGTGATAAAAAATTTGTTTAAGGTATGATATCTAGCCTCAGGGAGCTCACAGACTTATCAAGAGATAATTATCACATGGTAAATGAAATAGATTTCACATAGAAGTACAGACAAAACATCTAAGGATGGGGCAGGGAAAGTTTGCAAGTGAGGGCTCAGGGCTTATCTTGAAGGGATTCAAAGAGATCACTACATAAACACACCTAGCACACTCCACATCTGTAATAAGTACTCGATTAATGTTAAATTGCTTTGTCTTCATTCTGGAATGATCTTAGTTACGAATTCTTGCAACAGAGCTGAGCATTTTGCACTGGGCAACATCAAAGTTGTGAAACATAAATTCCTTCAGGGAGATAAAATCCTGCATTCTTTAAGAATGAGTGTTACAAAGACTATACTCAAGAAGCTGTCCTATTACTCTCTAAAGCCTGGAATTTAACAAATTTTCTTAGTCAAAGCTAGTTTGCTGTTTCAAAGATTCAGCCTAGTTTACAAACCCTAGGGAGTCACGACACAAAGAAAGAAACTAAGAAGACAAGATTTTACTCAAGAACTTTGGCCTTTTCTATTGACCAGTTATGAAACTACTTAATTGTTATGCATGTTTTTGGCAATATTTTTCGAGATAAGATAGAAAGTACAAAACCTTTGAAATGTGAAATACTTTGAATGAATGAAGTGGGTTTCTAGTGCACGGTATTTGAAGCACTTGACTTAGTTGTCATTCCCTTTCCTTAACCCATGTCAGTTAAATCAATCAATTATCCTGCTGATCCCAGATCTGGCCTCAGAATCTTAACACAACTAATTAGGAAGCCACCACCAACATAAAGAAATTGCTGCAGTTACTGGAAGTGAAATGGGAGGGATGGTGGAGAGTGTAATAAAAAAGGATGAGGCTTGTCCTTAAGAATGGCACAGTGAAAAATAGGCCTTAAGAAGGGGGAGGTAGACATGCATGCCTGGTAGTGTGAGGTCCATCTTATCTCCTGTGGCATAGCTAGACCTCTCTGAACTTACAGTGTCGGCTGGGCTTGTGGAAAGGCAGTGGATTGGTTTTAATGAGCATATAATCTGGGGGAAATGTGAGAAAAAGTTGGAAAAAGCTGAGGAAAGGAAGAGTCAAGTCAAATTACTGTTTGCCTTTTGCAAATTGCCCCCAGTCCACTTCGATACAGTAGATCCCTCACTTTCCTCTTCTGCTTTTGGCTGAGACATAAACTGGCTGGGTTGCAGAAGGGCCTGGGATACTGCCCTTACTCTATTTTGTCTTACAGTCATTTGTGGGCTTGTCTTATTTTCTCCTAAGTTGGAAACCCCTTGAAGGCAAGTATATCTTACTGTTCTTTGTGTCCTCTGTTATAGTGAGTAGCACAAATATTATTATTGTAAATGGTGAACATTAAGTATTGTTGCAGTTGAGCTAAGAACTGACATTCCTCTGCATATAATGGTCTCTGATCCAAAGGATATATTGCATCCTATGAAACAGATTCTCATCCTTTCAGGGTGCTGTCTTCCAAATGGCACTATAACTAGGGAGTTTATCTCAGTGGCAGCATCCCCTTCAGTCATGCCTGGTCTACAAATGAGAGCAACACAGAGCTTTACAAGGATGTGGGAGCTCCCCTCACTCATGTATTTCTCAATGCCTTAGTGAAGTGAGTGTCTTCTGGGCCTTCTCATGGAACGTTGAAGGGGACAGGTGGGTGTGCAGGTAACACACAATACATTTAACATACCTATTTCCCTAGGCCCTTGGATTCCTTTATCTACATGATGTAGATAGCTCTGGTATCTCAGCTATATTAAATGTAGGCCATGGTTGAGTCCAAGTTTCAGTCGACCAATCAATCGTGAGAGCTACCTTCAGCTTCCTGAACTAACACATCAAGTCTGGAATCTACTAAGTGCACTATATCCATTAATTTGGCTCAATCTAGTGCTGTATTTCACCCTCCGAGGTCTAACACTCTTAGAATATACTTCCTATTTCTGCTGATATAGATTAGTAAAGTCTTGCAATTATCTTGGTGTGTAAGCTATTTCTTCCTGGGTCACTGTGTGTACCTGTCGCCGTGGAGAATGCTGAGATTTAACCCTAGTTTTAGGTCTAGGGGCAGTAGTGGGTGGTTATAGTGTGTCTTGTGGAGAATAAATATTCCCTTTTAAGGCATCTTCCCTGGTGAGGTTCTCACAAAGTTTTTAAGCAAAGGAAGGCTAGTCTCCAGAGGGCAAACTTCTTTCTTTAATAGAGGTAGCTTGGAGTGACTTGTAGTTTCAAGATGATTAGCTTCATCTGTGTTCAAGCAGCTGTCCCCATTCCAATTTTCAGGATCCCATTCTTTCTCATTCAATGCTTTAACTTTTATGTAAAAAATGAAAAAAAATTTAGCCATTTTATTTTAGAAATAATGATGATGATAATAATGTTTAAAAATGCAGGCTGCATCCTACTTTGGGTTTCCGTTTTTCTTTCTTGGCACACTTTTTCTTTTTGCCTAGTACACTTTGTTTTTTTCTGTAACCCTGGTCTTTCTTCTCTGCCCATTCTTTTCTGTTTTTTCCTTTTAAAAATGTTTAAAGGTTACACTCCATTTTTTAAAGGTTACACTCCATTTACAGTTATTACAAAACATTAGTTACATTCCCCATGTTGTATAATACATCCTTGTAGCCAATCTTATGCCCAATAGTTTGTACCTCTCACTCCCCCACCTGTATACCACTCGCCCCCGCCACTGATAACCGCTAGTTTGTTGTGTGAAAAATTTGATGGAACTGCGAATACAACTATTGCTACAATTCAGCAATCCATATAATAAAATTTTGTGCTTGATTTTTGACAATATCACCCCTGTGTCTGAAAGAACTAAAAGATTCTTTTATAGTTATCATGGAAGCTTTCTGGTCTTAGACTGTGGCTTGAGCTGAGAGTTGAAAGAAACAAGCTTGTGATTTCCTTTCGATAAGTGCTAAAGGACACTCAGAAGACTCTATGCCATACTATTGTCCTTAGAGACATCTTAACTGCCATAATGGTCAAGTGCAGCATGGAGCTGGGCAATCTCTTGCTTCAGCTGACATGTCATCACGATCAACCACAGATGACAGTTTGCTTACTTTAATGCCCTCATCTCACTTCTCAATGGGGAGGAACCCAGCCAAAGGGCATGACCAAGGCAATCCTCAAATTCTTTGTGTGTTTCTCTCCTGGGATCACTACTGATACCAATTCTGTATCAGTTAGGGTCCAATCAAGAGACAGAAATCAAACAATATTTTGAACATGGAAGGTTAAATATAAAGAATTACCATTTATAACAAGGAATTGGAGTGATAAGGAGATGGATAGCAAAGAACTAAGAAAATGCTAAAGAATATAGGAAAATCAGATATAGTGATCATCTACTGCCCTAAGGGCTCAGATAGACCCTCCTTGAAGAAGTCCAGTGACTGTGGCTCATTTGATGTCAGAGAAGTTTGCTGAGGGAGAAAAGCTGGCTAAGGGGTGTGAGGGGAAGCTATTCATGAACAGTGTTGTACTGGTGGTACTCCATGTGAAGCCATTTGATGGGGTTCCAGGGAAAGATGCTCATGGGTGTTGCCTGCAAAGTTGCCTGTTCACGGGAGGTGCTACACACTGCTGGCCACTGGGCACTGCTGGAACTGAGAGCTGCAGAAGCCACATGTGCTGTAAGAGCCTGCCTAAGGGAGCACACTACATTACACAGGTAGAAAATTCTATTCTTCCTCTAGTGTCCCTCCAGGGCTCTTTACTGACAAAGCTTAATATCATGAAAGCTGGAAAAGGAGAAGTATTGATATTTACAGGATTTATTTCTATTATCACAAAGCAGGCAATGAACAGTGTTTTGGGGCCCTTGAGGCAGTAACTTGGTAAATGGCTCAAAAACCCATTTCCTTTAACTGGAAAAACCTTACAATGAGGACTAAATTTTGTTGCTGCTCTGAAAGGCATTACAAATGGCCCCTTCAAGAAGCTGATAAAGGGCTTCCCTGGTAGCGCAGTGGTTAAGAACCCGCCTGCCAACGCAGGGGACACGGGTTCAAGCCCTGGTCCAGAAAGATCCCACACGTCATGGAGCAACTAAGCCCGTGCACCACAACTACTGAGCCTGCGCTCTAGAGCCCACGAGCCACAACTACTGAAGCCCGTGCACCTAGAGCCCATGCTCCGCAACAAGAGAAGCCACCGCAATGAGAAGCCCGTGCACCGCAACGAAGAGTAGCCCCGGCTCGCTGCAACTAGAGAAAGCCCGCGCACAGCAACGAAGACCCAACGCAGCCAAAAATAAATAAATAAATAAATAGCTGATAAAAACCATGGACTCTCCCTCCAGATAAATGCACAGTCCTATAGATAATTCAGGGTATGTCTCTGGATCCAGATTAAGAACCCCTGAGTTAGGCCCATGACTACTCTCCATGTTCAATTTAGTGATTATTCTTACCTTTATTTGAATGCAGTGTAGCAAATTTAATATTCCCAAACTCAGCTAAACTATATTTACTTTTAGCAAAAAAGATAAACATTTATAAACATTTGAGAAATATAGCCAATAGAGTTAGATAGTTCTAATTTTGGGGGGAGGAACTTGGTGAAACAGCTCTGGGAAGAGAGGCTAAATGCCAGAGGAAGGGCATGCAGTTGTGAACCAACTGCAAGGTTACTATTGGGATTTGGACTTGGATAGCTGCATACAGAAGGAACAGGGTATCCATTATGACCTGCTATGCTTTGGTAAGGTACATTATGGTAACTGGCCTCCAGTATGACAGGAGGTCCTTACCTCCTAGTATTCATGCTCATACTACTCTCCTCCTACAATGACTCAGGGCTGGCCTATGTGACCAAATAGCGCACCATGTAGGTGACAATGTAAGATTTCAGAAGCTAAGTCATGAAAGGCATTGCTGCTTCAGCCTTGGTCTCTAGGATTCCCTCATTCTGGGGGAATCCAGCTGTCTGGTTGTAAGGACATTCAAAAGCAGTCCTGTGGAGGGACCCACATGGGGAGGAACAGAGACTTCACACCAACAACCAGCCCAACTTGCCAGCCTTAGGAGTAAGCCATCTTGGAAGTAGATCCTCCAGTTCCAATCAAGCCTTCCGATAACCAAATGCCAGCTGAAATCCTGACTGCAATTGCAAGAGAGACTCAAAACCAGAACCAACAGCAAAGACTCCCAAAATTCTGACCCAGTTTTAGGGGCAATTTGTTTTGCAGAAATAAATAACTAGTACATATATTTAGGTCAAAATTCTTTAGAGGATGAAAAATATAAGGGATTTCCCCTTCCCCCCCTTCCTCTGGTCACCTAAAGGAGGTCAGTGAGATGCTATTTGCTACAATTTTCTCCAAGTGTTATGATAAATAAGTCAGTGGATTAACTCATCAGAGAAATTAGACTTCTGTCTTACCCAAATGGTCGCTCTAAGAACTGACTAGATACATAGTTTCTGAAAAGCAGGAAATCCAACTGCTAAACTACCTTATGAAGATTTATATTAATACAGAAATAGAAATATAGACGTGTCCTTATGAAGACTATTCTAGGGAAATCATGTGTCGAAATGTTCATTATGGTCACCATAATTGAGGAGGGCTATGCAAAGTAGTGTGTTCAAAGGTGAGTCACTGTTTTGAGTGATCTGGAAACTATTCTTAAGAATGGTTGAAGAATCTGGGGATGTTTAGTTTGGATAAGATGTAGACAGCATTTAACCATTTGAAGGGCAGACGTGGAATAAAAGTAAACATATTTTGAATTAATCAAGAGGAGAAAAGTGGCCTAATGACAAATTATAGCAATGCAGATTTTAATTCACTTATAATAACCATGGCTGTTTAACAATAGGTCATGCTGCAGTGAAAACTATGGTGCTCCCTTTCCCTGGAAGAGTTTAAGCCAAAGTTGGCTGATTGCCTTTCAGAGATGTCCTAAGAGTGATTCTGGCAGTACTTGGAAAGCTGATCTAGATGACCTCTAAGATGTTGTTCCTGAAAGCCTTTTCCTCCTGAATGTGTCTTGTTATGAATGAATATCTTTAAGTTCAGTGTAGTGGAAACAGTGTGTATTACAGAGGAATCAGAATTCTATTTGGAAGTTACTAGCTGTGTGACTTGGGGCAAGACATTTAGCCTTTCTGAGCTTCACTGACCTCACTACCTCTCAGGGCTGTTCTGAAAATTCATTAAATGACACATCACTTAAATCACCCACTTGGCACTCAATGCATGTGTGGTTTTCTTCATTCCATTTTCTACAATATGGTTTATAATCAAACATCTGGGACCAATTAAGATTTTGAAAGTGCAGTGTTGAAATGAGCTAATTTTCCTAGGCTTGAAATGTAGGATTTCACTTGTTTTTAAACAATAAATTTGATTGAGATTTGATTAGATGCTTTGTGGCACAGCATCTTAAAAAAAAAAGACAAGTTTGGTGTAAATAGAAATAGAAGGAATCAATCAGAAGCCAGATGGCTATCATCATCTTTGAAATTTGCAACTGCAAGATCATCACTTGACTAAAGTCTTTCTTCCCAAGAGAGTTATCATAAAAACAAAAACAAAAAACCCAAAACACTGAAAACTATATTATTCAACATCATAAAGTATTTTACCTTCCTGGAAGGTATTCCAAATTTTAGTAAGAAAAGCTCAGTAATAAGCACTTTATTTTCTTTAAAATTTTAAAAGAAACTGGAATCTCACAGAAGGAGTCAATATAAGCTTTTCTAGCTGTCCTCCTTCCCAATTAAAAGAATTAGAAGTAAATATCCCACAAATACTGGAAATCAGTTTTATTATTTACAAATAATTTTCTTTACGTATTTTACTTTGTCAACAAAGAAAGTTACTCCATTGGCAGAAATCACCCTGAATTACTGAACTAGCTACTAAAATTATGTGTATTGAACAGTTAATATTGTTAAAGTAGATTTGGCCTTAACAATCACAAATCCTTTATTATCTATTAGCATCCTCCCCTTAAGCATTCTCATTAGAGGCTGTCTTTAAGTAGCAAATGGTAACTGAGATGTGTAGTTGTTCTTTCACATTTCCCCTTCTTATGTGCAACACGGACAAAGAACAACAAACAGCTCACAGCAGCCTCTAAGTAACTATGCTATCTTGCATCCCCTCCATGCTGTTTTTCCTACTCCAAATTCCAAGTTAAACACTATCAATAGTCTAGGGACTACCCTTTCATACATTTTTCTATAAACACATACATGTAATTTAACAAAAATGGGATCATATTTACATACTGTTTTTATTGTGGGCAAGTTCCACAGCATCAAAAGCATTTTTAGGTTGTTAATTCAGGTGGCTGTAAAGCAAAAAAAAAAAAAAATCATTTCTATCAGATACTCTATCATCTTTATACTCATATATTTCAAATTCTTGAAGTTCATTACATTTTAAAATGATTTTGTCCATGTTAGTGAACCTCTGATGAACTCTACTTTAAGTAGTGTCTATCCAGTGAAATGCACATTCTGTCAATATTAATTAATATATATCTCATTAATAATGTACATTTCAGAGTGCCAAGGGGGATGACCACATTACTCTAAGGGGTTCCCGGAAGTGTGAGTCACAGGCATAAGTGACAGGAGCCGCAGGCTTGGGTGGTGGTGCTTGTGGCAGTTGCGGTTGGGGAGACTTCCTCCTGCCTTAAACAGGAATTGGACATGAAAGAATTCTTAGAGCAGACAGCTTGGGACTTATATGGTGGCACACTTATGCTATAAAGGATTCAGCCTCTTTCAATTGTTCTGTTTTGCCATCCTTGTAATACAGGCCTTTGTTCTCCTGTTTGTTGCTTCAGGACTGAGCTGTGGCTGCCCCACTGCCAGCATCACATTCCTCCAGTAAGAAAGACAGGTGTAGAGGGCAAGGATGAGCTCTGGTCTGCAGAACATGTTCATCTGAAAGCTCCCCTGGAAGCCCCAGTAGCAACTTCACCTTTCATCTTATGGGCTACAGGTGTGTCGAATGGCTGCTGCTAGATGTAAGGGAGCTAGAAAAAGTACTTGTAGCTAGAATTAAGTTAAGGTTCTATTAAGATGACTAGATACTAGGTAGAAAAAGGGTCTGCTACAGGAAATCCAAGTCATAGTAAACTGTTCTCATTCCATGACAAGAAATAAAGGAAACTTCACTCTTATTTTAGAAGCGCATTGAGAGGGTATGGCTAAGATATGGTAGGTGTCCTATCACAAAGAAAGAGGTGAAGGAGGAGAGGGTGTAAGGGATCCTGGGGCACTAGCTGTTGAGAGGAAGAATTTCCTCTTGGTCTCTAACTTGCACTAACTCCTCTGCAGCTGAGAGGGGAAGAGACCAGGTCTCCAAAGCCCCCTACATTATCTGCTTGTATTCACCTATAAGTGGAAGCCTGGACCTGTGCAAATGCACATCTCAACTTACTGCACTGACTCCTAAACCTGTGCAGAAAATGGAGAGTAAGTCGGCTTTGGGCAATAGCCTGAAACTTCGCGTTCCCACGTGTAAACCATAAACCAGAAAATAACACTGCCAACCGTCTTCATCTCCCACTGTGCTGAACACACAGTAGGTGCTCAGTAAACAAACACTTGCCAACTTTTGAGAAAACGGAGAGGAAATACATGGAAATTAATATTTAGTTGAGAGACTGATATACGCCAGAACTGTACCAGATGGCTTACCTACATAGCTCATTTAATCAACAGCACACAGTCAGGTGGCCATTACCGTCCCCATTTACAGAAGTAAACTGAGGCTCAGGAAGGTTAGCCAGGGTCACACGGAAAGTAGAGGTAGACTGAAAGCCTTCTCCTTATGCAATGTACCCCCAGTCCCTCCTTCCTCAAAGCTCCAGGTACCGTGCTTTGCAGACAGTCGACACAAGAAATTATGGTCAGAAGTCTGATTGAGCATCAGCAAGGACACTAACTTTTGAAGAGACAGCTCTAAGGATGAGGAACACTTCCCAAGTCTTCCGGGTGTGGTCAAAACAGAATGTGCTAACGCCAGCGAAGCGAGTGGAGGCCCGAGTACCGCTGGGGAGGCAATGCGGAGCGAATGGCCTGGCCTGGCGGGCTCGACACGCCCGACTAACTTCGAGGCGACGCAGAACTCGGCACCGGCCGCCCTGGGCCGCCAGGGGCGGTCGGCGGCGGGACCTGGAGGGCAGCGCGCGGGGGCGAGCCGCCCCTGACGCACTTCCGCCCTGCGTTTTCCGGCTTAAAGGGGACCCGGACCTTCTTCACAACAACAACAAAACAGGCGCGCTCGCGGCCGGCGCCCCTATTCTAGTCCCCGCCCTCCTGCCACCTGTCGCCGTCTCGGCCGCGCCCCGCCTTGCGCTCCTGCTGCCCTGCCGGAGGGGTCAGGCGGAGAGCCCTTCGGCCAACTTCTCCCGCTGCCGCCGCGCCGCCTCGCGAGATCCAGGGCCGGGCCGTGGGCGCCGCCGAGCAGTAGGAAGGGAGCGGCCGCCGCGGAGGACGCTCGGCCGTACTGTGTGATCGGTGGCCGTGCCCGGGGGAGGAGGGCGGCGGTGGCGGGCCCCGCAGCCATCTCTCAGGTAGCCCTGCCTGTCGCGGCTGGCCGCCCTGAGCGGCCCGTCCCTTTCTCCAGCCCGCGTGGCGGGGCCGTCGCGTCGGGGCCTTGTTGCGTTTCAGCTTAGGGGTCGCGGCGGGGCGGGGCGGGGCGGGGCGGTGGCTTGGGCTGTCGCGCCCTCACCCCTCTCTACCTTCTCACCGCTTTCTCTCTCCCCTTGGCTTCCCTCTGCAGTCCGGAGCCCGGCGGAGCCCGAACCTGGCGGGGAAAACTGCACCCCCGGCCGGGCCCCCAGACCCCGCCGCCGCCTCCGCCCCTGGCCATCATCCTTGGCACCGGCAATGGCCTTTGTATCGCCCGATGCACTTGTGACTGACTTGGACAAGGAATAAGAACCCATTCGCTTCCGTCCCCATCCCAGCCGCGCCGGCAGTAACCACCTCGGCTCATTTGGGCTTAACTGCTGCTCCTCTTGACTCTGTTCGACCTTGGAGGCACCATGGACCAAAATGGGATGGAGATTCCTGTGACCCTCATCATTAAAGCACCGAATCAGAAATACAGTGACCAGACTATTAGCTGCTTCTTGAACTGGACCGTGGGGAAACTAAAAACGCATCTGTCTAACGTGTACCCTAGCAAACCAGTAAGTGTCTAAAACCTGGGCGCAGGTGCTCTGGCCAGATTTTCGTGTCATATACTCCCTTACTCCCTGCTTATCCCCACCCGTCTTGAGTCAGATAGGTCTCTTTGACTGCAAAGTATTTTGACTGCGAAGTATTTTGCGTTCGGAGGTTATGCGACTCTCTTGAGTGTCTGAACCATCATTAATATCTTCCTGATGAGGTCCAGTTAATTAGTAAGTGTAATTAGTAAGTGAAATATCAAGGCACATGAGAATTGGCAGGCATACAATAGGACCGTTTTCCTTGGACTCAAAGTCATCAACCTAAAATGGGAATGACAGGTGCATCCTTTAAAAAAAAGATAAACACTGCAATCCATACTCAAGCTTTTATTGCTTATTAGACTAAAATTCCTTTTTACTTTCAACATCTGGCCCAGAAATTTGCTCATTGCTGAAGAGCGAATTTTGAAATAAGTATGTGACCCCTATGAAAGTTATACTTTACACACTAGTATATATGTTTCAAGAAGCAAAGAGTTATACGTTTTAGATTCACTTTCTTCTGCCCCTTCCTCTCTCATTTTCCTCCTGTAGAGGACACAGAAATTTTCTTCATTTAGAGGAGAACAGTCCTTCCACACCCCCACCATTTGGTGCATCATTTTATTCCTTTCATAAAGCCATTTGTAAATTACTGCAGCAGTGTTTTTCATTCTGAATCACATCTGGATATTGCAAAGGTAATAAATAAAATAGACAGTATGGCTCTATCTGTCCCCAAAGTTAGATTTGAAAGTTATCAACACAGTTGATAACTAAATCTTGGAATAATTTAGAAAAGTATAATGTTGTGTAGTGTGTATGAAAGTTAGGCTTTCATGTTCTCCATTGTGTAAAAATTTCATTCCTGAATAAGTAGTTTTCAGTGATTACTAAACCTTTTTTTTTAATTAATGAAGAAGCTTGGATTTTTAGGGTGGGAAATATTTTTGGCATCTGGCAAATTTAAGCCAGCAGCAAGGATGTGTTGGAAGGCAACTGTGCTTTCTAGGTTTTACTTAACACTTGTTTTGTGCAAATAAGTAAGGAAGGCACTTGATCTATATTAAGGCAACTGTGCTTTCTAGGTTTTACTTAACACTTGTTTTATGCAAATAAGTAAGGAAGGCATTTGATCTATATTAAGATGTTAATGAATTAGGACTGTTTCAGTGTTACAGTATTAAGTTTAGTTAGGCATTTAGGCTTCTAGAATAGCTATAGAAATAGGGTGGTTATTGCAAAAACAGGTGGTTTAGAAAAACAACTCTTAGTCGGCAGTAGCTATGTTTGTCAGTACTTTTTGATTACAAATATTTTTAGTAGGAGAAATAAAAACCCTGAAGGATTTAAGTACTTGGAACAAAATAGTTGGAACTCTCATTCAAATCTTTTCTTGAAAGGTAAGATTTACACGGGGTAACAATTTCTCTTTAAAACTTTCTGCTTTACAAAACATTTCCTATTGCATATGACTCATTTTACACATTTTTAAAGTAGAAAATAGCTTTTCAGGATAGGCAGAATTGAAAGCTTTAGACTTCCATAGTAGTGTTCATAACATAGCCATTCCTAAGTACATTATTGAGCATATATCTAAGTACTTAGTTATATGTTCAAGTGTATACTTATGTGAGGATCTTTTACATTATATGATTAAACCAAAAGGGACTTGGTTCGCACTGTGATAGAACAAGAGTTATCACTTTTCTGAAACTTTTTCTTTTTTAAAAAGTAAGAGAGGAGTGTGAACCCTATTTGTCTTACCTGCTCCTGGGATAAGCCTGTTTTTGGCAGGAGTTCTGCCATCTTAGCACTTATCTCAGTGGAGTGCTATCAGTGCCCATGTGGATCAGTCAGCTGCTGGAGGACAGATCAGTTGCAAACTTCACTACACCCGGCCCTCCTAAGCTGCTTGCTTCTAGTACACACCGGAGGCACTTTTGGAAGGTATACCAAATAATTTGCAGCCTATTAATTACCTAACCTTGTGGCAAACCTTTTTTCCTCTTCCAGCAAGTTTTCTCCAAGTGAATTGTAATATCTGAAGTTTATTTCTAGGTTAATGAAGGTGGGGATGGTGTACATGTGTTTTTCTTTTCTTTTCTTTCTTTTAAAAATAAATTTATTTATTTATTTATTTAATTTTTGGCTGCATTGGGTCTTCGTTGCTGTGTGAGGGCTTTCTCTACTTGTGGCGAGCGGGGGCTACTGTTCGTTGCGGTGCGCAGGCTTCTCATTGCGGTGCCTTCTCTTGTTGCGGAGCACCGGCTCTAGGCGCACAGGCTTCAGTAGTTGTGGCTCGCGGGCTCTAGGGTGCGGGCTCAGTAGTTGTGTCGCACGGGCTTAGTTGCCCCGTGGCATGTGGGATCTTCCCAGGCTAGGGATCAAACCCATGTCCCCTGCATTGGCAGGCTGGTTCTTAACCACTGCGCCACCAGTGAAGCGCACATGTGTTTATTTTCATAGAACTTCACTGAAAACTTTGAAAGGTTATTCACACACTCACATTCTAGCTTTTTTTTATCACTTAGAACTGATTTGAAGTATCACAGTTGTTTAACAGACCAACTGTTTACTGATACTCCAAAGCCATAGGTAGTCCTCAGCATAGGAATTGGAGTCCTTAAAGTTTACTTGTGAAGTTGTTATTTAGAATGGAGAAATTTAACAATATAAGCAATATTATATTGTTGATTTAATATAAAGGAAGCTTAGATTCTTATGACCCCCCACAATGACTACTTAACATTGATTCTGTTTTTAAGTGTCTCAAGTGCTGTTTGGTGTTTAACAGATCATTTCTTATGCCTGATTCCTTGCGCATAAGAAAGGTGGAGGTGGGTGGACTTGGGAGCAGAGAAGGGTTTAGTGCCTGGTAGAAGCAAGTGTTCCCCAGCGTGAAGTAGAACAGTTCGTAGACACTGCTCTTATTGCATCTGATGGGTCAGGGGAGGTAGAGGGCCTTGATCCCTGTGGACGGTGGCTTCTAGGAAAATAAATGAGAGCTGCTGGAGGGAGAAGAATGGAGATTTGAAGTTGTTCTTTTAGGATCTCTACAAGGATAGGTCACATGCCTACATGCTGTTAATGGAATTCTGGCTAAACTCTGCAACAGTGTGTAAAATCTTAAGATTTTAGCTTTATGGTCAGATATTGACTTCATTTAATCACAGATAATCTCCATTTGCATGGATATTTTAAATTCAACCTCCCCTCCCCTCAATAAACCCACCACAAATATACCCCTCCTTCCAAAGCACACTTTCTTGGGCTTCATTTATTTATTTAATTAGGAATTTATTGACCTGGCATTTGAAGGTCTATGTACATACTAAGCAAAAAGGTGGTAAGAGTCCTTTGCTCTTAAAAAGCTCAGGTCTAGTGGGGGATACAGACATATAAGTAAATAACTACAATATTATGTACTAGTGTTATATAAGAGGGATATACTGAGTGCTGTAGGAGCACTGGAAGGGAATGGTCCACTCTCGAGTGAGGGTAAGGGAATGTGTAGCTGTTTTAAGAAGAGATTCACAGGGACATTCTTCTTAAAGAGTTAATAAGTTTTAATCAGATTAGATCATAGTTTCTTTTCCTTTTTTTTAACTGTTCTTTCACAGCTGTTGTTGCACTGATGATTCTAAATGCTTTATATTATTATAGTACTTAGTAGTATAGTACTATGTTAAAGGATTATAGCTCCATAATGGGCTAAAAGGGGAAAGTGTTTTCTAGTTAGGAAGCAAGGCAATTGCCACATTTACACAGAAGATTACAAAGTCATTATTAAAAACCTCAGGTGTGAAACTGAGCTCTGGTGGAGTTTTGTTTAACTTTGAATGGTATTGATAATTGGTTTGGTACTTGGTTTAAGAACTGGGGAGTGCACCAGTTCATGTTGATAGTGTATATAATTGTGAATCATATTCTAATATGACATTTGTCATCACTTCATGACTTTACGTTTTCAGTTCCTAAAATTGGCCTGTAGTGTGAAATAATTATTCTGAAATTTAGGTAATTACTGCTAGTGGGTGAAGATATCAAGAGGGCCACTTTTACTTGACTAGTTTCAGACTTTGGTCTAGTTTAGACTTATTTACTAGGTATGTAAAAATCAAAATGGTTGAACTTAATGTTATCCAGTAGAATGGACTATCTTAGAGAAAACTTTATAAATAAGAAATAAAATAAAAAATAAGGACCTCTAAATCCAGTTAGGCACCTTTTTCATTATCTTGTTTCTTACTATTTGTTCTTATACACAAACAATAACTACGATGGACCTGACTCACCCTGAATTCAGTTTTGAAGGCAAACCTTTCTGGGGCTTGTATCCTTTTGCTTCCCATTTTTGTCTTGAGGTCAAAATGACCGTTGAACATGTCCCTCAGTTCTGGATAGACCTCCTCTCTCTTGGCACCTTTTCAAATAGTGCCCTTGCTCTGAGATTTGTTAGAATTAAAGAAATAGGAATAGAACCAATTGCATAGATTCTATTCTGAGAATATAACATTCTATAACCAAATTGCCTACAGTTCAGATGGAAGTCTTACTTTCATTGTCAGTGGAAGTAGCTTTCATAATATAATTTGAGGTTTATATCTGTCTTATTTTTGTAATTCTCTATTACCTTATTTAGGAAGGTCATTTTTTAAAAATTTGTAAAATATTGGCTATATTCCCTGTGTTGTACAATATACCCGTTATAACTTATTTTATACCTAATAGTTTGTACCTCTTAATCTTCTACTTGTTTATTACCCCTCCCCCTTCCATCTCTTCACTAATAACCACAGTTTGTTTTCTGTATCTGTGAGTCTGCTTCTTTTTTGTTATATTCACTAGTTTTATTTTTTAGATTCCACATATAAGTGATATCATACAGTATTTATCTCTGTCTGACTTACTTCACTTAGCATAAGTAAGCAGGTCAGTTTTAAAATTTGCTTGCTTAACCACCTCAGAACTGTTGACTTAAAGGGGCTATAATCCACACACACAAATAATTTTTGTTTTATAAGACTCTTGTCAAAGGTTGATGGAAAGTTAAAATGAGTGCTGACTGAAATTTGTTTTGTTTAACTCCTTGCCTTCTTCTAATGTGTTTTTTGGAAAATAACAGTACTGCGAAGGTAATGTTTTGTTTAATCATGCATCAGTGCTTTTAAAAATAGGATTTTTTTAGAACTTTAAGTTTCTCTCCTTTACATAATAATTTTGTTTTTGGCTGCGCTGCGCTGCTTGTGGGAACTTAGTTCCCCCATCAGGGATTGAACTCAGGTCCTCAACAGTGAGAGCATGGAGTCCTAACCACTGGACCACCAGGGAATTCCCACACATAATAGATATTGATTTGATGGTCTTAAATGCTTTTTTTAAAAATGATTTTTTAAAAAAATTATTTATTTACTTTTGGCTGTGTTGGGTCTTTGTTGCTGCACATGGGCTTTCTCTAGTTGCGGCGAGCGGGGGCTACTCTTCATTGCGGTGCGTGGGCTTCTCATTGCAGTGGCTTCTCTTGTTGCGGAGCACGGACTCTAGGCGCACGGGTTTCAGTAGTTGTGGCTCGCGGGCTCTAGAGCACAGGCTCAGTAGTTGTGGCTCGCGGGCTCTAGAGCACAGGCTCAGTAGTTGTGGCGCATGGACTTAGTTGCTCTGCAACAAGTGGGATCTTCCTGGACCAGGACTCGAACCCATGTTCCCTGCATTGGCAGGAGGATTCTCAACCACTCTGCCACCAGGGAAGCCCCTAAATGCTTTTACTTAACTGTCATATTTGGTGCTGTGATTTTAAACTGCCGTTTACTAAGAGGTTGCTATGTATACCAGGCATTCTGGTAAGCACTTTATATGTTTATCATACTTATTCTTCATAGACAGCTTACGCTGTGAGTTCTGTTATCAGCTCTGTTTTATAGATGAGGAAACTGAGGCTTGGTGATTTTTTTGCCCAAGGTCATAGAACTTTAGGTAGTAGAATCGGAATTTGTACCCAGGTTGGTCTGACTTGGCAAGCCTCAGGTCTTAACCATATGATGGTTATATATAATAAGATGAAGAAAGGCATTTAGGGATTTGGCCAGCTCAGTTATATACTTGCAAATTAAAAAGAAGTAAGTGGACTGTAAAAAGGCGTGTGTGTTTAGATGGGTTGTCATCTAAAGGCTACAGATGAATGGGTAACACAGTCTTAATACCATTCTAATGCATGTCAGCTTAGTGTGTGGTTATTTTTATTTTGATAAATTATAGGGAAGGTATGGAAACATAATATCTTAAGACTTCCAAGTACATTGCTTTGCCCTATCTTTTCACATTTCCTGCTTGTTTGTATGAACCATAGCAGTCATGTATTTTGGCATCTCTGTTGTATGTATACCTGATTTGGCCTGTCAGTAGAAACAGCTAAGCAGGGAATGTCCCTTTGGAGTTCCAGAGGAAATTGTTGTGTAAGCTCTGTAAGCTGGTTTTGTTTACTGTTATTGCAAGGGCATAAGAGGTAGAGGCAGTTTGGGTAAGCTCTGCTTGCATTTACATGTTTCTGAATTTCCTGAGGCTTTAGATTGGGTGGATTTAGGTGGGAGTGGGAGGGAGATATGTTCAGTACAAATTCACTGGATTAATTTCCCACAGAAACGATATGTTGTGCACAGAACCAGGTCTTTAAAGCTGTTTGACACTTATGGCTGAACTGTATATAAGAACTGAAATGTTAATAATTACCACTTTAAAAGAAATTGGGCTGTAGTTCTTTGCACTAATATGTAAGTTAACCGTTGCTTTTACTGAGCTATTTAATTATGTTGAAGTTGGATATACTAAGGACATGATTTTTTTAAGCCATTCATAATTATGAAGACCCATTTAGTCCTTCACGTAAAAAATCTAATCTTTTGATACTAACTAGGTGACTTTCCAGAAATATAAGAGTATTGTTCGGTTTGTAAACTCATCTATTAGACTCTTGTGAATATTTTAAGTGCATTAGGGATACATGGTATTTTATCTGTTTTTGCTGTCTAGTTAAATAAACATTAAAAAGTCAGACACTTTAGATAAAATATATGTAAACCTTTTAGAAAGAAAACATCTTTCCCCAGTTTAGGATTTATTTTTGCATATTATACTAGCAGGTGAGCTTTCCTCACCTTGGTTTTTAGCAACCTCTGTTAAGTGGGTAGCAGAGTTTTTGGGCCAGCTGGTTAAGCAGCTGTTTATTTGGAGTGGTATAGTTTTGTCTCTGGGCTACTCACTGCCAACAGAATGTTTCCAACTTGGTAATTTAGCTGCCTCTGCTCTACCATATATCACCAGGCTTCGTCTAGGGTGGAGCAGGGGAGATGGTAAAGTACTGTACCTATTAAGATTTGCTGAGTGGGCTTCCCTGGTGGCGCAGTGGTTGGGAGTCCGCCTGCCGATGCAGGGGACATGGGTTCGTGCCCCGGTCCGCGAGGATCCCACATGCCGCGGAGCGGCTGGGCCTGTGAACCGTGGCTGCTGGGCCTGCGTGTCCGGAGCCTGCGCTCCACAACGGGAGAGGCCACAGCAGTGAGAGGCCCTCGTACCGCAAGAAAAAAAAAAAAAAAAGATTTGCTGACTATTGGATGTAGGATGTGAGCAACAGGAAGAATGGTGGTGTTGTTAACAGAGGTAGTCAAGTATATTTATATGTTAATCTGTGTAGCCAGTATCTTAACAGAAGAAAATTTTCATTGACAATTTAATTAGTACTTCATTTTAGATTTTCCAATCCTGAGTCTTCTGAATTCTTATATTTAAAGGATACCATGTAACATTTTTTATTGAGAGAAAAATGAACTTTTATTGTGTTAAGCTACTGAGATCTTGAGGTTCATTATAGCAGCTAGCATTACTACCCTAACTAATACAGAAATGGATTTTTCATCAAGGTAAAAAATACTGTTAGGGGCTTCCCTGGTGGCGCAGTGGTTGAGAGTCCGCCTGCCGATGCAGGGGACACGGGTTCATGCCCTGGTCCGGGAAGATCCCACATGCCGCGGAGCAGCTGGGCCCGTGAGCCATGGCTGCTGAGCCAGCGCATCCGGAGCCTGTGCTCCGCAACGGGAGAGGCCACAACAGTGAGAGGCCCGCGTACCGCAAAAAAATATAAAATAAAATACTGTTAGTAGGTCTGGATAAATAAAATTGTGTCACTTTTACAAGTTAAACTGAATTTGAATTTAGATCTCAAAATCTGTTATTTTCCTAATATTGTAGATTATAATCCAAACCACTTGAAAATTCAGTTGATTATTGTGTGGTTTGTTATCATGTCTAACCACTGGTTTTCCAGATATTTAAATTAAATTCACTGATATTTAAACTGAATTTTTTCACTAATTTTTTTAGTAGAAAAAATTTCAAATTTTCTTACTTAATTTATGCACATGAAAACTTTTTCTCTGTTTTCACCCAAAGTAAAATTAAAGAATTCTTTTTCCTTTTACTTCTGATTATCTGAAGATATTTGAATATTCAATTTAAAGCAACAATTTTTAAAATTAAGGTATAATTCACATACTATAAAGTTTACCCTTTAATGTGTACAACTCAGTGGTTTTTAGTAGTTCACAAATTTGTACAATCATCACCACTGTCTAATTCCAGAACATTTTTATCACCCCATACTCATTAGCAGTCACTCCCCATTCTCTGTCCCCCAGTCCTTGGTAACCAGTGATCTACTTTTCGTCTATATGTATTCACCTATTCTGAAAATTTCACATAAATCTTACTGTAATATATATGGTCTTTTATGTCTGGCTTCTTTCACTTAGCATAATGTTTACAAGGTTCATTCGTGTTATAACATGTATCAGTTCGTCATTACTTTTTATGGCCCAATAATATTCCATTATATGTAAATGTCACATTTTGTTTATCCGTTCATCAAAGCATATGAGTTGTTTCGACTATTTGGCTATTATGAATAATGCTGCTGTGCACATTCCTTTACAGGTTTTTGTGTGGATTTGTTGTTTTCAGTTCTCTTTGGTATATACCTAGGAATGGAATTGGATGTATACTGAGTCATATGGTGGCTTTCTGAGGAACTCCCAAGCTTTTCCAGAGGCTGTTCCATTTTACATTCCCACCAGCAATGTATGAGAGTTCTACTTTCTTCACATCCTCATCCACACTTGTTTTTGCTTCATGTATTTTCGGGGAGTACCATGTAATTTTGTTATATTCTGCTTTTTTGAAAATTGATGTCCCCTTGCTGTGAAAAGATATAAGTTTACTTGAAGTTGACTATTAATTTAGAGTAAAGTTAATACTAAGATACTAACATATGATTGCTCCTTCAATAGTATAATAATATGCTAATATCAGTACCATTTGCAGAAATGAACCAAATGAATTTAGCACCAGCAAGTGTTTTAAACTAGTATTGTGGTTCACAGACTAAATACTTCATTTCCATTCTTAATGATTACATGTAAAATAACTGATATAATGAACTTCAAGTAAGTGTGTCTTCCAAATCTGTGTAAGCCCTTTTGGACTCATAACACTTCATTTAATAAATTGGCATTTAGCATCTACTCTGCAGGACACAGTGCTAGGCTCCGGGAGTAAGGGGATGAGCTAGACAGATATGGACCCTCGTTTATTCTTGGCACTCATATACCACTTAGGGAAATAAACGTGCAGGTAATTACAGATTATGGCTTGTGTTATGAAGGAAACTAACCGGGTGTGTGAAAGGAAATACTCTACTTTAAATTTGTAAATCAGATAAGACCTCTCTGAGGAGGTCACTTTAAAGCTAAGACCCAAAAGATGGTTAAGAGCTAGCCCTGCGAGAGCTGGGAGAGACTGTTGCAGGTAGGATGTCTGAGTTGGGGAGGAACTTGGCATATTTGGGGATCTAAGTGAATGCCAGTTTGGCTAGTGAGTGAGGAGGAAAGATTATGATCAGAGGAGGTTGGAAAGAGAGAGAAACCAGATCTGCTGGGACCATCTGGTTATGGTGTGGAATTAGAATTCAATCCAGAGTGGTAGGAATCCATTAGAGAGTCACAGGAGTGATTCACATTTTTAAAAGATCACTCTATTTACTGACTGTAGAACACAGTGTGAAGACCAGTTAAGAAGCTATTACAGAAGTTCAGGAAAGGTGGTGTTAGGTTAGGGTAATGGCAATAGAGATGGAAAGAAATGGACTGAGAGGGACTTCTGGAGATAGAGTCCGTAAGATTTGCTGGTGGTTAGATATGTTAGACAAGGTGAGAGAAAAATTGAGGATAATGCCCAGATTTTTGGCTTAAACAACTGGTGGCAAGTTGTTACGGAATAGGGAACAAGCAAGAGGAAAGATCTGGGTAACCAAGAATTGAGAACCACTGTAGATGTTTTGATATTGAGTTGCCTATTAAGATATCTGAAGGTGGAGATTCCCTGGTGGTCCAATGGTTAAGACTACGTGTTTCCACTGCAAGGGGCCTGGGTATGATCCCCGGTCCAAGAACTAAGATCCCGCATGCTGCCTGGCGCGGCCGAAAAAAAAAAAAGATATTTGAAAGTGTAAGATATCTAACAAGCAGTTGGATATCTGGATCTGGGTCTGAGAGGGAGCGAAAGGCCTTGGATAGAAAAGCAAATTTGCATCTTAGCTGAAGAAGCTTCCTTAAATTCTAGAATTGGATGGAAAAGTTAGCAAAAGACACTGGAGAGGGACAGTGGCTAAAGATATGAATGAAATGTACAAATGCCTCTTAATGGATTTTCTAAACCTTGATTGCTCTTCCAGAGGTGCAAATGGTGAATGCTGTGGTCTTTTCTTCTTGCAAACCTTTTGCAGGGTGCTGTTGGTCATGCTGTTTCCTCATCCTGCTGAGGGACTTGCTTAGCCATTGCCCAGCTTTTCTGTTGAGTGGGTATAGGCTTTAAAAAACTAGGACATGGGGAAAAGGGATTATCAGCCTCTGGGCTTGTAGTAGTGCTATTTCAATTGGCTATATTTTGGGTTAAATAGATTATGTGCTATTAGGTTTAAAGGTTTGATGAGTATTTGTATTTCTGAAACTGGGATTCATAGTTTTAGGACTAGGAATTTTCAAAATCTTTAATTTTTTTTTAAATTTATTTTTTTATACAGCAGGCTCTTATTAGTCATCCATTATATACACATCAGTGTATACATGTCAATCCCAATCTCCCAGTTCATCACACCACCCCTGCCACTTTCCCCCCTTGGTGTCCATACATTTGTTCTCTACATCTGTGTCTCTGTTTCTGCCCTGCAAACCGGTTCATCTGTACCATTTTTCTAGGTTCCACATATATGTGTTAATATACAATATTCGTTTTTCTCTTTCTGACTTACTTCACTCTGTATGACAGTCTCTAGATCCATCCACGTCTCTACAAATGACCTAATTTCGTTCCATTTTATGGCTGAGTAATATTCCATTGAATAATGTACCACATCTTCATTATCCATTCGTCTGTCGATGGGCATTTAGGTTGCTTCCATGACCTGGCTATTGTAAATAGTGCTGCAGTGAACACTGGGGTGCATGTGTCTTTTTGAATTATGGTTTTCTCTGGGTATATGCCCAGTAGTGGGATTGCTGGGTCATATGGTAGTTCTAGTTGTAGTTTTTTAAGGAACCTCCATACTATTCTCCATAGTGGCTGCATCAATTTACATTCCTGCCAACAGTGCAAGAGGGTTCCCTTTTCTCCACACCCCCTCCAGCATTTGTTGTTTGTAGATTTTCTGAGGATGCCCATTCTAACTGGTGTGAGGTGATACCTCACTGTAGTTTTTTTTTTTTTTTTTTTTTTTAAATATGGAACACTTCACGAATTTGCGTGTCATCCTTGCGCAGGGGCCATGCTAATCTTCTCTGTATCGTTCCAATTTTAGTATATGTGCTGCCGAAGCGAGCACCTCACTGTAGTTTTGATTTGCTTTTCTCTAATAATTAGTGATGTTGAGCAGCTATTCATGTGCTTCTTGGCCATCTGTATGGCTTCTTTGGAGAAATGTGTATTTAGGTAGGTCTTTTGCCCATTTTTTGATTGGTTTGTTTGTTTTTTTAACACTGAGCTGCATGAACTGTTTATATATTTTGGAGATTAATCCTTTGTCCGTTGATTCATTTGCAAATATTTTCTCCCATTCTGAGGGCTGTCTTTTCCTCTTGTTTGTAGTTTCCTTGGCTTTGCAAAAGCTTTTAAGTTGCATAAGGTCCCATTTGTTTATTTTTGTTTTTATTTCCATCACTCTAGAGGGTGGATCAAGAAAGATCTTGCTGTGATTTATGTCAGAGTGTTCTTCCTATGTTATCCTCTAAGAGTTTTAGAGTGTCCTGTCTTACATTTAGGTCTCTAATCCATTTTGAGTTTATTTTTGTGTATGGTGTTAGGGAGTGTTCTAATTTCATTCTTTTACATATAGCAGTCCAGCTTTCCCAGCACCGCTTATTGAAGTGACTGTCTTTTCTCCATTGTATATCCTTGCCTCTTTTGTCATAGATTAGTTGACCTTAGGTGCATGGGTTTATCTCTGGGCTTTCTATCCTGTTCCATTGACCTACATTTCTTTTTTTGTGCCAGTACCATACTGTCTTGATTACTGTAGCTTTGTAGTATACTCTGAAGTCAGGGAGTCTGATTCCTCCAGCTACGTTTTTTTCCCTCAAGACTGCTTTGGCTATTCGGGGTCTTTTGTGACTCCATACAAATTTTAAGACTTTTTGTTCTAGTTCTGTAAAAATGCCATTGGTAATTAGATAGGGATTGCATTGAATCTGTAGATTGCTTTGAGTAGTAGAGTCATTTTCACAATATTGATTCTTCCAATCCAAGAACATGGTATATCTCTCCATCTGTTTGCATCATCTTCAATTTCTTTCATCAGTGTCTTATAGTTTTCTACATATAGGTCTTTTGTCTCCTTAGGTAGGTTTATTCCTAGGTATTTTATTGTTTTTGTTGCAGTGGTAAATGGGAGTGTATCCTTAATTTCTCTTTCAGATTTTTCGTCATTAGTGTATAGGAATGCAAGAGATTTGTGTGCATTAATTTTGTATCCTGCAACTTTACCAAATTCATTGATCAGCTCTAGTAGTTTTCTGGTGTCATCCTTAGGATTCTCTATGTATAGTATCATGTCATCTGCAAACACTGACAGTTTTTCTTCTTTTCCAATTTGTATTCCTTTTATTTCTTTTTCTTATCTGATTGCCGTGGCTAGGACTTCCAAAACTATGTTGAATAAGTGGCAAGAGTGGACATCCTTGTCTTGTTCCTGATCTTAGAGGAAATGCTTTCAGTTTTTCACCATTGAAAATGATGTTGGCAGTGGGTTGGTTGTATATGGCCTTTATTATGTTGAAGTAGGTTCCCTCTGTGCCCACTTTCTGGAGAGTTTTTATCATAAATGGGTGTTGAATTTTGTCAAAAGCTTTTTCTGCATCCATTGAGATGATCATATGGTTTTTCTTCTTCATTTTGTTAATATGGTGTATCACATTGATTGATTTGCATATATTGAAGAATCCTTGCATCCCTGGCACAAATCCTACTTGATCATGGTGTATGATCTTTTTAATGTGTGTTGAATTCTGTTTGCTAGTATTTTGTTGAGGATTTTTGATTCTATATTCATCAGTGATATTGGTCTGTAATTTTCTTTTTTGAGGTATCTTTGTCTGGTTTTGGTATCAGGGTGATAGTGACCTCACAGAATGAGTTTGGGAGTGTTCCTTCCTTTGCAATTTTTTGGAAGAGTTTGAGAAGGATGGGTGTTAACTCTTCTCTAAATGTTTGATAGAATTCACCTGTGAAGCTATCTGGTCCTGGACTTTTGTTTGTTGGAAGATTTTTAATCACAGTTTCAATTTCATTACTTGTGATTGGTCTGTTCATGTTTTCTATTTCTTCCTGGTTCAGTCTCAGAAGGTTATACCTTTCTAAGAATTTGTTCATTTCTTCCAGGTTGTCCATTTTATTGGCATAGAGTTGCTTGTAGTAGTCTCTTAGAATGCTTTGTATTTCTGCAGTGTCCATTGTAACTCTTCCTTTTTCATTTCTAATTTTATTGATTTGAGTCCTCTCCCTCTTTTTCTTGGTGAGACTGTCTAAAGGTTTATCAATTTTGTTTATCTACTCAAAGAACCAGCTTCTAGTTTTATTGATCTTTGATCTTTGCTCTTATTTTTTGGTTTCTATTTCATTTATTTCTGCTCTGATCTTTATGATTTCTTTCTTTCTACTAACTGTGGGTTTTGTTTGTTCTTTCTCTAGTTCCTTTAGGTGTAAGGTTAGATTGTTTATTTGAGATTTTTCTTGTTTCTTGATGTAGGCTTGTTGCTCTAAACTTCCCTCTTACAACTGCTTTTGCTGCATCCCATAGGTTTTGGATTGTCATGTTTTCGTTGTCATTTGTCTCTAGGTATTTTTTGGTTTCCTCTTTGATTTCTTCAGTGATTTCTTGGTTATTTAGTAACGTACTGTTTAGCCTCTACGTGTTTGTGTTTTTTACGTTTGTTTCTCCTGTAATTGATGTCTAATCTCATAGCGTGTGGTCGGTAAAGATGCTTGATATGATTTCAGTTTTCTTAAATTTACCGAGGCTTAATTTGTGACCCAAGATGTGTTCTATCTTGGAGAATGCTCCATGTGCACTTGAGAAGAAAGTGTAATCTGTTGTGTTTTGATGGAATGTCCTATAAATATCAATTAAATCTGTCTGGTCTGTTGTGTCATTTAAAGCTTGTGTTTTCTTAGTAATTTTCAGTTTAACTGATCTGTCCATTGGTTTTAAGTGAGGTGTTAAAAGTCCCCCACTATTATTGTGTTACTGTCGATTTCCTCTTTTATAGCTGTTAGCAGTTGCCTTATGTATTGAGGTGCTCCTATGTTGGGTGCATATATATTTGTTATATCTTCTTCTTGGATTGATCCCTTGATCATTATATAGTGTCCTTCCTTGTCTCTTGTAACATTCTTTTTTCTAAAGTCTATTTTACCTGATAGGAGTATTGCCACTCCAGCTTTCTTTTGATTTCCATTTGCATGGAATATCTTTTTCCATCCCCTCACTTTCAATCTGTATGTGTCCCTAGGTCTGAAGTCGGTCTCTTGTAGACAGCTTATATATGGGTCTTGTTTTTGTATCCATTCAGCGAGACTGTGTCTTTTGGTTGGAGCATTTAATCCATTCACATTTAAGGTAATTATCGATATATATGTTCCTATTACCATTTTCTTAATTGTTATGGGTTTGTTTTTGTAGGTCGTTTTCTTCTCTTGTGTTTCCCACTTAGAGAAGTTCCTTTAGCATTTGTTGTAGAGCTGGTTTGGTGGTGCTGAATTCTCTTAGCTTTTGCTTGTCAGTAAAGCTGTTGATTTCTCTGTTGACTGAATGAGATCCTTGCCGGTAGAGTGTTGTTGGTTGTAGGTTCTTCCCTTTCATCACTTTAAATATACTGTGCCACTCCCTTCCGGCTTGTAGAGTTTCTGCTGAGAAATAAGCTGTTAACCTTATGGGAGTTCCCTTGATGTTATTTGTCATTTTTCCCTTGTTGCTTTCAGTAATTTTTCTTTGTCTTTAATTTTTGTCAATTTGATTACTGTGTGTCTCAGCGTGTTTCTCCTTGGGTTTATCCTGCCTGGGACTCTCAGTGCTTCCTGAATTTGGCTGGCTATTTCCATTCCCATGTTAGGGAAGTTTTCGACTATAATCTCTTCAGATATTTTATCGCGTCCTTTCTCTTTCTCTTCTCCTTCTGGGACCCCTCTAATGTGAATGTTCTTGCGTTTAATGTAGTCCCAGAGGTCTCATAGGCTTTCTTCATTTCTTTTTATTCTTTTTTCTTTATTCTGTTCCATGGCAGTGAATTCCACCATTCTGTCTTCCAGGTCACTCATCCGTTCTTCCGCCTCAGTTATTCTGCTATTGATTCCTTCGAGTGTATTTTTCATTTCAGTTATTGTATTGTTCATCTCTGTTTGTTTGTTCTTTAATTCTTCTAGGTCTTTGTTAAACATTTCTTGCATCTTCTGGTCTTTGCCTCCATTCTTTTCCTGAGGTCCTGGATCATCTTCACTATCATTACTCTGAATTCTTTTTCTGGAAGGTTGCCTATCTCCACTTCATTTAGTTGTTTTTCTGGGGTTTTGTCTTGTTCCTTCATCTTGTTCCTTCATCTTGTTCCTTCATCATTGGTACAAAGTCCTCTGCCTTTTCATTTTGTTTATATTTCTGTGCATGTGGTTTTGCTTCCACAGGCTGCAGAATTGTAGTTCTTCTTCTTTCTGCTGTCTGTCCTCTGGTGTCTGAGGCTATCTAAGAGGCTTATGCAAGCTTCCTGATGGGAGGGACTGGTGGTGGGTAGAGGTGATTGTTGCTTTGGTGGGCAGAGGTCAGTAAAACTTGTCTGTAAAGACAAGTAAAACTTGTCTGCTGATGGGTGGGGCTGGGTTCCCTCCCTGTTGGTTGTTTGGCTTGAGGCGACCCAGCCCTGGAGCCTTCCTGGCTCTTTGGTGGGGCTAATGGCAGACTCTGGGTGGGCTCACGCCAAGGAGTACTTCCCAGAACTTCTGCTGCCCATGTCCTTGTCTTCATGGCGAGCCACAGCCACCCCCACCTCTGCAGGAGACCCTCCTACACTAGCAGGTAGGTCTGGTTCTGTCTCCTCTGGGGTCACTGCCCCTTCCCCTGGGTCCCGATGCGCACACTATTTTGTGTGTGCCCTCCAAGAGTGGAGTCTTTGTTTCCCCCAGTCCTGTTAAGTCCTGCAATCAAATCCTCCTAGCCTTCAAAGTCTGATTCTGTAGGAATTCCTACCCCCATTGCCGGACCCTCAGCTTCGGAAGCCTGACATGGGACTCAGAACCTTCACTCCAGTGGGTGGACTTCTGTGTTTTAAGTGTTCTCCAGTCTGTGAGTCACCCACCCAGCAGTCACGGGGTTTGATTTTATTGTGGTTGCGCCCTTCCTACCATCTCATTGTGGCTTCTCCTTTGTCTTTGGATGTGGGGTGTCTTTTTTGGTGAGTTCCCAGTGTCTTCCTGTGGATGATTGTTCAGCAGTTAGTTGTGATTCCAGTGCTCTCGTAAGAGGGAGTGAGCATGCGTCCTTCTACTCTGCCATCCTGAACCAATCTCCAACATCTTTAATTTTATCTTGATGTAAAAATTATCAATATAAATAACAGGATGATTACTTTGTAGCTGACTCTCGTGAGATTTAGTACCTGCATTTTAAACTAAGTGATCATACTAAATATGTTTAATTTGTATGGTTAAGTTTTTCAAGCATGGGCTTCTGGAATCTGTGAGGTTGCTGACTGATGGTGATCTGTATTGTTTCTGTGAAAAAAAAATTGTTTTAAACTTACCTACTAAATAATTACGGGAGTAAACTGTCTAAGTTGATTGCCATTGTACTTAATTTATATATATATATATATATATATATTTGTCAATAGTCCAAAATAATGAGTGTTATAGCATATTTTTATGCCCCATGTTGTTTAAAAGTGATACTTGTGATAAAGTACATGATTAATTCCATTACCATTACAGTTTAATAGTAAAATGGAAGTTACCTATGTAGAAAGCAGGTAATATATATAGATTTCTTACATTTTGAAGCAGTAGTTGGTAAATACTTCTTTCATCTTAGCACCCAATACATCCTTTCACTAAAAATCTGAAGGTAAGTAACTTATGTTTTGGACATGGACTTCTTTTTACCAATGTCAAATTACTTTTCTCTCTGTTTAGAGAAGCTAAAATTAATTAAAAGCTTTCCTTTTGTTATTTATAAATGTCATTTTAAACTGATTTTTGAAAGCTCTTCAAACATGGATTAGGGCTTGCTTTTTTAGTCATTAAAACTGATAGTTATTGCAACTTTAACCAAACCTATTTAGTAGTGTCCTAATCATGTTCTTATACATAATGAAGATAGTCTGCTATTAGTCATACAACTTATCAATACTTTCACATAATCTCTCATTAGATCCTCAGGAAACAGCATGATGTAAGAGAAGCAGGTATTAGAGATTAGTATCACATGCTAATTGAATGTTTACTAGGTGTTCTGCCCTGTTCTTAGAGGTTTGTGTGCATTTTCAGTGTTGTGAAAATTCATCCCTGTGAAATAGGTACTATTATTGCCCTCACTTTTCAGTTAAGAAAACTGAGACACAGACAGGTGGTAGTGGGATCATGTACAAGTTTCTCAACATTTCTTCACCTATCTGCCATATTCTTCTCTAAGTCCAGCTCCTTCACATGAGATTCTACCCCTTAATAGCTACTCAAGGACATTGCTCTTGAAATTCTCTATTTTCCTCTCCTGCATCTGCAGTTTTTCCTTTCTACTGGATTATTCCTGTTGGCATACAAACATGTTTTTTTTCTCTTCTTAAAAAAACAAAAACATGAAACAGTAAAACAAACAAGACCCTCTTTGATTCCACTTCCCTTCTAGCTGTTGCTTTATTTCTTTCCTGTCTTTAGTGCACAACTCCTTATAAATTATGAATATTCACTGTATCTGTACTCCTCTCCTGTTCTCTTGAATCCATTCCACTTAAGTTTTTACCCTACTCTTCCACCAAGATTGCTTTTATGAAGATCACCAGGGAGCTCCATGTTCCAGGATATAGTGGGGGAATAGAGAAATAAGTAGAATAGTATGAAAGAAGGACACTATGATTAATAACAAAAGCCTGGAAACACTCAAATATCCATATTGTAAACTTTAGTATTTCTGTGTAATGGAGCATTATGCATCTGTCAAAAAGAATGGGGAAGAGATCTTTATACTGCTAAGGAGTAATCTCCAGGGCACAGTAAGTGAGAAAACAAGGTACAAAGGAGTATCTTGTACTATCTTTTATGTGAGAAAAGAAGGGAAATACAAGTGTATTTGTATTCAGGTTTGTTATGTTGTTAAAAAATGACAGAAGGGTAATTCAGAATTATAGAGAAAGAGGGTAGGGACAGAAGCTAAACCTCTTTGTACCTTGTTCTATAATTTTTACTTTGTTTCCATGTATGTTATATATAATTTTAAAAAGTTAAATAGAAAAAAATTCCTAAATGGTAACAAAACAGTTTAACAATGTCAGGATGGTGACAAAACTGTAAGAAGAATTATTCCAAGTAATTTCAAAACTGTATTTTGACTGCATATCCCTAATGGGATATATCTAAGGACGGAAAAAAGTGACAAGAAATCTTAAACCTCATCCAATATTGTTATTATTATTTGAGATTATACATAGTAGGATAAAGCATATAAATACTTTTGCTAATGGCATACGTTTGTTAATATCATTAGCACGAAAGATTTTCAGGGTGATAGAGATACAAATAAAAAACCATATACTGTTTAATTAAAATTGGAAATATGAATATATACTCAGGGTTTAAGTTTCTCTTTCTCAAAAATACATATTTTCTTGCTCTCCTCAATGAAGAATCTTAGAAATAATAGCAAGTAACAATAAGCACTCTTAGACCCCAGATTTTGTCTCTAGATGCCATTTCCCATTAAAAGGAATCAAGGCCCCTGGAACAGTGGCTGATTCCAGGCCTGGGGAAAGAAATGTGGAAGATGAACCTGGTGTGCCCGAAAGCAAGGAAGCTCTTAGAGGTCATGTCAAAGTGACATAGGATCCAACCTGAAGGGACTCCTACTGGCCAAAGATGGTGCAATTTGAGGATTAACAAAAACAACCAGGTGGCAGTACATTGAAAAACAAAATTCCACAAGCTCACAATGATACTTAAACCAAAACTTTTTGGTCACTTCTGGAGGTTGCTTGGGCACTCATTCTGAAAACTGATAAAGGGAATAAATTGAGCATTTTTGCTGTCTTTCTTGTGTAATCTAGGTAAGCAAATGGTCGATGAGGTAAAGTTCTTTTAGAAGAAGCACAGCTAATACAGAAAGAATTAGAGAATTAGAAAATATTTTCTACCCCTAATGAAATAATGGATCTAGGCAGTTGGATCTAGGTTGTTAATAAGGTGAATGTTTGATGGCAGACTTTATAAGGGATGAATTTGGCTGACAACATTTGAACCCACTGATCAAACTTAACATGACTAAAAGTAAGTCACTCAATCCAGTGTGCTAATAATATGATGCAACAGGAAGTTCTCTTGTCAAACAAAAAAGAACCTGAATTTAATCAACCCTCTAGATCTAACTTCATTATACAGAGAGTACAGGACATGCTGTACAATACCAGGAGGACATAGTCACCCAAATCCAGATTGCAACATGTTTTCTTCAACAAATAGCTAGGGAAAAATTTTAAAGAAGTGGAAGCTGTTAAAAAATTACAAGAGACATAAAAGCCCCATTCCATGTGTGAACCTTGTTTGTATTCTGATTTAGACAAACCATTCCTAAAAAGACATTTTTGAGCAAGTGGGAAAAATTGAGCTGTGCTGGATATCACATTATAAGGAATTAATATTTATTTTGTTGAATGTGGTAATATTGTGGGTAGTTGGAAAAAAAACTGTTACAGATACATTCTGTTTTTTACAGGCAAAAAGAAATATGTGGTATTTGCTTTAAAACTCTCTTCCTTGCCAAAAACAAAATGGGGGTAGGTGGGTAAATGAAACAGGAACAGCAGAATGTTGATAATTGTTGGAGCTGGATATTTGGGAATTCTTGAAGATGGTAAGGGGTTTCATTTTATTCTCTCCACTTTATGTATGTTTGAGAAGTTTCAAAGTAAAGTAAAAAAAATTCATAAGGAAAGAACTGATAATTTTTATACAGAATGATATGACAGAGAAGTATCTATTAAATGTTTGGGCTGGTGAAAGAATGATAGTTTATGATGACTGTAGTATTTATCAAAGAAACTTCTTTAGGTTGCAGCTGAAGTAATAAGTATATTTTGGAAACTTACAAAGCATTACATAATTCATTTGTCCAGGGATTAAGTCAGTCATTATCTACTTAGCATTTAATTTATGTTATATAATTTACTGTTTGTGCTCCACTCAATATTTATATGTATTGATTGAAGTTTCAAGACTTGTGATATGTATTTTTAAAAAAATCCTTTGTTGTATTTGGTTGTTAATATAAGAATTTTTATATGTGCATTTTAGGAATGGTACACTCAAAAATACTTCCAGGGGAAGCTAAATTATGCCTAAAAGCTAAGTATCTTGGAAGGACAACTATATCTTCCCTTGATCTTTGGTACCTAAGGACCCCTGAATCACAGATATTACTCAGTATGACTCTTTCTACCATGGTTATTTTTAATGTAAGACTTTTTTTTAGTAGCCATGTTGCATATGTAGTCTGTTTGAAGATTGTTATAGTTATTGCTTGGATTTGGCATGTTTAGTAATTGTTGATATAGCTAATATTTAACTGTTTTAATAGAATTCAACGAACATTTGCCTGTTCCTCAGTTATGAAATAGGAGGTCTTATGGGAACTCTACGTAAATGCTTTTATTTAAAATACTTAATACTTGTAGTGTGAGCACTTAGCAGATTTATTTTAAGTACAGAATAAGGCAGAGATAACCAGAACATATTTCCTATTTTGGGTTGCATATGGAGATGGCACTTGAATCTCCATGCACTTGAGTTGATTTTTCTTTAGTCTTGTGTTTTTGAAAAATGTACGAAGGTATTCATGAGAATGGCAGGAATAATAAAAACAAGAATAGTTACCTAAAGCTGTAACTAAATCCAAACGGCTTTGGAATTAAAACCAATAAATTGTCCTGCAAGATGTTAGTAAAGAGTAAACTAAATCTTATGTTTACTTTTGATTAAAAATACTGACAAACAATGCAAAGCAACACTGGTGACCTTGGAATTTTATCCCATTGTTGACTGTTAATAGAAAGTCAGCCACCTTCTCATTTAAAATCTTGAAGGTTTTTAATGACAGTCACACATGGATTGCATTATGGCTGAAAATACGAACTTCCGATTTACCTTGTTTTCCTCGTTTTAAAAATAATTTGGTAATTATCTGTATTTTATTATATCTACAGTAGATATGCTACCATATGCTGAACTTTTAATGTCTTAAGTGGAATTTGGAAAAACAAAATTCTTAATTATGTCAGTTTTCTGCTTATTTGTGCCTAAAGGGAGTTTTACTTTACCCATTGTAAGGCATCTTATTCCCAACCTTAAATTTGTATAATTAGAAAAAGTTGAATTCTTTTCTTTGTCCCATTTCTTAGTTGACAAAGGATCAGAGGTTGGTGTATTCTGGCAGACTGCTTCCCGATCACCTGCAGCTGAAAGACATTCTCAGAAAAGTAAGCTTTTCTACCACTATTTGATACCAGATACTCAGAGTGCTAGAGGAGATATGTTCTGAAGTTTTATTGATATCCAACCAGTTTAGTTTTTAGTTACTTAAGATCAACTCTTGGGTTTAGGTAACAGTTTTGTATATCCATCTGATAGCTAAATCTAAAATAGGATTATATATTTGTGTTCAGGGATTTGTTATCTTGTGTAAGAAAGCAGTACTGAGTTATCAGTAAACTGTGCAGGAGTAGAGTGCTCAAGTAGTGGTGAAGGATTTTCATTGGTAATAGTCTCCTCTCTTAAATACCCTTTTGACAAAACTACGTTTTAATACAAGTTAACTTCGGTTAGGAGTTTAATTTCAGGACAGAAAATAGAATGAAGCCCAGTTGGTCCATCAGTTAGCAAACTTTGAATGCTGGTACTCAGAGTTAAATATATTTGAATATAGTTTTTTTGACAGATTGAATGCTAGTTATTTTAATGGCAGCTTTTTAGCTCCTGTTTATTTGTGGAATTTATACTTTTAGAACTTTTCAAATGTTTGAGATTCTTTTTGCTTGTGAGTGTAGCAGAATTGAATATATAGCTGTTAATGTTTTGCTTTAGATCTTTGACCTAACTCAGTGTTTTCTGGATATCCCTAATCTCTCTATCCTCTCCTGTATGTTTATTGATCACCTGTGGGAAACTTTAAAAAATCTTACACTGGTATGTTCCTTCTGTTAGATAGTTGACATTTTAGTTTTGCCACTGTGACTTCTTGCTGTCATTTTCATTTTAATCACGTAGTTTCAGGTTGCCAAAGTGGTTTAATAACCTCTCTGTCTCCCTCGCTCTCTTTCCCTCTCAAAAATAGTGGAATTTGCAGCAGATTCACCCCCCCATTTCTTTTCTTAATAGACTTTTTTTTTTTTTTTTTGCGGTTCGCGGGCCTCTCACTGTTGCGGCCTCTCCTGTTGCGGAGCACAGGCTCCGGATGCACAGGCTCAGCGGCCATGGCTCATGGGCCTAGCCGCTCCGCGGCATGTGGGATCCTCCCGGACTGGGGCACGAGCCCGTGTCTCCTGCATCGGCAGACAGACTCTCAACCACTGCACCACCAGGGAAGCCCCTAGACTTTGTTTTTTAGAGTAGTTTTAGGTTCACAGCAAAATTGAGCAGAGGGTATAGAGATTTCCCATATACCTCCTGCCTCCACACATGCACAGCTACCCCCACTAACAACATCCACGTCAGAGTGGTATAGTAGTTACAGTTGATGCCTACATTGACATCATTATCACCCCAAACCCATAGTTTCCATTAGGGTTCACTCTTGGTGGTGTACATTCTGTAGATTTTAACAAATGTAAAATGACATGTATCCACCATTATAGTATTGTACGGAATATTTCACTACCCCCCAAATCCTCTGTGCTTCACCTCTTCATTCTTTCCCTGTCTTTATCCTTAAAAACCTTTTTGCTATATGCTCTTTGAAATATATATTTATTATTTTACCCAAGTATAGCTAGAGGCTGCATATGCATACATTTAAAAAGGCTTTTGCTGCCAGAAATCATTTTCAACCAGAAGACTTAAAAGAAGAATGCCTCAGGACTTCCCTGGTGGTCCAGTGGTTAAGACTCTGCGCTTCCGCTGCAGGGGGCATGGGTTCGATCCCTGGTCTGGGAACTAAGATCCCACATGCTTTTTTTCTTTTTTTTAAATTTTGGCTGCACCATGCTGCATGTGGGATCTTAGTTCCCCAACCAGGGATTGAACGCACGCCCCCTGCATTGGAAGGTGGAGTCTTAACCACTGGACTGCCAGGGAAGTCCCTTTTCTTTCTTTTTTAAAATTGCTGAGCCATCCTTTGTTCTTCTCTGCCCCCCTTTATTCTCTTTCCTTTCTCCATCTTATTTACTTGCTTTATGCCTAACTATAAATATACTCATGAAATCGCTAAGCTAAAATGCCAATTCTAATCATTTTTAGAACATTTTCCTTCAGTCGTAGTTGTAGATTTATGGCAACACATTTGGAATATTTACAGAATATAGTTCAAATATATGCTTTATGTCTGTGCATAAGTGTTATAGATAAAAACAGTTTTTGACTTAAAAAAATAAAACACTATTGCTAAAACTAAGACAAATGAGATTATAGTGAAGTTACTTGAGTTTCTTTATCGCTGTAAGGTCTCAAATAATGAAAACATTTCACTACTCAAAGTTTGTAGGCCTAAACTTCAGTGTGACTATCACAGTTCTGATATTAACATGCTAGATGTTTTTATACTGAAATAATAGATAGTGCTGACACAACTTTACAGCAGTGTTTGCTTCAAAACGGCTTGGTATACAAAATAATCATTTTTTTCATATAGCAATTCCTGAGTATTGAGACCATTTTCTAAGCATGGACAAAATATTGAATTCACAAGGGTCCTAATGACAGCAATTTATTACTAATAAAATGGCTGTGGTAGGAAGGAACTTAAGTTCTGAATTAAGTATTTCTGCTTAGCTACTGACATTTTTGAGCTGTGTATTTTCCAGTACTACTCTTTAAATGTAATCGTCTTTAATTTTAGCAAGATGAGTATCATATGGTTCATCTAGTATGTACTTCTCGGACTCCTCCCAGTTCTCCAAAATCCAGCACCAGTAGACAAAGTCATGAAGCATTGACATCCAGCAGCAATTCTGTGAGTTATTTTGGGCAGAGTAAATGTTGAAGTTTTCTGATTATCCTTTTTTGCCTTTAAAAACTAAGTGGAAAACAGAACAATTCGCTCTTGTGGGTTGTAAGACTGTGTTTTGAACAGCTCAAGTTAAGCATTTAAACTTCATTTTTAGAGATCCAATACACACTGTTATCCCCTGAAGCCTGTTCCCCATGAGTTATAATGTGCTATATGGCAGGTCAGTAATAGATCCAATCTTCAGGGGTTTAATTACTGAAATACTCAAAAAACAGAATTATGATATGGTTATATAATATAAACTCTAGGGCGAGTATTTCAGAAATATTTAAAGTATTTGATATAGTATATTTAATTAAGGTAGATTAAATTATTTAAACTTTAAGTTTGCTAAATCTTCTTGGTAGATTGCTTAGTCAAGAACTTTGTTTTTTAAAATGATTGCATTTGAGCCTATATTCCAACTGTGGGAGGAATAATTACTTAACCTACTCAGTTCTTTCAGACTTGAGTATTCATTTCTCCCTTCTTATTTTTCCATCTGCTTAAAACTGTTTTGGAAAATTTAAAAACTAGTTGAACTTTTCAACTTAGATATTGTCTACAAGTTTTAGAGACACCGTCTCAAATCTTTTATATTAAATTATTTTTGGTTTCCCGTAAAAGCTTTATGTGACACTTTTGGAGGTGAAAGAAAAGGACTGGATGAGTGGAAGCTTGCTTAAAACTTCCTGGGCAGGGAGCTTTTGTACTGCTAAGTGTACTTTCCTTCTTGCCAAGAATCTAGCCAAAACTTTAAGGAGGGGATGAATGGCATGGGTGATATAGATACTGCCAGTTAACTGCTTCTTTAAGAAACTACATCTTCTAGTTGCTGTATTTAATTAGCATAGCCTCAATAGTATTTTCTAGTACCAGCCATGGGAGTTTAGCTTACATTAAATTGAGATATGTTTTGTCAATAAACCTAAGGGTCTTTCTATGTTTCCTACCTTGCATAAGAAGGGACAAAACCCTGGCATTGGCATAGAGTTCTGTGTATAGTCTTTGGACACAGTTGTGTTGCTCCTCTTTTTGTTGACAAAGAACCTTCTCACTTTTCTAGTGGTTCCTCGTTCATGATTTCATGTCATTAGTATATATATTCAGTTTTTTTAAGGTGTGTTATAAAAAGTATCAAAGGAGAATTAAGTTGAATTCCTCTTAATTTTTTATGGCAGATAAATTTCAGTGGGACTTGAAAATGTCTTAAAAATCTGTTCATGAAAGAGTTATCCAATAAGGCCAGAAGTAATTAGTTCTAGAGAAATTAGGCTGTGCTGCCAAATGGCTAGGCCTTTCTTCTATTAATTTTTTAATGAACACCATATTTTGATGGTCCCTTTAACAAGAAATCATGCCAAAAAAGAACACTTTCCAGGTCATGTGCCTAACAATCAGGCTCCCTAGTAAGGTTTTTGGTGTCTGTGTGGTGTGGAATAACATCTTAAAGCTTTTGTTAGTTTTGCAAAAGACCAGTGTGTCCTTGGGCCATTTCACATGGCAGGACTAAGGAAGGTAGAGAGGCAAAAAGACATGCTGTAAATAGGAAGGCAGTACAGGTAAATGCAATTTTAGTGAACTTGGAAGGATGTTGAAATTATTTTGTACCCAGCTTTTTAAAGTGGGGAATTTATATAAAATGTAATTGTGTTTTAAATTTACATAAAACACTTGACAAACTATTTTCAAGCAGTAGCAAATTGAGGTGGTCTTCAAGAGATTATATTGTTTGAGGTTATTGAATCTGTGAGTTACTGACATCACTGAAGCATGAGAATTTTAAAATCCTGTTTGGTATTTTGTTCATGTTGTAATAAAACAATATTTGTTGGTGGTATCTATAAACTAACAGAATTTTACAACTGAAAGAAATCTTGAAAATCTAGTTCAATCTCATTTTTTATAGGAAAGCTGAGACTCAGGGGTTAAGTGAATTTTAAGGTTATGTTCCTTGTTAATGTCAGAGATAACACAAAATTCTAGCATGTTCCTCAATATTTTAAACGAGTATACTACTAATAGCATGTTATACAGTAGCTGTTATACAGTAGTAGTTCATATGAACTGTTTAAGTGACACAGTTATGAGTACCATTTATCAAACACTTCCTATGTGTTAAGCATCATGAAAAGAGCTTTGTATGAATTTAATTTTCACAAATTTTGTATGCTATTTTTTTGTATATAATTACTACTCAGCCCTTTATAGTTGAGAAATGGACTAATGTGTAATTAAATGATTTTGATTTTCTAAACTCTTCAGTCTCATAAGAATTAAAATATCTACCTATTAAGCTGGGCACAGGAGTCAAATCAGTACATTTCTAAAATTCACTCTTTGCAGAGGGATTTCATAAGTACATTTTTAGCAATGTGTCTATAATATTGTGATTGTAATGAATTAAATCTCCTTGAAAAAATAATTACATTTTTGTTTGTAGAGTTCAGATCTGTCAGGATCATCAACTCCATCATCCAGTCAAGAAACCTTGTCTTTAGCTACCAGTTCGTCCTCAGAAGGATTGAGGCAACGAACCCTTCCACAAGCACAAACCGACCCAGCACAGAGTCATCAGTTCCCATATGTAATGCAAGGGTGAGTGAAACTGATAGCTGTGGGCCTCTTAAAAATCTGTGACTCCAGACTTTCATGGTAGCCCCCTTCAGTAATCAAAGTACGTTTGAAATTTACTCATATACCTAATTATATGTTTTGAGAATTAGAGGGTTAGGTGGAGCAGTGCTTTGTTTTTTTTTTTTTTTTTTTTGGGCTGTCTCACACGGTTTGTGGGATTTTAGTTCACTGATCAGGAACTAAACCCCGGGCCCTCTGCAGTGAGAGCATGGAGTCCTAACCACTGGACTGCCAGGGAATTCCCAGGAGCAGTGCTTTTTTTTTTTAAGTGAATGGTGTTTTGTTTTTTAATTTATTTATTTTATTTTTGGCTGTGCTGGGTCTTTGTTGCTGCACGTGGGCTTTTCTCTAGTTTAGGCTAGCGGGTGCTACTCTTCGTTGCAGTGCACGGGCTTCTCATTGCGGTGGCTTCTCTTTTTGTGGAGCACGGACTCTAGGCGTGAGGGCTCAGTAGTTGTGGCCCGCAGGCTCTAGAGTGCAGGCTTAGTAGATGTAGCGCACGGGCTTAGTTGTTCTGCGGCATGTGGGATCTTCCCGGACTCGGGCTCAAACCCATGTCCCCTGCGTTGGCAGGCAGATTCTTAACCACTGCACCACCAGGGAAGCCCAGGAGCAGTGCTTTTGAAAGCTGGTTGTACATTAGAATTGTCTAGGGCAGTACTTTTCAGTCTTTAATGTTAGTGCTAATCACCTGGGGATCTTATTAAGATGCTGGTTCTGATTCAGTAGGTCTTATGGGGCCTGAGATTCTGTATTTCCAGCAAGCTCCCCTGTGATGCTGATGCTTCTGATGCTTAGAACATACTTTGAATAACAAGGATCTAGGTAACTAAAATTTTTGTTTTTACTCAGTCTCACTATAGGTCTATGCAAATTAGTCTTCTGGGGAGCAGATGGGTGAATAAGAGTGTTCTTGGAAGAGTATAGGGCCCAGTAATATGCTTTTAAAAACTTCCACTGGTGTTTATGATCAGTAAGGTAACAACTGAGGTAGAATAAAACTGTGATGTATTATGAAGATATGCTAACCATTGCATGTTATCCAGAGTCTTTCTTGGAGGAGTTTACTCAAGAAGCTTGCTATGGCTACCTTATATCTAGCAATTACAGCAGGCCTCTTGGGTTAGGCAGTTTCAGGAGGGAATGCAGTCGACAGCCACAGCATATCTTTCAGACAGCTCAGAAAGGAGGATCTTGGAGAATACAGTTTAGACCTGGGTTATGTCTGAAACCAGAGTACTTTTGAAGTAAAGGAAACATGAATAATAGGTAACGATAGTTGTTTTGTGTTGCATATCATGCTGTGGGACTGCAGTGTGTGACAGTGCTCCAGATCCATGATGGTGAGGCTGGAAATAAGGAAATGGCTAGGACTCCTCAGAATGGTAGTAAGTGATATAACCAAGGAGTAGCCACTGATTGTTATGCCAAACAGGATGTAATAACATATAGGTACTTTCTACTTAGAACTTTAAACTTAATTCAATTCTTAATGCAGAAAAACAAAGCGGAGTATATAGCAAAATATTTAAAAGACTCATCTGTCTCATATTCTTGAGTTTTTCTTCTAAAAATAAGTGTTTAGATTAGGCTGATTGTAGACTTTTATGAAGCATCCTATGAAACTATCAATATTTTTGTTTTCAGAAAATGATTATTACAAAGCAAAATTTAGTTATTTATAAAAAACAGTGTTGTCACGGTTTACATTATAGAATAATGGCTTAAAATACTTTCTGTCTTATGACAGTGATTCCTTTCCTGTCTTTTTTGCAGAGTAAGACAGTTCAGTTCCTCTTAATTTATACAGAGTGATTTTACTAATATTTTACCAAATACGGTGGTAGTGATAGAAAGTGAGAAAATTATGGATATAATAAACCTGGAAGAATATGTAATGACATGTTAATAATAGTTATCTCTGCACAATAAGATTTTTAACTCTCTGCACAATAAGACTTTTAACTCTTTCTCATACTTACAGTGAATATATTTTGTAATAAACAAAATAAAGTATGTAAAGTTGCATATCTTCAGAATAAGACCATGGTTATCTTGGGAAAAGATTAATAATTTCTTTAGGCTGTTGAGAAAATCAACAAACTTTGGAGACAAAGGCATTTAGCTCTTAGAAGTATATAAAACAGATTAGAAAAATCTGAAATAGTGTTTATTTTGCTAAAAATGAGTATTAAGATGATAAGCAATAAAATCCTTAAAGATTTGAGCTTCACTTAGGGAATCTATTACTAGATGAATAATGTTTTAAATCAGGAGGGCAGTATAGCTTAGCGGATGTACAGATTCAGGAGCCAGCCTGCCTTGGTTTGAATCCTGGCCCTAACCACTGACTAACTTGGGCAAGTCTCTTCTCTACTTTGTTTCAGTTTGCTCATGATCTGGAGATAACGGTACTTATCATACAGGATTTCTGTGTGGATTAAGAGTTCATGTATGTAAAGTGTTTACTGATGTGTTAGCAGTTATTTATAAATTCATTCATATTTATAAATGAATGTTGTACATTCATTCAGCAAACAGATTTATAGTCATCTGTGAGTCTGATACACTGAACATTTGAATGAATGCCAGTGCTAGGTGCTGGAAAATGAATCTATATTTGGAAAGAGCACTTTGTGATTTACAAAACAATTTAAGTGAAAGTTCAGTAAATAGGTTATTCAGTTCAACAATGAACGTGATTTAATTTCATCTTATAGTTGTAATTTTTTACTAATGAAGACTTTACATCTGTCCTTAAGTAAATTTTATTGAACATAGCCTTAGCCTTAAATGTACAAGAGCAGTAATTTAGTGACCTTGAAGAATTCACCAACAAAATATAATCTCTGCACACCTTTTTTAGACTTCAGTACAGCTTATGTTTAACTAGTCACATGTGTTTTCCACCATGTAGGTCTCAATCTTTAGTGAACTTGTTAAAATTGCTAAATTGTGATCCCTACTCCCTGAGTTTTTGAATCACTAGGTTTAGGGTAGTGCTTAGGAATCTGCCAACTTAACAGCATTCTGGGAGCCTCACTTTTTAAGAAGCTCTAATGCAGGTGATAATTTGCCCATCAAGATCCTGAGGAAACATGAGAAGACCAAACAGTACATGTATATCACCACATTGGCTATCCATTTATAATGTCACATTTATAAATCTTGACTGACTATTTTGGACTCAGTGTGCTGTGCTGTCATATTTATTTAACTCCAAAAACTGCTGACTGGTTTATAGAATACCCACTGTTATGTACACTCAATTTCCCCCCCGAAATAGTAACAACCTTGTTTTATAATTACTAAAACTGAAAACCTACTCATTGTACCCTTCTGTGTTATCCGATTTTTTAATAGTAAAAATCGCTTATAACCCACCACCCAGAAATAACTGTTGCTAACATTTTTGTAGTTTCCTTCCAAATAATTTTCTAAGTATGCTTTTTAAATAGAAATATCATATACTATTTTATTTTATAAACCATTTAAAAAAGCATAGTGTAGCCTGGACATAGTTCCAGATCAAATATAAATCTACAACATTCAAAGTCTGTATTAGCAATAAGTTTGGCCAAGGAGGTGAAAGAGCCATGCACTGAAAAGTATAAGACAATGATGAAAGAAATTGAAGACACAAATAAATGGAAAGATATTCCATGCTCATGGATTAGAAGAATTAGTGTTGTTAAAATGTCCATACTACTCAAAGCAATCTGTAGATTCAGTCAATCCCTATCATTATTCCAAATGATATTTTTCACAGAAATAAAACAAACAATCCTAAAGTTTGTGTGGAACCACAAAAGACCTCAAATAGCCAAAGCAATCTTGAGAAAGAAGAGCAAAGCTAAAGGCATCACACTCCCTGATTTCAAACTATACTATAAAGTAACAGTAATTAAAACAATATGGTATTGGCATAAAAACAGACACATAGATCAATGGAACAGAATAGAGAACCCAGAAATAAACCCATACATATATAGTCAATTAATTTATGACAAAGGAGGCAATAATATATAATGAGGAAAAGACAGTCTCTTCAATAAATGGTGTTGGTAAAACTGAACAGCCACATGCAAAAGAATGAATCTAGACTACTATTTTATACCATACTTAAAAATTAACTCAAAATGGGAATTCCTTGGCAGTCCAGTGGTTAGGACTCCGTGCTTCCACTGCCAAGAGCACAGGTTCAATCCCTGGTTGGGGAACTAAGATCCTGCAAGCTGTGGGGCATGGCCAAAAAAAAAAAAGTTACCTCAAAATGAATTTGACTTGAATGTAAGACTTGAGATGCTTCTAGGAGCTTGACCAGGTCCTCACAGTAAATACCAGAGAGGAATTCCTTCGTGTTTCTAGCAAGCAGAGGAGAAAAGAAAATGATTTTGAAATAACGCCAGACCTTTCTGTTCTTCTTAACAAGGTCTGCCCTCAGGAGAAACAATTTTACCAGAACATCACATGCTAGGGTTTATCAGAGCCTAACCTACTTGGTGCTTCTCAGTATTCCTTCCCCTTAGGTGGACAGGATGGGCCGAGGGGATTGGAGTTGAGTGTTTCCCTTCCCCCAAGTATGGTTCTTTTTTGTCTTTAGAATTTATCCTATTACAGTTAAAATACTATGTTTTGAAGTCAGTAGAATAAATCTTCTCTGTGTGATATGCTGCAGACTTGATACACGAGTTCATTTGTTTCCGTATCTTTGAATTTTTTTTATGTCTTGTTATTTTTTCTTTAGCTTTTTTCTTAATTGCATAAAACATTTCTATGGTTCCAGTCTCAAATCTATAAAACAAGATACATTAAGAGCCCTGCTTTCGTTTTATTCCCTTTTCCTGTTCTCTCTCTCCCCATAATACGTAACTACTTTTATGACTTTTTGGTTTTGGTTTATCCTTCCACTGTTTCATAGTGAAAATTTAAGAAAGTGTGTATACACACACGTACACACAATGTGTATACACACATATAAATATATCCTTTTCATTCTAACATTAAAGATAGCATATTATACATATTCTGCACCTTGCTTTTTAACAAAATATCACATAACAGAATATACAGGAGGTCATTCTGTGGGAGGATATGGAGATTTTCATTCCTTTTTACATCTGCACACCAATTCACTGACTGCATAAATTGTGAAATCCACTCTCCTATTGATGAATATTTGAGTTATTTTCCATCTTTACTTTTACAAATAGTGTTGTAATGAATAGCTTTGTGCATATACCATTTCAGATTTTTGCCATTTATATTTAGGATAGACTCCTAGAAGTAGAAGTAGGTCAAAGTAGATAGATCAGAGAATAAATGCCTTCATAGGACTGGAATTAAAAACAGGTGACGTAAGCATGCTGATAAGTGCTATGATAAGGTTCTCTCTTTTCAATCATGAGCTACTGTCCTTGTTTTCAGTTTCTCTCTGTTATTAGGGGAAAGGAGGCCGGGAGTGGGAGTAGGCTGAGTGTGTGGTTCCTAAGAGGGATGAGTACGTACAAAGGCTTAAAAGGGCAGACATGTGAAAATTTTTTCCATATTTCATATTTCTTTAAGCAATTCTCAGGAGCAGAATTACTTGGGCAGTTGAGTATAAGTGAACATTTTTAAAGGTATTTAATTTTATGAAATTGTTTTTTAAAGCCTTATTCCAATTTATCCTCCTGGCGATGAAAGAGTTGGGTTTCACTTATACCCCTTGCCAACACTGGATATTGGCAGATAAAAAATCCCTATCTTTATTTTATTTGCATTTATTTGGTGTCCTAATGATTATTTCAATTTCTATGAGTTCTTTATATAGAAAAGATATTAACTAATATTTATTGTAAACATTTTTTTCTAAGCTCAGTATCTTTAAATTTTATGTTGTCAAATACGTTATCTTTTTTGTGCTTTCTTCTATTGTTTATAAGTTAGGAAAGTCTTCCTCCTTCCATAGTTTTGGTAAATAGTCAATTCTAATTGCATCTAGATTTTCTGTGGTTTAACTCAATACTTTATTTTAGTCTACTTGAAACTCATTTGAATATGGAATGAGGTGAACCTTTAAACTCCCTTCCCCCAACCACCAATTTGGTCATCACTTTTCCCAGCTCCAAATAATAATTCTCTATTGTGTTATTTAATGATGCATCCTCTAGAATATATTAAATTCTTATGTAATATGTTTCACTACTCTATTATTATGTGCTTTAACAGTAACTTTATAATTTCATATCAAATAAACTCTTTTTTCTTGTTTTCTGTAGAGTACCAAATATATAACATCTTGTCTGAAGGATAATTAACACAATGGAAAATTGTAGTATACCAACCTGGGCCTGGAATGTACCTTAGCAATTATACAGTCCACTAGTTTTTAACTTATTGGTGAGAAAGGGAAGAAGCATATGGGAATCATCTAGGGGAATTTATTAATTTATTTTCTTGACAACATAGTTTCAGTAATCACATTTATGTTTTTGGCTGCAGGAAGGTGAGGTGGGAAGCTATAGTAATTTTTTCTAAGTGATTGTTAGAGGCCTTTTCTTCCCTTGACCTTTAAAAACAGTGACAAAGTCCAGCCTTCACATTTAACAGTTGAAGTAATGGACTTGTGTGAGGTTATATTTCCTCTTAGTGGTAGAGATCGGTTGAGTTCTACTTTTAGGGGGATGAGTTTTTTCTTAGTTGGAAATACTAAGAAAATTTAAATATATACCTAGATACTGACTAATATTATGGCTAATACTTGATTTAGATAGTTTTCATTTTGCTCAGAGGCATCAGTTCACTGGGGGAAATGCTAACAGCATTTATACAAATGCCAAAACATTTATATAAATGTTTTATAATACGTCTCTGCTCCAGTGGTATGGCTTTCTCTCCAGATTTGATCACTAATTGATATCTTTTTAAATGTATAGGTGGGGTAAGATTCTTTTCCTCTTCTTATACAGGACTTGTTTATCAAGAGCTGGGAGGAACTCTCATGGAGAATTCTCTGCTTTTCCTTCTTCATTCAGTATGTGGGAAGGCTTGGGAAGTAGTGGGGAGGGCTGCATTCAGGAGGCAGGAGGATCTTCTGAGGATGGGAGCCACTGTATGGCTCCTATTATTCCTCCAAGGATGAGGAAATTTCAGGTTACATGCAGCAGAGTTGATGCCTTAATCTAGCACCAAGTTGCCTTTAGTACAGTTTGTTGATAAGTCTTAGCCTCCCAAGCTCTTCTAAATTAGGTTTCTATAATCAATTTTTACTAATTGTATGTTAACATTCTTTAGAATATAAAATTAAAGTTCATGAATTTGTTAATTATTCTTGTCTCACTCTGGATAGATCAAACTAATATTAGCTAAGATAAAATTCAAGTAATAGGAAGAAAAGGAGAGTTACAAAATTCACAAATTCTGCATTTACTTATATGTTTATCCCTGTAGTTGTCTTGAGGTATGCGAATTTCTGCAAACCTCACATTACACACTTTGAAGTCATATTCAGAGTTAGTGGTAGGGGAGAGTAAAAATAAAAACAGCTAACATTTACTGAGTACGGACTAGCAACCCTGTGAGGAAGATTCTATTATTAGCCCCATTTTAGAGATGAGAAAACTGAGGCATAGAAAAGTTAAATGTGGGCTTCCCTGGTGGCACAGTGGTTGAGGGTCCATCTGCTGATGCAGGGGACACGGGTTCGTGCCCCGGTCCGGGATGATCCCACATGCCGTGGAGCGGCTGGGACCGTGAGCCATGGCCGCTGAGCCTGTGCGTCTGGAGCCTGTGCTCCGCAACTGGAGAGGCCACAACAGTGAGAGGCCCACGTACCACCAAAAAAAAAAAAAAAAAAAAAGAAAAGTTAAATGTGACCACCCACAAATTTTACTGAATTAATAGAATTTTAATCTACTTTAGGAATGCATGTATAAATATGTCTGCTAATCTTGGTTATTTAACTAAAAAATATTTTACAGATTTTAATAATGTTCATTTTTTATTTTACAGTTGATAGGTGGTATGTTTTAAATAATATTTTATTACTAATGTAAAATATCCTTTTGCTAATTCCCCCAAATTTAGGGTTTTGGTTCTCAAGAAGAATGTACTAAAAATGTAATGAAAGTATTTTTTGACTTCTGTGCTGAAATGAGAAGATAGCAGATGTTTAATCTGGCCGCACATTTGCTTTATTTTTCCATTAAAATTGGGCTGTGATGTTACTTGTTCTGTATACTTGGGGTCAGGGCCATCTTACATAAGCTATAATGTCTTACTTGAGGAATGCTGAAAATAAGTATTTTTCATTAAGATTTAATACGTTTGTCAATGGATTACTTGTAGTTCAGAAATAAAAATGTAGAGAAATGCTTTCAACTTCTTCTGGAGCATTAAAAGACATTTCTTTATTACTCGATTTTAGAAATGTAGACAACCAGCTTCCTGGGCAGGCTGTTCCGGCTGGATTCCCTGTGTATCCCGCTTTCAGCCCACTGCAGATGCTATGGTGGCAACAGATGTATGCGCATCAGTATTATATGCAATAGTAAGTTAATTTGAGTTTATTTTTTTACTCATTGTGGTGTTTGCTTTATTTTCTTTCTGATTCTAAGTAAGTTGATTTGGGATTTCATTTACTGATGTGTTTCATTGGTTTTTAAAAATTATTTTAAAGTATTTGGCTAAAGGAAAAAGGGTTCACATCCTGTTCACATCAACTAAACCTATTCTTTGCTTCTCTCTCTCTCCCCTAATTATATTTAGCAGTATTCAGGTGCTTTCTTTAATAGAACATTTTATCTATTTAAGAGGAGAAAACTTAGGAAAGTTTCACTGGAAGGCAGCAAATCTACGTGAAGGTAGGATGTCGAATAAAAAAGGGAATAGAAAGAACCATATGCCAGGGAGGCTCATATTGATGTAGGGCTCAGTTGTGGCTAATATGCTCTCTGGACTGTTGGTATTTTAGTAAGTCTTGCTTCTGATCAGCATGGAACAATCTTAGTACCAAATACAGTTTCTCGGTTTTCTTTCTTCTGGACTTCCTGTGTGTTCATTTAACATTTCTAGCTTCTCTTTAATGTTTTCCTGTCCTTGTTTCTGTGATTCTGTCATCCTCTTCATTCTTTTTCTCTTTCTGATCACTCATTTTGTGTCCTTTGTTTTTTCCCTTTTTCTAAATGGTAACATTTCTTGTTCAGTTAGGTATTTGTATACCTACCATGTGCCTTGTGATAGTCTGGTAGGGAAGATAGGATTCAGTCCTGGGCCAGTCATCTTGGATTTCCTTTTTCCATGGCCTTAGTTGTTAGCTCTCTGTGATGACTCCCGTTCTTCATCTTCTGTGCCTCCTCTTGTGTCTCCACTTAATTGTTGGAGATTTCCATAGAGAAATTTGCCTTTCCCTTAAATGCAGCATGTCTGAAATTTAACTGCACCATCCCCTTAAGTGCATTTTCCTTCTTGACTTCCTTGTCAGTGATACTGTCTCTTCTTAATCATCCTCCAAGCTCTTAGCCTTAGTCAGCTTTGATTCTGGCTTCTGTTATCCCTGAATCCAGCAACTTACCAAGATGAGTTAGTATGTTGTTTCTAGCTTCCGTCCTTCCCTATATCTTACTTTCAATATTTTGTGAAGATCTTTTCTAATGTTAGACCCACTTTACTGCAATCACTTTTTCTCCTTTTAGGCTCTTTACTATATTTCATTGTACTACTGCCAGGTTAATTTGCGTAACACATAATTGAGTCTGTCATTCTCCATCCCCTAAAACATCTGATGGCTCTCTTGCCTACAGTGTGAAGTCTGTATCCTTATCCTTCCTCTAGACCTTACCCCAGGAAGCTACCTGCTTTATTAACTTCATCCTAATGCTCTCCTGTATAACCCCTTGGCTACAGGAAGGCTCTTTATACCTTACCTGTCGCCATAGTAATGGTTATCATTTGAGTGACTGCTTTGTCCTTAGTACTCCACTAGATGCTTTACACCCCTTGTCTTGTTTATAACCTCAAAAGAACTGTGTAAGATAAGTGGGGCTTATCGTAGTTTGCTACTGAATCATATAACCTTATGTACATCATTTAACTTCTGAGCCTCAAGTTTTCACATTTAATGAAATAACTCACCTATGAATCAGAATGTCCATGAGATAGGAAGTGTTTTGGAAATGAAAGACCCCTCTACATATACAATGTATTAGATAACTGGCTTAAATATAGGCTTTTGTACCCTAGAAAACTTCTATTTTATATTGCTATCTTGATTTTAAAACTTTATTGTAGAAAAATTTCAACATATAAAAAGATAGAAGAGTGAAATGAATCCGTGTTCTCATCACCCAGCTTTTCAACATTTATCAATTCATGACAGTCTGGTTCTACAACTTTCCCCCCTTTGCTAAATAATTTAAAGCAAATTTCAGATATATTATCATTTTACCGGGAGTCTTTTAAAGGAAAATTTATTCTGACTTTTAAGCAATCAAATTATAAGCAAACTTTAGGACCACAGTTCTTCATAACTTGATAAGGACCTACACCAGTGTTCTCCAGATGGAGTTCCCAAAAGTCAGGATTGGGGTTGAGGGATTGTTACCTGGATCTCGTTAATATTTTAAAATACTAATACAAATCATTTATCACTTAGAGTGGACACACAGGGTAATGATTAATGTCCTTTTTTTTTTTTTTTTTGTGGTACACGGGCCTCTCACTGTTGTGGCCTCTCCCGTTGCGGAGCACAGGCTCCATATGCGCAGGCTCAGCGGCCATGGCTCACGGGCCCAGCCGCTCCGCAGTATGTGGGATCTTCCCGGACCGGGGCACGAACCCACGTCCCCTGCATCGGCAGACGGATTCTCAACCACTGTGCCACCAGGGAAGCCCTGATTAATGTACTTTTTTAGACAAATCTTTCAAAACACGGGTCTAAGGAACAGGTGGTGGGTGTGGGGGTCATTTATCCTCTGTAGAAGAGCAAAAGAGGCCATTAGTGAAAAGTTTTGGAAAAAGATCTGGTCATTACCTTATAATTTAGTGAAAGAGAGAAACAGTAGTGATCACATGGCTGTTCTTATCTCTTCCACCTCTCCCCTGCTAACCTAGACTACCAGGCTGGGAGAACATCCTTTCCTGAGCTACTCCTGCCATCCATGTTGGCTCCACTTTTCCACTGGGAGTTAGGCTTACCTAGGAAATGAGGTGCGGGAGTTGTGATATTCTATATTAGGTTTATGACAAATACATATGACTTCCCAGGAAGTTTTGAAAAATATAGTATATAAATGTTTGGGTTTTTTTTAATATTTATTTTGGTGAATATTTCAGTCAAGCTGCAGTTTCAGCTCAGGCCACATCAAATGCCAACCCAGCCCAGCCTGCTGCTTCACAGCCTCTAAATCTGGCACACGTTCCCGGAGAAGAACCCCCACCAGCTCCAAACCTAGTGGCCCAAGAAAATCGACCCATGAATGAGAATGTTCAAATGAATGCACAGGGAGGTCCAGTGCTAAACGAAGAAGACTTCAATCGAGACTGGCTAGACTGGATGTACACGTTCTCACGAGCTGCAATTCTCCTTAGCATTGTGTACTTCTATTCTTCTTTTAGTCGGTTTATCATGGTAATGGGAGCCATGCTACTGGTTTATTTGTGAGTGATGTTCATTCACTTTGTGTGGTTTCTTTTAATTACTTTCTAAAACTGTTCAGCACGGAATCTGGCATGTGGTAGTCTGTTGTGAATGCTGAGTCAAGGAATATCAATGTTGGCCTTCAGATATCTGGCATCAGAAGCAAAGCAGGTTATGTAACGTAAGAACATTTATCAGAATTGTCTAGAAGCAGATTTTTTCCTTTACTGTCTTTTATAAAAATTGTTAGTTCAGTTAGACATGCTCTATCAATTATTTAAAACTTGAGGTGTGTATGATGCAGTCTTGCAGAGGATATGCTTTTTAATTAATTATAGTTATCAATAGTAAGTCCTATAGGTATAGGTCAGATTTTTTTTCATAAGCAGACTAACTGTCCCTTGCCCCCCCTTTTTCCCAAGAGGCAAACAAATATCTAGTTGAATTTCATTTTGAAAAATACCAAAAAATGATTTTATGACTCCTGACTTGTCTTAATATCTAGCATAGAGTCAGTTAAGCTCATGATAAACTTTAGACTTAAATTGATTCCTGTTTTCCTGTCACTGCTTTGAGAGGGGTAGTTCTTGGCCTGAAGTAGGAGATTTGGTCTTTTCATTTATCATAGTTCTAATCATTTTTCTCTTGTAGGACACTAATGTTTGATAGTGTTACAAATAAAAACAGTTGTGACTTATTTTCTTTTCTCTTTATTTTACTGAGCAGACACCAAGCTGGATGGTTTCCTTTTAGGCAAGAAGGAGGTCAGCAACAGGCTCCCAACAATAATGCCGAAGTCAACAATGATGTGCAGAATGCAAACAATCTAGAACTTGAAGAAATGGTATGCTAATGAGGTTTTCATATACTTTAAATATAGATGTTTCTTCAGCACTGTATGAGATCAACATAATAAAAGACTCTTGGGGTATTCCATAGTATTGAAGGAAAGTTAACATGTAAATGTGTGGTTTCATCTAGGAGAACTTATAATACTGTCAGTCATATATTAGAATTAAGTGGAAAGAACTAATATCATTCTTCCCAAAAATAGTCTAAAAAGAAAATTATGCACACAGTGAGAATTTATTATATTAAACTGGCAGTTATCCCTTTGAACTTGAACGAGGAATTTATCAATTTTGGATTTAATGAAGATTTCTAATGACCATGAAGTTCCACTTCCTTATTATATGCTCATATTCCTCCTTTGGGAAGAATTTAGCTCTCTCCTTTTCTGTCATGAGTTAATGGTAGCTGTTCAGATCACTAAGGAACATGTTTCTTCTTTTGTTTGAAAGGAGCGTCTTATGGATGATGGGCTTGAAGATGAGAGTGGAGAAGATGCAGGTGAAGATGCCAGTGCAATTCAAAGGCCTGGATTAATGGCATCAGCTTGGTCTTTTATCACCACCTTCTTTACTTCACTAATACCAGAGGGGCCTCCCCAGGTTGCCAATTAGACCTGAAAAACTGTGCCAGTTGCAAAGGAGGGTCTGAATTTAGGAAAGTGTTCTAAATAACAGTGCAATTTCAAAAAAATTTATTACTTTCTTTTCATCATCATGTATAGAGGTGTTTTTTTTTCTTTAAGCTTCTCATGCATATGAATATTTTAAGCACAAATGGACTACTAAATGTGTGATTTTTTTTAAAGATCTTAACAGAACATAGCATAATATTGGTCTTCCAGGTTTTATTAATTTCAATTATGTATATTATACCAAGACAGACCTGTTTGTGTGTCTTCTTTAAAGAGCTGCTTCACATATAAATGTCTAGCTAATATCTCAGCCCTTCAATGTATAATTTGAATACATATATCTATTTTCTGTGAATTATCCTGAAAGTTTTAAACAGAATGACCTCATAGTTTTTAACAAAGAATATTATTTACCTAAAATGTGCTAGTAGCATCTTGCCCAGCCATAAAGCAATAAACTTCTCAATAATCTTAATTTTGACATTTGAATAAATGGAAACTTTCTATTTTAAGGGCATATCCCATCGATTGGAATTAGTACCTTAAAAAAAAAAGGCAGCTCTTCAATGGAATTAATAGTGATATAAAATGTTTGATATAGGCAGTACTTTTATAAAATAAGATTCTGGAAATTGCTCCCTGTAATTTTTTAAAATAAAAGGTCAATTATGGTAAACTGTCTTATGGGCTATTTATTCAAACTCTTCCATAATGTACCCATTACATGCAAAAATCTATGTAAATTTCAGTAATTTTTTGGGTTGCTAAAGTCTTCAAGGTCATTTTCACCTTTTTCCATTCCAGATGGGTATCTTCTAGTTCTCAGGTAGTCTGAAACCTTATTAGTTTATTTAAAAATCCCTGTGAAAGTTAATTCAGTATTTCTTAAGAAAGGAGTAAGTCTCTTATAGGGTAGCTTAAAATTGAATAAATGAGGATAGGAGAGCTTACTATGGAAGAACTTTTATCTCACATGATATGTATTTTAAAGTAATATATGGTACTGGTACAGTAATATATGATTAGATAATGGAACAAAATATAAAATTAAGAAGACTCCATGAATTATTCTCTAAGTTTTTTACTTCCAGTGTTAAAGGTGACATTTCAAGGGTAACTGGTTAACCCTTTGAAAAGTAAAATTAGGTTTCTGTTTATAGATGTCAGTCAAAACATCATGATTGAATACGAGCAGTTCAACCATGAAATTACTAATAAAAAATATAGATGAATACTTATATAATATTGGGAGGAGAAAATACCTTTATGGCAGAATCCCTAAAAGAAAAGGTTGCTTATGTATATAATGTTTTGACATATAATTAAAAGGCAAACAGGAAAAAAATATTAAAAAGGTAATAAGCAAGTCTTAAATTTAGCTTAAAAAAAAGACAAAATCCCAGTAGGAAATGGGCAAGGGCAATCTCTTAGCTTGGGCTGCTATGCTAAATTACTGCAGGCTGGGGGCTTAAACAACAAGCATTTATTTTCCACAGTTCTGGAGGCTGAGAAATCCGAGACCAAGGTGCTGGCAGATTTAGTATCTGGTGAAGGCCTTCTTCCTGGCTTGTAGATGGCTGTCTTCATGTGTCCTTCATGGCAGAGAGTCGAAGCAAGCTCTCTGCTGTCTCTTTTTACAAGGGCTCCAGCTCTGTTCACGAAGGGTCTGCCCTCATGCCCTAATTATCTCCCAAAGCTTCACCTCCTAATTGGGGGGTTAGGATTTCAACATATGAATTTCGGGGGGACACAAGCGTTAAGTCCATAACAGGTACGAACATGGGCAATAAACGTGAAAAAAAATGTAATGTGGACAAGTTAAAACTAACAAATTGCTGAGATAATAATATTCAGTGTTGGTGAAGGTACAGAGGAATGTAGAATACTACACAGCCTTTCCAGCAAGTATCAGATTTTCAAAATGTGCACATAATTGCTGTTATCCTGTTGGTCGTAAAATAAAATCAGACTCCTAAAAATGGCTTTACGACATCCTGAAAGGTTGAGTCCTTGCAACCTCTCAATCTGTGTTTTTCCTTAATACCTCTGTTCTAGCCAGGCTGGCTTTCCAATTCCGGCACTCTCCTTCCAGCCCCAGGACATTTAAAATGACAGTTCTTTTTGTTTGGAACACAGTCCCGTCCTTCTTTGCCTTGTTACTACTTACTAATCATCAGCTCTCAGCTAATGGCCTTTGCACTTAGCACCGTTGGTAGTTTACATTTATTTCCTTATTTGTCCTACAAAACATGAGAGCTATAAGGTTGGGGAGTGAATTTATGCTCATTAGTGTGTCCCCCATACCAGAAGAGTACCCAGGAGTTAGTTCAGTACTGCATGAGGGGTTGAAAATGTACACACCCTTTGAATCAGAAAAGGTTTGGAAGGGTATCATGCATGTGTGATTCAGCTTTTAAGATTTTCTTTTTTTTAAAATAAATTTATTTTTATTTATTTATTTTTGGCTGTATTGGGTCTTTGTTGCCGCACGCAGGCTTTCTCTAGTTGTGGCGACCAGGGGCTGCTCTTCGTTGCGGTGTGCAGGCTTCTCATTGCGGTGGCTTCTTTTGTTGTGGAGCATGGGCACTAGGTGCGCAGGTTTCAGTAGTTGTGGCTCGCGGGCCTTAGAGCGCAGGCTCAGTAGTTGTGGTACACTGACTTAGTTGCTCTGTGGTATGTGGGGTCTTCCCAAACCAGGGCTCGAACCCATGTCCCCTGCACTGGCAGGCAAATTCTTAACCACTGCACCACCAGGGAAGCCCACCTTTTAAGATTTTCACTGCATTGTTTATAATAGGACTGACAGATGTTCAACAGGGTGAGCTACGGTACATTTGTACATTTGTACACTGTTTGGGTCCATAGTTAGGGATGGCTTGTTTCAGGGCTGATGCAATCATTGCATCCAGAGGGAGGGTCTGGATTTTAACCTGGGAACTAAATAAATAAACTGTCAAAGCTGGAAGAAGTGTTCCATAGGTCACATGCTAAAATAGAGCAGGCGAGTAGAGTAAGAATCCAAAGATAATTATGAGATTGATCAGTCTCTTTTCTTCTGTTGGGAGTTGGACAGGGGAGAATTGGAGCCACAGAATTCATAGAGGGGAGCATTATTGTGGGAGACACCCATCTGAAGGAAATGAGCAGGTCTCTGCATCCTAATTGTAGGTTGGAGCCTAAGGAAAACGATGCTGGTCATAGACTCCCCCTCTGAAGGGCTGTGGCTAAAGGTTCTAAGAATAGTGGAATGTGTTACTCAATTTTAATTATTTTCCCTACATTGTTAATTCCCTCATGTTAGTCTTACTTTCAGTAAGTCTTTGTCAGAAACTACAGCCCAGTGTCAGCTGTGTTTTAGATGTTAAGGGAGGAGCTGTGTCCACTCTGGGGCCAGATGGTTCCTAGAGGGCAGTGGTAGCTTGGAGATGGTTTCCAGATGGCAAAAGAGCAGCACAGAAGCCCAGACACTGGTCTCTAGGCTAAATGGTGACTAGCAACAACCAGGATGGGATATAAATACTTCCCAGGACTTTTCCCATTTCTTACACATCACAATAAAGACTAGACTTTCTACACTCAAAGCAGTATGGGTGAGAGGGTTGGATTTTGTTAGCTGGGTAAAAGGAAGGAGTGATCTGAGGGCTGAAGAATTGGAGATATTTTCACTATAGTTTGATGCTACCACCCATCATTATTCTAACTAGTTTCTCTGGCTCTGGCTCATCATCACTTGAAATTTGGCTTTTCAAATTAAGGGAGAAGAGGCCATATTTGGAGTCTCATTATTTTGGGAGCCCCATGGCAGTTTTTACTTCACTGAGAAAAGACTGAGGTGTGCTGATTTGTATGTCAGCTTTATACAAGTCTGGTGTAAATCAGACCTTAAGGCCTGTTGTATCTGGAATTGTGTTGATGCATCTGCAAAACTCTACCAGGTTCTGGAATGTGGTATTCCCAACTACCAATCTTTCCTGGGAGCCCCAATGTGACTCACCTCCCCATGTGGCATCACATGCTCTCACTGCAACCTGGGAAACTGGCTGCACGGTGGGTACAAAGCATGTTTACTGTATTTTATATCTTACACATAAACAATATTTTGGATGTTTCAGTATTTAGACATTTAAAAATACTTAATTTTTTTTTAATTTAAAAAATTGTGGGGACTTCCCTGGTGGTGCAGTGGTTAAGAATCCACCTGCCAATGCAGGGGACACGGGTTTGAGCCCTGGTCCAGGAAGATCCCACATGCCATGGAGCAACTAAGCCCATGTGCCACAACTACTGAAGCCTGCGCACCTAGAGCCCGTGCTCTGCAACAACAGAAGCCACCACAATGAGAAGCCCGCACACTGCAACAAACAGTAGCCCCCACTCGCCGCAGATAGAGAAAGCCCGTGAGAAGCAATGAAGACCCAACACAGCCATAAATAAATAAATAAATTTATTAAAAAAAGAATTGTGGTAAGAATGTTTAAAATGAGGTCCACTCTCAATAGATTTTTAAAGTGTATAATAACAGTAGCATTTAAAAACATTTAAATATTTAAAAATGAGGAATAAATGATGATGCTTCTTAAACGTAAGTGTTGTGGAGCAATGCAAGCCTTTTTTATTAAAACACTATAGAATCTTTTAAATAAAGGTTTTTCTTACAAAGAGAGCCCAGAATAATTAGGGTTTCTGGAGCTTCTCTACTGTCCAGGAGTCTTAGAAAGTAGATAGAAAGCTTTTCCCAGCACAATGAGGTCTCGGCCCTAATAGGGGGAGGGCCGCAAAAGATCTGACTCCTTCCAAAGCAAATCTTGGTGGTTACTGTCTCGCATCACACTTGGGGGATAAGCCTTGGAGGCCCCAGTCTAGGGTGTCAGTTTCATGAGTCTTCTTGCCAAAGCTTACTTCCTTGATCCTGCTGCTAAATTCTAACTCTCTTACTCCAGCTAATCTACTTTCCAAAATGAACATACTGATGCCTGCATAAACTATTTCATGTGGTACAGTAAGCCATTCCACTCAGGTATTCCAAAGCCATAGGAAAGTTGGAAAAATTAAGATCTGTATAGGGTCTTTACCAGTTACCACTCCTCACGGAGGGTGCGTAGGAGAGAGGCTGCCATTATGTGTTAATTTATATAATTAACAATAAAAACAATCATAATGCTTTAAAAATTGTTATTACTAACATATGAACATTAGTTATATTCCTGGCTCTGTGCTGAATACTATACCTGCATTTTAAAAAAATCCTTAAAACAATTCAAGGTAGGTGCTACTGTTACTTCCATTTTCCAGATAAGGAAACTAAGACTCAAAGAGGTTAAAGAGCTCACTTAAAGTCCTATAGGTAGTAAGTGACAGAATAAAGTCTATTTTACTTCAGAACTTGAATTCCTTAAAATTAATCATTCAAATAAAGCATGTAGAGACTTTAGCTTCCAGCAATGGGTGATTAACTCGTTTTGCACCAAGCCCTCTGCTGAGAAAACCAGAAAAATCAGAATATAGATATCTATTAAGGCGTCAGAAAGCTATAAACAAAGCAGGGACCAATATTCCACACAGATGAGACCTACATTTGGTGCCACATTTTACCCCTAAAAACACTTGCTAATTCAAGAACAAGTGAGAGAAGCTGAGCAAAATTTTTGGTAGACCCATAGGAAACAAAAATTAGAGTTCTGGTTGCACCAAGGAGAAATGTCCCTTAAACACCCTAGGCTTTTTATTTAATCTCCAAAGGGCTACCCCTTGACTGAACGTGAACTGGAAATGGATCTGTCGTCACAAGGACTGAAGCCCAGCCTCAAATCATCTCAGTCCCTAACTGAATGAGGCAACTGGCTCCAAACTCAGTGGACAGCCACAAGCAAAAATAAATCCCCTCTGAGGAAAGATAATATGCAATTTCTTAAATTTTCTCTATCATTTTTTCGAAGTCTATTCAGCAATAAAAAAATAACTAGGAATACAAAAACATAAGATTTGACCAAAAAGGAGAAAGTAAAACAGATAACCCTCAGAAAATTAAGATATTTAGCATTGAGGAGAGGAACCAAGATGGCGGAGTAGAAGGATGTGCTCTCACGCCCTCTTGCGAGAACACCAGAATCACAACTAGCTGCTGGACAATCATTGACAGGAAGACGCTGGAACTCACCAGAAAAGATACCCCACATCCAAAGACAAACGAGAAGCCACAATGAGATGGTAGGAGGGGCGCAATCACAGTAAAATCAAACCCCATAACGGCTGGGTGGGTGACTCACAGACTGGAGCACACTTATACCCAGAAGTCCACCCACTGGAGTGAAGGTTCTAAGCCCCATGCCAGGCTTCCCAAGCTGGAGGGTCCAGCAACGGGAGCAAGAATTCATAGAGAATCAGACTTTGAAGCCTAGTGGGAATTGATTGCAGGTCTTCGACAGGACTGGGGGAAACAGAGACTTCACTCTTGGAGGCACACACAAAGGAATGTGTGCATCGGGACCCAGGGGAAGGAGCAGTGACCCCAGGGGAGACTGAACCAGACCTACCTGCTAGTGTTGGACGGTCTCCTGCAGAGGTGGGGGGGGTCTCTGGCTCACTGTGGGGACAAGGACACTGGCAGCAGAAGTTCTGGGAAGTACTCCTTGGCATGAGTCCTCCCAGGGTCTGTCATTAGCCCAACCAAAGAGCCCAGGTAGGCTCCATGTTGGGTTGCCTCAGGCCAAACAACCAATAGGGAGGGAACCCAGCCCCACCCATCAACAGTCAAGTGGATTAAAGTTTTACTGAGCTCTGCCCACCAGAGCAACAGTCAGCTCTACCCACCAGCAGTCTCTCACATCAAGCCTCTTAGAGAGCCTCATCCAACAGAGGGCAGAGAGCAGAAGCAAGAAGAACTACAATCCTGCAGCCTGTGGAACAAAAACCACATTCACAGAAAGACAGACAAGATGAAAAGGCAGAGGGCTATGTACCAGATGAAGGAACAAGATAAAACCCCAGAAAAACAACTAAGTGAAGTGGAGATAGGGAACCTTCCAGAAAAAGAATTCAGAATAATGATAGTGAAGATGATCCAGGACCTTGGAAAAACAATGGAGGCAAAGATCAAGAAGATGCAAGAAATGATTAACAAAGACCTAGAAGAATTAAAGAACAAACAAACAGAGATGAACAATACAATAACTAAAATGAAAAATACACTAGAAGGAATCACTAGCAGAATAACTGAGCAGAAGAACGGATAAGTGACCTGGAACACAGAATGGTGGAATTCACTGCTGCAGAACAGAATAAAGAAAAAAGAATGAAAAGTAATGAAGACAGCCTAAGAGACCTCTGGGACAACATTAAAAACAACAACATTCCCATTATAGGGGTCCCAGAAGAACAGAGAGAAAGGACACGAGAAAATATTTGAAGAGATTATAGTCGAAAACTTCCCTAACATGGGAAAGGAAATAGCCACGCAGGTCCAGGAAGCGCAGAGAGTCCTGTACAAGATAAACCCAAGGAGAAACACGCCGAGACACATAGTAATCAAATTGACAAAAATTACAGACAAAGGAAAATTACTGAAAGCAAAGGAAAAATGAAAAATAACATACAAGGAAGCTCCCATAAGGCTAACAACTGATTTCTCATCAGAAACTCTACAAGCCAGAAGGGAGTGGCATGATATACTTAAAGTGATGAAAGGAAAGAACCTACAACCAAGATTACTCTACCTGGCAAGGATCTCATTCATATTCGATGGAGAAATCAAAAGCTTTACAGACAAGCAAAGACTAAGAGAATTCAGCACCACCAAACCAGCTCTACAACAAAAGCTAAAGGAACTTCTCTAAGTGGGAAACACAAGAGAAGAAAAGGATCTACAAAAACAAACCCAAAACAATCAAGAAAATGGTCATAGGAACATACATATCGATAATTACCTTAAACGTGAATGGATTAAATGCTCCAACCAAAAGACACAGACTGGCTGAATGGATACAAAAACAAGACCCATATATATGCTGTCTACAAGAGACCCGCTTCAGACCTAGGGACACATACAGACTGAAAGTGAGGGGATGGAAAAAGATATTCCCTGCAAATGGAAATCAAAAGAAAGCTGGAGTAGCAATATTCATATCAGATAAAATAGACTTTAAAATAAAGAATGTTACAAGAGACAAGGAAGGACACTACATAATGATCAAAGGATCAATCCAAGAAGAAGATATAACAATTATAAATATATATGCACCCAACATAAGAGCACCTCAATATATAAGGCAATTGCTAACAGCTATAAAAAGACGAAACTGACAGTAACACAATAATAGTGGGAGACGTTAACACCTCACTTATACCAATGGACAGATCATCCAAAAGGAAAATAAATAAGGAAACAGAAACTTTATATGACACAACAGACCAGATAGATTTAATAGATATTTATATGACATTCCATCCAAAAACAGCAGATTACACTTTTTTCTCAAGTGCGCATGGAACATTCTCCAGGATAGATCACATCTTGGGTCACAAATCAAGCCTCAGTAAATTTAAGAAAATTAAAATCATATCAAGCATCTTTTCTGACCACAATGATATGAGATTAGAAATGAATTACAGGAAAAAACTGTAAAAAAGCACAAACACATGGAGGCTAAACAATACATTACTAAATAACCAAGAGATCACTGAAGAAATCAAAGAGGAAATCAAAACATACCTAGAGACAAATGACAATGAAAACACGATGATCCAAAACCTACGGGATGCAGCAAAAGTAGTTCTAAGAGGGAAATTTGTAGCTATACGAGCCTACCTCAAGAAACAAGAAAAATCTCAAATAAACAATCTAACCTTACACCTAAAGGAACTAGAGAAAGAAGAACAAACAAAACCCAAAGTTAGCAGATGGAAAGAAATCATAAAGATCAAAGCAGAAATAAATGAAATAGAAACAAAAAGAAAAAACAATAGCAAAGATCAATAAAACTAAAAGCTGGTTCTTTGAGATGATAAACAAAATTGATTAGCCAGACTCATCAAGGAAAAGAGGGAGAGGACTCAAATCAATAAAATTAGAAATGAAAAAGAAGAAGTTACAACAAACACTGCAGAAATACAAAGCATTCTAAGAGACTACTACAAGCAACTCTATGCCAATAAAATGGACAACCTGGAAGAAATGGACAAATTCTTAGAAAGGTTTAACCTTCCAAGACTGAACCAGGAAAAAACAGAAAATATGAACAGACCAATCACAAGTAATGAAATTGAAACTGTGATTAAAAATCTTCCAACAAACAAAAGTCCAGGACCAGATGGCTTCTCAGGTGAATTCTATCAAACATTTAGAGAAGAGCTAACACCCATCCTTCTCAAACTCTTCCAAAAAATTGCAGAGGAAGGAACACTCCCAAACTCATTCTATGAGGCCATCATCACCCTGATACCAAAACCAGGCAAAGATACTAGAAAAAAAGAAAATTACAGACCAATATCACTGATGAATATAGATGCAAAAATCCTCAACAAAATACTAGCAAACAGAATCCAACAACACATTAAAACAATCATACACGATGATCAAGTGGGATTTATCCCAGGGATGCAAGCATGCTTCAATATATGCAAATCAATCAATGTGATACACCGTATTAACAAACTGAAGAATAAAAACCATATGATCATCTCAATAGATGCAGAAAAAGATTTTGAGAAAATTCAATACCCATTTATGATAAAAACTCTCCAGAAAGAGAGCAGAGAGGGAACGTACCTCAACCTAATAAAGGCCATATATGACAAACCCACAGCAAACATCATTCTCAATGGTGAAAAACTGAAACCATTTCCTCTAAGATCAGGAACGAGACAAGGATGTCCACTCTCACCACTATTATTCAACATAGTTTTGGAAGTCCTAGCCACAGCAATCAGAGAAGAAAAAGAAATAAAAGGAATACAAACTGGAAAAGAAGAAGTAAAACTCACTGTTTGCAGATGACATGATACTACACATAGAGAATCCTAAAAATGCCACCAAAAAAGTACTAGAGCTATTCAATGAATTTGGTAAAGTTGCAGGATACAAAATTTTAAAAATGCAGAAGTCTCTTGCATTCCTATACACTAATGATGAAAAATCTGAAAGAGAAATTATGGAAACACTCCCATTTACCATTGCTACAAAAACAATAAAATACCTACGAATAAACCTACCTAGGGCAACAAAAGACCTGTATGCAGAAAACTATAAGACACGGATGAAAGAAATTAAAGATGATACCAACAGATGAAGAGATATACCATGTTCTTGCATTGGAAGAATCAATATTGGGAAAATGACTATACTACCCAAAGCAATCTACAGATTCAATGCAATCCCTATCAAATTACCAATGGCATTTTTTACAGAACTAGAACAAATCATCTCAAAATTTGTATGCAGACACAAAAGACCCCGAATAGCCAAAGCAGTCCTGAGGGGAAAAAACGGAGCTGGTGGAATCAGACTCCCTGACTTCAGAGTATACTACAAAGCTACAGTAATCAAGACAATATGGTTCTGGCACAAAATCAGAAACATAGATCAATGCAACAAGTTAGACAGCCCAGAGATAAACCCACGCACCTATGGTCAACTAATCTATGACAAAGGAGGCAAAGATATACAACGGAGAAACTACAGTCTCTTCAGTAAGTGGTGCTGGGAAAACTGGACAGCTACATGTAAAATAATGAAATTAGAACACTCCCTAACACCATACACAAAAATAAACTCAAAATGGTTTCGAGACCTAAGTGTAAGACTGGACACTATAAAACTCTTAGAGGAAAACATAGGAAGAACACTCTTTGACATAAATCACAGCAAGCCCTTTTTGATCCACCTCCTAGATTAAAGGAAATAAAAACAAAAATAAACAAATGGGACCTAATGAAAGTTCAAAGCTTTTGCACAGCAGAGGAAACCATAAACAAGATGAAAAGACAACCCTCAGAATGGGAGAACATATTTGCAAATGAATCAATGGACAAAGGATTAATCTCCAAAATATATAAACAGCTCATGCAGCTCATTATCAAAGAAACAAAGAACCCAATCCAAAAATGGGCAGAAGACCTAAATAGACATTTCTCCAAAGAAGACATACAGATGGCCAAGAAGCATATGAAAAGCTGCTCAACATTACTAATTATCAGAGAAATGCAAATCAAAACTACAATGAGGTATCACCTCACACCAGTTAGAATGGGCATCATCAGAACATCTACAAACAACAAATGCTGGAGACAGTGTGGAGAAAAGGGAACCCTCTTGCACTGTTGGTGGGAATGTAAACTGATACAGCCACTGTGGAGAACAGTATGGAGGCTCCTTAAAAAATGAAAAATAGAATTACCGTATGATCCAGCAATCCCACTACTGGGCATATACCCAGAGAATACCATAATTCAAAAAGACACATGCACCCCAATGTTCATTGCAGCACTATTTACAACAGCCAGGTCATGGAAGCAACCTAAATACCCATCGACAGACGAATGGATAAAGAAGTTGTGCTACATATATACAATGGAATATTAGTCAGCCATAAAAAAGAACGTAATTGAGTCATTTGTTGAGTCATGGATGGATCTAGAGACTGTCAGAGTGAAGTAAGTCAGAAAGAGAAAAACAAATATCATATACTAACACATGTATGTGGAACCTAGAAAAATGGTACAGTTGAACCGGTTTTCAGGGCAGAAGTTGAGACACAGATGTAGAGAACAAACGTATGGACACGAAGGGGAGAAAACTGTGGTGGGGTGGGGATGGTGGTGTGCTGAATTGGGCGATTGGGATTGACATGTATACACTGATGTGTATAAAACTGATGACTGGGGCTTCCCTGGTGGTGCAGTGGGGGGGGGTCCGCTGGTGTGGGGGGCATGGGTTCGTGCCCTGGTTCAGGAGGGTCCCGCGTAATGTGGCGCGGCTGGGTCCGTGGGCCGTGGCCGCTGGGCCTGCGCATCAGGAGCCTGTGCTTCGTTGCAGGAGGGGCCGCAGCGGTGGGAGGCCCGCATACCACAAAAAAAACAAAAAAAAACACACAAAAAAACTGATGACTAATAAGAACCTGCAGTATAAACAAACGAACAAACAACAACAAAAAAACAACTAATACTAAACTTTCTTTGGGTTATTTGTATGGAAATATGTTAATATAATTGTTTCAGACATTACATGAAATTTCTAAAAATCTTATATATTCTGGTATAATGTTATAAGTCATAATTCTAGTTATTACTTTAAAATGTATATCTCAGAAATAACTAAATTTCCTTGCCAATTACATTATTATGAACTTTCATCAAATCTTTAACCGTGGTCATTTTTAAGTCTTTTGTCATTTACAGACAGCTCTGGGTGTACTCTGATGCTTTCGCAAAAATGTTCCTATAAAAGGGTTTCATCTTCAAGGAATTCATGGAAAAGACTCTGACAAGTACAGTTTTCTGGTAACTGACTATACTGCTGAACTGAACGAATAAGCATTTTCACAACTCTAATGGAAAACTGATGAATTCATAAAACTGCTAACAAAAGATTAAGATTAAAAAAAATTAATTACATGGGACTGAGTGAACTGATGAGGATGAGTATAATTTTTGTGACTTTCTGTTTGAATAAAAAAAAAAAATCCCACAAGGACTCAGAGGCAAAAAATATACAAATCAATTTTCACTGCAAAGTAAAGGAGCTGTTACAGTGGAGGATTATTGGACTGAATGTCAATATTATGACATAGTATGAGCGTGTTTCGTGTTTGGTAATTGCAATCATTGTTGCTTTTGTTGTGGTCATCCATTTACAATGCTTGGTGTCAGTTTATTTATCTCTTGTAAAAATAAAATACAGTGTGTGTGTGTGTGTGAGAGTTGTGAAAAAAAAACATTACCCTTAAATAAAATGTAAAAATTAAATTATATTGTAAAATTTAAAGCAAAGCAAAAAAAGATACTTAGCATTATCTGACAGAGAACTTATAATAACTGTGATTAAAATGATCAAGGATTTACATGAAAAGATGGAGAAATTTCAGTAGAGAACTGGAAATTATATAAAAAGAAAATTATAGAATTGAAAAATAATATAGCTGAAATTAAGAAATCAGTAGATGGCATTGATAGGCACAGTTTAAGACAGAATTAGTAAACTGAAAGGTCAAAAAAAAAATATCCAGAATGATGCTGGGGGAGAACAGGGCAGACATAATATTTGAAGAGATAATGGCTAAGAATTTTCCCAAACTGATGAAAGACATTGAGCCACAGATGTAGGAAATGTTCTTGGCTTCCAAGCAGGATAAATACAAAGAAAATCACAGCTAATTACTTCAGAGTAAAACTGCTGAAAAACAAATTTTAAAAGTAGCCAGAGGGAAATGTAGATCACTTTCAAAGGAGCAACAATAAGTAAGCCTAGTAGGTGATATTTTCAGAGAGCTTACAGAAAATAATAGCCAACATAGAAGATTATGTGCAGCAAAAATATCCTTCAAAAGACATTTTCAGGCAAATGAAAACAGATTTTATCACCACCGGAAAGTACTAGAAGTCCTAAAGGAAAATACTAATGGATGTTTGGGCAGAAGGGAAATTATCACAGATCACAGCTTGGAGGTGCAGAAAGAAACTGAAAAGCAATGGAAAGGTAAATTTCTGCATAAATCTAAAAGAATATTGCCATAAAATAATACATTTATGCTTTATGGGGTCTTACATGTATAAAGAATTAAAATACATGACAAAAATAGCATATAAGTCTGATGAGAGGTAAATGGAATTGAGTATTCTGAGGTCCTTGAATTGTCTTGGAAATGGAAATGGTTAAGACACTAATTTATATTAGAAATGAATAAACGAGGGAGCATGTTTCAATTTCTATGCTAGTTAATAAAAGAATGTAAAACTAACAGGATAATAGAAAAGGAATATGGAAATTTAAAATCCAAATGAAGGCAAGAAAGGAGAAAAAAGAACAGATGGGAAAAAACAAAAAGTTAAGAAGGTAGATTTAAATCCAAATTTATCAAGCATTAATGGACTAAATATTACAACTTAAAGACAACATTGTCAGCTTAAAAAACAAAACCTGGGAATTCCTTTGTATGTTATTTGTTGCTTTTAATATTTTTTGTCTTTAATTTTTGTCAATTTGATTACTATCTGTCTCAGCATGTTCCTCCTTGGGTTTATCCTGCTGGGACTCTGTACTTCCTAAACTGGGGTGACTGTTTCCTTTTCAGCTATTATATCTTCAAATATTTTCTCAGGTCCTTTCTCTCTCCTCCTGGGACCCCTATAATGCAAATGTTGGTGTGATTAATGTTGTCCCAGTGGTCTCTTAGACTGTCCTCATTTCTTTTCATTCTTTTTTCTTTATTCTGTCCTGCAGCAGTGATTTCCACCATTCTGTCTCCCAGCTCACTTATACATTTTTTTTTTGCCAGAGTTATTCTGCTATTGATTCCTTCTAGTGTATTTTTCATTTCAGCTGTTGTACTGTTCATCTGTATTCTTTACTTCTTGTAGGTCTTTGTTAAACATTTCTTGTATCTTCTTGATGCCTCCATTCTTTTTCCAAGATCTTGGATCATCTTTACTATCATTACTCTGAATTCTTTTTTTGTGCTATGAGATTAGAAATCAACTACAAGAAGAACAAAACCTAATTCTGAGACTTAAAAGCAACATGCCTTAAGTATAAGGATACAAGAAGGTTGAAAGTAAAAAGATGGAAAAAGACTTCTCATGCAAATATGAACCAACAGGAAACTGGTATATTTAGTGTCCAAAGTCGAAGTTAAGGGAAGAAGCATTACTAGAGTAAGAGGGTATGCAGCTCACTCAGGTGTTTGAGCTGTTTGTGAAGTTCAGAAAGGCCCCACCTCAGCTTGGAGATGGACCAGGAAGCTAACTTAGTCAAGAGGCACCAGATTCAAAGTACTTGAAGATAGAATGTGTGTGCTTGTGTATGTTTAGGGGAAAACACAAGGGATAGAGTAGTAGTATTCAAAAGGAGGAGAAATGTAACATGTAACATTTTCTTTTTATGAGTCAAATAAATACTGGCTTGGAGCTTTCCCACCCTCACCTCTGTTTTTTTTGGGTCGGCATTATTAAGAAAAGTTATTAATAATAGGTTACACTTATCAAATGCTTACTGTTCTAAGTGCTTTGCAGGTATTAACTTATTTAATCCTCACAACAACCCTAGGAGGTAGGTATCTTTATTACCATTTCTGTTTTACAGATGGAAAACCCAGCAACTGGCAGAGCTGGTATTCAAAACAAGGCGGCCCCCTGCCAGAGTCCCTGCTCTAAACTCTATGCAATCTGGCCTCTGAAATTTACAATCTGTCCGACTTTATGGATAAACATATCGAACCTCTCACAAACTATCCCTTCAATTTTGATGACTCTAGGTTGTCATGCAAATTGTGCACAAGGGGTTAGAGAGGAGTGTGAGAAGTAAAACATGTTCATTGGGGGTCTACTGTGAACCCAGTACTCATCAAGGTATAACAACTTTACATGTAGATATTATGAGCCCCATTTTAAATATGAGGAAAATAATGTTCAGGGACATGCAGAGACTTAACAAGTCACTTTAAGTAAGAACAGGAAAGGGATTCTCTCCTGGTCCATTTGACTCCATTGCCTCTTCCCAATAAACCACATTGGCTTGTTACACTATTAGAGTACATTGATTAAATCTTGGTGTGTTGCTTCTTCAAGGTTGTCAGCCTCTGCTAAATGACTTGTTATATCTTCAGAAGTGTGGGGATAGTGTTGTTGCACTGTACTACTTTTAGCACTAGATGGTGGTGTAACACCATAAATCTTTTCTGCTGTGGACCCAGAGGAAGGTGATTTCAGAGCCTGGGGGCACTGGAGGGCAGGATGCTACTTCAAAGTAGCATGAGAAAGCATGGAAAAAAGGAACCCCTCTCTTGGCCCTGAAATTCTGGTCCTTGATGCTAAACTCTGAGAAGGCTAGAGAGTGTGACCCTCAGTGAGCTTCAGGATGTGTAGTACTGACAGCCTGGGCCTTCCTCAGACAGTCTTGGGTTGAACTCCTGGCTTCACCAAGCCCTGGTGAGTGGACTTGGGCACACACTCATCCACAATGAGCTCCCCTATCTCAGAAGCTCCTGCGAGTGAGGTGAGGTTTCTAGGCATCTAGGAACTTGGCACTGCAGTAGGTATTCAGGAGACTGTAGATTTAAAAACTCAGTAAGCCTACTGGGGTATAGTCTGCCCCTGCTCAGCCACTTTCCTGTCCTCCTCCTGCCCCTTCTGGGGACTTCCTTGAGGTTATCAAGGCTCTTCCCTGATGTGCTGGCAATTATCTGAAGAGCTTCCTTTAATAAAATTGTCTTGGGGAGATAGTCATAAACTTGATGGATTTAACTGTATTATTTTGACTCTGCAAAAGTGTTAAGGGCATGAAAGACAAAGTCTAAGGAACTGCTTCACATTGGAGGCATGGCAACTAAATGCAATGTGGGATCCTGGACCAGAAAAAGGACATCAGTGGGACAACTGGTGACATTTGAATATAGTCTGTAGATCAGTTAATAGTATTGCTTCAAGTTAGTTTCTTGGTTTTGATTATCGTACTGTGGCTATATAAAATGTTAACATTTGGGGAAGGTGGGTGAAGAGTGTACATGAATTCTTGTATTATTTTGCACTGTTTGTCAAGTCTGAAATTATTGAGTCTGAAAGCTCAATAGGAAAATAATTTATGAAAACATTACCTTAACATTATTATGGAATATTTCAAACATACAGAAAAATACAGAGAATAAAAATAACCACTTGTATAGGTGACTCAAGGGTGCTGTGTGTGGGGGGGCATTGGGGGGAAGAGAGAAGAGAGTGGCTCCTGAAGGAGTTAAGCACTGTTGTCTCACTGTCTTTCTATACCCAGAGTTTGCTCCTGATGACTGGATCAGACCACTATTTTTCAGGCAAGGGCCATTTAAATTTTTGACAGCCTCTACTTTAGGACAATTTAGCAGAAAATCCAGTGATGAGACCATGGTATTTGATAATGAGATGGCACCCTATGCCTTAAGCCTTACTTAGTAATTCTCTTGGGAAATAGTTTTCTTCAGTCCTCATTTTTTTATTACAGGGATATAATCATTAGTGGCTAAAACTAAAACATATATAGATAAAAATGGCCTCAGCTGCTTAATGTTTCATTGACCTTTTTCTTTAACTTTTAAAAAAATGAACTTTTAGAAGTTGTAGATTTACAGAAAAAATTTCAAAGAAAGTACAAAGAGTTCCCACATACACTGCAGCCAGTTTCCCTTATTATTAACATCTTAACACTGGTATGGTACATTTGTTGCAATTAATGAACCAATACTGATGTATTGTTATTAACTCAAGTGCATGCTTTATTTCCTTAGTCTTTATCCAATGTGCCTTTTCTGTTCCAGAATCCTCTCTAGGCTACCACAGTAAGTTTAGTTTTCATGTCTACTTAAACTACTCTGGGCTGTGACCATTTCTCAGACGATTTTTGTAACTTTTTGATGACCTTGACAGTTTTGAGGAGTACTGGTCAGGTATTTTGTAGGATGTCCCTCCTTTGGGATTTGTCTGATATTTTTCTCATGATTAAACTGGGGTCATGTATTTTTTTTAGGGAAGAGCACAGAGGTAAAATGACATTTCCATCACATCATATCAAGAGCACCCACCATCAACATGACCTATCACTCTTGATGTTGACCTTGGTCACCCGACTGAGGTAGTGTTTGTCATACTTCTCCACCGTCAAGTCACTCTTATTTTCTCCCTTTCTATCTTGTGCTCTTTGGAGGGAAGTCATTGTGTGCAGTCCACATTTAAGGAGCTGGGAGTTCTGCTCTGCCACTTTGAGGGCAGAGTATCTACATAAACTATTTGGAATTTTTCTGCATGGGAGATTTGTCTCTTCTCTCCCTTTTATTTATTTTTCAATCATTTATATGTCAGTATGAATTCATGAATACTTATTTATTCTATACTTCGGATTTTAATCCAGAACTTCTTTATTTTGTTGCTCAAATTGTTCCAGCCTTGGCCACTGGGAGCACTTTCAGTTGGCAAGACTGGAATTCAAGAGGTGGGTTGTGCAGGATGTAGATGTGGGGATATACACAGAAAAGTGTTAACTGATATTGGTGCCATAGTAAGATCATTGTAAATAATTTAAAAGATTTACTATTTAATGTCAAAACCATCAAAGATGAATATGTATTAAAATGCAAAACTGCATAGGTAATAATTAAGTTGGGATAAAGACTGCAGAGAAAGTTAGGTTTTGCAGTAGGCTGTTTTGTGCCTCAGACTCTTAGGGGCACAATCACTTGTCTCTTTATTAAGCACATGTATACACCCCTCTTCCCTTTGCTGCCTCCTCGTTTTGTGCCCACTAGACTGTGTCTGACTCTCTCTACAAGTGCCCACGAGAGTACCTGGTCCACAGCAGGCATGCAGATGCAGAAAGATGCTCATTGCAGCACTGTTAATAGTAATAAAAATGGGAAAAAATATGAATGTCTAAAAAGGGCATGGTTTGGTAAACAAGGGCATATCCACTTAATGGAATGTTGTACAGTCTTTCTAAATGATTGTTGTAAAGACTATGTTGTAACCTCAAAAAAGCATATGGATTTTCTAAAAAAACTGACTTCTCCTGCATCCTTTCTGAAGAAGCTGCTGGAGGATGTGTTTCTGCAGAAAAAACAGAGAATTGGAAAGACCCTCAGGACGCCAGATATTGGAGTTAAGAGTTACAGACTTTAAATTAACTATACTTACTAAGTTCGAGGAATCAAAAAAAATAGAGTAAACAAACAAAAAAGAAGCCATGGGGTACTGGAATCAATAGCAGAGAGGGCAGATTCAATATCAGAGAGAGGTGAAGGGAATCCACTGGGTGATGATGAAGGAAGTTCCCAGGATGGCAGCCACTTGCAGACAGAGAAGGCAGCCACCATATGCTGAGAACTGTGAATTCCAAGATCTCTGCTGCCTTATGACCATCCTTGTGACCTTGGGACTGAATGTCTGGGCAAGACTGGCCCAGATTCTTAGCACTTGGCTTGTCCTGACTACATATCATTAAAGTGACATGCGTTCCCTCTTTGCCTTGATGCTTGGATTAGCTTTAAAATACTCCTGACAGCTGACAGAAGATGACTGTGAATTTAGGGAAAAAACTACAGAGTAGCCTCCTCCCTCTGAAGTGTCTATTGCTGATGGACATCTTAGTCCATGATCAAAATTATAGTTCTTTCAAATGCTCTAAACTTGCTGATCCTTATGATTTCCAAGACTCACTCATGACCTTGCCCACTGACATCCCCAGAAAGGGCTCTTGCAAATTCTCAAGGAAGCTGAAGCCAGATTATGACTCAGACACTTTGTTATCTTATTTTCTTTCAGGAGCCTTTATATAATAGTATCAATATTATTCTCTCCAACAGTTAGGTCTGTGCTTCCTAGTCAATTTTTTTAAACTACAAAGAAAAGGTAGGGCATGATTAATACAAAAGTCAGGAAGGGGTGATCTCTTGGGGAAGGGCACTGTGGCAGAGGCTATGTGTGATGGGCAGCACAGTTTGGATATAAAGGAAGACCACGTTGGCCAACCTCCTTTACAATAAAGTTCAGGCTATGTGGTAGTTTTCATCAAAGAAAGCTGAGATGTGTCACTTCTTGAGAAAGGCAGTTAAAGGCAGATATGAATTCTCCATGCCCTCTCTGTTTTTTAAAATTTTTATTTTGTATTGGAGTATAGTCGATTTACAATGTTGTATTAGTTTCAGGTGTACAACAAAGTGATTCAGTTATACATATACATATATCTATTCTTTTTCAGACTATTGAGCAGAGTTCCCTGTGCTATACAGTAGGTCCTTTTTGATTATCTATTTTATATATAGTAGTGTGTATATGCTAAACCCAAACTCCTAACTTATCGCCCCTCCCTTTCCCCTTTGGTAACCATAAATTTGTTTTCTAAGTCTGTGAGTTTGTTTCTGTTTTGTAAATAAGTTCATTTGTATCATTTTTTAAAGATTCCACATATAAGTGGTACCATATGATATTTGTCTTTTTCTGTCTGACTTACTTCACTTAGTATGATAATCTCTAGGTCCATCCATGTTGCTGCAAATGGCATTACTTCATTCTTTTTTTATGGCTGAGTAATATTCCATTGTGTATATGTACCACATCTTCTTTATCCATCCGTCAATGGACATTCAGGTTGCTTCCATGTCTTGGCTGTTATAAATAGTCATGCCCTCTCTCTTATTTGCCATACTTGACTAGGAGCAAAAACCTCCAAGATGGTAGAATTACAAGATGCAAGCAACCTAAAGTCTTAAATTACTGCTGGAGGTGTCAAGAAGAGCTCCTTAGCCTGCATGGACTGTGATGTGAACAAGGTATAAATGTGTGTGTGTGATGTGTGTGCATGTATTTTAAGCTAACGAAATTATGAGATCTGTCTGTAGTTGCTACAATATACTATGGGGGTTCTAAGGTATTCATAATATTCTATTTCTTGAACTGGGTAAATGGGTGTTTATTATTATTCATTAAACTGCATATATTTTATATACCTTTTGTACCTATGATACATTTCACAATAAACACAGTCACCCTCTTCTGTACATTATGACCACCTTAAATTGAAAGTTAATTAATCCTGTTAATTGAATAGGAGACGTAGGAATATAAATTGGAGCAGTGTTTTGGGAAAGTTTTCACACTATATCTCAACAACCTAAATATTATCCTTTGATTCAGTAGTTCCACTTCTAAGAGTTGAACCTATGGAAATAATCCTAAATATTAAAAAAGTTTTATGCAGAAAGATGCTCACTGCAGTATTATTAACAGTGGTTTGTTAAAGTTTAACCTCAAAAATGTATATGATAGGTTAGATTAAGAAAAGAGAATACATGGGCTTCCCTGGTGGCACAGTGGTTGAGAGTCCACCTGCCGATGCAGGGGACATGGGTCCGTGCCCCGGTCAGGGAAGATCCCACATGCCACGGAGCAGCTAGGCCCATGAGCCATGGCCGCTGAGCCTGCGCGTCCGGAGCCTGTGCTCCGCAACGGGAGAGGCCACAACAGTGAGAGGCCCACATACCAAAAAAAAAAAAAGAGAGAGAATACAAAATTTTGTCTATTGGATGAGTATACCTATGTAAAAATATTGTGAAACAAAAAGCTCTGCACAGCATTTGCCAAGTTCATCCTATGCCTAAGTAGTCTTTAAAAAATTTTTGGTTGCGTTGGGTCTTCGTTGCTGCGCGCAGGCTTTCTCTAGTTGTGGCGAGCGGGGGCTACTCTTCATTGCGGTGCGCGGGCTTCTCAGTGCTGTGGCTTCTCTTATTGCAGAGCATGGGCTCTAGGCGCGCAGGCTCAGTAATTGTGGCACGCGGGCTCAGTAGTTGTGGCTAGCAGGTTCTAGAGTGCAGGCTCAGTAGTTGTGGCACACAGGCTTAGTTGCTCTGCAGCATGTGGGATCTTCCCAGACCAGGGATCAACCTGTGTCCCCTGCATTGGCAGGCAGATTCTTAACCACAGAGCCACCAGGGAAGTCCCTATGCCTAAGTATTCTTTAGCAATACAGCAATACAGTTGAAAGAATTGTACACATTTGTGGGTGAGGATGGAGGAGGTTAAGACTGAAAAGGCAGGGCTGTGAAGGGGAGAGGGACAAGGTTCATTTTGGTCCAGTGGCTGGAACTGTGACAGATAGGATTCAGTTATTTGTCAAATGAATGTGAGATGACACCTAAAATTCCTCCCATTGTGTCTAAGACCTTGCATTTCATCATCTGAAAAGAAGTTATAAGATGTTCTGTTATAATGTTCTTTATTCTCAAGACTTTCCAGTCATGAAGGCTTTCTCAGAAAGACAGAACACTCATAGATAAAAAGTCAGTTTCTAAGAAGGTGGACAAACATACCTTCCCTACTTTCCTCTCCTCTTTTCCCTCTGAAAGAACAAACCGCCCTTCCTTACCACAGTAAACTCAGTCCTTCACTTATTTACTCTCTCAATTAAGCCACCATGTTTTAAAGTAGCAAGACATGTTGCCACATCTCAAAGGTCTTTAACTGCCTTACAACTATTTCTCTTTGGAGGGCTGCCAGGATGATGGAATCTCAGATGACAGACACAGTTAAGATGGACAAAAAAAGAAAGATACAAAAAGGAGGTAAAAATGCCCATAATGAACTCACATATCTTGAGGAAACCTTTAATCTAATGAGAATGGATTTTGTGGAGAAGACTGTACATGAACAATTAATTATTCATGGAAGAGACATCATTAGGATTTCATTTTGTTTAAAGGCCTCTAAGTGACTTAGGCAATTGGGTTAAGCTGGAGAAGAATTTCAAGAAAGAGACAAGGGAATGCTTTTCATCATACTGACTTTTTCTAATATTTTCATGATAGTTATTATGACTTGGCACATTAATTACACTCCAACTAACAACCTCCAATGCTTTGCCTGGGCAAGAGTTTCCACAGGGGTGGGTCATGGACCAGTACGGTCAGATGGTAGCAGATTGACAGAAATTTCTGAAAGGATTGAAAGATTTATTTCAGAATTCTGTAATAATTCGATGTGGCTTTTTGGTTACTTTGAGAGTGTAAGGAGTCTCATTGAAATAACAATGGGATTTGTGGAACCTGTGACATTTGCACTCAGTGATCCTTTTCCCAGGGTCCTAGGGGAGGGGAGCACCTGCATTTGTAGGTGGTGTAAAGTAAGATACTTTAATATAAACCCCAGAGATCTGGAGTATTATAGGTCCTTATTGCCTGCATGTCTTAAAGGCAACCATCAAAAATTGGTGTCAGGTTGAAATTTCAAAGTGACATTTATTCTAAATGTAGAGAAATAGGGTAAATTTATAGAGAGGCATTGAATATGGGATCAATTTCAACGGACACTGAAGAAATGTTAGTTGAATTAATTCAGGAGTTTTTGTCTGTGCTTGTATCCCAAGCACCCAGGACAGTGCATGGCACACAGTAGGTGCCCAGTAAGTATTAGTTGTTGCAGAATTTTAAGGTTGAAATAGTAAATCAGGGCAAGTCTGTGTGGGCACCAAGTAGGGGTTGCAGTTGTGGGGTGGAGTCGGTAAAAGGGAGAACCTCTTCCCTGTTTGGGAACCAAACAGCCCTGTAACAGCTTTAGGATAATGAAGTGTTAGAGTTAGCACCCTAGGCCTGAGGTGGAGCGGTAGAGAGGAGACAGCTGCAGATGTGGAGGAGGAAACGCTGGGGGTGAAGTCTTAGCTGAGTCCTGGGCCAGCAGTCACAGCAGCGGCAGCAGCAGCTGCCATATGCAAAGACCTACATATTGCAGTAGGACGGAGAGTCAATGAACAATAAAGGCAACAGGTAAGTAAATTACAGACCACGGTAGAAGGTGGTAAGTGCTATAAAAAACTTTTAGAATAGGGGCATGCCTAATACGGTTTCATTTACAAAAATCTACTTCACACGTTTTCAGAAACACATCTCATGGAAAAACAAGATACTCCTTTATCTATATACATTCCCAGGAACACATTTTTATCACCACTGCTTAACTGATGATGATATCAAGCCAACATTTAGGCAGTTTTTATACAATGGTAGCTCTAATTTTTCAGCAGCAAAGTTTTCCCAGCAGCTACCATATGTTAATATCGTAACTAACTACATATATATGTGTTTATCTGTCTCAGCCTCTCTGTACCTCCACGTTAGGTAGAGCGGTGAGATGGCATGTTGTTTTCTTAGCTTGACACATACCACAGCCAGAATTCCATGACATGGTTTACACATTTTACAGCTAAATGTTTAGGCCTTGAGAACAGGCCTTCCTCTCTTAAAATCAAATGCTTTGCTTTCAACACTGCTTCCTTCATGTGGTGCAAGGAGAATTCTCACCCCTGAGTTTGGCCCTGAGTGGGAAACACAAGCACTGGGATGAAGCAGAGAGCCGGGGCCGAAGGAAATGTTTTTTCTGTTAGCTTAGCTTGTGGCCAGACTAAAAGAATTTGATTTCATACCAACCAAACAGACGCTTCCGGGTAGGGAAACGGACACTAATGTTTCTGATTGAGTCTCAGGAAGGTTCCACCCTGCCCTGCTTTCTTTTAGCTTATTAATATCTTGTGGTTCTTGCCTCCTAAGGCCTAAAAATTTTAGGATTCGGGTACCCAGTAATAGTTTACAATAAAAATATGGGCTTTGTTTTCTGGATCCTTTTTGGGGAAAAATTGAATTTGCCGAGGTGCCTTTCTTCCTTTATCTCTATCCTATACAATCCTTCCCACCTTCCACATTTTAGTCTAAAGGTAGCTGTAGTTCCTTGTTTACTTTACTCATTCAAATCTAGGAAGCACATTGGTCAGAAGGCTGAACACTAAAGCTCTTTCCTCTTAGCCACAGAAGAATAAACTAGAGGTTTCATGCATCACTCTGATGGTATTCTGTTTCTTTCACCACTGTAATTCCATTATAACAGGAAAAAAGAAAAGATGATGATACTTGGATGGAAGGGGGTGAGTGCAATACAAATTCTTGGAAATGTGTGAGTGGTGTGCATTAAGATGTCGGGTTTCCACCTCATTTACGTTTGTTTTGTAGACACTACAAGCAGGTAACCTGCAAAGAAGCTGGGGGGTGGTGTGTGGAGGAGCCATAGCTCCAAATGCTACCTCCACATTAGGATTACTATTACCATTTGGCATGGAGCCAAAGTTTCATCTTCTAACCACTGAGATTCTTCAGTTTGTGGGAAAAAAGGAAAATAAATCAAAACAATGGTATAGTTTTAATGTCTTCTCTGAGAAAAATGATGTCAGCCAAATCTGTACCTTTAAACCAGAATGACCTGCCCATGAGGGCAATTGGCAAAGAGTAACTGTGGGTGCTTTAGCTCAGTGGGCTTAATTTTTCGATTTTAAATTCCAGTTTCATCCCTGTTATGCTTGGCTTCTGTCATTGGCTTGGTCTCACAGCATCAGCCTTACTTTTGCTGGATGGATTTTGTGTTGGAACTTTGTTTCCCCAACTTTGACTAGCACATGGCCAAAGAACTCAAGTACTGGCCCATTTCCCCTACTGACTGTTTCAAGTATATTCAACGTAGGGTCTGAGCATCAAATACCCACCTGGGCTCAGGTCAGGCCACCATAATTGCCTAAACATTTGGATTTCAAACGGTAAGAGCAGTGCTGATTCTCAACCACTAACCACCATGACTATGGTCATGATGAAGGTACTCTGGATGTGCTGAGAAGTCTTGTTCCCTATCTGTAGCCTGAGACTCCAGTCTCAAGCCTTCTTTTGAAGTTTGAAGACTCGCCTCTAGGTTGGAAGGGTCATCATTTGCTTAAGAGGGACACCAAATTTTTTTTTTAACATCTTTATTGGAGTATAATTGCTTTATAGTGGTGTGTTAGTTTCTGCTTTATAACAAAGTGAATCAGCTATACATATATCCCCATATCTCCTCCCTCTTGAGTCTCCCTCCCACCCTCCCTATCCCACCTCTCTAGGTGGTCACAAAGCACTGAGCTGATCTCCCTGTGCTATGCGGCTGCTTCCCACTAGCTATCTATTTTACATTTGTTAGTGTATGTAAGTCCGTGCCACTCTTTCACTTTGTCCCAGCTTACCCTTGCCCCTCCCCACATCCTCAAGTCCATTCTCTACGTCTGCATCTTTATCCCTGTCCTGCCCCTAGGTTCTTCGGAATTTTTTTTTTTAGATACCATATATATGTGTTAGCATACGGTATTTATTTTTCTCTTTATGACTTACTTCATCCTGTATGACAGACTCTAGGTCCATCCACCTCACTGCAAATAACTCAATTTCGTTTCGTTTTATGGCTAATATTCCATTGCATATATGTGCCACATCTTCTTTATCCATTCATCTGTCGATAGACACTTAGGTTGCTTCCATGTCCTGGCTATTGTAAATAGAGCTGCAATGAACATTGTGGTACATGACTTTTTTTGAATTATGGTTTTCTCAGGGTATATGTCCAGTAGTGGGATTGCTGGGTCGTATGGTAGTTCTATTTGTAGTTTGTTTTTTTTTTTTTTTTTGCAGTACGCGGGCCTCTCACTGCTGTGGCCTCTTCCGTTGAGGAGCACAGGCTCTGGACGCGCAGGCTCAGCGGCCATGGCTCACAGGCCCAGCCACTCCGCGGCATGTGGGATCTTCCCAGACCAGGGCATGAACCATGTCCCCTGCATCGGCAGTCGGACTCTCAACCACTGCGCCACCAGGGAAGCCCTATTTGTAGTTTTTTAAGGAACCTCCATACTGTTCTCCATAGTGGCTGTACCAATTCACATTCTCACCAGCAGTGCAAGAGTGTTCCCTTTTCTCCACACCCCCTCCAGCATTTATTGTTTGTAGATTTTTTGATGATGGCCATTCTGACTGGTGTGAGATGATATCTCATTGTAATTTCTCTAGTGATTAGTGACGTTGAGCATCCTTTCATGTGTTTGTTGGCAATCCGTATATTTTCTTTGGAGCAATGTCTATTTAGGTCTTCTGCCCATTTTTGGATTGGGTTGTTTGTTTTTTTGATATTGAGCTGCATGAGCTGCTTGTAACTTTTGGAGATTAATCTTTTGTCAGTTGCTCCATTTGCAAATATTTTCTCCCATTCTGAGGGTTGTCTTTTCGTCTTGTTTATGGTTTCCTTTGCTGTGCAAAAGCTTTTAAGTTGCATAAGGTCCCATTTGTTTATTTTTGTTTTTATTTCCATTTCTCTAGGAGGTGGGTCAAAAAGGATCTTGCTGTGATTTATGTCACAGAGTGTTCTGCCTATGTTTTCCTCAAAGAGTTTTATAGTGACTGGCCTTACATTTAGGTCTTTAATCCATTTTGAGTTTACTTTTGTGTAAGGTGTTAGGGAGTGTTCTAATTTCATTCTTTTACATGTAGCTGTCCAGTTTTCCCAGCACCACTTATTGAAGAGGCTGTCTTTTCTTCATTGTATATTCCTGCCTCCTTTATCAAGAATAAGGTGACCATATGTGCATGGGTTTATCTCTGGGCTTTCTATCCTGTTCCATTGATCTATATTTCTGTTTTAGTGCCAGTACCATACTGTCTTGATTACTGTACGTTTGTAGTATAGTCTGAAGTCAGGGAGCCTGATTCCTCCAGCTCCGTTTTTCTTTCTCAAGATTGCTTTGGCTATTCAGGGTCTTTTGTGTTTCCATACAAATTGTGACATTTTTTGTTCTAGTTTTGTGAAAAATGCCATGGGTAGTTTGATAGGGATTGCATTGAATCTGTAGATTGCTTTGGGTAGTGTAGTAATTTTCACAATGTTGATTCTTCCAATCCAAGAACATGGTGTACCTCTCCATCTGTTTGTATCATCTTTAATTTCTTTCATCCGTGTCTTATAATTTTCTGCATACAGGTCTTTTGTCTCCTTAGGTAGGTTTATTCCTAGGTATTTTATTCTTTTTGTTGCAATGGTAAATGGGAGTGCTTCCTTCATTTCTCTTTCAGATTTTTCATCATTAGTGTATAGGAATGCAAGAGATTTCTGTGCATTAATTTTGTATCCTGCTACTTTACCAAATTCATTGATTAGCTCTAGTAGTTTTCTGGTAGCATCTTTAGGATTCTCTATGTATAGTATCATGTCATCTGCAAACAGTGACAGTTTTACTTCTTCCTTTCCAATTTGGATTCCTTTTATTTCTTTTTCTTCTCCATTGCTGTGGCTAAAACTTCCAAAACTATTTTGAATAATAGTGGTGAGAGTGATCAGCCTTGTCTTTGTTCCTGATCTTAGAGGAAATGGTTTCAGTTTTTCACCATTGAGAATGATGTTTGCTGTGGGTTTGTCATATATGGCCTTTATTAAGTTGAGGTAAGTTTCCTCTATGCCTACTTTCTGGAGGATTTTTTTTATCATAAATTGGTGTTGAATTTTGTCAAAAGCTTTTTCTGCATCTACTGAGATAATCATATGGTTTTTCTCCTTCAATTTGTTAATATGGTGTATCACATTGATTGATTTGCATATATTGAAGAATCCTTGCATCCTGGGATAAACCCCACTTGATCATGGTGTATGATCCTTTCAATGTGCTGTTGGATTCTGTTTGCTAATATTTTGTTGAGGATTTTTGCATCTATGTTCATCAGTGATATTGGCCGGTAGTTTTCTTTTTTTGTGACATCTTTTTCTGGTTTTGGTATCAGGGTGATGGAGGGACACCAAAATTTTTATATCCCATATGGTAGGCAGAATAATGCCAATACAAAAATTTTCACGTCAGAATCCCCAGAACCTCTGACTATGTTATGTTACATGGCAAGAGGGAATTAAAATTACAGAAAGAATTAAGCTACTTATCTGATCTTAAAATCAGGAAATTATTCTGGATTATAGAGGTGGGCCTAATGCAATTATAAGGGTCCTTTAAAGTGGAAGAGGGAGGCAGAAGAAGAGGTAAGAATTAGAGATCTGAAGATGATATGCTACTAGTTTTGAAGATAGAGAAAGAGGCTATGAGCCAAGAAATGTAGAAATGTAGGTATCATATGTGTAGGAGGCCTCTAGAAGCTAGAAAAGGCAAGGAAATGGATTCTTTCCTAGAGTCTCTGGCAGAAACACAGCCCTGCTGACAACTTGATTTTGGTCCAGTAAGACCCTTTTCTGACTTCTGACCTCCAGAACTGTAAGATAGTAAATTTGTGTTGTTTTAAGCCACTAGTTTGTGGAAAACTGTTAAAGCAACAATAGGGAACAAATATACCCCTCAACAACAAAAAAGCCCCTGTCTATTCCATGATGAATTTTTATAGCCTAAAAAAGAAAAGTCCATTCTTAAACATGTAAGATTAAACTGCTACTTAATATGCCTGGACTACTGAATATAAATACAGCTTTGTGCACATCCTTAATTAAATCCTTAAATAAGAAATTTAAATATGAAAGTGTTTGCTCAAAGTATATGGACATTTCAGAGACTTTGGAGACAAATTTCCTGATAAAAAATGCACAATCTCTCCAGAAGTGTATAGAGTGCTGTTTCTGTGAGCTCTTGCCAATACTGTGAAATTTATTTTAAAATCTTTGCCAATTGTTAGATGAAAAATTGTTTTTCACATATACAATAAATATTCATCGAGTAGTCACTTTGTGCCAAGCACTACACTGTGCAATGTGTTATTTTAATTTGAAAATGTTTAGTTGCCTGTTGAGATTGAACATCTTTTCATAAACTCAGTATTACAGATACATAGATATTTCCTGTTTGTAAAGCTCACTTTGGCTGTGGTGAGATGAATGGACAGTGGGAGGGGACTCGGGGCCAGAACTGAGGTCCAGCGATCCCTCCAGAGGCTATGGCAATAGTGCAAGTGGTGGCTGAGAATGGCTGGGCTGGGTGTATGCAGTGCAGAGGATGAGAAGTGGTCAGGTTTGGGGTGTCCTGTTGGGTAGAGCTCAGAGGGCTTGCCGATGGATTGCAATGGGGGCTGTGAGGGAAAGAGGGGAATCAGAAAGTCATTGTGTGAGATAAAGGCAACCTATAAAGGCATGTGAAAATGCCTTCCAGCATATGTCTAGTGAGCAATAATTGTTATTTCTATTTGTAATTTCTTCTGTTTTCCCTGGGAATTTGATCATTTCTGGATCAAATGACTCAGGTTAGTTCTTGGTGCTAATTAATGTTGACCATAGCCAGAACTCCCCAAGAGCACATCTGTAGTGGAACAAATTTGCCTGTGTTACTTGCTACAGCAAAGGAGACCATACTAGGAAGCAACTCAGGATTTAAACTTGTGTCACGTGATTCTGTGGAGTGTTTAAAGAAGCGGGGTACTTCTCTGGATTTGATACTGTCAGGAAATAAAATTAAACCTATGCTTAGATAACAATAATTTTTATCTGGGAGATGAGAGAGAAATGGAGTGGGACTAAAGATGTAATTAGCAAAAAGGCAGTGGTCACTCATGTTAGCTGAAAGAGGGAGACATTTGTTTATTTTCATGTTTTTCCCAGTATCCTTGTTTTTGTCTGTACTCAGACATAATTTGAGAGGAGTTTTACCTCTGTCTCACTCTATCATGATCCCAGAGTGACCTCATCTGATGTTGGTGTTCTGTGAAATTGTATCTTTAGTAGAACATCAGGGTCTTGATGTTAGTGCCAGCTGATGGCTTTCAGAGATTTTTTTTTCTAATTCTCACTTTTGGTCAAGGGCAGATAAAGTTAGGTCACAGGACATTAATCTGTGATGTTGAGATTTTCACCATTACTGAAATTCTGCTTGTCAGGAGGTTGTCCAGAGAATATCATTTGTACTCGAACAAGTTAGCACTTTGTGCTCCTTTGATTGCAGGATACATTGTTGAATGATCTGACGTGACAGTGGTTGTGCATTAGACAATGGTTGTCTCTGTACAGGATGTCCCAGTCAAGTGGGATATAGGCAATTATGAAAGACAAAATTAGTCTTCGTAGTAAGCTGTAAAGTCAGGGGCCAGATGACTAAACGCACGCCAGGAAAACATGTCCTGAAGTCCAGGTGGGTCTCCTCTAGGGATGCAGGTCATGCCCCTTTCTTTTAGTCTAATCACAGACTCTTCCATCTCTCCAATTGTACTTATGTTGACAAAGTAAGGAGTATTTACTATAGCATAAATTTGGCCTTAGCTAGTTTAGAACTGAACTAGTTTCTTGGGGCCTTCAGAGTAGAGGTAGTGTGTACATAAAAATAATACTGTAAGGAGCACAGATTCTATTGAAAATAGTCATTTTTTACAGAAAAGAACCCCTTTTCTAGTTTTACTCAATTTATATATTATTCATGTAGCAATTTTTAGTACAGGAATTTTCAATTCATGTACTAATAACCCTCATGACTGTATTTAGACGTATACAGATATACAAATATAAGACATAATAAATATATTATAACTATAGATTTAAAATATAATTAACTTATTGATATATTTCAAAATACTATACATATTATATTGGACTTATCGTTAAAATTTTTTCCATCATTCACATATATTTAAATGATTATTTCATTAATGAGTGAAATGGCATGAAAGAACTTGATCCTTGAATGATAATACATATATTTCTGACACTTTATCAAATTAGAAAACATATTTCTAAATAAAACGAAAAGACAATCCTCAGAAAGGGAGAAAATAATTGCAAATGATGTGACCGACAAGGGCTTAATTTCCAAAATATACAAATAGCTCATACAACTCAACATCAAAAAAACAAACAACCTAATTGAAAAATGGGCAGAAGACCTAAATACACATTTCTCCAAAGAAGAAATACAAATGGCCAATAGGCACATGAAAAGATGCTCAACATCACTAATCATTAGAGAAATGCAAATCAAAACTACAATGAGGTATCACCTCACACCAGTCAGAATGGGCATCATTAAAAAGTCTACAAATAACAAATGCTGGAGAGGGTGTGGAGAAAAGGGAACCCTCCTACACTGTTGGTGGAAATGTAAATTGGTACAGCCACTCTGGAAAACATTATGGAGGTTCCTCAGAAAACTAAAAATAGAATTACCATATGATCCAACAATCCCACTCCTGGGCATACACCAGACAAAACTCTAATTCAAAAAGATGCATGCACCCCTATGTTCATAGCAGCACTATTCACAATAGCCAAGATATGGAAACAACCTAAATGTCCATGAACAGATGAAGGGATAAAGAAGATGTGGTACATATATAAAATGGAATACTACTCAGCCATAAAAAAGAACAAAATAATGCCATTTGCAGCAACAAGCATGCCACTAGAGATTACCATACTAAGTGAAGTAAGTCAGAAAGAGAAAGACAAATATCATATGATATCACTTATATGTGGAATCTAAAATATGACACCAATGAACCTATCTATGAAACAGAAACAGAATCACGGACATAGAGAACAGACTGGTGGTTGCCAAGGGGGAGGGGGTTGGGGGAAGGATAGAGTAGGAGGTTGGGGTTAGCAGGTGTAAGCTTTTATATATAGAATGGATAAACAACTAGGTCCTACTGTACAGCACAGAGAACTATATTCAATATCCTATGATAAATAGAATACTAAAAAAAGAATGTATATATTTATATAAAAAAAGAAAACATATTTCTTTCATGCTTGGAAATAAGCCAGAAATCATTATAATTCTGGATTTATCATCAGAATACACTGATTTTAATAAGCAAACAATCAAATCACATCCATCTAGGAAACTCCAAAGGCCCCAAGAGAGGCAGCCAAGGACCCTAAATGAGGGCCCATATCTGAGTTACATGCTGATACAAAGAGGGGGCTGTAGAAGCCTAGTGTGAGCTGGAAGCGGGCAGCACTGTGAAGAGCCCAGGTGCACACGACCCTGAGATGGGCTCTGGTTGGAAACATGTAGAATTAGAAGACAGAATAAACAAAGGAAAGGGTTTGGATTTGATAAAAGTACATAAATCCAAGTGTAATTATGGAGGGACCTTCTGGGACCTCACAGTGTATCATTTCTCCTGCTGATGCTACTCAACTCATTGTAGGTGGAAAATCATGTAGCTCTAATTGTCTTTCCTCCATCACTCTAGGGAGGAGACCATGAACTGGCAGAAACAGACTCACTTTCTAGCGCCTTAGGTGAGCTGACCTTGAATAGCTGCCACACTGAAATTGTGTAATTCTTACAGCAACCTTAGTAGTAGATACTATGGTGATCTTCTTTTTCTAAAAAAAAGGTTTACATTTTAGAATTTAAAAAAAATTATTTATTTTTATTTTTGGCTGGGTTGGGTCTTCGTTGCTGCACGCGGGCTTTTTCTAGTTGCGGTGAGCGGGGGCTACTCTTCGTTGCGGTGTGCAGCCTTCTCATTATGGTGGCTTCTCTTGTTGCAGAGCACGGGCTCTAGGTGCACGGGCTTCAGTAGTTGTGGCACGTGGGCTCAGCAGTCGTGGCGCATGGGCTTAGTTGCTCCACGGCATGTGGGATCTTCCCAGATCAGGGATTGAACCCGTGTCCCCTGCGTTGGTAGGTGGATTCTTAACCACTGCACCACCAGGGAAGTCCCCACTATGGTGATCTTGATGTTCCACAGGAGAAACCTGAAGGTTAGAGCAATTAGTATCTTGCCCACATGCACAAATCTCGTGAGTGAGCTAGCCAGCCGTGAACGCAGGTGGGCTGACTCTAGCGTCCACACTCCTAACCCCCATGCTCTCACGTCACCTCTTGTTGTGGGTCTTTCCCCCCAAATCACAGTCCTTTTGCAAGTGTCCCATGTTAGTGGGGAATCAGGGTTGACTTTGACTCTGAGGTTTTCATGCAGAACAACTGAGTGGGTTGTGGTGTTGCTTCCTAAGGTGAGGAAGACAGGAGTGGGCCAGGTCTGGGGAAGGGAGTGAATCAACATTTCTGTTAAGCTTAAGATGCTTATCAGACAGCCAAGTGGAGAGCTGAGTCAGCAGTTGGATTTATAAGACTGGAAAGACTAAGGACAGGGACTTACAAAATTTATTGTCCCCCACAAAAGCTCTTTTCTACTCCATCATGAATTTCAAGAGAGATACTGAGAGAGAGGAAGCATGGCAAAATGGTAGAACATTAACATTATTGAATATAAGAGATAGGTACACAGGTGTTCACTGTATTCTTTTTACTTTTGGTAATGTTTGAAATTTTTCCTAACAAGATGTTACCTGTGAATTCTTTATTGAATCTGTCCTCCCCTCTCCTTGTGCCCTCACGTTCTTTGCTGGTTTGGATTCCAGGCAGAACACTTGGGGAGGCTCTGCCGTGTGCTGTGTGGTGTTGCTGGTGGAGCCATGGTTACAGGGGAGCTCTTGAGGCTGGGCTTCAGGGCCGTGTTGGGCTGTGACCCTCTGTGACACTCTCCTTGGAGGCTGTCCTCAGGAAGGTGAGCAGGGAGGTGACTGTGACATCTGGTGGCCTGAGGCCAGGCTCTGACTTCCTTCAGTTCTCTGGGAGTTAGTGACATGTGCAGCCATGGTCAGATTTTTCATAGATCTCATACTTTTATATGGAAATCATTCAGAAATTTTTATTCAGCTAAAAGTTGGCTTTATGGCAGGAGATACAATTTTGTTGGTACAAAACTTGCCCCATTGATTCAGGAAAAATGTAAATCCACTGACAACCTTAGCTCTGATAAAAAGGAGTGTGGGAAGCTGTAGTCCCCTTCAGGGGACTCAGTAGGGCGCTCTGACCTCCAGAATCAGCCATCAGGAGCCACATGTAGGAAAGCCATGCTGAATTGAAGAGGACCCACTGATTGGTGTAGGGAACCATATGCCATAACTGAGGCCATACAGGTGGGCTAAGAGAGAGAGAAGGCAATGTGGTAGGAGTAGAGGACATACTTCCTCATGGAACACACTAGTGCCTTTGGGACCTACTGGAGCTCCATCTCAAATAGACTGCCTCCACTTGATGATGGGGAGCTGCAGCGCATTCAAGTGCCGTCCATGCTTGCGGACACTGTGCCTGCATGGCAGCCTGGACCTATGGCAGAGCCTCCTCTTGTTCTGGAACCCACTCAAAACTGGGAGGGTGGGACTCCCCTGGTGGTGCTGTGGTTAAGAATCCGCCAATGGAGGGGACACGGGTTCGATCCCTGGTCTGGGAAGATCCCACATTCCATGCAGCAACTAAGCCCGTGTGCCACAACTACTGAGCCCACGTGCCACAACTACTGAAGCCCGCGCGCCTAGAGCCCGTGCTCTGCAACAAGAGAAGCCACCACAATGAGAAGGCTGCGCACCACAACGAAGAGTAGCCCCCGCTCGCCGCAACTAGAGAAAGCCCGTGTGCAGCAACGAAGACCCAACACAGCCAAAAATAAATAAATAAAATAAATAAATTTATTAAAAAAAACTTGGAGGCTTTCGGATCACTGGGTAAATGGGCTGGAATAACACTCCCAAATGAGGTATAAATTGCCTCCAAAATCCAAACAGACTCACTAGGGATTGCGTTTTCTCTTTGTGGTAGGAGGGGCCAGAGGCAGCAATATGCCCTTCACCTTGGAAGGGATATACCGACATGCCCCAGACCACTGGACCCCTCAATTTTTTACTGAGGTAGAAAGGCCCTGATTTTTAGTGGGATTTATTTCCTATCTCTGGCAGGAAATATCAATGGGTCTAGAGTAGTCACTACTTCCTCTCAACAGATCCAGTTAACATAAATATTGTCAATGCAATGAACCAGAATGATGTTCTGCAGAGTGAAAACAGTGACCAAGATCCCTATAGACTAGGGCTGGAGAGTTGATACCCCTGAAATAGGAGAGCGAAAGAAAATTACTGGCCTTCTCAGCTGAAAGCAAACTACTTTTGATGGTCTTTATTAACAGGTGAAGAGAAAAAAGCATTTGCCAGATCAATGACAGCTTATCAGGTATGAAGGGATTTGTTGATTTGCTCCAGCAATGACACTATATTGGGAATAGCAGCTGCAACTGGAGTCACCACCTGATTAACTTTATGCTAATCCACTGTCATTCTGTTTACTGCACAGGCCAAATCAGCCAGCTGAATGGGGATGACTGGGGATGGATACGTGGGAATCACCATGGTGATACTGATCTCTGCAATACCTCTAGGAATGAGATGTTGCTTTTGGCTTACTATTTTCATGGGTAGAAGCAGTTCCATTAGCTTTCACCTGGATTTTCGTATCATAATAGTCTGAGCATAAAAATAAAAATGGCTGCTGCTTCATTTTAACCCTCCAAATCTCACATAAAAATGTCTTTTGAGGTGTACCTTAACCAGAAACATTTCTGGGAATTCTGGGAGACATGGTTCAGCCTAGCCAAGTTGAACTGTTTAAAAACATTTCAAAATAAACTACAGATATCTTTACACTTCAGCATGCTTTTTCAAATTACGACATTCTATTCTCTAATTATATGCCATGGTGGTACTTTGTTATGCCCATTTCACAGATGAAGAAACTAAAGCACAGAGAGAAGGGAATGTGTCCAAGTTACACAGTAAGTGGTGGGGCTGGAGTTTATATCCGGCTCCGTCTGGCTCCAAAATCTGTGCTCATTCTACTATTCTCATATTTGCCAAGCTGTAGGATGTGCATATCTGATGGTATTTAAAAGGACTTTGCATGGCACGTGGACATGATGTAAAATCACATAATAAAAAACTTATTCCCTTTTTAATTATGCTTATTATTATGTCAAAGAAAAAGTCTCAGGTTAATACCAGTGTGTTTCTAACACCTCTCATCTCTGTAACATTTTCTTTTTTTCGGCTGCATGGCATGTGGGATCTTAGTTCTCCGACCAGGGATCGAACCTGCACCCCCTGTAATGGAAGTGCAGAGTCTTAACCACTGGACCCCCAGGGAAGTCCCTGTAACATTTTCTTATCTCACTTTAAAAAAAGAAAAATCAGGCCTCAGGTTTAGAGCCTTGCAGATAACAGTATCCCTAATATAGATACATATAGAGAGTCCAAAGCTGGGGGGAGCTTGCTAAGGAGATATATATATATATATATATATATATATATATAAATAAAATATAATTTATTTATTTAAATTTGCAGATTTCCTTACTTAAGTAGAAAAGGAAAAAGAGTAAGTTTCCAAAAGGAAAACAATGAGTTCATTAATTTTATGCTAGTACAGGTAAAAATTGTAGCCCAAATTGTGCATTTGGTATGTGAATTACTAAAGTTTCAGGACACTCTTCTCAACTGTGCTGCTTTTCACTAGACAAATCACTTCCCTTGAGAAAACATGTTTTATCCATAGCCTCAGTGAATGAGCACCACTAAAATATTAATTATCTGAGCATTCTTAAGCATAACTGAATCAGCTTCAATTTGCCTAGACAGATAGACATTTTAGTGGTTCATAGCAAAATGTAATAAACTGAATAACTGTAGGCTTTAATGTAATCTCACACAATCCTATTACATCCCAATTACTTTTTTGACCTTTTTAGGATAGTTCTTGACTTAAAAACACACACAATCTGCAGTTCTGAATGTCTTCTTTCTGTGCTAAGCCATGAAATCAATAGATCAGAAAGAACTAATATCTTGCCATATCTTCCATTTGTAATAATGCTGTCCCAGGAAAGGCATAATGCATGCTTCCCAGGCATAATAAATGTTTACTGAGCATTGTTTGTGAAAAGCTCCTTGCTTTTCACTCTCATGAGTTTCAGGACCTTAATAACATATTTTATTTCCCTTAAATTAATAAACAAATTCAGGGTCAATCCTATTGCTGCAACAGAAAAGGTGGGAGAGTGGCTGAGTTAGACATAGATCTGCCGCTGGAAAGAAACTCCTCTTGAAAGTAGGTTTCTAACGTTTAGAGGTAAATGACAGTGTCAGTTATACAGCCCAGGTAGAATTATCAAGAATTATACCATCTCCACATAGAATGATCAGCATGAAGTCCAGTTGTCCCCAACCACTTCCACATAAACAATGAGTTTGCCAAATGATTATAATATTAATAAATTAATGCACTCATTCAAAATTAAATAACCAAACTACCATTTATTGAACATCTATTATGTACCAGGTTCAAAGCTATATTTGGGGTAAACAAAGCTGTGTAAGACATGCTAACCGCCCTCTGGAGACTCCTGGTTTAATAAGGATGAAAGCTAGACTAAATAAGTCCCGGTAAAATGAGATAGGGGCAAAAATAGAGGAGAGTGCCAGATATGGTGGAGGCACAGAGGAGGCTGTGGTCTGCTCTACTTGGAAGAGGCAGGGAGCACTTCATAGAGGGGGAGGGGGATGGGTAGGGTCCCAAAGGCTGAGGAGGGGTTACAGAAGCTCTAAACAAAGGCAAAGGAAAGTCATTTTGAAGTGGAAACTGATTCTAAGGAGGAGGATTAATTCTAAAGTTACTGAAATATGTTCTAAAATCATTACTCTTTGGGAATGATTATTTTTAAGGTTTATTATGACTGCATTCATTTGCGGCTTACAGAAAGCCCAATTAACAGTGCTCTAAATAGGTAAAGATTTATTTGTTTCAAGCAATAAGAAGCGTAATGTAGGCCAGGCTAGGTCTGGTACAATAGTTCAGGGATGCATCTGTAAATCAGGCTCTTTTCATCTTTTTCTTCCACTAGCACTAGTGTATAGCCTTTGTCCTTACATTTGTGCCTCACGGTCACATGTTGCAGCTTCAGGCTCATGTCCACATCACAAGCAGGAAGATAGAAGAGGGAATGAAAGGGGGAAGGGATATTACAGCTGAATCTATTCTTTTAAAAAAGCTTTTCTGAAAGTTCCTCCTAGAGACTTCAACTAACATCATAGGCCAGAACTTGCTTATATGACCATCTCATCTAAGTGCAAGATAGTATGAAAATGAAGAATATTAGCTTTCCAGTCCATGATTGAGGAAGGCAAGCAAGAAGGGAGCTGTGGACAGTTTGTGAATAGCTAATGTACAACATTTAGCACAAAGGTCTTGCAGGGGAAACAGTTCTAAACCAAAATCATGCAATTTTAGCCCTAAAATTAGTTCTAAAGGAGGTCTAACTAAACATCAAAAGGAGGAGAAAACATCTCCTTTAAGTTCTTCGTTTTGTAGATGAGACAACTCAGGCCCAGAGAGGCTAAAGGACTTGCTCAGGATCGCATAGGTAGCTAGTGATAGAGCTGAACTAGAACTCAGGTCACCTGGTTTCCGGTCCTAGGCCTTTTCTCGTGTACACTGAAATGATGTGCTGAACTTTGAGTATAGTTTACATGGATCTCAATTCAAACTGCAATTACAAAATATTGAAAGTGTCTCTAATTATTATAACCGGAAAAGAAAAACAACAGTTATAAGAAATAAAAAATCTCAAAGAAACTGAAAACTTAAGATACATGAGCAAATATTAATAAAATAGTTCAATGTGTACTTGGTATCTTTTTTTTTATTACGGTATAGTTGTTTTACAAATGTTGTGTTAGTTTCTACTGTACAGCGAAGTGAAGTAGAGTTTCTTGTGCTATACAGTGTACTTGGTATCTTACTTATCCCTGGAGAAGAGATGAAAGACCATGATTTATATTGTGCAAGAATAAAACCTCCCAACTTCTGAGGAAGAAAGATCTAAACCAAACCTGGTTTTTCCAAGCAGAATTCAACTAGCCTAGAAAGCGTTCGTCAAATCTTTCTCCTAACCCTTCTTCAGATCTGTAAAAGCAAGATGATATTCTTCTACAAGAAAGCTATTTTCAGTCCTGTGGAGCCTATTTCTGATGACAGCACTCCTGCTTATCACAGAATGTCTACAGGCTTGTCAAACAGTAGTTTGAAGAGGGGAGGATAATGAATGAGAAAAGTATTCCACAAAGACATTTTTCTTCCTTTTGCAATGAGAAAAGCCTGTTGTCAGATTATTGCCTCTTACCTAAAGGAAGGCCACTGAACATCCACACTGCAATTTAAACCATGGAGAACACAGGTTGTCTTATTAAAACGTATGTAAACGCTGATTTGGAAAGAAAACTATACAAACATGTTGTAATGACTCAATAAGGAAGCAAGTATGCCAAATATTACCTTCCACTTCTAAACATTTTGAGAATGAAACATAAGAGATGCATGATTACACATTTCTATAAATTTTATCCATCAAGACGTTCATGCAAGTGGTTGCTCAGATAACCTCTGTCTAAAGTCTGTTGTTTTGATGTGAGTCAAGTATGTTGGTGGTTTATTCTTAAGTCTGTCGTTAGAGATTTTTCTCATTTTGTGATATTTTGTGTTTTCAAGTAATATTTTAAAATTTGTTCAAGTTATCTTAATGTCTGCTCTGAATGCCACCATCTTGAACCCATATGGCAATTAGTGGCCTCCTTAGTCGTATCACTAATGTGGGTGGAACGTTATTATAATTCTAAAGTATAAAAAATCATATTTTCTTGTGCTTAGCATATGGTAAGCACCCAGATATCTACTAATTGAATCAATTTTTATGTGTCTTTTCATCATTCAAGCTATACATACATGGCAGTGAAATACTGTGCTTCATCTGATCTAACCCTATGTAGAATTCTTGGCCATCTTTGAGTGTGGCCACATTCTCCCCATCTCAGTGAAGTGAAGCCATTGAAGGAGTTCAAAGTATAAATGGGCTGTATATGTTATTTTTGTCATATGGATAACAGCAAGAATAAATGACCTCATCAATCACAATCATAGGATCCTGAGGATGCAGAGTATGGTAGACAATTAGTGGCTATTAGTAAGTTAAAAGTGCCTGAGTTTCAGCCCTCCAATTCACTAGTATGCATTTAAAAAACTCAGTTTATTAATCACTGTCATATCTTTATTATTTTTCTGTATGGTTTCCCAAGGCTCCATCAGCTTCTCTTTGCAGGAAGCAGTTTCTTCATGTCAAAACCTCCTCTATTTGGCTGTGCTGGGGTCATCTCGGTCCTATGGGTTCCAAGCCAGCCCAGACTCCCCTTGCCTCATGGAAAGGTGCCCTTTGCTGCCTATGGTCCTTGGCTGGGACCATTCCATGCCTTTTGAAGCTCTAAATAGACAGAGTCAGGTGTCCATCTCTTACTTTCCCCAGGAGGCATCTTGATACTTAGACAAAGAGGTCCATGGCCCAGAAAACCAGCTCTGCACAGCAACAGGGCTGGGGAAATGAGCCTTCCAGGCCACAGAGGTCCTGCCTGCTCTTCTCCCCACAGGGACCTCAGCTCCTTGTATTTACATATGGAAAAGAGGCCCCTTCAGTGTTCAGAGCTGCCAAATGAATACCTGTTACTAGGTGACTTCTGTTTATAGCCAGAAGCTTCTGACAGCTTTGAAAACAACAAAAGCACAAAACAAAACAAAAAACCCATTTCTAGAACTTTTGACTTCTTTCATTTAATCAAGAAATATTTACAGAACACCATGATGTACAGAACACTGTTCTATACCAATGTATTTCAAATCTTTTTAATGGAGAAAAATACTTTTCATTGAAACCCACTCCACACACACACACACACACACACACACACACACACACACACACACAGTGAAACAAAGTTTCCTTTACTGAAACTTATCCTTAAAAGTGGGTATATCCTTAATATGCTGCTATTTGTTATTCCTTCCTATTTGCTTCTGTTTTATACTATTTCATTAATAAAAAGGTGGTCAGGCCACTAAGTTGATTTGTACTACTGATTGTGAACTGCAAATTGAATAACACAGCTATAGGGGACACAAAACCCTTCTGATGGGCTAACATAGCTCCAGCCACATAATAGATGCTCAATAAATATTAGTTGATGTACATGATCCCTTCTCCTAAGGGTTTTATAATCCCTATAAGACATTAAAAATAAGGATACCATATAAGAATTAATGAGCTGAACCTATTGTGGTAATCGTTTCGCAATGTATGTAAATCAAACCATCATGCTGTATACCTTAAACTTATACAGTGATGTATGTCAATTATTTTTCAAAAAAACTGGAAAAAAAATTAATGACCTAAATCAGCTAATGAATTTTGTCACAAGGAGGTAGTATAAGATTAAGAAAGGAAAAAGTGGGGGCTTCCCTGGTGGCGCAGTGGTTGAGAGTCCGCCTGCCGATGCAGGGGACACGGGTTTGTGCCCCGGTCCGGGAAGATCCCACATGCCGCAGAGCGGCTGGGCCTGTGAGCCATGGCTGCTGAGCCTGCGCGTCCGGAGCCTGTGCTCCGCAATGAGAGAGGCTACAACAGTGAGAGGCCTGCGTACCGCAAAAAAAAAAGGAAAAAGTGGTATAGATGGTAATTTGTGTTAAACTAATAAATGGTTATCCCTTGCAATATAAATATAATTTAGTTTTATGATTAAAAACCCAATTCTCGGTATCAATTTTCATTTGGTCTTTACTTGTGAAACATTTATGCCGTATCTAGACAAGTCAGTCAGTACAGTAAAGGGAGAAAAAGGAGCACAGTGATAAACTGTACTTTTATTTTGCCTCCAAATCCAATGGGTAATACGTTATTGAAATATGTTCGGCTTTAATTTTACTTATTTATTTATTTATTTGGCTGCATTGGGTTTTGTTGCTGCACGAGGGCTTTCTCTAGTTGTGGCGAGCGGGGGTGACTCTTCGTTGCAGTTCACAGGCTTCTAATTGCAGTGGCTTCTCCTTGTTGCGGACAGTGGGCTCTAGGCACGCAGGCTTCAGTAGCTGTGGCACACGGGCTCAGTAGTTGTGGCTCACTGGCTCTAGAGTGCAGGCTCAGTAGTCATGGCGCATGGGCTTAGCTGCTCCACGGCATGTGGGATCTTCCTGGACCAGGGATCAAACCCATGTCCCCTGCGTTGGCAGGCAGATTCTTAACCACTGAGCCACCAGGGAAGTCCCTGTTCTGCTTTAATTTTAGATCTTGGTAAATGAAGAGACATTTGAATTTTTCAAGTTCTTCACTGTATAACATGGGATAGCCCAGTAAATGAACTTTGATATGCAAATATCTCCAATCTGAGTAGGTTTCCTTAAAGTAGTTTAAAGATATAGAAAATTAATTTTGCTCACAGACCCACAAAGATTTAGCAGTAAAGCGTTAAGACGGTAGTTCCCAAACTTTGTTGCACATTGGAATTACCTGGGAAGTTTTTACAAATTGTACAAATGCCTGACTTCCACCCACAGTGATGCTGATTTAACTACATGGGGTGCAACCTGGCATAGGATTTTAATGTGAAATAAAGTGTGGGAATTGTGTTAAGGGGATTGCAGCCATCCCTCTAGCCCAAGAATCCTTCAATATCTTATGGTGATCATTTGTCCTTGCCTTGGCGAAGGTGTAAAAATGAAAATGTCTCAGTTACAAATATCTCTTTTTTAGGACAGATGAGATATTTGAGAGAAAGTATTGTTGTTGTTTTAAAATTTATCATATTTATTTATTTTTGACTGCATTGTGTCTTCGTTGCTGCACGCGAGCCTTCTCTAGTTGCAGCGAGCGGGGGTTACGCTTTGTTGTGGTGCATGGGCTTCTCATTGCAGTGACTTCTCTTGTTGCGGAGCATGGGCTGTAGGCGCGTGAGCTTCAGTAGTTGTGGCGCACGGGCTCAGTAGTTGTGGCTCACGCGCTCTAGAGTGCAGGCTCAGTAGTTGTGGCGCACGGGCTTTGTTGCTCCGTGGCATGTGGGATCTTCCTGGACAAGGGCTCAAACCCGTGTCCCCTGCATTGGCACGCGGATTCCTAACCACTGAGCCACCAGGGAAGCCCAAAAGTGGTGTTTTGATTTTTAGATTATCTGGCTAATCCCTCTCTTTGTTAACCTAGGAAAGTAAGAGTTGACTATGTGGGTATTAGAAAAGTATTTACTAAAAGCTATCATAAAATCCCAGAGCAGCAGAATTTTACATTTGCTCCAAGGTGATCTCATATTTTTGATACACTGGGAGGAATTTTATGGAGGGAAGTGAACATTGTGTGAAAAAAGGGGGCTTGGGAGATGCTTATGAAAAAATGTTTGTTAAAGTCACATAAAAGTGCAAAATAATTAGGTTTTTATTGAATCAGGTGGGCTGGTCCATTTAATAGAGATGGGAAAAACTACAAAAGGAAGGCAATCTAAAGTCAAAAATTGAGATTGATATTTTGAAAAATAGTAGTAAATTTTGAATATTGCCTGGGGGTTAATCACTCCAGATTCTTTTAATATGTTCATTTAGCCATTACAGAGTGGCATGCCTTAATGCATACACAGCGGGATCACTTATTTGGCAATGAAAATGAAGGGCTAAGTCAGTTGTTTTCAGAACTGGCTGAACATTAGAATGACGTGGGGAGTTTTGAAAAGTCCCCAGACCTCGGGCTGCACCCCAGATCAATCACATCAGCACCTCTGTGATGGGGCCAGGTCCCGGCACTGGTGACTGCAATGTACACCCATGGATGAGAGCCCCTGTACCAAGTAAAGAACACCGTAGATGTTGAATACAGTCCTCTCCTCCTGTCATTAGAGAATAAATGGCATTACTGGGGTGTGTCTGCACAGTTACAGTGGAGTTCTGGAATTCGGAGGATTTTCTGAAAGTTAGAACACATGAGGCTTCCTAAAATAATTTCTTCCTAGAGCACTTTTGTGAGAGGGGTTCATTATTAAAAATCTTGTTTTACAGACAGTTCAAAAGGTGATCATCAAGATTAAGGACTCTAAGATAGCCAGAACCTACATACCTGTGGGGTTTTTATATATAAGTATGGTTTGGGTGGGGAGGGACAGGGATGCAGTACATTTCTACTTGTGTGCCAACTCTGAATGATTTGGTGGTGATTTCCTGGAACATGGTGTGAGAGAGAGATCCTGAGGCCAAGTCGAGCTTCAGCAGAACAAGTACTTGGATGGCTTTTGAGGTCTATTACAGATGCGGAAGTGAGCTGTGGAAACATTTATGCTATGTTTTTCCTACCTTGGGTATCAGAAAAAGAGCTGGAGTTGTATGGTCAGAAAGGGATAAATGAGAATTCAAGTTCTGCCTTTGTGGTGATTTCAGAATACATCATAGATTCTTTGACACACTTCCTCTAAAAAAGTGGAGTCTCTTTCTCCCTCCATTGAATGTGGGTTGTACTCAGAGATTTGCTACTAACAAATAGAATGTGGTTGAAGTGACGCTGTGGGTAACCAAATGGATAACTTCCATTTCATTCTCTGTATTTTGGATCGCTAACTCTGAGGGAAACCAGATGCCATGTCATGAAGACACTCATCAGCCCATGAAGAGGCCCACACGGGGAGGAAGTAAGGCTTCCCACCAACAACTAGCACCAGTGTGTGAACCCCCTTGGAAACAAATCCTCCAGTCCCAGTCAAGCCTTCCAATAACTATAGTCCCAGCTGACAGCTTGACCAAAACCTCATGACAAATCCTAAGCCAGAAGTACCCATCCAAACCATTTCCCAACTCCTTACCTACAGAGACTGTGGGAGATAATTAGTGTTTATCATTGTTTTAAGCTACTAAGTTTTGGGGGTAATTTAATATGTAGCAACCAATATAGCTATTTAGTTACTTTATTCTCCAAGTTTTGGTTTCCTCATCTGTAAAACGGAGATAACAAATATCTCATAATGTTTTGAAGATAAAGTGAGTTGACAGTAAAATCTATCATTTACTGAGTACATTTGAGTACTATTACATGATCTTGCACTGTATTAGCCCATGAATCCTTTCAGGGTGTAACAAACCAAAGCTTTTGGAATGTAGGCTGAGCCATACAAGCAATCCCTAAGCATTGTGAAAAGAGGGTATTTTCAGTGATATCTGTGCTCCTCTTGCATTGTATAAAGTTTGTTTTTAGCAACGTGTATTTCTTAATATCTTAAGTGGAGAGAACTCAGACCCAGGCATTAGATTTAAATGTTCTCTTCCACATGTGAGAAAGTCCCTGTATTGTGAGAGTTCAGAGGAGGCGGGAGTTGAGCATTTGGGGAAAGCTGATCACCCATCATTATGAGAACAAGGAACCACTACACGATGGCTGGGGATCTAGGGAGCTGCCTTGTCTACAGCTTTGAGGTTTTGCTGTCAGGAAGACCTGGATTCAAATATCAGCCTTTCCCTTAATGTCTATGTTATTTTGGTCAAATAATTCAAACTCTCTGAGCTTCTAGTATTTTATCTATGAAATGTGAATACTAATATCTACTTTATAAGATTGTTGTGAGATGTATTGAATTTAAGTACGAAAAAGTACCTAGTACAATCTTGGTACTTAATAGGTGGTCAATAGATGTAAATATTTTTTCTCTTGGGCCTCAAGTGGAGGTCAGTCCATGTAATATTCCTACGAGGTATTATTATCATCCCTATTTTATAAGTGAGGAAACTGAGGCCAGAGGCATCAACCCAAGGTCACATAGCTGATTAATGGGGTGGTCAGAATATGAACCCAGTCAGTCTTGCCCTTAAATAAAACACATATTTCCACCTCATTATTCCTTTCATGGAGCAAATATGTATGTGTATGTGACTTAAGTTTCTCTATTAGAAGAAAGTAAGATCTAAATAAATAGGCAAAGAGTAGTTTTAAAAATATATAGAAAGTATTTTTTCATATTTGCAGCTTCTGGGTGGTTTTGGTTTCCAACCATGTTTCTGATTTACTCATGTAGGATTTTCTCTTTCCTCCTCAGGTTTCTAGCTCTTTCCTGTGTTTTGGCCACTAGAAATTTCTTAGGGAATCTGCTTTGAAAGACTGGTGCATGAAAACTTGGGAACCCAGTGTACAGCAGTTAGAGGGAATTAGTATAAAAGGAAACGCATATCTGGGCTGAATTCCATGAGTGCCTCTCTGTACCCTGAGCTAAGAGCTGCAGACAAAGGTCTAGCTAGGGTGAGCTGTCTGGTTGAGGAGCTCAGTGAGGTTACAGCTTGGCCACATGCTTTTGCTTCTGTGAAACAGATTTTTCTCCTAGACTTTTCCCCCTGAGGATAAGGGATAAGGTCACGGGGTTCTTTTCTAACTTCTTTAAGAAGAGAGCCCAGATTCCCCGCACTGACGGAGAAATGGCTTCCTGTTAGGGAAGTCTGTGTTCTTCAAACTAGGGATCTTGTTTGTTAACAAAGCGGAAGAGGAATGCCAGCTGGCCACTCAGGTGGGCCTCCTCTCAGGTGGGGGTCAAGGTTTATAAATCTAGAAATGTCAATCTCCGGGCACACTGAAAAAATGTGTTCATTCATATACTTCAGCCAGTATTTATTGAGAGCCTACCATATGCCAGGCGTAGCACTGAGAACTGGGTAGAAGCCAAAGTGGTAAATTAGTAATATATGATGAAAAACATGATCTTCACCGGGCTAGAATGTGTCAGCGATGGTCTACTCATCCCATGTGTACTTGAAAAAGGTGAAATACATGTCACAAGGATGCAACTTTTCCTTCATCTGTTACTCTGAGACTACTTCCAGCCAGCTCTTAGCTCTCCTGGTTCCTCAGCTCCCCTCCCATATTTGGCTCTAGACGTTGGCTCCTGAGGCTCTCTGACCAAGAGGGTGGACTTAATTTTGGCCTCAGAACCTCCCCCAGGAAGCGTTTTGATACTCATCCTCCAAAACATGCAACCCTGTTCAAGGCCTGGTTGGCTCTGAGGATCGGTGGCAGGCTCCCACTGACGGTACATGATTTGAATTTGTTATACTTCAATAAAAAGTGCAAATGAATTATTAGGTATGAAGTGACTAGAACTGGTACTACAGCCTTGGTTGTAACTGTCCCATGTGACACTGGCATCAAAACACAGAACTGCCTATACAGAATATGAATATAGAGTTCATCATGAAGGCAAGAATCCCAATAATCTAATAAAAGTCCAATTTTTGCCATAGTGACATGGTTATTTTAGGAGCAAAGAAATTTAACTCCCCTCTTTGCCCTGGAGGAATTCTTTTCAGCCCATTCAGCCCAGAATCATATTAGTTTGAGAGCTAGCTGTTACCCATGTGACCGTATCTGAGCTGTAGTTTCCTCACCTTTTTTTTGTTTTTTAAACACCTTTATTGGATTATAATTGCTTTACAGTGATGTGTTAGTTTCTGCTTTATAACAAAGTGTATCAGTTATACATATACATATGTTCCCATATCTCTTCCCTCTTGCGTCTCCCTCCCTCCCACACTCCCTATCACACCCCTCTAGGTGGTCACAAAGCACGGAGCTAATCTCCCTGTGCTATGCAGCTGCTTCCCACTAGCTATCGGTTTTACATTTGGTAGTGTATATATGTCCATGCCACTCTCTCGCTTTGTCCCAGCTTACCCTTGCCCCTCCCCATATCCTCAAGTCCATTCTCTACATCTGCATCTTTATTCCTGTCCTACCCCTAGGTTCATCAGAACCATTTAAAAAAAAATATTCCATATGTATGTGTTGGCATACGGAATTTGTTTTTCTCTTTCTGACTTACTTCATTCTGTATGACAGACTCTAGGTCCATCCACCTCACTACAAATAACTCAATTTCGTTTATTTTTACGGCTGAGTAATATTCCATTGTATATATGTGCCACATCTTCTTAAAGGGGAAGATTCATGCCTACTTTGCAGTTTGCAGCGTGGATGTGAGGAGAAATACTGTGATGCCTGTTCCTTGTCTAACACAGTACTGGAACATGCATGTCCACAGTAAGTAGTAGTTTGTTTTCCTCCCTCTCCCGGCCCTGCCTGCTCTTCTTCTCCCTCCTTCCCCTCCCACCGCACCCCCCACCCATTTGCATTCCTCTGTTTTTCCCTCTAAAGGCATCAATGAGTGTGCAGTATGGGTTCACTGGAAGGGGTACCCCATTCCAGATAATGTGGGTAGGGTGCCAGACCAGTGCTCACTGTATAGTAAATGTCCAATGATGTAAAAAGGTTATGTCTTGGATTTTCTATAACAAAAAATGCATCCAAAAATAGTTGACTGTGTTTCAACAGCATCCCCTTTCTCTAGACAGTGACCATTCTCTCTCTCCCTCTCTCTTTCTTTCTCTGCTCCACCCCAACCTCTCTCTTTCTTTGTCTCTTTCAGTTTTTGAACGCTTTAACAACATTTAATGTTTTCTCTCAGACTTTTTTTTTCAAATCTCCCCTTCCATTTCGAGTCTAAACTGGACCTTGCACCTGTAATGCTGGGGTTACAACACAAGTCCCAGCAACGAAAATTGGGAGGGGGGCAGTCAATGAACAGGGCTGTGTGATGATGAGTCAGAGGAACCCTGTCACCTCCTGAGTTATGGGACGGGAGCCCAGTGAACCGATGCCGGCGCTGAAGGGCCCGGCTTCCTCCCGGGGGCTCTGGTCTGTCACCAAGGCTGGACCCTGGCTCAGGGGCACCATCTCTGGTAATTGGCTGATTTGCTCTGATCTCTCCATCCTCCACTTTTTGGCAGCAACACATGTGCAGACAGAATCTAGCAGCTGAGTACTGAACGAAGCCAGGAAAGCAGGGACATCTATATCAACTTCTAAAGGCACTGCTCATTATTATCCTAGGGGGAAATGGAAAAGTCAGCAGCACCATCTTATTGTCTTAAGGGGCTAATTTTCTAATCAGCCAAGGGGAAAATAGTTATGTCCAAACAGATGAAGAGGCACTGGCATGACAGTATGTCTGTTCTTTGGTCATCGGCAAGGAAGGAGGATCTTAAACAAGTCAGCTGGGCAGAGTGACCAGGAAACAGCATGGGTGTTGGACATGGGCAAGTTGGGTTTAGACCCCAGGTCTGTTACTTGCCATCCACGTGTCTGTGACAGACCAGTTAGCCTCTCTGAGCTTCTCCTCTCTCATGTGTAATAAAATGAGGGGGATGGTCACTCATTCCCAGGCTGCAGTGAGGAGTAAGGAGAGGACAGTGAGAATGCCCAGCTCTGTGTCTGATACACGGTTGGGGCTCAAATGTGAGCTTCTGTTCCCTAGACCTAACCTGAACCTGTATTTCTTCTTTCCAGACCCCATGTCAGCATGTATTCAGAAAACAAAATCATTTGCTTAACCCTCCGAAAAATACTTCCTCTTTCTAAACTCTGTGAGGCTAGTCACAGGGAGTGTTAAGCTAAGTCAGGGGAATTAAGTGCGTGATCCTCATTCCTACCCAGAGCGGCTCTGGAACCACTCTTCTTCTCGGATAATTTCTGGGTAAAATCAAAACACAGCAGCTCCACCGTGTGCTCTGTAACCCGCAGAGAGGGCCTCGCTATTTCTGGAATGAAGGAAGTGGAAAGCAGGACAAATTCTGTTTGTGCAGGGCCAAAGCTCCCTTCCCCTTGTCTCTCGGCCATGCCCTGGGGGTGTTGTGAGCCAAGGCCGGTACCCCACCGAGGCAGGGCCCCTGGGTGTTGCTGGGCCTCTCCAGGCTGCCATGGGAGGTAGTGGCAAGGCTAGAAGTCACTTTAGTCTTTCCCATTTTGTGCGTTTTAGGACCAAAATGATTGCAGTAACATGATTTATAATCCCCTACATTTTACATTGCCTTTTAATTTCCAGAATATCTCACCCTGCACCATCTCATGATTGTCTCACCAAATTCTCAGACTTTTCAGAGATAGAAGAGGATTAGCCCCATTTTACAGATAAAGAAATAGAGTCAGAGCAGTTAAGAGATTTGCCTTTAATAAGGTTCTACAGCAGGTGATGCTCTTGGCATATCCTCATCTGAGCACAGTGGCTAAGAGCAGAGCTGGGCATCCGACAGAACCCTGCAGAACCATATTCCAGCCCAGCTCCACTGCTTGTTGGTCGTGTGACTTCCAGGTTAGTCATCTTTGCTGAGCCCAAGTTCCGGGAATGGGGAGTAATGATGGTGGCTGCTTCTTTTGGGTGTCCCCGAGGAAGACAGTATCTTTACTCCCCTGGGTCATCTCTGAGGAAGCTTTACAATCCTGGAATGTCTTCGGGGAGGGAGACATTCTCTCTCCTTATCATATGCACTCACTCTCTCCAGCTTCCAAGGCTTGTTTGCTATTTTAATCATCTCTGAACAGAGCTTGTCAATGCCTTTGCTCAGAAGACTTGGACCTTGCAGAAATGCCAAGAAATCTGAGGAAAATTGTCTCCCAATAGTGACAAAACCCGACCCACACTGAGAAAAGACTTTAGAGTCATTGTTTATGCTGTTTGAGGACCAGTACCAAATTTTGCTGCAGAAATATTCATGTTGTCTGATTAGCAGGTGTTGCCCTAACTTCTGTGGGGTGTATGTTATACACAGTGTGTGCACCATTTTGCCTCTCTAGCATCCAAAGGAAAATCTAAAACACATTTGTCCCCAAAGGTTTCAGATAAGAGATTGTGGCCCTATATAAGAGGACGTTTTAATATTTTCTTCCTGTGCCCCAATATGTCTTTTTGCAAGAGCCCCATTTTGCAGACTGTTGCTCTAGAGAAGTACAATTCCAAGTATGGTACATCTGCTGCTGGTCTGTGATGGGGTGAATGTAAATCAATTCAGTCGTTATATCAGCTCACTTGTTGCCTAACCAGACTTAATAAAGGAATCAACAGGTTGCTTTTCTTGCGGAGAATGCTCCTTATCTCACTGACGATGTGCTTTGAGAAGCACTGCTCTAGAACATGAGCCCCTATAGGACAGGAGCCTTACCTTAACCATCTTTGCATCCTAGTCCTAACCCAAGGCCTGAAACATAATAAATGCTGGACACTCTCTTCTTCTACTGTGTTGTGTGGCTTCCTGCCCCACGACGGACTCTCCCCAGCTTTTGCCTGCCTTCTGAGTCCTGGCCCCTCTCTCCCACTCTCCCACCCCCTTGCCCTCTCTTCAGACATCCATCCCCTCCTCTGACAGCCTTCCCAGTGTCTCCTCTGCAGGAGAAATTGCCCTGTTCTGAACCTCTAGCAACAGGTCCACAGTTCAGTTCTTACAGTCACGATGCTTCCTTTTCAGTTATTTTACTTCGTGATTCGTGTCCTCTGCCAGCTGTAAATTCCTGGGGGCAGAGACTCTGTTCTACTCGGTGTGCTCAGGACCCAACCTGTAACCTTTCTCAAAATAGGTGCTTAAGAAATATTTATTCCATGAACAAATATAATGATCAGTAATATGATCATTGCTAAATTCTCAAAAGTCACCTATTGCCATGACACACGTCTAATGTGAGATTTTCAGAAATAACACTGCCTAAATTTACATCGATATAGAAGAAACTTTCATGCCCACAGAGACCATTTCTTCCAAATATTGCTCTAGTTGGCTTGACTTTGATTTACACTAAACTCTACAAGTTATAGCAAGTTAAGTACTGATTCCAATGCTTGGCACAGAGGAAGTGCTCAGTAACTATTGCTGTTATCACTTTTGTTGATGTTAATATTACCAGACACATACTTTTGTGTGTACTCTCTGGGATGGAGAAATGTTTTTTGTTGAGTGAGTCTGTAATGGTTGTAAACTCTAGGGTAGCCAGTCGGCTGGCAGAAATTTGCTCATCTGTCAGCCTGGCCATTTTCTAAAATATTCTTAGGCTGCATCACACTGTGTGGTGCTAATCCTTTCCAGGATTCACAGTTGGTGGCTAGCTGACACAGCTGGTGTGCCCGTGGCATGAGGAGTATATACTGTGCTGTTGGCCCTACAGGTTGTCACAAGGAAAACTTTCTGTAACTGTGGGGCAAGTACAGAAAAGACAGATCTGAAATACAGGTACAAGTGTCACAGTCACTGAGCTCTTTGGTCTTTGGCAAATCATTCACTGGGTTTTCACTCCAGGAGCCACTGAGTTGCTGGATCATAGACGGAATCATAATCTTCTGGGGAGGAGGGGGAGTTTGTCTGTTCCTCCCATGTGCCTTTTCTTTGGTACTTCCTCTCTTTCTCTACAGCGACCCTGCCACCAGGCACTCAGTAAGCCTTTGGGATGTGACCCCTGGAAAGTACACACCATCAGGAAATTTATACTTCAGGGTGAAGCTGATTCTGAGTGGGCCTGTCCTAAGGTGCATTGATTCTCATTATTTACAGTGTTTATGTCTCATAAAGTTGCCGCAAATACTGAATTAATGAGTATGGAATCCTTGCTCCTAGAGAAAATACAGGGCAGGGCTCCTGCAAGCCTCTCATTGTAACATTTTCGTCAACTGTTCAATACATAACCTTGTTTTATGTGTGTTTCTGTCCAAAGACACCTGATTTAACATATTTCTTACAAACAGTTAATTAAATGCAGTGTTTCTTTATAATAAAACAATATTTCAATTACAAATTCCTTTGGCTTTTAGCCTCATGGCAATGCTGCCCACTGTGCTTTTTTAAAATTGGTTGTCATCTCATGCATCCACAAGTTTAGGTGCTTTTTCATCTTTTCCACAGCTCTATCATGCACTGTAGGCATTACTGTAATCCCTGTCAACTAGACACACCGTGTGAAATTCCAGTTCAGCAGTAATCAACAAGAGAAAGCAGGGCTGGTTAGACTCAATCTTTCGGTGAGGGTGGTGGCAAAGTACCTTTGGTGTGTATCTAGTGTCTTTGTTGCATTGTGGTTTGGGCACTGCTCCAGCTGCCTAGGCCTAAGAGTGACTCTCTGACTCCCCTGGAAATTCTGTGAGCTGCTTGATGGCCTTGAATAGATTCACTTTCCATTTAAACTAGGTAGAGTCGATTCTGTGGTTTGCAACTAAGAACCTGCATTGTAGAATGTTTAGCAGCATCTCTGGCCTTTACACACTAGATGCCAGTAGCACCCCACCCCCAAGCTGTAAGGGTAAAAATGGTCTCCAAACATTGCCAGATGTCCCCCAGGGAGCAATTATTGAGAACTAGTTTAGCCTAATCACACCTGGCAAAATTTCCTAGTGAAAAGGACTGGTAGATAATTTCAGAAGCATAATGTCATGAGACTTGTATACTATTTGAATTTGTAAATGTATGTATTTGTGCTTCAGTTAACCTACAATAACATAGCTAGATACATAGATAGATGATAAATACATAGTTAGGTAGTCGATAGATAGATAGACAAATATAGAGATAAATGTGTATATAGTTCATTGCATAGTGTGTGTCTGAGGTATCTTAATCAAGTTTAAAAAAACTTCTTTAGAAGAGAGATCTGAACTAGAAGACAAATTATACATCAGGTCTCACTGTCTCTGGCTCTCTTTGGGCACTAAATAATGAGAATTTGCACCTTTAGTGCCTTCACATGAACTCGTTACATTTACTCAACTCATCATTTGCAAAATGGTACCCAAACAGGGATCAGGTAGACATTTAGTGTCCAGTGGTTCCCGGGCATATTTCTTCAAGCAATACAGCTGTCTGATTCTCATCAGGGACATTGTGATTTTCTAAATTTTAAATGGGTAGAAGAAGCCAGCAGTTTAAGCCTCCCTTTAAGCATGAACTCTCAATTAACTCATGCTGTATCTTTGGAAAACTCAGTTACAGCTAATAAATGTATCAGGCTACTGCTTTAGGGTTACATATTTCCTGTCTAGTTTTTTTTTGTTGTTTTTTGGGTTTTTTTTTTTTTTTTTGACATTCAGATAAACGGTTGCCTGGAAGGCGAGATTTATTGGTTTGCATTGACTGTCCCTTCCTTATCATCTCACTTTACTGAACTGGAGCTAACCAACAACAGCAGCTTCCACTGTGAAAAGAGCTTGACCTTTCCAGCATTCTGCTACTGCTTCTTTCCACATTCAGCCTTAAAATGAACTCAACATTCTCCAGAGAGCAAACCAGCATCTTCGGGCATCTTTATCCCATGATGACAGGAACTCATTTCCTCTCAGCTATTTAATTGCCATTGTGTTACCTCAGTTTCTCTAAGATGGTTATGCTGGGGAGGCCAAAGACACAACAATTTGGAGAAACCACAGACTGAAGTGCGTGCACAGCGGGTAGGTAAAGCATAAGCATGAAAACCAAGCACATGGTATTGAGTGTATGGTAGGGGCGCAATAAATGCTAGTCTTCTTACTCCTCCTCCCCTGACCTTTGACACCTCTCTCAAACTGAACCCTTCCTGATATGACCTCCGGAGCTTGGTCCTGAGCTCAGAGAACCATACATCACATATCATGTAATCAGTCCAATTTGGCAACTGTTGTTGGCAACTGTATTTTTCTCTGGATTCTAGATTCTTGACTGGTCCTCAGTCAAGGGTATTCTGGTAATACCCTTGTTGCCAAAACTCTTTGATGGGGACAAAACACTGTCCCATCAGGAGAGACCAGGTTAAATTGTATTGAGCAATATCTACCAGCTTGGAGGAAAATTCTCATCTAGCCCAGACAAGAGATTCTTCTGGAAAACTACATAAAATCCAATCTTAAAATTTAATTATTTAAAAAAATGTGCCTCAGTTGTGCTTGTGCAGCAATATTTCTTAATGCAAGTCCTCTATCATCTGAGAGTGATAAACTTTCTTCCCCTTACCACTAACCAGTATTATTTTATTCCTAGTAATTGTTACACACATACACACACACACACACACACAAAGGCATATAGAAGATTTGGTCAATTTATCCCTTTTTCTTCCTTTATTCTTGCTTTATTCTATCTATGAGATAGTTTCTTGTTACTGTAGTTGGCTTCCTGTGTTGTTAGAGAATCTTTGGTCTCTGAAAACCAACTGACTCCATGCTAATGGCCACTCCACGATGTCAGGGTGGCCTAAGTGAGAGAAAGTTCAGCTGCCATATTTGGGGGGTACTTTGCTATGCTCAAGAGCCTCCTCTTGAAATATGTGTATGTATGAAGGGAGTTGGTACATCGGTCCTATCATGATCTTTCCCCTTCTGTACCCACTGTAGACCAATGGAAAAATTGGGACCCCCAATTTTCTACAACAGTTTGGCTCCACAGGAAGCTGGGGCATTGGGAAAAGACTGGTGACATGTTCATCAACCCATTTTTACTTTCTAGAGACTCAGCTAAACAACATTCCCATGCTCCCTTGCATCTGGGCAGGGCCATGTGATTAGTTCTCACTAACAGAATGTGAGACATAAGTGTTATGTCTACTTAGGGTCAAAGCAGTTAATGGCGGGCATGGCTTCTCCACGGTCTTTCTTACATGCTGTGTTTCTGAATGTGGAAGAGCCAATGGAGAAGCCTGAGCTGGCTCAAGGAGTCTCCCCTTTACAACATCACTTCACTCTGGGATTTTCCTCCAATACCCTAGTGGTCCTTTTCTTGCCTTGACTTTCTTCACAAAATATCAGTAAAGCTTGGGATTGATTTTAATTATTTGTTTCCTGGACCATGTTTACTCAGATGAAAAATTGTGCAGAGCTTAAATCACTTGATGTATTAGCTATCTCTTGCTTTGTAACAAATCACCCCAAAACTTGGTGAGCTTAAAACAACATATTTATCAACTTACGGTTTCTGCAGGTCAGGAATCTGGGCATGGCTATCTGGGTCCTCCAGTTCAGGGTATCTCATGAGGTTTCAAACAATTGTCCCCAAAGCTGCAGTTCTCTCAAGGCCCAAGTGGGGCAGGGTGCCCTTCCCAGCTCACCCACACGCTTGATGGTGGGATTTGATTCCTTACTGGATGTTGGACTGAGGACTTCAGTTTGTCCCTGGTTGTTGGCTGGAGGGACACGCTTAGTTCCTTGATTTATAAACCTGTTGAAAGAAGGAATGGGCTGGTCAGCAAGGAGGCAATGGCCCTGAGGAGGGGATGCAGAAGGATGGCATGATGGAAGAACAACAAGAGGCCAGATTGTCTGGAGCACATGTACAAAGGTGTTGCAGGTGTTAGGGAATGAGGTCAGAGACTGAGGTAGAATCCAGATCCAGACTTGCAGTGGCAGACTTTGAATTTAATACATTTGAAGGTTTTTTAAAATTTTTATTTATTTTTGGCTGTGTTGGGTCTTCGTTGCGGTGCACGGGCTTCTCGTTGCAGTGGCTTCTCTTGTTGCGGAGCACGGGCTCTAGCCGTGCGGGCTTTAGTATTTGCAGCATGCAGGCCCTAGAGCACGTGGGCTTCAGTAGGTGTGGTGCGCGGGCTCAGCAGTTGTGGCTTGCGGGGTCTAAAGCACTGGCTCAGTAGTTGTGGTGCATGGGTTTAGTTGCTCCACGGCATGTGGGACCTTTCCGGACCAGGGATTAAACCCATGTCCCCTGCATTGGCAGGCGGATTCTTAACCACTACGCCACCAGGGAATTCCTCATTTGAAGGCTTCGAGCAGGGACATTTTATTTACTTGAAGAGGATCAACCTGGCTCATGGAAGTTATTAACCAGAGTTTAAGAAATGGACTTTTCTGTTTTTATACCTCTGTCTCTTGAGCTTAGTTTATGTGTGTTGCTTGAGAGGATAAACCTTCCTAGTGCCCTGAAAAAGCAATAGGTTTCTGAACCCACGTCAAACCCCAGACTGTGGTATATCCCCTGAATTAGTGGATGTCACCTGTGAGACCTCTTGGGGCCATGTGGAACCCACCTCCACACACACATGACCTGCCTCAGCAGTTGAATTTCTTCCTAGGAGACACCTAACTGCTTCTCCTTGGGCTTCCCTGTCATAGGTTCATCGTCCAGCCTGGAGCCCTGCACAATTCCTCAGTGCCTCCGTCAGTTACTCTCAGTACATTTCACCACAAAAAATTGCCAATAAAAGTAGCTGGTACATAAGTGGACGTTGCCAGCCAGAGAGTGTGGTATGTCTTCTGCTTGTCTCTTGAAGGTGGAGCTGTGAACCCATGTGTGCATTTTGTAATTTATTTGTCTAACTTCTTACGATTGGTAACTTTATGTGTCCACTTGGCTGGGCCATGGTGCCCAGCTGTGTAGTCAGACTTTATTCTGGATGTTTCTGTGAGTGTTTTTGGATGAAATTAACATTTAAAATCAGTGGACTTTGAGTGAAGCAGACTGTCCTCCATAATGTGGGTGGGCTGCATCCAATCGGCTGAAACCTCAATAGAACAAAAGACTGTTCTCCTCTGAGCAAAAATTCTGCCAGCAGATGGCCTTGGGACTGGAGCTGCAGCAGTGGCTCTTCCTGGGTCCCCAGCCTGCTGGTCCATCCTGTAGATTTTCAACTCGCCTGTCTCCATAATTGTGTGAGCCAATTTCTTAAAATAGATCTCTTTCCATACACACAGACACACATTCTGTTGGTTCTGTTTTTCTGGAGAGCCCTAATACACTTCCTCAACAGATGTCATCTACCTTATATAAGAGGCTTGTAGAGGATTTCCCAAGAATGAGCACAGAATAGGTACTGTATTTGTCAAATGCTTACTCGCAGACAGGCACCGTACCAGCCCTGACAGGGACATGGAGCTGAATGTGACCCATCCTGTTCCCCACGGCTGACACCCTCACAGGAAGTTCTTGTTCTATGGCAGAAGGCGCACATGGCTTTAATAGGCCAATGTTGGGATAAAGCCCATGGGTTCTGCCACCAGGACCATGTGGGTGTGAATCCCTGCTCTGCCACTTAGCGATCATCAACATTTAACTTCTCTGAGCCTCTGTTTCCTCCTCCGTTATGTGGAGTCAGCAGTCCCCAGCATAAGGATGAGGCTGCTGAAAATATTAAAAGAGATAATGTATGCAGAGTATTTGGCAAAAATATGTATGCAACAGATACGTTATTATAAATACCTTATTATATGCTTGGGAATAGCGTCAGCAAATTACTTAACCTCTGAAATACTCAGTTTGCTCACCTGTAAAATGGCCATAATGATAACAAATTATTTTTGATATATTAAATTTCATATTAGTAGGGACTTCCCTGGAGGCTCAGTGGTTAAGACTTTGCCTTCCAATGTGGGGGTGTGTGGGTTCGATCCCTGCTAGGGGAGCTAAGATCCCACATGCCTCGTGGCCAAAAAACCAAAACATTAAAAAAAAAAAACAGAAGCAATACTGTAACAAATTCAATAAAGACTTTAAAAATGGTCCACATCAAAAAAAAATCTTAAAAAATTTCACATTGGTAGACCAGACTGTAAAAATACTGTTCTTTTGTGCTACATATTCTGATGCTCTCTGTCCACTGGAAATGGTGTCTGACAGCACACACAACCATAAAGATGTGTTTTTATGGTTAATTTTATGTCCATGATCGCTTATGCAATATTCTCTTCCTCATTCATCAATTTAAGTCTATGGGTATTGAGTGGCTACTCTATGCCAGGAACCATGTTAGGGGCTCTAGGTGCATAACTTACAATGTTCTCTGCAGTTTCTAGTGTGTAGGTATTATCACCCCCCTCGCAGAGGTTAGAAAATTTTGGCTTAGCTGAAAACAGAGCACTTTAGAATATGTTCAGAGATAAAGGATACCATTCTCGTCCTCACAGAGCTCACCGACTTGTTAAAAATTACCGAGAGAATCCTTGTTTGAACCCAAAGTGGTGGCATTTAGGGTATCTAATGGCAGTGTCCTCTCTGCAGACACTCCTCAGGATGTGCCTTAATGCAGCGGAAGCCCCTCCCATTCTCAGCAGTTAAGAGCTTCTTTGCTGCCCCAAGGCTGTCCTTTAGGGCAAGATAAGCACTGCAATGAAAGTAATGGAGTTAGCTAATTTACAGCGGTCTTCTTGGCTAAAATGAGCGATTTAATTTCCTGCCCTTGAAACGGCATCTTCTTCGGGGAGATAGTGACTCTCACAGCCTGTCAGGGTATACTCAGAGCTATCTGAATGCCCCAAATGTGCCTGTAGCAAATTTCCGACCAGACACTGGCTTGCAAGACCTTGAGAAATTCTGTCTTGGTAGAACTTGGCATTCTTCCTGCCTGAGACATTTTTAATAATTTGGCTGTAGGATAAAACCCTTACTTAATTCATGGGTATGTAAAACAACTCTAGCTCAAAAGTATGTATAAGTCCACCCTTTCCAAATATAACTACAAATGGAAAGAGAAACTGTAAAATGTTTTCAGTGGAAAATTTCACTCCAGAGGGTCTAATCGCTCCAGACATGGTGGTTGACGCTCCCAGATCGTCCACTGGCAGCTGTTACTTCTCTAAGGATCTGATGCTCTTTTAAGCAGAAGCCCACAAGCCATGGAGTTTGTGCTTGTTTGGGGAGCAGCCCAAGCCCATCGCCGGGTATGACAGGGTCAAATATTCATCCTGAGTGTTCACTGTCTCCCCTACACCCCACCCTCTAAGGCAAATGCTGTCTTTGCCTGCCCTATCCACGAGCTTTGCTAGGGCCAGGAGAGGCAAAACCGGAGAGATGGTGGTGGTTTGTGCCTGACATGGCCAAGATATATTTGCCAAAGAGATGAAGGAATAGACATTGAAGGAAAGGGAAAATGAAAGGCAAGAAATGGAAGTCGCAGTTTTTTAACCTAATCTCAGAAATGACATCCTATTGCTCTTGCTGTTTGCTATTCATTAGTGAGTACCAAGTCCAGCCCATACTTGAGGGGAGAGGATTACACAAGGGTATGAATACCTGGAGATGGGGATCACTGGGGCCCATCTCAGAAGACTGTCTACCATGCTTGCTGCCTCCAGTGAGGGTTGGGGTCTGTAGATTTTCCTGAGTAGTTGATGAGGAACTGATTCTCAATGGGATGTGAGCCCCCATGAAAAGAAGCCTGGCTCTAGTTCCTCTGAACAGTTTTGAATTGTTAGTATCATCTCTTAACTTCTGGTTTTGGGATGCAGTCTCTATCACTGTGATCGCTTCCTGTAATTTTCTTAAATTGAAGCAAGGAAGAGAACCAACATTTATAAAGGCAGACTATAGTATATAGCATGTAGGTATGCTGTAGCTTATAGATATACTATAGCATGTAGATATATACTACAGCATGTAGGTATTCTATATATTTTATCTCTTTCAATGCTATCTATGAAGCAACTGTCATCAGCCCCATTTTCTAGATGAGGAAACTGAGGCTCTGAGGTACAGCATCTTGCTTAATGTCACTCAGCGAATAAGAGGCAGGGCTAGGATTCTAACTCAGGACCGTCTTTCTCAAAGCCCGTGCCCCTGCCACCTCCCTAAGCAGCAACAGCTTTGATCTCAGGAAATTCTTCCCTAGATAGAGCAGTAGATAAAAGTCTCCTACCGGATCCTACAAATTTTCTGAACCCCAAGCAAAAACTCAAACATTTCTGCTATTCCTAGACAATGGGCTCTCTGCTCTGACATAGGGCTGAAATTATAAACAAATAGAAAATGCAGCAAATTACTTGCCATGTGGCAGTGCGGTCGACTGGTTGAGTGGTTGAGCTTTGGAATTCGACAGACCTGAGGTGTTCAAATGCCAGCTCTGCCGCTTTTCATCTGTGCCATCACGGCAAACTGCCTAATCCCTCTGACACTGTTTCCCTAACTGTCAAATGGAATTATTGTGAAGATGAGACGGTCTTAATGTATATAAACCTGAAAGGCCTGAATACCTTCTGAATATTCCCCCTGCTCCCTCAGTATTCCACACTTAATGTGGGTACCTTTGTTTTTGTCAGTCTCTTCTGGGCAAAACCAAGTCCCAGGCACATCAGGGTATTTGTCAATGGAAGTTAATTCTTGGTGCATGTCAAGACCCACATTGTTAACTTATTTCGTGCCAAGTGGAGCCCATCTAGCTGCCTCACAGCAATTGTCACTCAGCGCTGTTTCTCCACCTATTTCTACAGGAAACCCAGAAGAGCAGCAGTGTCTTCTGCTGGTGGAGACTTCTTTGAGGCTACAGCTCTTGGACAACAGATGCAGTCTCAGACAAGTGTTTGCTCCCAATTAAACAAGCCAATAGTTCACTCCTCTTCTTGGGGTGGTGGTGGGGGGCAGAGGAGGGCTGAGGGAGTGGCCAAGATAGTCATGTCCTTCACATGGAAACATGAAGCCAGAGGGCAGGCTACTCTCCCGGCCCAATACCCGGGTTTGCCATCCTTGTACTTGGCTATGCTATAATGCATTATTTCCTCATTCTTAACCCCTCTCTTCTCTTACCATGCTCTTCAGCAGTCGTACATGGGATCATTAGTGATGGCTCCAGGAAGAAGGGGGAAGTGCTTACAGACCTTGGTTATGTGACAAGAACCCAGAGTCAAATCTCTAGTTAAAATGTCTCCCCGTTGTTCTACTGGCTTAAGCAAGGTCCTTGCCTCGTCCTGCCTGTGTCATCTTGTCTCCTGGTCCACCACACGGAGACAATGTGTAACTTTGTCTTAGAATATTCATATTTTATTCTCTCCCCAACTGACCTGTAGGACCAACGTGATTTCAAACCCCCTCTGTTCTCTTGATGCTGGACATAGAGAAGGGGCCCAAGAGTCAAGGCAGTCAGTACGTAACAGATGCTCACAGCTGACAGGGAGAAGACAGACATGGCCAAGGTAAGGTGAAGGTCACTGTGGCTGGCAAATGTCTCCCATTTCTCTTGATAATGCTCTCCCTACCCCTGTCATAGGATGTGGGTTGTTAAGTGTAGGGAAGGAGCTGAAAATGGGAGTGGATCATGATATGGGATATGGGATAATATGTGATGAAAAAAGAGTTTCCTCTTTTTTTAATTAAAGTTTTTTTTATTTCTTATTTTATTTTTTTGGCCACGCTGCACAGCTTGTGGGATCTTAGTTCCCTGACCAGGGAGTGAACCCGGGGTGCCACAGTGAAAGCGCTGAGTCCTAACCACTGGACCGCCAGGGAATTTCGCCCAATTAAAAAAATTTTAAAAGCCTGTTCAGAATGTCTGGGAGCTTGGGCTTTACATATCTTGCCTCAGTTACCCTGGGCTCCAGCCAGAAATAAGGCATCAACAAAATTTCCTATGATTTGGTGAGTTTCCTATGATTTTGTGACTCTTGGTCTTACTTTAAGTGACTCGAAGAACCCCAAAGTGCCATGCCTGCTTAATAATGCTAACATCACCCCCATTTTTGACGCTGGCTTCTTGTCATCTGTGTGGCCTTCCATGCATGCAGCTCATTCACCACTGTGAAGTTTGACACCTCTCCCATTACTCACGCCCCACATTGTGTGGTCCTTTCCCCTGGCTAAAGAAGTATGACTCAGATCTCCCTGGGAAACTGCTCTGTGTGTCTGTAATCTGGTCACTGTCTTGGTTGTTTTACTACTTCTCTGACTGTTGTCATCCTCATTGGTTTTTCTTGTTCTTTCTGGGTCTTAATATTTTTGCTCCTTAGTAGCTATGGCAACCACTTTTTCTTTTCATTCATTTTCTCCCTGGGCCAAAAAGCTCATTCACTATCAGCGCTTAAACCACTATCATGTGATGAAGCTTAGAAGTCTGTGTCTCCAGGTAGAACTTTCTCTGGAGCTCCATATTCTATGTCCATCCAAAGTTTTCCTTGCATGTCCTAAAGGATCCTCAAACTCATCCTGTCTAAAGCTAAGTCAATTCCCTACCCCAGCCGGCAAGCTCCTCTCTTGAATTTCCTAGTTACTAGGAGATGTCACCACTTCCCCAGATTCCAAAGCCAGACCTTCCACCCCTGCATTCCTCCTTGATTCTTGCTCTTTCTCATCCCACACCCAATATGTCCTAAAGATTTTACCTCCTAAATGTCTCTTTCATGTGTCCCTTCCCACCTCACCTTCCATTTACAGCCCTAGCCTCATCTCTTCTTACCTGGGCCATTGTTTTCATTAGCTTTCTAGTCTCCTTGCCTCCATCTGATGCCTTCCATTCCCATTCCTTAGTCACCAGAATGGTCTCTATAAAATGAAAACCTGACCATGACACTTTTCTTTCCACACAGCTGTTGCAATATAATCTAACTCCTTTTCACGGTATACACAGCTCACTGTGCTTTGGCTCCTGCCTCCCCACCCCTCTCACTCCCCTCCCATGGGGTCCCTCACCCTCTACACTAGCACATCTCATACATCACGTGATTTAATACATAACAACCTTTGCACGTGCTGCTCCTTTTGCTGGAAATGCCCTTTACTTCTTATATCCATTGGGCAACTGCATGCTCATTATTAAAAACTCAACTTGGATGTTACCCCAGTGAATCCTTCCCTGAACCCCCTCCCAAAGTCAACCATTCACCCCTCAGCACCATGCCACATCTGGCATGCACTTTTATTCAGACCCGTATGACACTGTACTGTCCTCTTGGTTTATGTGCTTAGCTACTTCCCAAACTGTGAGATGCTGTATCTTTAGCAACCACCGCAGTGTCTTATAAGAGATATATGCCCAATAAAAGTTTGTTGACATCAACTTAATGTGTGCCTTCTTATGTTTTCCCTATAGGATCTTTCACATATAAAATAATACAGTTTGAAAATTTTCCTTTTTTTTAACCTTTATAAAGCTTTTCTCATATGAAAAGAGCAAAGAATATTTATACCAGTGACTCATTACATTATTTGAAATAAAAACATCTGAGTAGATCTTTGGAAAGGTGAATTTCCAACAAAATAAAAACATGGTAAAATTTGTTGTCGCATGTCGGATTACATGGAATCCAGTTTTCAGTGATGTATCTGCTCCAAAGTTTTCAGTCTGAGGCTTGGATGAAGCCCTGGACGGAAGCCCAGAGCCTCGAGTCCTGCCTGGCACACTTCAGACTCTTGGCAAATCTTTATTAAATGAATGAACCTCTCTGGGCCTTAGCTTCCTCCAGAGTGAAGGGAGGGATGAGAGTAGATTGCATCTGAGCCTTCTCTCTGCTCCCACGTTTTATGATTCTGATTTAATTATAAATACAGAGCAACTTAGAAGGAATGGTACAACTGCTTGTCATTGGAGAGATGGCTCTATCTATGAATGGACATTCTCTAACGGGGTTTCTATCTTTAAAAAATCTTTATGATTATTATTTTTGCTTACAAAGGTAAATGCATGCTCCCTAGATACCCTTAGTAGTTTGGTGTATAATATTTCAGATGAGTTCTTATGCATGTACAGGCATACTTCGTTTTATTGAGGTTTGCTTTATTGTGCTTCAAAGGTATTGCATGTTTTACAAATTGAAGGTTTGTGGCAACTTCATGTTGTCAGATGATAGAAATAAAATATTTTTTTAAAATTAAAGTATATATATTGCTTTTTTAGACATAATGCTATTGCACACTTAATAGACTACAGGATATTGTAAACATAACTTTTATATGCACACACACACAAATTTGGTTGACTCGCTTTATTGCAGTATTCACTTTATTGTGGTGGTCTGTAACTGAATCTGCTATATCTCTGAGGTATGCCTGTACCTGTACATAATTAAAATCAGATTTTTTTGGCCATTGATTACTTTTTTAAAAAAAACTCATCAAAATATCATGAACATCTTTCAGAGACAATTTTCTTTATGGAAAAAGGCAGAGAAATTCTTTGGTGGTTGATGTCAGTGGCTTCTGTTAAAAATATAAATAATATTCTCCTCTTTCTACCACACTCTTGACCAGACATCTGAGGGAGGGGGAGTCCCTAACCTGGAATTTTGTTTAAAATACAAATTCCCATCTCACATTCCATATAATACCTGGCAATCCCTTGAAAGTTCTGCTCACTTTTAGCCCTGGAATGCCTTCATTAGCACCTTTTGACTGCTGTCATTGAACAAAAAAACTGGGCTTTTGGCACCTATGGGAAATGCCATGAAGGGGTGCCAGGGAACCCACATCCCTAAGACTTACAAGATTCATCTTCATTTGTAGTTCTTGTTCTCCCTCCTCCACCCCCTGCTTTGAGGCTACAGCTCTTCCAGGGGCAGCCCAGCTAAGTAGCCTGAATCCCTCCTCCTCTCTGCCCTCCGCCTCCCACATCTCACTCTGGGGGCTGCTTAATATGCAGCCAGCATCCACTCAACATAATGTGCCTTTACCTGCCAATGTGCTTTGAGGGATATTGTGAGCATTAAATTTGCCATTTACATTTTCATGTCTGACATAATTGAGGAATGAATGCTCTTATGAAAATTAAACTTGTGGTTCTCCGGGGCTGCTGTAACCCTGTTAAAATGTAATGTGATTTTTGATGCTTCTTCTTGAGGTTTTTATTAAATAGAATATCAGGATGACTAATTCCCTGGGCCTAAATGCAGGCTGGGAAGCAGCATTATTGATGGGGCCGTGTCCAAATGGTCCTCCGTGCTCAGCCTCTAATGGCCTAATAATGCATTATACTTGAATCAGAAATACTTTGAGTCGTAGTGCTTATTGCCATTATTGAAAACACCTGGATGCTCCATTCATCAAGGTTACATCCAAAGGGGCCCATTTGTTTATTAGGCTGTCAGTAAACATCTCTATTTGTTCTGGGTTCAGTCACATTTGGCCACACTGGAGAGAGAGCTCAGATCCAGCCTGGGGATCTCTTGTGGTTTCTCCTGATTTGTTTTCTTGTTAAGAAAAAAGCAAGCTAATGAGAAGTTGGGAGTGGCTTTATAAAGAACGCATTTTACCTCACGTAATCTGCCGTGATGGAAGCAGAGATCGGGGAGGTGGGCTCCTGCAGAGGCCCCTGGAGGCTCTGTCATTCAGCAGCTGCCAGAATGGCCGCTCTGCTTCACTGGTCCTCTCACCCGGTGCCCACACCCACCAGCTCGGACACTCTGCAGCCCTGCAGCCCTCGGGATGGATGCCCGGGGCCTACACACCCTGGAAGGGCATATCTCCCCTGTCTGCCTCCTCCCACAGAACAAAATCAAATTCCTCTCTTTTTGGGGGGCCAGAGAGTGACATTTCCCTTTCACAGACATTTCCTGACTTACGCCCCTGTCAGAAGAACTTGGCCACAATATTGTGATTAAACTGGAAATGCTTCAGGATGCCTTTTTAAAAGGCCATGTTTCGAAGAAATTATAAAATGCAACGAACATCCCCGCTGCATGAAACAGAAGTATATTTATGACCTTTTGTTCATGACTTAATGACTTTTTGTTAAGTAAAAGGATGCCTGTGTAACCCCATCTGGGTCAAGATCTAAAACACCGCCGCACCCAGGAGCCCTCCGCCAGTGTCCCACCCAGACTCCTCCTGCTGCTGTGGTAATCACCTTGCAGCCTCATCTCCCAGCTGAGTCGGCCGCCATGATATTTCACTCTGTAGAACACACAGGACCAGCCACCAGATCCATTCAACTTTCCCTTTCAAAGACATCTTTGAACAGGCACCTAGCTTTTGCTTTCCAGTCCTGGCTAGAAGGCATTAAGGAGTGAGGGAGAGAGGGGACAGACAATGCAAATAGCAAAGTGGATGCAGAGGAACTCTACCCAGTAAGAAAAGCCTGAGACCGAAACTGAAAAGCTTCCCCCCATGGGTGCTCGTCTCTGCTGGGGTGCTGTCTTGGCATCTATTCAAGCATGGGAGGCAAATGTTTCCACACTCCCTACAACTGTGTTTTCTGTCTCATGAAACAAAGCAGGAAGGGCTGAATTTGCATCAGTTAAGAACTACATACTCAGCGAGTATTCCATAATTGCCACCCCAAAAAGGGAACAAAATCCATCCAAGATGGTCGTGTGTTGGTCTTCAAAAAGCAGGTTCCCCTCAGCTTTCACTGCCTCTCTGGGGACTGCTCCGTGATCTTTTCAGCTTCCCTCGCTATGGGGGTCAGAGGAGGCCTGAGCTTGTAAGCCCTGGGGGCTGTGGGGCAGGATGGGGCAGGGCTCAGGTTGCCTGGTCTGTGGGCCCACCGGAGGGAAAGGTCATTCTGCTGAGAGGGACAGTCTGGCGACTTAGGTCACAGGTGGGTGGACTGACACAAGTGATCTCTGTTAGCAGGGTTTGTTTTTGAAGCCTCTGGGGCCAAGAGGGGAGTCGTATAGGAAAATTTGTTCTCTCCTGCAAGTAGGAATTACCTGAGCACCATTCTTTTCCCTGAAGCCCTCAGAAGCTCTCCTTTGTTCACAGTTATACCACCGGGGGATGCATCTGGCTGGGGTGAGGCAAAGGCTTTTATACCTGCTGCTTTGAACCCCCTTCTTGCTTTTGTAAAACATAAACAGAAATCTCAATTCAATAGAGTTGGGAGACCAGCAGGGGGAGCTCTGATACTCTGCCTCATACCCGAATCCAGGAAGAAGAAACATTCTTTTTCTTTCCTCCAAAGTGTAGGCTTTTAGGGTACTAAGCAAAATAGTTTAAAGCAGTCTTATTTGTGCATCTGAATGACATGAAGGCCTGTTAAAATACAAACTGCTGCCCAACCCCAGATTTCTGATTCAGTAGGTCTGTAGGGGCCCAAGAATTTGCATTTCTAACAAGCTCCTGCTGCTGCTGGTGGTGGTGCTGGTGGTCCTGGGACCACACTCTGAAAACCACTAATATAAAGGCAAGGACATGGGCACCCAGAAAGCCTAAAGGAGAACAACAAAATAAAAATAGAGTATCTTAAGTCTCCAGGGTACAAACTTCTAAAGCCACATCCAAGAGAACAGAATACAACAAACGCTTGGTAAAAGAAAATACGTTTATGATATGGAAAGCTGACAGGATTGATGGAAATAAATCCATCCCCAAACAAATCCACTTATTTAGTAAATGAGTAAAGTAAATGAGGTTAAAAAAAAAAAAGTAAAGTAAATGAGGGCCATCCTATGAAATGGATTTACTGTAAGAAACTGTAATCATTCATCCTGTTTCTAGCTTCTGATGGCAAGTGCGGGGATTCCGGGGAAGAGGAAGCCATTTCTCCTAAATGGCCCTGGCTCCAGTGAAGATGGAAAAGATGTGGCTTCCTCCCTCCTTCCCTTATCCTGGCCTCATCAGAATCACAGCTTCTTGAGGTCAGAGCTGCCAAAGATAGCTTTTCTTCGAGAAACGTGAAGCCCTTAGAACATGTGTCTTCTCTGACCTTAACTGGTGGCTGTGTGTGTGTGAGGGACACCTGGTGTGACGTGATTAGCCCACCCGGGTGGTTGTCACCCGTGCCACACACTAAAGTCCCCTGGGGAGACTAATAAGAGTACAGGTGCCTGAGTTCTCTCTCCACGCAGAGCCTCCTCTAAGGGAGGTTGTTTCTGTTTTTCTTTCTTTTTTTTTTTTGGCCGCACCACAAGGCTTGTGGGAATTTAGTTCCCCGACCAGGGATTGAACCTGGGCCCTCAGCAGTGAGAGCGCAGAGTCCTAACCATTGGACCACCAGGAAATTCCCCCTCTGTTTTCAAGTTCTGCAGTGGATTTTGATGTGCATTCAGGGCTGGGGATCCCTACCAGCAGTCCTGGTACAACAGCCCCCTTGATTTGTCCTGCTGCTCCTTTGCCTCCTCTTCTGTGTTTTTTCTGTATTTTCCCCTTATGTTTTTTCAGAGCCTGGCACAGGGGTTCAGCTGATGGTTTGCTGACAGAGTCTCTCCTTGACCAAACTTTAGTCAGGCTCCTCTGAGCCTTCTTCCCAAATAGGCCTTGACTTTTGGGCTTTTGTCCGTCCTTGCACCATCTAAATGTAGCAAGAATCCTGCTAAGTTGGTTTAGCCAGAAGCTCCCCGCGTCAATATCTATCTGATTTGGTTTCTCATCTTCCACCGTATGCTGCAGGGGGTGGCTGATCACCCTGCTCTGCCTTCAGCAAGAATCCTATTAGGTCGGTTTAGTCAGAATCCCCCTCATACCCCTGATGCTTCCCCTTACTAATTTTCCATCCACTGACCCCCACTGGGCTCCTTAAATTCTCACTCTTTCTTGTTGTATTCAGTTGAGCACAATCTCTCTCCCCTACTGCAAAACCCCACTGCAGTAGTCCCTATACTTATCTCAATGTCTTGAATAAAGTCAGCCTTGCTGTTTTAACAAGTGTCATGAATCGTGTTTTCTTTAACATCACTCAGCTGAGAGGCCTATCTGTCTTGAGAGCTCACCCCTTGGATGCAGCATTTTCCATTCTGTGGTCCTAGAGATACTCGTGTCCCTGATAGGTTAAGAGAAGTTCTCTGAGAGAGAGAGAGAGAGAGAGAGAGAGAAAAGGGAGGGAGGGAGGGAAGGAAGGAAGGAAGGAAGGAAGGAAGAAGGAAGAAAAAGAGGGGGATGGGGAGCAGAAGGGGGAGAGGGAGAGAGTTCTGTGGTCAACTAGTTTTGGAGGACATTGGAGAAAAGAAATTCAAAAGTTCTTTTTCTGTGGGATTTTTATCAGATTCTTTATTCTACTAATATGAATTCCCACTTTATTTTTCAGGGAATACCATTAACATCTCAGAGGATAGATTTATACCATGGCTCTGGTATCATTGCAATCCAGGTTTTCAGACCCTTTTTCCACTGACCAAGTGCCTGGGAAAAGTCCTTCTCTGTTTCATCAAGTGTAAAGTGGGGACAATGACAATCCCACCTTATGGAACTGCTGGGAGGATTAAATGAGCTAATGGATGCTAAGTGCTTAGCTCAGTGACTTTGGATATAGGAGGTGCTCAGTTTAAATGATCATTACCCAGGGACTTCCCTGGTGGTGTAGTGGTTAAGAATCCGCCTGCCAATGCAGGGGACACTGGTTTGAGCCCTAGTCCGGAAAGATCCCACATGTCATGGAACAACTAAGCCCGTGCACCACAGCTACTGAGCCTGCGCTCTAGAGTCTGCGAGCCACAACTACTGAGCCTGTGTGCCACAACTACTGAAGCCCACCCTCCCTAGAGCCTGAGCTCCGCAACAAGAGAAGCCACTGCAATGAGAAGCCTGTGCACCGCAATGAAGAGTAGCCCCCGCTCGCCGCAGTAGAGAAAGCTGGTGCGCAGCAATGAAGACCCAATGCGGCCAAAAATAAATAATATAAATAAAAATAAAAAATAAATGATCATTACCCAGTAGAAGGATCAGGAGTGTCTATGAAGGACTAGAACAGGAAGAACTAGGAAGAGGATGAAGTTCAGATACAGTGGAGTAATGACCAGGCTGGTTCCTGGGCACCAGCGAGAACTGGTTTGGAAAGACCACAGACTCAAATTTTTGCATTTTGTCATTTACCCAAGATCCGCATGGAGAAGAAATGAGGAGATCACAAACCATAGGATGGAGACCACCACCCTCCAGTTTTTCTTTAAATCGAGGTAAAATTCATGTAATATAAAGGAACCATTTTAAAGTACACAATCCAGTGGCATTTAGTATACTCACAATGTTGTGCAACTATCACCACTAAATAGTTCCAAAACTTTTTCACCACCTCAAAGAGAAACCCCATATCCATTAAGCAATCACTCCCTACTCACTCATCCACTCAGTCCCTGGCAGCCAACAATCTTTCTGTCTCTGGATCTACCTATTTTATTCTATTTCATATAAATGGAATCATTAATATGTGACTTTTTTGTGTCTTGCTTCTTTCACTTACCATAAAGTTTTCAAGGTTCATCCACGTTGTGGCATGTATCCGTACTTTGCGCTTTTTTTGTGGCTGAATGGTATTCCAATTGTATGGCCATATCACATTTTATCCATTCATCAGTTGGCTATCTGGATTGTTTCCTTTTGACCATTGTGAATAGTGCTGCTATGAACTTTTATGTACAAGTTTTGTTTAAATATCTGTCTTCAATTCGTTTGGATGTATACCTAGGAGTGGAATTGAAGAGTCAATTAGGCTAATTTTATACTTAACTTTTTGAGAAACTGCCAACTGTTTTCCACAGTGGCTGCACCCTTTTTCATTCCCACCAGCAGCGTATGAATTTTCCAATTTCTCCACATCCTCACCAACCCTTTTTATTGTCTGTATATTTGATTATGGCCATCCTAGTGGGTGTGAAGTAGTATCTCATTGTGGTTATGGTCTGCATTTCCCTAATGAGTAATGACGTTGAGCACATCCCTCAGTTCTTAACAGTCAACCTGGTGGGTTTTCTTCCTTCTAGGGACTGCTTTGGGATCCACAGGGAAGGTAGGGTCTTGTATCACAAGGAAACAGACATTAAAGCCATTCTGTTTGAAAAAAATTTTAAATACATTTTTTAAAGAACACTGTGAGCCACAGTAAAGATGGCAAAATAGATATCTGAAATTCAGATACACATTGAAAAAGAAAGTGAGTCACTGTATTGACTTAGAAGGACAAAGAGGATGATGAAATTGAGGATATCTTTTGAGTTGAGATTTGTAACTTTTAGAACATTGGACACAAATTCTGTTAGTCCAGTTGACCCTCTTCAGAATCTCCTGGAGACCCGTGGGAATCCTTTAAAGGTAAGGAGCCACTTTGTAGACTCAAAGTCAGATCCTGCTTTGGCAGGTGAGGGCAAGGCTTTCAAGCTACTCATGCTGGACTAGAGACCAGAAGTTGCCTGCGGATTTCATAAGACTTTTAACCTTGAAGTATTTTCTTGTTAAGTCACTTCCCAGGACAGTATTAAAAATGCCGTTAAAGTGGATGTGGAGGCTTGCCTATCAGTCAAGCAGACACTCCTAGGAGAATGGGATGACCTACATTGTCCTAGGTGGTATTGCTAATCCTGTGACCTGTGTGCTGTCTAGAAGGAGGTGGTAAAACCTTTGCTAAATGGCCAGAGGGAAAAGTTCCTCTGCGGCTGGGGGGTGGGGGTGGGATAAGTTTAGGGGGAGAAAATTGCTGTCCCCTGGGATTAGAGGCAAGAGGCACCCATTGAAACTTTTCTATCCTCCCTTCCTCCCTTTTTCCCTCCTTTTCTTTCCATTGCCACTTTCAGAAATGTTCTGAAGAATAGATTTTAGGAGGTATTATAAATAAATGTTAAGAATGAGGCAAATCTAATTGGCTGTTATCACTTTTAAATTGCATCTTGTAAACCAGTTAGGGCAGACTTCAAGAGTAGAGGCTTTTTTTTGTAGAAAATAGTTCAGAAACACTTGGAAAAGGTCCTGAGAAAAAGGTCATTAAAATATTGTTTTTATCATTCTCCTAATGTGGTATATCACATATATTTATTTGCATATGTTGGACCATCCTTGCATCTTGGGAATAAATCCCACTTGACCATGAAAAAAAATATTGTTTTACATTTTTGAGGAGTAACACATTCACATGGTTCAAACTTCAAAAATTAAGAGTAAAACACTGCAATGTCTCCTTTCTTCCCTGTCAGTCTCCTCAGTTCTTGCTCTTCTAACCTAGTTACCACTATTGTTAAAGTCTGGTATAGCCTTCCAACGTCTATGCAAAGACCAGAATCACAACTAACAGCTGAACAATCATCGACAGGAAAACACTGAACTCACCAAAAAAGATACCCCACATCCAAAGACAAAGGAGATGGTAGGAACGGCACAATCACAATAAAATCAAATCCCATAACCACTGGGTGGGTGACTCACAAACTGGAGAACAATTATACCACAGAAGTCCACCCACTGGAGTGAAGGTTCTGAGCCCCACGTCAGGCTTCCCAACCTGGGGGTCTGGCAACGGGAGAAGGAATTCCCAGAGAATCAGACTTTGAAGGCTAGTGGGATTTGATTGCATAACTTTAACAGGACTGGGGAAACAAAGTAGTGTGCGCACCAGGACCCAGGGGGAAGGAGCAGTGACCCCATAGGAGATTGAGCCAGACCTACCTGCTAGTGTTGGAGGGTCTCCTGAAGAGACAGGGTTGGCTGTGGCTCACCATGGGGACAAGGACACTGGCAGTAGAAGTTCTGCAAAGTATTCCCTGGTGTGAGCCCTCCGGAACCCTCTCAGAGTCCCGCCAATAGCCCCACCAAAGAGCCCATGGCCTCCAGTGTTCAGGTGCCTCAGGCCAAACAACCAACAGGGAGGGAACTCAGCCCCACCCATCAGCAGACAAGCAGATTAAAGTTTTACTGAGCTCTGCCCACCAGTGCAACACCAAGCTCTACCCACCACCAGTCCCTCCCATCAGGAAGCATGCACAAGCCCCTTAGATAGCCTCACCTACCAGAGGGAAGACAGCAGAAGCAAGAAGAACTACAATCCTGCAGCCTGTAGAATGAAAACCACATTCACAGAAAGATAGACGAAATGAAAATGCAGAGGGCTATGTACCAGATGAAGGAACAAGATAATATCCCAGAAAAACAATTAAATGAAGTGGAGATAGGCAACCTTCCAGAAAAAGGATTCAGAATAATGATAGTGAAGATGATCCAGGATCTCAGAAAAAGAATGGAGGCAAAGATTGAGAAGATGCAAGAAAAGTTTAACAAAGACTTAGAAGAATTAAAGAACAAACAACTAGAAGAAATAAAGAAAAAACAAACAGAGATGAACGATACAATAACTGAAATGAAAAATACACTCGAAGGAATCAATAGCAGAATAACTAAGGTAGAAGAACGGATAAGTGACCTGGAAGACAGAATGGTGGAATTCACTGCTGCGGAACAGAAAAAGAAAAAAGAATGAAAAGAAATGAAGACAGCCTAAGAGACCTCTGGGGCATTAAACACACCAACATTCGCATTACAGGGGTTCCAGAAGGAGAAGAGAGAAAGAAAGGACCTGAGAAAATATTTGAAGAGATTATAGTTGAAAACTTCCTTAACATGGGAAGGGAAACAGCCACCCAAGACCAGGAAGCACAGAGAGTCCAGGCAGGATAAACCCAAGGAGAAACATGCCCAGTCACATAGTAATCAAACTGACAAAAATTAAAGACAAAGAAAAATTATTAAAAGCAACAAGGGAAAAATGACAAATAACATACGAGGGAACTCCCATAAGGTTAACAGCTGATTTCTCAGCAGAAACTCTACAAGCCAGAAGGGAGTGGCACGATATATTTAAAGTGAAGAAAGGGAAGAACCTACAACTAAGATTACTCTACCCGGCAAGGATCTCATTCAGATTTGATGGAGAAATCAAAAGCTTTACAGACAAGCAAAAGCTAAGAGAATTCAGCACCACCAAACCAGCTCTACAACAAATGCTAAAGGAACTTCTCTAAGTGGGAAACACAAGATAAGAAAATGACCTACAAAAGCAAACCCAAAACAATTAAGAAAATGGTCATAGGAACATACATATCGATAATTATCTTAAATCTGAATGGATTAAATGCTCCAACCAAAAGACACAACTCGCCAAATGGATACAAAAACAAGACTCATATATATGCTGTCTACAAGAGACCAACTTCAGACCTAGGGACACATACAGACTGAAAGTGAGGGGATGCAAAAAGATATTCGATGCAAATGGAAATCAAAAGAAAGCTGGAATAGCAATACTCACATCAGAAAAATAGACTTTAAAATAAAGAATGTTACAAGAGACAAAGAAGGACACTACATAATGATCAAGGGATCAATCCAAGAAGAAGATATAATAATTATAAATATATATGCACCCAACATAGGAGCACCTCAATACATAAGGGCAATGCTAAGAGGAAATCAACAGTAACACAATAATAGTGGGGGACTTTAACACCTCATTTACACCAATGGATAGATCATCCAGACAGAAAAATTAATAAGGAAATACAAGTTTTAAATGACACAATAAACCAGATAGATTTAATTGATATTTATAGCACATTCCATCCAAAACCAGCAGATTACACTTTCTTCTCAAGTGCACATGGAACATTCTCCAGGATAGATCACATCTTGGGTCACAAATCAAGCCTCAGTAAACTTAAGAAAACTGAAATCAAGCATCTTTTCCAACCACAACGCTATGAGGTTAGAAATAAATTACAGGGAAAAAAACGTAAAAAACACAAACACATGGAGGCTAAAAACTACATTAATAACCAACAGATCACTGAAGAAATCAAAGAGGAAATCAAAAGATACCTAGAGACAAATGACAATGAAAACACGACGATCCAAAACCTATGGGATGCAGCAAAAAACAGTTCTAAGATGGAAGTTTATAGCTATACAATCCTACATCAAGAAACAAGAAACATCTCAAATAAACAATCTAACCTTACACCTAAAGGAACTAGAGAAAGAAGAACAAACAAAACCCAAAGTTAGCAGAAGGAAAGAAATCATAAAGATCAGAGCAGAAATAAATGAAATAGAAACCAAGAAAACAGTAGCAAAGATCAATAAAACTAAAAGCTGGTTCTTTGAGAAGATAAACAAAATTGATAAACCTTTAGCCAGACTCATCAAGAAAAAGCAGGAGAGGACTCAAATCAATAAAATTAGAAATGAAAAAGGAGAAGTTACCACAGACAATGCAGAAATACAAAGCATCCTAAGAGACTACTACAAGCAACTCTACGCCAATAAAATGGATAACCATTTTATCTGAAATGGACAAATTCTTAGAAAGGTATAACCTTCCGAGACCAAACCAGGATGAAATAGAAAATATGAACAGACCAATCACAAGTAATGAAATTGAAACTGTGATTAAAAATCTTCCAACAAACAAAAGTCCAGGACCAGATGGCTTCACAGGTGAATTCTATCAAACATTTAGAGAAGAGCTAACACCCATCCTTCTCAAACTCTTCCAAAAAATTGCAGAGGAAGGAACACTCCCAAACTCATTCTACGAGGGCACCATCATCCTGATACCAAAACCAGACAAAGATACTACAAAAAAAGAAAATTACACACCAATATCACTGGATGAATATAGATGCAAACATCCTCAACAAAATACTAGCAAACAGAATCCAACAACACATTGAAAGGATCATACACCATGATCAAGTGGGATTTATCCCAGGGATGCAAGTATTCTTCAGTACATACAAATCAATCAATGTGATACACCATACTCACAAACTGAAGAATAAGAACCATATGGTCATCTCAAAAGATGCAGAAAAAGCTTTTGACAAAATTCAACACCCATTTATGATAAAAACTCTCCAGAAAGTGGGCATAGAGGGAACCTATATCAACATAATAAAGGCCATATACGACAAACCCACAGCAAACATCATTCTCAATGATGAAAAACTGAAAGCATTTCCTCTAAGATCAGAAACAAGACAAGGATGTCCACTCTCACCACTATTATTCAACATAGTTTTGGAAGTCCTAGCCATGGCAATCAGAGAAGAAAAAGGAATAAAAGAAATACAAATTGGAAAAGAAGAAGTAAAACTGTCACTGTTTGCAGATGACATGATACCATACATAGAGAATCCTAAAGATGCCACCAGAAAACTACTAGAGTTAATCAATGAACCTGGTAAAGTTGCAGGATACAAAATTAATGCACAGAAATCTCTTGCATTCCTATACACTAACAACGAAAGATCAGAAAGAGAAATTAAGGAAACACTCCCATTCACCATTGTAACAAAAAGAATAAAATATCTAGGAATAAACCTACCTAAGGAGGGAAAAGACCTGTACTAGAAAACTATAAGACACTGATGAAAGAAATCAAAGATGACACAAACAGATGGAGAGATATACCATGTTCTTGGATTGGAAGAATCAATATTGTGAAAATGTCTATACTACCCAAAGCAATCCACAGATTCAATTAAATTACCAATGGCATTTTTTACAGAACTAGTACAAAAAATCTTAAAATATGTATGGAGACACAAAAGATCCCAAATAGCCAAAGCAATCTTGAGGGGGAAAAACGGAGCTGGAGGAATGAGACTCCCTGACTTCAGACTATATACAAATCTACAGTAATCAAGACAGTATGGTACTGGCATAAAAACAGAAATATAGGTCAATGGAATAGAATATAAAGCCCAGAGATAAACCCATGCATCTATGGTCAACTAATCTATGACAAAGGAGGCAAGGATATACAATGGAGAAAAGACAGTCACTTCAATAAGCGGTGCTGGGAAAGCTGGATAGCTACATGTAAAAGAATGAAATTAGAATACTCCCTAACACCATACACAAAAATAAACTCAAAATGTATTAAAGACCTAAATGTAAGACCGGACACTGTAAAACTCTTAGAGGAAAACATAGGAAGAACACTCTTTGACATAAATCACATTAAGATCTTTTTTGACCCACCTCCTAGAGAAATGGAAATAAAACCAAAAATAAACAAATGGGAACTAATGTAACTTAAAAGCTTTTGCACAGCAAAGGAAACCATAAACAAGACAAAAAGACAACCCTCAGAATGGGAGAAAATATTTTCAAATGAATCAATGGACAAAGGATTAATCTCCAAAATATATAAACACCTCAGCCGCTCAATATTAAAAAAACAAACAACCAAATCAAAAAATGGGCAGAAGACCTAAATAGACATTTCTCCAAAGAAGATATACAGATGGCCAAAAGGCATATGAAAAGCTGCTCAACATCACTAATTATTAGAGAAATGCAAATCAAAACTACAATGAGGTATCACCTCACACCGGTTAGAATGGGCATCATCAGAAAATCAACAGACAACAAATGTTGGAGAGGGTGTGGAGAACAGGGAAGCCTCTTGCACTGTTGGTGTGAAGGTAAGTTGATACAGCCACTATGGAGAACAGTATGGAGGTTATTTAAAAAACTAAAAATATAAATGCACATACAAGCCTATTATTTCCTTTTTGTTTTACAAGCGGTTGATTATTACTCCACGTTCTGCACTTTGCTTTTTAACTCAGCAATATAACCTCTTCTGAGCGCAGATGCAGTTTGTTTTACTTATCCTTGTTGTTGTTAAAATATCACCTCTACTTGGACACTTTCTGGCTCTTTCCTGCTGACTCTTTGTCAGATATGATTAGACTGTCATAACTTTTATCGAATAACGTAGCTGCAGACTCGCTCTCGGGAGGGGCGGAAGTGTCACGGCCAGCTTCCTCTTGCTGCTTGCTGTGCTTGCATTATTATTATTATTGTCATGTGCAACCTGCCATCTCTTGGCAGGAATCTTTTAAAGCTACTTGTCTATTTGCCGAAGGCTAGTTTAGTTAAATCTGAATCCCAGATTCATACACCAATGTAACTGTGCACACGTAGAGTACATAGGGCATGAGACAAGAGAAGCAAGTGAAGGAGAGAGTGAAGATCTCTGTCCCAGGAGCCCATCTGCCATCAGGAACTCTCAGGCCACTTGACTGTGCCTGGCTCACCTGAGGACCCCTTAAGGGCCCAGTGTTAGCTTGTTTGTTAAATGTTACTAACACTTAACATTTTCCTAGTTTTTTGATGAAAAATAAATATAAATAGAAGCTTTAATATTTTCTCCCCATATCTCCATGGATCATCTTTTGCACACCCTGGCATGCATGTAACCTACTTTGGAGACCACTGCTCAAGACAAAAAAGTCTGATTTCTTTGGCTTTAATCATCTATGTATCTATCTATATCTATATATATATATATCCTAAAAAATTACAGTATTAGTGCATATTCATTGAAGAAAAAAGCAGAAAATATAAAATCAGTCCTAATTCCATAATCAAGTGATGACCACACTTTATGTTTTGGTTTACCTTCTCCTAGACTTTTTCTTAAAGATGTGTGTATGATTTTTTTTTTAACAAAAATGAGGTCATACAGGACATACTGCTTGTACTTAATCTTATGGTACATCCTTATCTATTTCCTCAGGATAAATCCCTTAAAGTGAAATTGATAAGCAAAGAGCAGGCACTTTTAAAGATGTGTGATGCATATTTCCAGTTGCTCTACAGAGAAGTTGTACCACCACACACCAGCAGAAAATGGGAGGGCCTTTCCCCATGCATCCTCACTAATACTGCCACCTTAAAACAAAACAAATCCAAACATTGTAAATGTAATGGTCCAGTGTATTTTATTTCATTGAAGTTCTACAGAACTTCAGCAGTACTTTCATGTGTTTATGGCAATTTCATGCTTATCCTTTTGTGGATTGCCTTTTTGTGTTACTTGTTTATTTTTCCATTGGAGTGTTCTTCTTTTGATTAATTTGAAGAGATCAATTGGATTATCAATTAATTTGAATTGATCAGCTGATTAATTTTGTTCCCTAGTTAACTCATGCTGTGTGATGGAGGTTATATCCTTTCCTCCCATTTTGGTTGTATGGACCAGCCATGAGGGTGGAGAACAGAGCTGACCTGTGCTCCTTTGGCCAGTCTGTTTGATGTGGCTTCTTTTCAAGGCTCTGAGATAAACCGTGATGTACCGAAATGAAAGCTGCATGGGGTGGTAGGAATCAGGAACTGGGAAATGTGAAGTGTTAAGAAATCTTTGACAGAAAACCAAATTCTCAATATAAAACTCCTTTTCCCCAAACCTGAATGTTCAAGATTGAAAGAAGGCTTGCTTATTAAATGTTATTACTTCCTCGTAATAGATGCGGTAATTATAACTGTAACTTTCTGCCATATGTCAACACAGCTTTGGAGTCATACAAGCTTCTGTTGGTGTGGCTCTGGACAGACAGGTCTGGGTTGGATTCCACATTCTGCCACTTCCCAGCTCTGAGACCTGAAATAAGTTACCTGATCTCTCCAAGCCTCAGTTTCTTCCTCTGGAAAATGGAGTTGACCATCATAGCTAACTCACAGCAATACTGCAGGGACTAAATGAGAAAATGAACACTAAATGTTTTGTAAAGGGCCATGCACATAGTAAACAGTTACTATTTCTGTTATCTATTCTCAATATTATGTTTTTATTATTATTATTCCTATCAGCATGAGATTTGTTCCAGGAACTACATCCTGAGCTCCAAACAATTAATTCACAAGCCCTTTGGGGAATACAGTCCATTTGTTGGCTGGACCACTCAGCGAAAGTTGGTGTTACAGATACAAATTTTGGTGAAATGGCGCCACCATTAGGTGGCGCCAGTGCCCAGCGGATCCGTGCTTGGACGCCGGCATCACCCAGGCAACAAGGGCAGGCTGGGGCTGAATCTGTACTGCAAAGGGGCAGCCCTCGGTGGGGAAACACTGAGGAGAGCAGCGGTGGTCTCAGGCTCCTGTCTGCTTTGATACGGCCGCACACATGGCCCCCGTGTCCCCATACACCCACATCCCCATTTGCCCTGACACTCCTCAACATGCCCCCAGGCCCTCAAAGTTTCTTACAAGACTCCCCCTCCCCAAGCTTTCCTCCCTTCCAGGGCTCCACATGCCCCCTTCATGTCCTTGGCACACTTTTAACAGCATTCTCACCCTCCTCCACGCCCTTCTCGGGGGGCGGTGCCCATGTCCTGCCACCCTGTCACCGGCGCAGTGTCAGCCTGGGCAATCCTGAAAACAGCACCCCGAATCCCAGACCTCTTTGTTTTTTCAGGTTTTGGGTTGTATCTGTGGGTTTTTCCTGTTTTCCCATGGGGCGTGACCCTGGGCTTTTGAGTATCCATTTGAACCAGTGCCCTTAGCTCATCCTGCAGTTCCCAAGTGTCATGTGCCCTTTATCCCAATGGCTGTGACCTTGGGCAGGCTGGCTAGTCTCCCAGGCCTCATTTGGGGTATTAATACATGTACCTTGTGGTGAAGCTTTATTGAAGCAACATATGAAAGGGCCCTTCTCAGTACCTAGGTCAAAGATCAATGACTATCACTCACTTACTTATTCATTCAATTCATGCCAGAATACGAGCTCTCTCCTCTCTGGCTCCAAGGTGCCACCCCACTAGACCTCCCTTTGGTCCTGTGAGGTCCTGACACCTCACTGGAGAGAGGGTCTCTGCTTTTTTCTGCCTACTTTGGGTTTCCTGTAAGATGTGGCTGTGGTCCTAGTTGCTAGGAGTCGTGTTTGGCTTGGCAATATGGGGGCTTTCTGGCCCTGGATATTGCTTTTCCTCCATTTCAGTTGTGGGCTTGGGCCAGGCAGCCTCTGGGGGACAGTGTCGTCTTGGCTCGAAGCTTGTTGTTCTCCACCCCCCATTAGCACCCAGTGGGTAATGTGGCAGGTCAGAGGGGCAGGCCAGAGCTCCCAGGTGCGCAGACCTGACTATGAGCCTGTGTTCAATGGGACAGGGCTGATCTTCAGAGCTGCAAATAATACCAACAATTCGTCTTGATCTTCTAGTGGAGTCTGCAGTCTGTAATGGAACACAGATGTGGACATATAAAATTAAGCTGCTGCTGGGCATCTTGGGGCAGAGCCTGGAGGAGAGCCCCTGACTGGTGGGTTCTTGGTCTTTGGCTTGGCTGCTCCAGGGCTGTGGTCACAGTGGGTGTCGCTAGCAGAGATGGAAGGTCCAGCTCCTTACCTGGGGCTTTTTACCTTTACACTGGAGAGCCCCACTGAGGTCCCAGCAGGGAGATACAGGGCACACTGAGACCCACCATTCAAGACCTTGGCTGGTAGGGTCACGTATAAGAGCTAATCAAGTCAACTCACTGCCTTTCTTCTCTTCTCCCTGCTGTCCAATGAGATCAGGCACTGCAGAATGATTTTTTTCCCCTGGAGAGCACCTAGGAAGATCTGTATGTAAGGGTCAGAAGGGAGCACCCACAGGTCTGATGTACAGCATCCTGGGTCTTCACCCCATTCCTGGTATATTCTTTCCTTGGTGATGTGACTGTGGGGAGGTCACAGAGCCACTCTGAGCCTTGGTTTGGGCCACCGACTGTCTAGGGCTTCATGATCCCCAAGTTCTTTGCCAGCCCTAAAAATCTAATGGTGGAAGGAACAACTGCCCCACGCTGCATGAGGGGCCTGGGGGTGGCTCAGCCCAGCCCAGCCTCCCTGCTGGGAAATAAAATAATTCAGGCTCCCACTGTGCTCTAGTCCTCACAGGCAGAGTAAGGAGAACGCCCATCACTAGAGCTACCCAATTCTCAGCTTGCCAGCTCCAAACCCATGGATGATATCATTGGACAGCACTGATTAGATAGTGCACGTCAGAGTTCTCTAGAAAGCTTTTAAAAAATATCAATGCCTGGGTACTGCAAACCTGTTAAAGTATAATCTCTGGGGTGGGGTCTCAGCATCATAGTGTTTACCATATACCAAGTGATTCTACTGAGTGTCCTGCATTGAGAACCCCCGTGAAGTCACTTTCCTGCTTACAAATTGTATGTATTTAATGGTATAGGTCTCCCTGCTTTCCACGTCCCCTGGAAAGGGCTCTCTCTCACCCCTTCGGTAGCTCCACCTTGTATATTTAATATGTTGAGTTGATTTGACTTGTTGGAGTGTACCCACACCTTTGCAATGTAACATTTTAGGCCATTTAAAACCTTTTGCTACTCAGAGTCTGGTTCCCAGATCAGCAGCAGCAGCATCACTTGAGAGCTTGTTACCAATGCTACCCCTTCCCCACCTCCTACACCAGCACTGGTGTTTTACCAAGATCCCAGGTGGTTCTTATGCATATTAAATTCTGAGAAGCACTGGTTTAAAAGAGCATTCTTCTCTCTCACCATTTTTCTAAGTGAAAAATTTCAAACATACAGTGGAACTGAAAGCATTTCCCAGTGGATACCCCCAAAGCAGTTCTTTGGTCACAGCCCAGCCTCCGTGGGGGACAGCGTTCTGCGGAGCCTTCCTAGAGGGGGTGCATGTGTTGCTTCTCCACGGTGCCTGTTGTGTGTCCCATTTCAGGGATTGTGGGCTCTGGGGACAGGATGTGTATTAGGGCAACTCTGTACATCCATGATTTTATTATCCATGCAACACAGTTCCATCACTGCTGGTGGTCTGTGTAGGTCTCTGCTTTGCAATTTTAGTCCTCTGATGAATGTTTTTCATCTTTGAATCTCCAGCTCTCTGACGATGCCTGGCACATAGTATGTACTCAAAATATCTTTCTTGAATGGACTTTCCATCTCTCATCATGAACAACATGGCAAGAGTAATTAATTCAAGGAGCAGAGAGGTTAATTGAGTCACCCGATAACAGTTAATGTAAATTTGGTGGGCTGGAGAGAAACGAAAATTGACTAAGTCAATACAATTTTGTCTTTCTGTGAGCTGTCTGTATCTTCATTTTCTAAGGGCAACTGGCAGGCAGCTCTCTTCCTGGCGGGTGCAAGTCTCCATCGAACTTTGAAGACAAGTGGCTGCTTTGTGCTTTGAAATTGGGTTTGCAGGGCTTCCCTGGTGGCGCAGTGGTTAAGAATCCACCTGCCAATGCAGGGGCATGGGTTCGAGCCCTGGTCCGGGAAGATCCCACATGCCGTGGAGCTGCTAAGCCCGTGCACCACAACTACTGAAGTCCGCACACCTACAGCCCGTACTCTACAACAAGAGAAGCCACCCTAATGAGAAGCCCGCGCACCACAATGCAGAGTAGCCCCCGCTCGCCGCAACTAGAGAAAGCCTGCGCGCAGCAACGAAGACCCAACGCAGCCAAAAACAAATAAATAAATTTTAAAAAAGAAAAAGAAAAAGAAATTGAGTTTGCAGAAGAAGAAAATGCCTCCTTTTCCCAGAGCTGGTCTCATGTTTGTATTTGATGGGGATTATATTTGGGAAGAGTGAGGAATTAAGAATCTTGTGAAGGACACTTCTCCACAATCCACCTCTTTCCATTCCTCCTTCTGTCTAGCACAGGGGAGGTGAATACACCATGGGTGTTCTGAGAACACAGCAGTTCCCCTCTGCCCCAAGCCATGAAGAAATGCCCCCTGCTTGGTGAAATCCTTTTCATCCTCTAAAGCCCACTGCAGGTGTCACCTTCTCTGAAAATCATCCTCCAATTCTCGCTCCCTCAAGCCCAATCTATCACCCCTCCGCCTTTCCTCCCAACCTTCCCAGTCTGTGGGGAAGCCCTTGCTGTCTACGCTCTGATTTCTAGGAACTTCTTAAAGGCAGGGAGGATGGTTTATCTCTCTCAGAATCTGGAAAAAAGCAAATGTGGTCCTACCACTAGTCCACCTTCCTTAAGTGTCCTGACTCTCCCTCCTCGCCTGTCTGAATCCCAGGCACCCTGGAACGCTACAGAGGGTCCTGTTGGGAGGCCTCCCCTACCCCAGGCAGCATCTGAGTGCTCATCTTTCCCTGCCTCAAGTCCATTATTTAGGCTTGGTGTTTCCTTGAGTTTTTGCTCATTTCACACAGACTAGTTCACAAAAATGTAAGGACTCTGAGTCAAGGTCCATTGCAAAGGAGACACAGGCCTGTGGGACACCGTTTATGGAAGGACACTGCCCTCTCTCCACACGGAGCCCCCAGGCCAACCACTGACCCTCGTCTCCACATCATAGCCTAGATGTGGGTGGATCATGTGGATATATATTTCCTGATGTGGATCAGCCTCCTCTGTTTATTTTATTAAATGCATATCTTTCTGTAAATTATAGGCATGTGTTTCCTCTGTTAAGTGCTCTAGGTTAGATAAAGAGAATCTAATAGACCTGCACAAGCAGGAAGTGCACTGAGAGTGGGAAAGAGTGACCAGCCTGCTGGTTGCTGCAGGTACAGCAGCACAACAGGTAGAAAGAGGGCTGCACTACCTACGGGGCTGTGAGTTGGAAAATTGGCCAGACACCGTCAGAGAGCTGACTTGACATTTAAAAAGTTATTTTTACTTCATTGAGATATAATTGACATATAATATCGCATTAGTTTCAGGTATACAATGAAAATTTCTTTTCCATGTGATGAGAACTTTTAAGATCTACTGTCTTAGCAACTTTCAAATACACATTATTAACCATTGTCATCATGCTGTAGATTATATCCCCAGGACTTGTTTATCTTATATCTGGAAGTTTGTATCTTTTGGCTCCTTTCACCCAATCCCCCCATCCCACCCACCTGCCTCTCTGGTAACCACAGATCTCATATCTTTCTCTATGAGTTTTTTTTTTTTTCTTTTAGATTCTACGTATTAGTGAGATATACAGTATTTGTCTTTCTCTGTCTGATTTATTTCATTTAGCAAGCTGCCTTCAAGGTCCATCCATGTTGTTGTGAATGGCAGGATTTTCTTCTTTTTTATGGCTGAAGAGTATTTCATTGTGTTTGTATGTACATATGCACACAATGGAATATTATAATATATATATGGATATATATCACATCTTCTTTATCCGTTCATCCATCCATGGACACTTAGATTGTTTCCATGTCTTGGCTATTGTAAATAATGCTGCAGTGAACATGGGGGTACAGCTATCTTTCCAAGTTAGTTTTCACTTCCTCCAAATAAAAGCACAGAAGTGGAATTGCTGGATCACATGGGAGTCCTACTTTAAAATTTTTGAGGAACCTCCATACTGTTCTCCATAGTGGCTGCACTAATCTACAATCTTGATGGCTTGTCTCCTGGCAGATGAAGCCTCTGGATGACCCCTTAATTATAGTGCAATGCTAGGAAGGCCTAGTGAAGAAAATAGCAAAACGAGTTGGGGCATCAGGGTGGAGAGGACAGTGGCTGGGGAGCAGTGAAGAAGAGGAAAGAGGTGGATAAAAGAAGGGATGGTCCCACTTCATTCATGTAAGGAAAATGTTCCTTGTACCTGAGTCTTGGCTGGAGTGTGGCTCCTTTCAGGCCCCCGTAGGGTCAGGGCTCTCAGAGGAAATACAGTGAAAATCATTCCCCTGCAGGACTCTGGCTGGGGAGCAGGGCTGGAGACAGCCTTCTGGGTAGGGTAGCATCGGTGGGGTCCTGTGCTTGCTTGCTGCTTGGTCTGATTCCTGGCCAGGGCCTGGGTAAATAGAGAGCCAGCAATACTCACTTAACGTTTTTCTTATCTCCCTGTATTTTCTCATTTCCCTCCCTCCTAGTCCAACAGGTAGTGGCCTCCATGCTCATTGTCTCAAGGAGACTTGTGGCAGGGAGGGAAGAAGAAATAACCAGCGACTCTTTTTGACCTTTGTGTTCTGAATGCCTCTGTTGAGGGATGAGGCTCTGCAGAGGGGCTGAAAGGCAGTGGTGAGCGGACCTGTGGAAAAAATATTGATATAAAGGTAGTAGGATTTCCCCAGATTGGAAAAAGGTTCCTGTGGCCTTGGTGGTGCTGGGTCAGGGAGGGAGAACAAGAGAGATGGTGGAGGAATGTTCAGCTGCATGAGCCAAAGGGCCAGTTACCCGCATCCCAGGCAGCTGTCCTTGGGCTCTAGCAGAACCCCTAGAGAGGAGCGTTTGGCTCCAATGCCCATGGGAACCAGGGACGTAGCGTGCATGAGTAGAGGGGCCTGCAGCACCCCTCTAAGCCTGCTGATTCCACCCCTCCCACATGGGTGCTATAGTTGATGTTGCCATACACCACCCAGATCCCCCGTCAGACTAAAGGACTAATTCCCCAGCGGCCAGGAGCTGCCCTCAGCTGAAGAGACATACCTGGTCCAAGGTCTTGCTCCTTTCCAGGGACAACCTTAGCCAATGACTGGTTGATTCAGGAGTATAGAGGCCTGGCTCCTTTCACCACAACAAAAGGGCCGCTGCCTCAGAGCTCCTCATGAGGCTGGCTGAGGTCACTGTTGAGACTGCGTGGTAGCCCAGCTTCTTCCTCTGCCCAGTTCCATACCCTTCTCTCTCCTTTCCAGGTTCTGATTCCAAGAGCACTTCTCGCTTAACTTCCTGTGTGTTCATCTCTGTCTCAGTGTTGGCTTCAGGGGAACGCACTCTATGACAGGTACAGAAAACGATTTCTCTCCTGTGAGAAAAACGAAAGTGTGCAGCGATGATGCAGGGGTGATGGATGGTAGCTGACATCTGTGGGGCATCTTAGGAACTGGATGGGCTGGAGGACTCAGTCCTCTCTGAAGGGGGAAGCTGCTGCTCAGCCCCAGCTGGTCAGTGCCAAGAACAAGTGGGTCCAGTGTTTCTACATCTTTTAAGGGAAGCTGGAAATTTAGATTTTTTTTTAAATGTGAAATGTCCTGATTAAAAAAAAACAGTGTGTGAGCTAAAAAAAAAAAAACAAACCCCAAACCTGTCCAGGCCACAATGGGTTAATAGCCTTTTAGTTTGCGGCCTCGGGTCCAGGCAGACAGGGCCAAAGGCAGTCTCAGGAAATTCCACGCCCAAATGCCAAGTGGACAAGGCTGACTGTGGGGCAGCACAAGCCTTGGGGACGGCACTTAAGGAACACATGGGTGCCCTGTCCCAGTAAGATTTCTGTGGACAGGCCCAATGGGGAGGGAGTTAGAAACGCCCAGAAAGACTGATGTTCAATGTTCAGCCAAGCCAGTAGGAAGGGACTGTGAGTTAGAAATCAAGAGAAGTGGTAGGAATTAAAGAAAGCACAACTCTTGCTCACCTGAGTTTCAGTTCAAAATTCCCAGTACACAGATTGATGATACTGGAGATATCCAAAAGCTGGAAGCGGCTCCATTTAATGGGTTTCCACTCCAGGGGGTCTAAGTCATTATCTATAAAATATCAGAGTTTATCAGACCTTATCCAGTTAGATTTAATTGCATTAACACCACTCTTCCATTCTACCAAAGGCATATCTAAGATTTTTTTTTTCTAATAACACAAAGAGCTCAAGTCTCGATGAGTTGAAAATAATAAGAGAGAATCTAACTGAATGTGTCCCTGCATGGCACCAAGATCTGGGACATGAAAACTCCAAGTTCATGTTAATGGCATTAAAGAAATGGAAATAAATGGTTTCTTTCTGTTTCCACCACAATTCATCACAGCATCTAGATACTTCTGTAAATGATTAAAAATCAACCTTGGTCCAGCCCTCTGGTTTCAGGCCCTCAAGAAAGGCTGTCCTTGAAAATCTGTGGCAGTTCATTTCAAGTGACACATTTGTGTCAGGCTGACATGTACACATGGATCTCATCACTTCCATCTTCTCCATCAAGGGGAATGTGGAGTAAGGTGATGCTGTCATGGGTCCATCTAAGAGTGCCAATTATAAACTAGATCAGTCCTAATTCACCCTTGTGCTCTAGTGTCAACACAGTGCTCAGCACAGGGAAGGGTTCTCATGAATAGAAACCCCTCGGTCACTGAGACTAGGACCCCAGCTTAGGGTCCTCCTTGATTTCCTCTGTCTTCTTCATCCCCCACCTCCTTTCACTCAGTGATTCCTCCTGACAGATTCCTTGGATCTCCTTCCCCAAGTCTGCTGTTCTGGTTGAGGGTCGTCTCCTCATTCTGCACCTGGACTGCCTCATAACACTCACCCTGCTGCAGGTTATGCCCCCACTTGCATGTGGCTGCCAGCAGGATCTTTCTAGAACACAAAACAGATTTCGTTACTTTCATGCTTAGGAATCTACATGACACTTCATTATTTTCAGGCTGAAGTCCAAACTTCTCAGCAAAGCACTCAGTGTTTTCTGCGCCCAGCTTCACTTCCTGCCACTCACCACCTTCTTCTCCCCACCCTCACATCCCGTGTCACCCTGGACTCCCAGCTGGAGCTGGGAACAGGACTCATCCCCTGAGATGGTAAGGAGCCAGGGCTCTGCAGTCAGACAGACCAGGTGGTGAGTTCTGCTAACCAGGGCAGGTTAATTCTCTTTCTTAAACCTACCATCTCCTTGCCAGTAAGCCAGGATTGACACTTATGCCAGTCCCCACATCAGTACCACTCTCTCCAATTCTACCTGCCATCCAGGTTTGCTGTGAGGATAAAGTGAGATTGTGAAAAACCCTTAGCAAAGTGCCCGCAAACTGGGGTCAATGGTGAATGAACGCTGGCTGGGCAGAGAGGTCTGGAAGCGAGTATGTAAGAGGCTAACAGTGACTGCCCTGGGTGGTGGGACTCTGGGGGACTTTTCTACCTTCCTCATCATATCTTATGTGAGAATATGTTATGATTTCCTACAACACGCAGGTCTTATCAAGACACAGCTAGAAATGATTTCCTCTCTAGAACCTCCCTAACTTGCCTGGATAGAATGAGTCTCCTGTACCTTCTACTTCCATCAGCACTCTGTACCTGTCTGTGACATAGCTGGCATGGCTGGTGATGGCTCATTTGCCCTCCTGCATTCCACACTGAATCCATATTTCTGTGGGTCTCTGTTTCCCCAGGACTCTGTCCAGCACTTGGCATTGAGTGTGTGGTGGGCTGTCAGTGCTGGTTCCTTTGACTTGAATGGAGGCCTCTCTCACTAAGATTCACCCCGGCACTGCATCCCCAGGCTTTGGTATTCACCTATTTAATGTTTATAAGATTTTAGGAAACACACATTTTCAAGAGATACATGTTCTCCCACTGAAAGTCAAGCTGTTCATTGTATGCGGGCAGGTCAGGAGAAAAGAATGCACAGGAAGCCAGGCTTCTCGTGAACCTTGGGAAGTAGCTTCTCTGTCCCTCTCACCTCCCTGGCCCCCTGGGGATTCCCATGTCCAACCAGCTGAGTAAGGACTTTCTGAGCCCCTAAACATGCACAGCCCTGACACCCGGCTGGAGCACCAAGAGCCTGTCAGCCACATGGCTCAGAAGAAAAGGGGGAGAAAAAGAAAGAAAGAAAGAAAGAAAAAAAATAAAATAAAGTTATTAAAATAAAAAAATAAAATAAATATTAAAAAGAAATAAAAATTTAAAAGTAATTTAAAAAAAGAAAAAAAAACAAAGAAAGAAAGAAAGAAGAGAGAACCAAACCAAAAAACAAATCCACCAATGATAACAAGCACTAAAAACTAAGGACAGACAGAACCTTAGGACAAATGGTAAAAGCAAAGCTATAAGCAAAGCTGGCATTTGAGGCTCTTATGCAGATTATTCAGTGAGATAGTCCAAGTTAAAAATAATATAAGTAAGCTCCTCTTTTCCAAAATAGGTTCTCATATTAAAACTTATTTATTTATTCCTAAAGGAATTAAGATAACTTATAAAGAAAAATAAAATAGATAACAGTGGAAACAAAAAATAGATATAAAAGAAGAAAGAAAGAAAAACAAGGCAAAGAGCCAGAGCATTCAAAATGATAAGGGTTCTTAATATTTGGATTTACAGATTATAAAGTTGCTTTCATTAGCGTTTCTAATTATAAACTATCAATCATCAAGATAACTGAAGCTTGTCTTAATGGACAGACTGCTTAGATAATATGTTCTTATAGAAATAGGCTGAAGTTTCTCCATAAAGATTTTCAGATGGGAAGTGTTCATAAGGGCATCAATCCCAATGAATTGTTGGAAAAGACAAATTGATATCTACTTTGGGCACAACTATCCTGCCTAACAAAATGCAGCAAGCTTCTCTTTACTCCTTGTTGGCAAATGCTACTTTAAGTATGGAAACATCTCTCAATTAGAATTTCTCAAAGGATGATCTTTGAGATTCTTCCTACTTGGAAGTGTTGTTCCCACTGCTGTTGGTTGGTGGAAACAGGTATCTCAAGGACAAGCGACCATGTCCATTGTCTCACCAGGCTATCATTGCACCTACCATAGTGTCTGGTATGTAACAGGCCACTAGGAAACACTGTTGGATGTTGGATGAAGGAATGACCCTCATTCCTTGCACACAAAAGGAGCTGGGAATTATCTGTCCCAGCACATGGCTCTCCTCCCTCGCCTGCCCTGAGAGGTCTGATAAGAGCTTTCCCATCAGCCTGAATACATCTGTGCACATCTGTTACTAAGTGCATTAACATGCTTCTCAATTTGCTTTTATCACAAAATGTGGTCCATCAGGCAGATTTCTTATGACATAAGTGCTATTGCCTTAACTTTTGGGGGGAAAAGTCTATTTTTCAAAATACTAAAGACACATCTAGGAAACCACTGTGAGGTTTTAGTTGCTTTAATGAAGAGCCCTCAAACTTTGTGCGTAATGTCCTATAAACTACTGGGCACATCTCGTTGTCAGGGTGAAAACAATCCTACTGTTACACTGCGGTTGATATGGGGTCACTGAAAATGGGTCCAGTTTTCTGTATACTTTAATGAACATTCAACCCTGCAGAGGAAACATCTTCAAATCCCCTTTCTCCCCAACACACGCGTTTGGTCATAACATAAATCGCTGGTCAAGATCACGTCTCTCTACTCACTCCCATCAAATAAAAATAAAAGGTCTGCCTGTAAAAATCATGCTCTCACTGTGAAATATCCATTTGAAGTAAAGAGAGGGTAGAACAGTTTCCACTAGGTGCTGCATTGCATCCTGCAGTCCGTATGTCCACGGGCTCCTAGCAGCTCTCCTTGTGCAATAACACAGGTCTCCTGTAGGTGGCTCTGCCTCCCTATTATCTCCTTCTACCCGAAAGTGGCCACAAATCTTTAAGCTCCAGTCCTAGTTCTATTGGAGCTTGAGCCAGGGGCTCTGAAATGTATACCCAAACCTCACTAGCCTGGATGTTACTGGATGCTGCTCATGCAGAAGAGAAAGCCATTAGACATTTAAATGAGGGGACATTGGGAAAATCCACTGGTGGGCAGCCCTGGTCTAGTCTCAGCAGAGCTGCAGCCATCACTTCAGTCTGGTGATGGGAGTGGACTAGACTCAGGTTCTAAGTGTCGGACCAGTATTTCCAAACGTGTATTTTTCAAGACACGAATTTGGCAAAATTCTCAGTGAAAAAACAAGTAGTTAAATAAATTTGGGTAAGGCTGTATACTGTTCTCTTTGGAGTGTTGTAAAGCAGCATCTTAATATTTTAAAAGCTCTGAAAAGTTCTGCAGGAAAAAAAATCTGTTTAGCTTTGCTTAACTCAGGATTTTATGAACTCAGGACCTAAAATATCAAGTAGAGCCACGTTCTGTGGAATGCATTCCTGGAGGTGACTGACATCTACAGTGATTCTGGGGGTGAGAACCCGGGGCCTCTGCACTTTTCTGGGGTAGAAGGAGGGTGCCGCAAAGGCGCTCACCTTTGGCAACTCTGCCAAGCAACCAGCTCTCATGAGAGGGGATGTGTGTGTGGACTGCCCAACACATACTATGGAAACTGCCAATCCTCCAATTGGGAAAGGGGAAATCCCATTTATTGGGCGCTTTATCTGTGCCAGACGCTGGGCTAGATTCTTTTTATGCACAATGAATGTATTCTTCCTGGCATCTCCTGAGTAGACAGAATCTCCACTTCACAGGAAAGAAGACTGATGAGCAGGGAGGCAGGGTCACCTGCTGAGTTTGCATGTAAGCAAGTGGCAGAGCCAAGACTGAAACCGGCTGGCCTCAAATGCCCTTACTTTGTATTTTGTTTTGTTTTTAAGACATTATACCAGTGACTTATTGAGAGTATTTTAGTGAGGAGGTAATTTGGATTGATTTAACTTCAACAGTCCATGAAGATGTAGAGGAAAGAGTGGACATAACATAAGAGACCCAGGTAAGAATCCCAGGGTTACCACTTCCTGGCTGGGTGGCCCTGGGCACAAGTTATTTAACCTCTTTGAGCTCCAATTACCTCTCTCCTAAAATAAGAATTATTTATGAAGAATTAAATTAGAACTAAGGGTATGGGCTAAATACATCTGTACTTAGCTCCAAAATGTCTGTGTAGTCCCGTGAGCCAGCACTTGCCGTCCCCACCAGCCACAGGCAAGCGGTGGCTGCTCACATTCTGCCCAGAGCTCTGAAGCATTAGGCCTGAAGGGCCAGCAGTGGGGCAACACAACTCAGGTTGTCTCTTCTACACCTCTCTAGGGTGTCGGAGCCTTGGATGTTAGCCAGCACCAGGTCAGAGAATAGACCCGAAGCAAGGTCCCAGTTATCAGAAGTCAAAGCTAAATTTAGGATGCAACTGTGAAAATGAATACTCAACAGGCTCTGTGAAGTAGGGAGGTGAGTAATTATCTGGCAAATTTGATTACTGTAGACAGGCCACGCTGATAATTTGCCCAGTTCTCAGCCAAATAACCCCTCCCTCTCCCCCAATATTTTTCTTCTCTGAACCATCTTGGTCCTCTCCCCTGTGATCCTTTTCATGTTTTACCCTTAGTTGTATGGGTTTTCTTTTGTGGGAATTATTATTTCTCTTCCCTGAGACCTAAGATTGCAAACTGGTGACCTTGGGATGCCATTCAGCCCTCAGAATGTTCCATTTGGCCAGGTTAAAAAAATCGAGGTTTCATTAGAAAATTTAGAGATTTCATGCAAAAATTTAGATTTACCTATCATATGATTCAGCAGTTCCACTCCTGGGTATGTATCTGAAGAAAATGAAAACACTAATTCAAAAGGATACACGCACCCCAATGTTCCTAGCAGCAGTATTTACGATTGCCAAGATGTGAAAGCAACCTAAGTGTCCATCAACAGAGGAATGGATAAAGAAGATGTGGTATATATGTACAACGGAATACTACTCAGCCGTAAGAAAGAATGAAATAATGCCATTTGCAACAACATGGACGGACTTGGAAGGTATGCTAAGTGAAATAAGTCAGACAGAGAAAGACAAATACTGTATGATATCACTTCTATGTGGAATTTGAAAAATAAAACAAACTAGTGAATATAACAAAAAGAAACAGACTCACAGATATAGAGAACAAACTAGTGGTGCTCAGTGGGGAGATGGAAGGGGGAGGGGAATAAGTGGTACAAACTATTGTGTATAAAATAAATAAGCTACAAGGATATATTGTACAGCACAGGGAATATTGCTAATATTTTATAGTAACTTTAAATGGAGTATAATCTTTAAAAATATTGAATCAATATGCTATATACCTGAGACTAATATAATATTGTGAAATCAACTATACTTCAATAAAAAAATTTAGATTTCTGTTTCATCTTGAAAAACTAGTAAGATGGAGCTACACAAGGCCCAGGTTCCCCCATGGCCTACCTGAGAAGGGACAGGTAGCTGCTGCCCCTTCTCAGTGTACCCAGTTTCTTCCTGTCCCACCAAGCCCACCCCAAAGTTCCCACACCAACTGGAACTTGTTAGAAATGTAAAAATCTCAGGCCCTACCCCCCAGACCTATTAATACAGAATCTCTTTGTGGGGAGGCCTAGAAATTTGTGTCTGAAACATCCTCCAGGTAATTCTGATCCAGGCCCAAGTTTGAGATCCACGTGTATAGAGAGATCCCTGAATGATACTCAGCAGTCATGGTTTTGCTTCAGCTTTGGCATCAGACTCTAGTTAAAACTTGGTCTGATTCGTTCAGCCAGGCATCTAATGCACAGATTTACGGAGCACTAATATGTAACAAGCACTGTGCTAGTTGCTGCTGATACAGAGGTGACCAAGACAGACAGTGTCTTGCTCTCACAGAGCACGTAGTCCAGTGAGGAACAGAGACAGAGACCTCAGTTTGGTGACCTGTGCTTATTACTGGGCTCGGTCAGCAGTTTTCAAGATGACCAGTCTCGAGCTCTGCAGAAGGAGGAGGTAGAGAAGGAGGCTAGGGAGGGGCTAGGTCTCACCTTTGGATTAACCTGAGCGTCTCTGTTTTTACCTCTTTTACATTTTAGATTTCCAAATAAGACTGAATTGGAGGGGAAAGGGTGCTGCTGTTAAATACATTGAATGCTACTAGACTAGGCAATCATTTAGGTAGCTTCAGGTCTAAAATGCTAAGAAACACATTGGAGCACTAGCAAAAGTTTTTTTTTTTAGGTGAAGGGCGTGAATAAGCATCCTAAAAGACACAGCCTACATCACACCCATTAGGATGGCTATTATCAGAAAACAACAGAAAACTGTGAGTGTTGGTGAGGCTGTACAGAAACTGGAACTCTTTGTGTATTGCTGGTGAGAATGTAAAATGTGGAATGTAAAACTGTGGAAAACAATATTATGGCTCCTCAAAACATGAAACATAGAATTACCAAATGATCCAGAAATTCAACTTCTGGGTTATACTCGAAAGACTAGAAAGCAGGGACTCAAATATTTTGTACACCAATATTGTTAGCAGCATTACAATAGCCAAAAGGTGGAAGCAACCCAAATGTCCACTGATGGATGAACGGGTAAATAAAATGTGGAATATACATACAATGGAATATTTTTCAGCCTTAAAAGGGTAGGAAATTCTGACATGTGCTACAACATAGTTGAACCCTGAGGACATTATGCTCTGTGAAATAAGCCAGTCACAAAAGGAAAAATATTGTATGATTCTACTTACATGAGGTACCTAGAGTACCTCAAATTCATAGAGACAGAAAGTAGAAGAGAAGTTATCAGGGGCAGGGGGGAGAGAGGAATGAGAATTTAGGGTTTAATGGGTACAGAGTTTCAGTTTGGGGTGATGATAAAGTTCTGGAGATGGATGGTGGTGATGACTGCACAATGATGTGAATGTATGCAATGCTACTGACCTGTACACTTAAAAATGGTTAAGATGGTAACATTTATGTAACTTTTTCCACAATAAAAAGAAACTCATCCTACAATTTGCCTATAATATGGCCACCCCACTCTCTCCTCCCTTCATTTTGTCTTCATTCAAGTTTTTTGCTGTTGTTGTTGTTGTTGCTGCTGCTGTTTTGAATAATTTACCACTGGAAGGTCAATGCAAACGCAACAATCTAACTCACTGGGTGGAGGTGGCAAAATACTCCAGGTAGTGGCTGAGAACTGTAGCTGGCATGGGTCACTGGAAAAGGTCCATGTCACTGCCCGAGCTGGTCCTGCTGAACTTGAGGGGAGGATGGGTACGATCTGGAAGACAAAATACCAACGATAATAATTGTAAACACTCCTAGGAGATCCAGGCAATTGTAATCTTCTAGAGCCTCAGGTATTTTCTCATACAAGGTGGAGAGAACTGCTTCATGGCTCAGTAATCTCAGACACACGATGGTTTGACTCCTTTAGCCCAGTGGTCCTCACACTTTGGTGTGCTTCAAGTTTATCTGGAGGGCTTTGTTAAAACACAGATTGCTGGCTCCTTCCCCCCAGAGTTTCTGATTTAGTAGGTCCTAAGAATCTGTATTCCCAGGCGATGCTAATGTCAGTCTGGGACCACACTTTGAGAACCACTGCTTTAGGCAGCTTAGTTTTCAGCTGAGAAGGAATGAAACATAGGTGGGAGGGAAAAGCTGACAGGGAGGGTGATGGATGTGCATGGTGCAATGGGGGGCAGGGAGGGTAAGGATGAAATCAGCTCAACTTGGTTTCTAGTGTCATTTCCAGCACCTTTGCTGTGGTTTGAGGGTAAGTAACTTAATTTCCTCTTGTTTAAAATGCAGAACTTTCGTGAGGATTAGAAGATCTGTGTGTGTAACTCCTGGCACCATGCTCACTTAAAGGTATCTACCATTTTGTTATGTTACCCTGGTGGGGAGCTTTGGGGACAACATGAGCATGTGAGGGCCTGACGGCAGGGGCACCCAGAAGGGGAAAGGAAGCATTGGAAGGGGACAGGGAGAGGGGAGCAAAAACCTATCCACAGTTTTGCATGGGCCTGGCTTCATTCCAAGCTCAATAGGTTTTGAATCCCCAGAAAAGCTGGCAATTGGACTCTTAAAGATGTCCATCTAACCACAAACGAGTCCCACTTGCTCTAAATCATCTTTAACGCTTCAGCTGGCCAGAGCACACCATGAGTCATTCACGAGCGTGCTGAAATCTGGAGACTTCCCTAAAGGCCCCAGAGGTACAACCTCTCAGACCCAAGGTGCTCTCAGCTGATTGAATATGATGGGAGCTGTGTTACAATATGTCACCCGGCCCCCTATCATTCACCCAGTCACCATCTCCTCAGTCACCACTGGTCAGTGTCACTGTCATGAATTAGCACTTCTCATCGGCTTGGACATCAAGGGGTGAGTCTGAGGTCCCTTTCCTGGCCTGGTTTCCAAAGGAAAGCTGAACACCAGCCTCAGGCCTGTGTTGACACAGAGTCTGGTGAAATGTATTTTCATCAGGGCTACACAACAGGCTTCCGGCTGGTTTGGGGAGCCACCTAACTGACAGTGCCTTGTTCTGCTCCGCCGCCATGGCGACAAGGGGACATGCTGATGGATCAGGGACGATGTTGTTGACTGACATGGCCATGCACACGTCACCAGCAAGTTCTTAAAAGCAGAAATGCTCACAGGTATTAGATCCCTGTCATTGTATTAAGACTCATTTATTTTTAGCATTTTCTCTAAGGAAAAAAATGTGGATGGTAACAACAATAATACAACAGCATCCAACCATTTAGATTGTGAAGTGACAAAACCAAGGTCAGCTTTACTGGGGGAAGGAAAATGAACAGCTCCACCGAAGGGTGCAGCCCCAGCCCCAGAGGTCTCCTTCTTGAGCGTTTAAACTGTTTATAGAGAGAATCCAGGTAAACGGGCCCTAGTGCGGCAGTGCTGAGGAGGCTCACAGAGGAGTCTGCTGGGGAAACTTTTGGTTTCAGTGTTTGTGATAGGGCCGTTGTTGCAATGTGTGCTTGCAGAAAGCTGAAAGGAAGTGGTCTGGGAAACACTTTTCTCCAGCCTGCCATTTCCCAGACTGTTCTGCAGGAAAGCAGCTCCCGAAGATGTTAGCAGAAGCACCATGCAAAAGTGATTTGAAAAGTTTGGGAAACATTTCCCTCTCGACCTGTGGTCAGCAGACTTGCTGCACAAAGTCAAGTCAGGAAAGAGACACATTTCCAGGCTCCATTTTAAAAAAAGGAAAAAGATGTTTTAAATCAGGAAGTACAAAATTTGGAACTGTGCTTAGGTGCTCTTTCATTGTCCTCCTCTCTGAGGTGGGGACAGAGGCCTTTTGCTCTTCTTCATGGGGTTGGTAAATTTCTTGCTCCCTTGGTCTGGTTTGCTCCATATGCCCAGCATCTGGAGTCCCACAGGGGCCCTCCCCAGAGGCAGTCTGTGTTCAGAATTTGACCTTGGGACAGCTACCTATCCTTGGCTGGAGGTGACCCAGGGGAGGAAGCAGAGCTGGCCAGAATGTGACCAGGGAGGCCTTTCTAGGACACAATGTGAGCAAGGGAATCAACCTCATTTAATTTAGTTTCTTGCTCCTGAAGTTTCACCAGGGAACAGATCATAAAGCTGGGTGACCATCATGTGCTTATCTCTCTCTATCAGACTGTAAATTCCTTAAGAGCCTTGCCTTGTGCCTGGTGCATGCTATGTATGTTTTATGCATACTTGACAATAATGCATATTCTCTAAAGGCTGGGCATAGTTAATATACCGTCAAGTTGTTCATTAACATGTTTTTTATTTGTTTGCTGATTTCTATCTATTTATTCTATTTATTATTTGCTGATTTTTTTGCTCTGCTTATTCTACTTGTTTCTGTGATAACTGTCCTAAAATCTTTTACCAGTGCAGTGGATTTGACATATTCTTTCTGTAGTTGTCAATTTTTGCTTTGTATGACCCAAGACTATGTTATTACAACCATACAGTTCAAGATGGTTACCTTTTTCTAGCAGAATTGTTCCTTTGATCATTACGTAATAGCCACTTTCATCCCTGATGATGGCTTTTGCCTAAAGGTGCCGTTGATGTTTTCATGTCACAACCCACCTGCTTTCCCAGATGCATCTTCTCCTTCAGGACTAGCAGCACCTGGGCTTGCCAGTTCGTGCTTTATGGAACTCTACTCTCCCTTGACCACTAATGTTACATTCTCCTGGTTTTCTTTCTAAGCTTGTTTATTAAAAAAAAGATATGGATGGCGACGACCAAAGTATCAAATACCTTCATTTAAAATCAGACCAATCTGTTTGTATTTCCTTTGAAAATTAGCTCTCTCTGAATAAACTACCACCTTCTCACTGTTCTTCACCTGCCAGCTCCTGCTCACCCTTCCGTTCTCAGTGTAGGCATCACCTCCTCCAGGAATCCATCCATCCCTCACCCCCATTACAGCACACACACTGGTTAGGAGGCTCTTCTGTGTCCTTTCTGGCTTTGTGTGCAGCCCATCATCTTGAATCCTTTACATTCTGAATGCCATCTGGTCACCTGTCTTCTGAATGTACCACATCAACTTCTCTGTTCTATTACACTTCCGGTCCGGCATGAAGCTTATATTCTGTAAATGCGGTTGAACTCAACAGACAGCTTTTCCTAGCCTCACTTTGGGTACTTCTAAAACTTCAGTTTTCTCCTGAGTTTCCTCGCTCAAACCCTTCACACCTCCTTGGCTTCAACTCACACCTCTAGACTGATGACTTCCTATGTCTGTGCCTTGAATCCTGTCCTCCCTCTGAGCTCTATAGCATATTTCAGAAGCTTTGACAAAATCCCACTTGCCAGTCAGCTATCAAATGCACACTGTCTCAAACCACACACATCCTCATTCTCCACGAACCTTTTCCTTCTCTCAGTGTCTTTATATTTTTCCTGAAGTCCCTCTCAGTTTTGAAGTTATTCGTTCTCATCTTTAGCAGCTGCCTTATTTTAACCTGTGCCCAACCATGCACTAAGCTCTGCTGACTTCTCCTTTAAATCTTAGTTTTGTCTGTCCCTATTTCTCTCTTCTTACTCCCTGACCCTGCTCCAGGCATTCATCCTTCACACTTGGAATATGCACTACCCTGACCTGAACCCCACTCTCCAGGCTGCTTTCATGGGCCCTTTTCCCAGCTGTACTCCGTCCTCACCTCTCAGCCTCTTTTTCACTTCTCCCCAGTGCTGTGTTCTGCACAATCAGGCTGGTTTTCCTGCCAACCAGAACCCTCTTTCTCTCCTCTGGGTTTCTTTCCTTTACTTGAACTTCCTTGTCACACCTCTTCATTGCCACAGATTATTTGATGGGTGTGGGCACTGACCAATCATAATAGACACCACCATGGCAGGGTCGGGTATAGACCAATCAGAACTGACGTCAGTCACACACAAAGGGCGCTGCTCAGTATCAGCTTTGCTGTCTTCTAGACAAAACCTCCTTGGCCTTCAAGATCCCCGTCTGATCTTATCAGTGGCACGGATCAACCCTGGTTGCTTGGGCTTCACTCTTCTCTCTCCTCCTCTGAGTCACACTCCTCACATATAATTAGAGTTCTTTGACGCTTGCTAGAGCTTTGTGTGATCTCTTCTTTATTTCTTCAAACAGACTAGGAGCTCCTTGGGGCAGAGACCATGCTTGACACCAGTGGGTCTCGAAGTGTGGTACCTGAGAACAGCAGGGTCAGAGTCACCTGGGAACTTAGAAATGCAAATTTTCTGGCCCTACTCCGGACATAATTGAATCAGAAACTCTGGGAGTGGGGCCCAGTAATGGTGTTTTAATCACCCTCCAGATGATTCTGACGCACACTAAATGTGGGAACCACCTTGTTATGTAATGTGGGATGACTGACTGAAAGTCTTCATGGTAGGATCTCAATAAAGATTTATCTGCTAATTAAATGTTTATTCCGTCTTTGCATCCTGCAGGGTGCATGGCATTAATTATGTGTAGCACAGACACCTGCGTTTGTATTCAACAAACATTTAGTAATCACTTGGTATATGACAGATTTGGGGCTAGGGACATTTATGTCTCTGATGACTAACAATATTTATGGAATGTGTAATTTGAGCTCTGTTCTAGAGGAGGAATTAAACAAAATATTATTATTCATTGATTGACATTTTAATATCTTTGAAATTAAGATGTATTTTATAACCGATAGCATGTCATAGTTTAATGATGTGTCCTATAATTAGTAGTGTCTTAGATGCAATAAAGTTCAGCGGAAAACGTGTGGTCCTTTCCATTTTGGATAAAATTGAGTGTGTGTGGGTTTATCCACTGCCCCCTTGTATTTACTTGTAACAAACATAACTGTTTAACACTGAACTCTGGGTTCACAGGGGCAAAAATGTGAAATATTCTGGGCCTTTAAGATTCTCCTTGGACATATGAGAGGCACTTTTAGAAGAGGACAAAGAGTAATAATTTACATTCTCCATTTGCCAAAGGGATAACACAGATCCAACCTCCTCGACTTCATTGTCTACTCCTTAGGAATTTCGAAACATACAAAGAAAAATGTGAAGTTGGTTTCACCTTTCCAAACAGTGGCCTGAATCTCACCATGCTTAGTCAACACTTAGAAAAATAACAAGTTTATTTGGCTAGGATTTAAAATAGCAGCTCTGATGATCTGTTATACATTTGCCACTTTGGTTATTTCTCTTTTGAGGCAAGCACATAAATGTGCATAGTGTGTTTGTAACAGCGGAAAGGAGAAAGGATCCATTTGAAGCTCCACCATCCCCACTGCACAATAGGCCCCCAATAGGAAAAGAAGGGCGTGGCTTTCTGAGTGGCAGTCTTAGTTTTGGCAAACATGGGTTTAGGCACAGCACATTCAAGTCTTCTAGTATTTTCTGACCAAGGTTAGAAAAAAATGGTAAATGGGGTTTATTCTGAAATGGGGTTTGGGGTTGGAATGCATAACTCTAAACACATCATTCTCCTCTGTAAACACCATCGATCAACAGTTCCCTTGCTTGCTGGTTTACATACAAACCCTAGCATTTCAGGACTCCACACCGCAACACGCCCACCTTCTGTTTCATCATTTTACACCTCTCCTTCACTGACCTTATTTCTCAACCAAGCTCGGCAAGCTGGGATATCTCAGCTATGCCTTACCTTTTCCTGACTGTATGGTTTGCAAGAAAATCCCATATCTCTTGCTATTACAATTCTATCTATCCTTGGACGACCTTATCTCAGGTATCAAACACCTTTTCTCGTGGAGCCTCCCCTGTTTTCTCCAACTGACCCAATCTGTCTATCATTTGATCTTCTCTAACATTTTTTGGCCTTCTATATTTTACCGCTTTCTTATTAAACTTCCCATAATAGCACAGTGCTTCTTGAAGTGTCGTCAATGCCATTTATATTAGAACCCCCTGGAGCCCATTCCAAAGCCACTGAACCAGGATCTGCAGGATGGGACTCAGGAATATGCATATTTAATAAGCTTTCTAGTGATTCCACTGCTTTTTGAGGATTATTGGTGTGGTGGAAAAGGCTCCCCCACCTTTTTTGTAAGTTATAGAAAATATCACACATATTCAAAAACAGAATGGATAAAAGGATGTATCTTCATGAGCCTAACGCTCAAGTTTAGCAACGATGATAACAGGGCTAATCCTGCTTCACCTACACCCTCCTCCACCTTCCCTATAGCCCCTTGGATTATTTTGAGAAAATATCAGTTATTACATAATTTCATCTATAAATGTTTCTTAATGTAATCTAAAAGATAAGGACCATTTTACTTTAAATCATAACCACAACAGCATTACCACTCCTGAAAAATCACTAATTCCTTGGTGTGGTAGGCAGAATAATGCCTCCCTCACTCCTACCCCACTCCCCGCAAGATGTCCATAGTCTAATCCTGGGAAACTGAATACACAGCAAAAGGGGCTTTGCAGATGTAATTAAGGTTAGGAGCCTAAACATAGGGAGATTTTTCTGGATTATTTGGGTGGGCCCAATCTGATCATGTTAGCCCTTAAAAGTAGGCAGCTCTCTCCAGCTGGAAGAGGAGGAGGAAGGCAGAAGAAAGATGAGCAGAAGGGAAATCTGAGGAGATTCCGAGTGTGGGAAGAGTTTGGCAAGTTGTTGCTGGCTCTGAGATGGAGGCACCGTGAGCAAGGACCAGAGAGAGGTCCCTAAGAGCTAAGGATGGCTTCTGGTTAACGGCTAACAGGAAATGGAGATCTCAGTCCTACAGCACAAGAAACCGATTCAGTCAACAAGCTGAGTAGCTTGAAACCAGACTCTTCCCCAGAGCCTCCGTAAAGGCTCGGCTGATGCCTTGATTTTGGCCTTGTGAGACTCTAAGACCGCCAGCCCAGACATGGTGTACCTGGATTCTGACCTGGAGAATTGTGAGATAATAAATGGGAGCTGCTTTAAGCTGCTAAATTTGTGGTAATTTGTTACGGCAGTGATAGAAGACTAATATACCTGGTATCATTGAATATCCAATCAGTATTTAAATTCTCCCATTGTTTAAAAAATGCTTTTATAGAGTTGGTTTGTTTGAATTGGGATCTAAGCAAGGTTTACACATTTCATTTGGTTACTATGTTTCTTAAGCCTCTTTTAGTCCATAAGTCCCCCCTTCCTCTTTTTTTCCTCTCTAGCCATTCATTTGTGTAAGAAACCAGGTCATTTTGAACTGAAGAATTTCACATAGTTTGGACTTTCCCATTTACAAATATGGTGTAGTTTAACTTGTTCCTCTATCCCCTGTTTTTTCCCCACAGGCTGATGGTAAATCTAGTGGCTTGGTCAGATTCAGGCCTGGTTTTTTTGACAACAGGTTGTGTATACATCTTCCTGTTGTATCACATTGGGATCCTGCTTAGGGATATAACTCCCCCTTGGGTTTTTTACCTAATGAGTTTCTCAGTCGTTGATGATTACAACCTAGAACTATTTCTGCATTAGTGGTTGCAGAGTGATGATATTCTAAATTTATCATTCCTCTTTCACTTATTAGCTGGAATCTTCCAAAACACACCAACTATTTTGTTAATCCAAGGTACAGTTCATGCAGGAAAGTCAGGATAGCTGCTTGATTCTGAAAAGGTTTTGAAGACCAGTCTGTGCTCTAATCCTGCGTCTGTTATGTAGTGGCTAGTTTGCCTTGTGCAAAATATTGTACCCCTCTGAGCCTCAGGTTCATTATTATAAAATGGAGACAGCATTGCAGGTTTATTACAAGAATTCAATAAATGAACTTATGTAAAAGCACTGTGCCTGTTACAGAGAAGTGCTCATCAAATATCTGTAATTACGGGAAAGTCCTCCTACGATGGCCCTACGATTGGGCCCCATGCACATCTCCGACAATGCAGCTTCAGCTTGCTATCCAGAGCCTGCTCTGGAAAATGACATCTGCCTCTTTCGGGGGGTGGGGTGGGGATTGTTCCTGGTGTGTTTGCAACTCCAAGGCTGCCCTTCCTCCCTGGGGTCCTCAAGGCCCTTTCACAGCCCCTTGGAGCAGCAGCTGTGACTACGAATGGCCTCACCCCAGCTTCTCAGGGGCTTCTTGTGGATGTTTCCCCAGGGTTTACAGTTTGTGGTCGAGTTCATGTCTCACTGCCAACATTTTCAGCAGGGAGAGTGGGGAGCAGTGCAGGTGGTGGGGTTAGGAGAGGGTAGCTTGATTCTCCTCCCAACTTGGCTGTTAGCTGGCTGTGTGGCAAGCTACTGGAACACGGCCCCAAACCAAGGGGAGGGGGTCTCTGAGGCCCCTTCCAGTTTGAACCTGTTTTCACTGGAGTGCTACAAGCTATGCAAGCGGAGCTGGGAGGGTTTCGCCCGCCTCTGTGACTTCCCTCAGCCTGAACCAGTAGAATGTCCTCCAATCTCAGGACTCTCAAACAAGAGTTGTCCTCCCTCCAGCCTGGCTGGGCTGAGTGACCGTCTCTCTAACTGGCTGTGACCCTCTCAGGCCTGTTCTGCATAATCAGAATAAATTGGAGGCTAAAATATTTGTCCAGGCAATTCTGATCAAAAACGTCCCTTGCTTTGATCTTTCAGTCAAAACAAGGTATTCTCCCTGAATTCTGAAGACATTAACCTTGAGCACTTATTCTGCTGGGAAGGCAGGCTTCTCAGGGCTCATTAAGGTCCTTTCTCAGCCGCTCAGCCCTGACCAGGCCCAGGGCTTTGTGCTTTGCCCCCGTAATGTAAATACTTATTGGCAAGTGTAGAGTTTGGTCTGGAAACCCAGTCCTCAGTGGTGCCAACGGCTACCTGCCTTTTGTCTGTGCTTTCAGGATTTGGGTTGAGTAGCCCCAGAAGGGGACAGCTGGAGCATGAGGGCACCAAAGGGAGGGGCAGGACCTGAGTGGTAACACTCTTCGGGAGAGATTATGGGGATGGAGCAATCTTTCTTTCCGTTTATCTGCAAAGAGAATTGGTTCAGGCGTTTCAGCAGTTAGCACTGTTAGGTAAAGGGCTGGTCTCTGCTGGCTGTGCTAACCACAGGAAGCCTACCTTCCTCCCTGCTCTTTCCCTCAGGCTGAATGGGGAATCCCTCAAAACTGTGATTGTAAAATTGGGGGTATGGGCATATGCTAAATCATCTTTCCTGCTTATACCACAGGGCAATGACAGAGCACTAAAGACCAATAGATTGGTTTTTATTATGAGTGTTTTAGATAATCTTACTAGTTGTCTCAGGGGTGGCTGGAGAGGACATCTGTTGTATTTTGTTGGCCAGGAGTCCTTTCATTTGGACTGGCTGCATTGTCCTGCGATGCACGGAGCTGCTAATTACTGCAACCACCTCCATCCACCCTTATTCTAGTCATGGGGGTGGGGACATGACCCAGTCAGGCCAATTGTTATCCCATCCTCTGGGCCCGTGATTGGTCCTGAGATGGCAGTGACCCCATCCAGGCCTATCAGAGCCCTTTGGTGTGTTTCTGAGGCTCTCAGTTTCCATGGTCTGCTGAGATGATCTGATATAAGCTCAAGCTACCTGCAGCCATGCTCCTTTCCCCATTACTTCCACCATATGGAGGAGCTATCTGTTGTAGGAGAGATTAGTAAGTACTCAATGAGAAGCTGAACCAAAATATGGAAATGTATCACTAGGCTAGTTTTACCAATGAACTTCCCCAGTTACGTGAGTTGAGTTTCCTGGGTTTGTATCACTTGAAAACAAATGAGTTTGGGCTCAGACAGGGATTACAAGTCCAGACTGGGATTCAAATTCCAGTCTGCCACTCACTAGCTGTGTGAACTCGGGCAACTTGCTTAACTTCTCTGAACCTGTTTCCTTATCTGTAAATGAGGAAAATGATATCTACCTCACAGGATTATTATGAATATTGAATGAGGTAATATACATTAAGTGCTCAGTTCAGCAGCTGGCAAACAGTAGGCACTCAAGAAATTTTTATTAAGTACATAAAATAATATTGATATTTGTTGAATTAATCTAAGGAAAGTTTTAATTCTTAGATAAACTTTTACTTCTCAACATAGGTCACAGGTACTACTGGAGGTGCATAGTGGTGGGCCACAGGCACCAGCAACCACAGAATAAACACACAGCTCTTCTTAGATCAGCAATTAATTCTATATATTTTTATATTAAAAGAAAATGGGTGTATTATGGAATAGAAAATAAAAGTAACTTGACTCTTTAAGTTAAAAGAGAAGAATTCAGGGGAACTCCTTGCATGTACAAGGGACATTGTCCTCTTCCATTAAGTGTGCTCTGAGGACAGGGTTTGCGACACAACACACTGAAGAGGAACAGCACAGTCCTGGGTGCCGGAGGTGGTGGCCCAGCCTGCCTCTGGCTCCCTCTGCCTCTGTGAGGCCTGGGCAAGCCGTTCTAACCTCTCTCACATTTTTTTTCTCATCCAAAAATGAGTTTGTTTGTCCTAAAAAGTTTCTTTAAGAGTCTAATATTCCATCTTTGCCATGTGAGTTAGTGAATTCCTTGTCAAGTAGAAATGTTGAAAAGGGGACTGAATGGATTAATTTATTAGTACAGGGTTTATCTAGTTTAATTTCAGGTCCAATTCTATGATTCTATTCTGAACCTTAACCACCTACAGTGTAATAATTTATGACTGGCATGGACATTTTCTAGAAGTGTGGTACACCTAAGTTTTTATAGTAGTAGTTGAAAAGTATTCATTCAGTGTTGATTTTAATACAAATCAAATCTGTAATAATACTATCATAATGCATATATATCATAATACTATATCATAAAATCAATAATCAAGGGGCTTCCCTGGTGGTACAGTGGTTAAGAATCCACCTGCTAATGCAGGGGACATGGGTTCAAGCCCTGGTCCGGGAAGTTCCCACATGCCGCAGAGCAACTAAGCCTGTGTGCCACAACTACTGAGCCTGAGCTCTAAAGCCCACGAGCCAGAACTACTGAGCTCATATGCCACAACTACTGAAGCCCACATGCCTAGAGCCCAAGCTCCGCAACAAGAGAAGCCACCGCAGTGAGAAGCCCGTGCACCGCAACTAAGAGTACCCTCCTCTCCCTTCAACTAGAGAAAGCCCACGCCCAGCAACGAAGACCCAACACAGCCAAAAAACTAAATTAATAAAAATATGTAAAAAAATAAATAAAATCAATAATCAAATAGTGATTTTAATATTTTAATACTGACCATATGGGTATATGGCAATAGGTTTAAAGCCAAAGGGAAGTTGGCTGGGTATAAACCCAAGCAGGGTAGCCCTCTGGACATTTGTAGGGAGGAGATGAAGGGTTTTTTTTAAACATAGAGGTCAACATAAAACTTTGCTTTGCCTGGCAGTGTTGGAAGGAGAGAAGGGGGCTGGGACAGAGACATTTAATGTTTGCCAAATACCCCTGGTTCCTGGACCTGGTGTCTGTGAGGCACTCTGTGTGGTCCTCCCTCCATCCTTTTCAGCAGGAGGAGAGACCCTGTTGGGAGTGATGGAGAGGAGATTACAGGCTGTGGTGTGGCAATAGGATGGATGGGAGGACCAGCCTCCTGGAGGACCCAGAGCACCAGGACCGTGCAGGATGCTCAGGGAGAGCAGCTTGGGAGGAACACAAGGCTTCACCCATGTTGTCATTTAAGAGTGTGTGAGGTGGACTTAGGAGGCATCAGGATGACTTTTTCATTACAAAGATAACTGTAATGTCTTTGGTAACTTGGAAAATGGTTTAATCCAGGACCGAACATGATTTTTCTTTTCTCCTAATTAATTTATTTTCTGCCAAAGAAATTGACTGTGTCCCTTTAAGTAGCACCAACCCCAGAGCAAGGTGCCCCTGGAGGATACCATGGGATCAATTTTTCAGCCAGGGACAGTGCAGCTTGGCTGTAGGGCTTAAGGCTTTTAATTTGCTTATACATAGAGTGGCTTGAGCTCTATACATCACCAAATCAATGCAAATCAGTTTACTTGAAGCTGGTTCAATTTTAAAAGAATTTCATTAACCAGCAATAAAAGGCCTGGTTTAATATAATTACTATAGGATCCCAAGCTCATCAGGAAGGATTCCTTTTCTATAATGATCTTAACATTTATATTATGGCATTTTCTAAGGAAAAAAAAGGGAAACAAAAAAGCATACTAGAGGAAGATGTTGAAAATAATACTTTTTCTTATGAAATTCAGTGTTGGAACTACCATTAAACCAACTTTTCCCCCATATGGCAAGGGCCTCGAGGTGGGGGAGAGGTGGGGAGGAAACATATTTACGTAAACATTTGTGTGTGGATGTCTACAGGCACATACCCTTAGACACATGTTTGATGCATTATCTAATCCGCACAGAACTGTAACCACTTAAAGGCGGAAGAGACCTTAGTGGCATTTAACACAATCGCTTAATTTTACAGAAGAAGAAACTGACTCTCAGAGACCATAAAGAGTGATCAAAAGTCAGCCATCTGGTTAGCAGCGACGAGGGCCTGGAAATGAGGTCTTTGCTTTCCCCACTGGTGTTGAACCCTGAAATCCCTTGCCCCTCTCACAGCAGGTGGGGAGATGTATGGTGGGAAGTCACCTCCCTGGAAGTGCTTTTAATAACAAAGAAGGAAATCCTGCCATTTGCAACTACATGGATGAAGTTTGAAGACATTCTACTAAGTGAAATAAGCCAATCACAGAAGGACAAACACCGTGATTCTGTGTATCGGGAGGTATCTAAAGTAGTCAAATTCATAGAATCAAAGTGAGGAATGCCAGGAGGGGGAAACGAGGGGTTTAATCAACTGGCATAAAGTTTCACTTAAGCAAGGTGAATAAGTCCTAGAGGTCAGCTTGCAACACTGTACCTAGAGCTAACAATACTGCATTGTACACTTGTAATTTTGTTAAGAGGACAGAGCTCATGTTAAGTGTCCTTACCATAATAAAAGATCATTAAAAGTAAATTGTAAAGGTCCACTTGGAGGTAAGGCATTTATATTTTTATATGGAGAGGATAGCCATCACCTTTGATGACTTGGAAAAAGGTTTAGTCTAACATGGAATCTGGTTTTTCTTTTCCCCTAATTAATTTATTTTCTGCCAAATAAATTGAATGTGTGCCTTTAAACAGCACAATTCCCAAAGCAAGGTGCCCCTGGAGGGAAGCGTTAAAGAGGGACCTTGTACTCCATGTCACCAAGATTTCACCCCTGTGCCCATTCCCTGTACTAACTCTATCTTCTCCTGGAAGAGTGTTAATCTGATTTGTCTTGAGACCTGCGTTCCCTCTGGGTCTTGAGTGACTAGTGGGTGGGGCTGGTGAGCTTGAAGGTGGGTACCCTGCACCATGCTCCCCCATGACCACATCGGAGGTCTTACTCCCACGTCCTATGCTAACTTGCATTCCCTGGCAGGCCCAAGCCAGTTCTCCTCTTCTTCCTCCTCTGCTGACCATATAACTTGGTAGATAAGGCAGGCCCGGGATCCATTCTGCAGCTCATTCACCTTAGAGTCAGAGGACAGAGAATGGGAACCCAAGGAAGGACCTTGAGCCTTAGCTCAAGTTTTAATTCAACTTTCATCAAAGAGCCTACGTTAGGGGGCTATCTAGATGTCACCTAGGTACTCATAAAACAGTTCTTTTGTTTTCCATCTGGTTGGAAGCTCAGAGAGGAAGAGGAGTGAAAGGCAGGGCAGGATCAGACAATTCCTAGGTTTGTTGACCTTCATCTCAGTCCACAATCCCTCATCCAAATGCTGGGGGCCAGGAGTATTAGAGAATTCAGAATTATTCTGTGGTCACTAGGCTAACAAGTAAGTCCTAACATCTGGTCAGCGTTGAAAATCAGTGTGGCTTGAAGTAGGGAACACACAATTTTATTCGGATGATGTAGAGTTTAACCAGGTGTATAGATCAGACGCTGAAGTCCTGGTCACTGATGAGCTGATGGGATTTGGATTGTGTGGCCTCCCAGGGCAGCCTGTGCCACCTGCACACATGGCCCTTCCCATGCTATAGAGTGATGGTTACAACCACTAGCTTGGAAGTTCCAATAGTTTGAATCCCTGCTCACTGCTTATTGAAGTTGAGGCTTTTAGGAGAGTCATCTAATAGTCTAATGCTTGGTGCCTACCTTAAAGACTAAGTTATATACATGCACCCGTATGTTCATAGCAGCACTATTTACAATAGCCAAGGTATGGAAGCAACCTAAATGTCCATCGACAGATGAATGGATAAAGAAGATGTGGTATATATATATACAATGGAATATTACTCAGCCATCAAAAGAATGAAATAATGCCATTTGCAGCAACATGGATGAATACAGAGATTATCATGCTAAGTGAATTAAGTCAGAAAGAGAAGGACAAATACCATATGATATCACTTATATGTGGAATCTGAAATACGACACAAATGAACATATCTACAAAAAAGAAACAGACTCACAGACATAGAGAACAGACCTGTGGTTGCCAAGGGGGAAGGGAGGTAGGGGAGGGAAGGAATGGGAGTTTAGGATTGGCAGAGGCAAACTATTATATACAGGATGGATAAACGAGGTCCTACTGTATAGCACAGGAAACTATAGTCAATATCCTGTGACAAACCATAATAGAAAAGAATATGAGAAAGAATATATATACATATATATATGTATATATACATATATATATATATATAAATCTGAGTCACTTTCTGTACAGAAGAAATTAACACAACATTGTAAATCAACTATACTTCAATACAATTAAAAAAAAAAAAGAGAGTCACAGAGAAGGAGCTTTTCCAGTCCCTCATGGTGCCCACTTGAAGTCTCTGGCAATGTTTTTGAATAAGCTATTTCTCAGAGATCACTGAAGTATCTCAAAATTCAGTCTGGAACATGATGTTAAATGATTTTGATTTTTCTTAGTGATGCACAGAACGTGATCTGAACTAAGAAAGAATCGGTTCTGACAAGAATATGTAAAACTCTTTGTAACTACAAAAGTAGAATTAAATTGACATGGGCATTAAAAAAAAAAGACTGAGTTATCTAGTTGAGTGCAATGTGAACACTGAATGTTACTGTTCGCTCACCCCACTAGGACCTGAGCTCCTCAAGGGCAAGGCAGTGTTATCTCATTCATCTTTGCATTCTAAATTTATCTCTTGAGTCTAGAACACAGAGGATGCTCAGTAAATGCTTTCTGAAGGTAGGAATGAATGGATGAAGAGGACTGGTGATCTGCAAAGCAATTGCTCATAACCTGTACTGGGAAAGTGCATCGGGCTTGGTGGACTCTATTCACCCTCCAGGCCTCACTTCCACTCTCCTCTGCTTTGCTCAATGCCCCCTGGTTTTGACCCCTTCTGAGGGCTACATCCCTCAGGCTCTCCTTGCCCTCTGGCCTCTGGTTGGGCTTGGCAGATGGGAGGCACCAGTGGGAGATAGGAGGATGGAGGAGAATGAGGTTGGGGCGTTTCTTCCCCTCCCTCCCTGTTTCATTGCCTCGGTTCTTGGCTGTGGGCTTCAACTCCAGCCTGGGAGGCCCTCCTCACCAGCTATCAGTAATAGGATTTCCTTCCTTGTCCCTGCGGACGAGATCCTAACTTCCTGCTGTTGCTAGTCCTTGACTGCCTCAAAATCCATTTGGGGTCCCTTTGCCCTGCCTATACCTCTTTAACTGAAATACTCTAAGTGGAATTGCATTTGCTGCCACGGCCTTTGCCTCACATTCCTGAAAGCAGTTCTTTTTAGGGCGTCAACAGACATCAATAGCTTATCCATACCAGTTTGTAGCAGGCTTTTAAAAACAGAAAGCAACCATCCAAAGGATGAATTGGGTCCTTCTGAATTATCTTGAAATTTTAGTAATTGTGTTTTACTGTTCAGAGGAAAAAGGAAGAGGTCTGCAGTGTGCACAGCACAACAGACCTAGGCAGCAACACGTCCATTTTACAGATGAGGAATATGAAGCTTTCAAGAGCCACCTGTCCCGTCCCGGGTTGGCTCCCAGCCTCTGGCAGAGGTCAAAGCTGCATTCCATCTGCTACTAACAGTTTGTGAGCAGAAGGAAAACCCAATAAGACTTCTTTACCAGAAAGGCCAGCTGGACCAGCAAAAGCAGATTTGGCGCTTCTGTGGTGGAACCCCTCTTTCTTGAACTACACAGGACAGTTCTGTCCATGGTAACGTTCTGCTCTGGCAAGGGCTGCTTAAATTCTTCAGGTAAGAACAAATTTTCCCCAAGGCCACAACCAAGAGCCATGCGAGGGACCGGCTTCTCTTTTCTGCACGAATCCACTGGAATGGTCTTGGGATGCCAGCAGCATTCCTAAGTGCAGGGAGAAAGGTGCCGATGGTGGGGAGGTCAACCTTAAGCCATAGTGGAAGCCGCAGAAAACAGGGTCTGATTTAGAGCAGATGTGAGAGGCTGCGCGGGGCCATCTGTCCTCAGCTCATTCAGCCCTTCTGTTGTGTCTGCCTCTGTTTGCTGCCTCAGCCCCCAGTGGCCTGGGCTAGCGCCGCTCTATTTTTAGTTCACATTTCACCTTTCTGTCTACGAGATGCTTTTCCCAGCATAGGAAAACACACTGCAGCCATGGGCTCAAGCGCTGACCTCCTCACCTCTGCAAGCCCCTGTGACCTTGGTGGAGGGAGCAGCTCCCACTTGAAGCTCAGTGGGGCTCCTTCTGGGGGTCTCAGAGGAAGGCTCTCATGGTCCATGAATTCTTCAAGGCTGCTTAATAGGAATAGTTGTCAAGAGACCTCAGGACACTATCCTGGCTGCAAACGAATACAGGGCAAGGGAGGGGCCCCTGGATTGGATAAGTGACAGCCCAGACTTGGTGGAGAAAGGTAGCCTGAGGTTCTCCTGCCCCTCGTGCAGGGTCTGTATGGGGCCTTGAAAAATGCTCCCCCATCTTCTTCATTCTTCATATTCTCAACCAGGATAGGGGAAGGAAAAATATGCATTAAATTTCTATTATTTATTGTTACTGTTGGTAACAATATTTACATGCTAATTAGGGAAGAATTTGAAAATATAGAAATGTAGAAAAATAATTCAACCCATTTGTTACCATGTAGAGACAATCACTGTTAACACATTAATGCACCTACTTCTAATCCTTTTGAGTTACATACATTTTTTACAGTTATAATCAGATGGTAAATACAAAATTGCATGTAGTAGTTGTTAAAAGTCTGTTTTTTTCCTGGTTATAAAAGTAAAGGAATACTGCGTATAAAATTTAGAAAATGTATTAAAAGTAAAGAAGAAAGGAAAGATTTCCAATATCTCATCACCCATGAATAATCACTGCTAATTTATTGGCATCTGTCCTGATAGCTGTTTTTCTATGCATTTAAAAATATAATCAAGATCATATTGCCTATTTGATTTTCAAGCTCTCTCAATAAAGGAAATCCACAGATTCTAGAATGAAGATGACATGAAGAGGAATTTGATGATAGATATCTGCTCTTGATCTTTATCCATTAGAAAGCCCAATGATTCAGTTAATTAAACAAACAACTTCTAAAATGACTTCAGTTCTTGGGCAGTCAGCATCGATCATGTATCCTGCTACACAAAGCTGCTTTTAAGCATTTATTTGAACAGTTCTCCTGACAAAGTGTTCCAACAGTGTAAAATATTTTAGTGTTGTTAGCAAGTGATGGAACAGAATGACACCCACGGTCATCAAACGCAGTAAGTTTCCATCTGAACAAAGCGAAGGACGTGGTGTCAGAAACACAATTCCTGTTTATGAAAAGAAGATGTACCTTTAGCTGGACTAAAGACTTGAGGGCTATGTACATAATTTATGTAGAAAGTCTGTATGTTTTCTTTTAGCCACACGGCTTAGCAACAAGGGATGGGCTGTGATTCAAATGCTAGAAGATTCTGAGTTAAGCCCTATAAACTGTCCTGTGTGGGAAAGTCTAGGGACAGCCGAGCCAGCAGGAAGACTCAGCTAATGTGAGATAATGCACTCTGGGGCTTCTCCTCCCAGGGAGCAGGTCTTCTTGGAAGGCCTGGATCTCCTGCAGTCAGTAGTAGCACCACACTTCAACCCCAAAAGCCTGCTGTGTAAGCAATTTGACTTCTGTACCCAGATGCCAAGGCAGGTAGGGGGCATGGTTTTCACACTAACCCTGGCAGATGCTGGGAGCCTAAACTCCTGAATGTGAAGTGCTAATGCAGCAGGGCAGGAAGGAAGCCAGACGTACCTGCAGATGTGTTCATCTTTTATCCAGGGGTTGCACCCTGAAAGCTGCTGGCTACCATGTGGGAAGATGTATGAGGTCAAGGTAAGAAAATGCTTATTTGGACTTCAGGGGATGGGTAGAAAAGTAGACCTATACAGCCCAAGTGACTATAAAATTTTCAAGGTTTTGTGTTCACTTTGTAGAATTTTTTTTTTTTTTTTGGTCTCCAGGAGGGAGAAAATTGCACAGGCCAGTCTGCACAGCAATGAAGATCATCTATTCAAATCCCATCTCACTTGGCCATCTTCCTGACTTATGGGAGAAACCTCTCATCAAAGTATGGATAGCTCTGGGTTTCCTGGAAGAATGGTCTCCCCTTGTGAAGAGTGTTGGAAACACTGTTCAGTGTTGTAGATACTGGTATCTGACAGTTGATTTTACCACAGAGTTATTGAAGCTTGGGAAGTGATAGACTTTATTTGACTATAAGTTTTTTAGAATTCATGATACTATGATAAAAGCTGATATTAATTTACTTCACCTGGTATATGCATTAATAATTTGTGATGTTGCTTATAAAGATTAAAAAAATAGTATCCTATTGGTAACTCATCACAGGATACTACATTCTAGGATACCCTGTTATTGAAAACAACTCCACTAAGTATGATGTACAAATGCTTAAGAAAACAGACTGATGACTGAGGCCAAAGCTAAACAGAAGCATCAAGAGACCAGAATAAAGCGGTCTTTCCCTTGCCCCAGGTTCCTGCAAGAGACAAGATATTCAGGTTGCTAGATCTGCAGATTCCAAGCTGATCTACAGGACCCCCTGCTGAGGCGTGCTATGTCACAGCAAATACCCTTCCAGCTGGTGACCTCCCTAGGCCTGGTTCAAGCCCGTTAACCAAATCCCAGAGGAAGCGAGCAAAGGAAGAAACATGGCCGTTAAGAGTGTAGAGACTTCAATTCTAATTCCTGTGGCTTGCTGGGTGGACTTTATGAATCTCAGTTTGCTCTGTTGTAAACGCAGAGGCATTAAATCAAGTCCTCGAAGGAGCCTCGTGTGAGTTAGTGTTTGGGCAAGTGGAAAGCAGCGCGTTAAGGCTGGTCAGCTCCCTTATTTCAGTCCTTGTTGCTAAACCAGAGCCAACACACGATTTTCCCCCAGAGTCTCCAGAGGGTTTCACTAGCCAGTTGCAGGGGTTCGGCTGGAGGTGGTGTGGGCAAGGTGCAAGGTCAATGCACAAGATTGGTTCAAAAATGCTGAAGACCTAGGCCTTTGTATTCCATTCTCCTTCCCTGCAGGGTGAGGGCCTAGGCTTCTGGAGGGCCCACTGGGCTGCAGCCACGTCCAGGAGGGTCTCAGCCACAGTGTGGTGCACACACTGAGGGAAGAGTAAGCAGCTGGGGCGGGCAGCCCCAAACCTAGATCATTCTTCTGGGAAGGGAGGATGAGCAGCAAGAACAGAATTAAATGGGGCCAAGAGCTCAGGAGCACCGCATGGGGAAGCGCCCAGAGGTCCCTTAGGAGGACGTGCTCATAGCAGTGTTTTAAATTGCACTTTTTAATGCATCCTTTTCTTTTTATTGGAGTAATGCATTCTTATATTGTATCATGTAGACAATTAAAGGAGTTGAAACTGTCCAGTGATGTAATCCAGAGACATGGACACTTTTACCATCTGTGTTTTCACCACCCACTTCATAGCAGAGTCAGAATTCTCCAGTTTCAAAACGCACATGTCTTGAGTACTCAGGCTTCACAAGCCAGCTAGTACAGAGGTGGCTACATTAAGCTGGCCCTTGAAGGCTGCAAGTTCCAACCAACTTATCTGCAAGCATTCCAGTCTTCCGAAGAATTTTCCTCCCTGGTTCCTGTTGTTTCTTGGAAGTTTCCAGGGATGCTTGCGTGTGTCTGAGAATCAACTCTGGTCATTGCTTGCTACCATGGCCGGTAAACAGATGGTCCTGTAGGTATCTCAGATATGGCCCCTGAGCTGACCTCTAGCCTGCTGCCCAAGCTGCCCATGGGCAAGTTGCTGAAGACCCTCTGCACCACGGTGCTGGGAGCTGGGCCTCTCTGATTCTCGATGTCAAGAACACCTGGCCACCCTCAGGGCTGCTGTGGCTGGGAGGTCCCGCTCCACTCTGTCACTGAGCTGATGCACTTGGAATCCAAGCTGTTTCCCGGAAGTGAGAACACTGCCCGATTCATCTCCCTCTTTGTGTTAGAGTCAGCTAGTGGCAGAAGAAAGCTGCTTGAGCCTCAAGTGTGACGGCCCTTTCAATTCCCACACAGCTCTTTGTTCCCAGGAAGCATACCTGCCACACAAGTGACCTGGTCAGCATGGGGTGTGGTGTCATTCTGTACCCAGAATCCCACTGACTCCTCATGTGGGGGTCCCACAGCTCAGGCTGGGCCACAGCATCGGATTCCTATGTCCTGTGGAGTGGATTTCTGCTCCAGGGATTGTGTTGCCCCTGCCTCAATCTTCTGAGGTGCTGGGGCCACCTCAGTCTGTCAGACACGTCCATAGGCATTTATACCAGAATTCTGGCAGGATTAAAATTTGCTATATTATTATTTTTTGTATTTTGCCAGGAGATGCTCGGCACCTGTGTTAAGTCAGAGATGTAACTGATCTATGGGATGAGCAGTTTTATCACCTGACACTTGCGTGGGAGCATCAGGACTCCACAAGGCCTGGACATGGGGACATGGATGGAACTAACATGGGTCACCAGCACTGGAGGAGGAGACTGGATTGGGTTTGAGAAGAATTATAACCTAGTGGACTGCCATGTCCAAATCACAGCCCTCTCACTTATTGGCTGTGTGACCTTGGGCAAGTCACTTTGTCTTTCTGTGCCTCAGTTTCTTCATCTGCAAATGAGGTATGATAATAGCACCTACTTTATGAGGTTATTGTGATGATTAAATGGCTCAATATATGTAAAACACTCGGCCTGGTATATTATACACATTCTTGCTATTATTCCTGAGTTTTGAGGTCATCAAATGCATCTAAACTCACTAAATATGAAGTCTCCCAGGCCGGGTAGAGCAAACATCTCAGTGAGTATCCCATGGAAGACCCAGGATTTTCTGGTTATTCAGTGACATAGCAGATAAGCAGCACTGACCCACAGCAGTCCTTCTGGTATGGAATTAGGACCAGGATTCCTACCAGGCCCGAAGTACGACCTCTGGACCATTTTTTCACTACCTGAATGGCTTGGACTCACAAAAACTGCTCCCACAAGGATACTAAGACGCCAAGTCCTGGTGGGAAAAAAGCAAATTGTCCGATGGGCATTTGGAGCATTTGCCCTCCTGACTTGTAATTATTTTTTCTGTTATTTGTACAGCTGAGTCAGAGCTTCCAGGAGAGTGAGGCAATTCCAGGGGGACCAGTGGGAAGGGAGAGAGTTAGGGAGAGAGAGGAGGAGAGAGAGAGAAAGAGAATCCTGGAGAATGTTTTCTCTGGGATTAATCAATTGATTCAGCAGTTTTGGCACAGAAATTTCAATTTACTGGACATCTTGTATGGACTTTCCAGTACCTTTATAAAAGAATGTCTTGTCCATAGTGTTTTGGCATTTTTACTCCTGGATTTAGCCAAAACTTGAGAGTTTAAAGACCTAAGAAAGTCACTAGGGAGCTCACAAAGCATCGAGGATGTGACTGCAGGCTCTGGACTCAAATCTGCTCTGACTTTTTTTATTAATGGTATCAGATAGTCTGGAAAACTGCTGGAGGCCAAGTTTGTTCGTATGGACTGAGGTAGGCTTAAAGGTTTCACACTGGTCCTTTCTGCTTGAAAATATGTGGGAGTCCTCCTGGAGGACTTCGTTTCTTCGTTTCTTCCTTGACTAAAGTCTCCTGTGCTATTGCTCTGAGGATTTTTTGATTATAAAAAAACTTTGCATGGCAGTTTCAGATCTCATTTCATATTTAGTACTATATTACTGGACATTTCTCATCTTCTTGTGTTTTAAGGTAGCAGTTTGTGTTTTAAGAGGTTATTATATCGCTAATTATTTTCAAGTACTCTTCACCCTCAGTATTTATTAAGTATCTGCTATGTTTCCAACCCCTTTTTTGGGCAATTTATGTGAGGCATGTTATTGGAAAGAACATTGCATGGGTAATTCTGTTCCTCTCATTTTATTCTTGAGGAAATGGAGGCTCAGAAAGATCAGGTAATTTGATCAAGGCCACACAGCAAGTGGAAGAGGCACAATTTCAACCTAGACTAGCCGCATCCCGTGGACAGTGATTGGATGATTGATTCCATTCACTCCTTGATGCCCAAGTGTCCTCTAACTGCCCTTTCCAACAAACTTCTTGCTGTTCATTGATTGCGAGTGTTCCCCCCGGTCCAGGGCTCCACCCCGCACAGCCAGGGTCCTGGCAAGAGGCCCCACCCTCATCTCCCAGCTTCCTCCTTTGCCTCCCTCCAGTATATTCTCCAAGTAGCAGCCAGAGTGAGTTTTAAAAAAAATGTTATGAAAAATATCACATGTACAAAAAGAATACATTTTACAGTGAACATCCATATACCAAACCCTAAATTCAACCATGAACATTTTACTAATTTTATCACAGATCTATCCCTCCATCCATCCCTCAATCCATCTTATTTTTTAATGCATTTAAAGTTAGTTGTAGACATCAGTACTCTTCCCCTAAATATCTTAGCATGTATACAGAACAGATTTGTTTTTAAATGAAAGGCAGATCATCTCATTCTCCTACTCATAATCCTCGGAATAAAATCTCAACCCTTGCCGTGGAGCACAAGGTCCTGTGGGATCCAGCTTTTCCTGCCCCTCCAGCCCAATTCCTTATTCTCTTTCCCTTGCTCACTTAGCTCCATCCATAGTGGCTACCTTTCTGCTCCTCAAACATGGCAAGAACTCCCCTGCCTCAGAGGTTTTGCACTTGCTGCCCCTGCCATGTTTTCCCCTTAGAGAAGCAGGACACAGTAGGTGCATAATAAATGTCTGCTGAATAAATGGATGGATGATGGAAAGAAGAATGGAAGGAGGCAGGAAAAGAAAAGGAGAAGGCAGAGAGGGCTGGGAAGAAGGAAAAAGAAAGGAAGGGTGGATTTTCTGCTGGCGAGTTGTATGTCTTTTTCGGGGGTTGCCCCGAATTACATCAGTGAAGGGAAGAGGGTTTTCATCCGTGTGGCTCTTTGCTGAAGGCTTTCCCCTGAATCCAGACCTTAATGGAATGTGCAAAGTGTTGTGAGTGTTGGGAGCAAGGCGGGCTGGCATCACTCTGTACCTATTTCCTGCTGCCCCTGTGCTATATGCCTCCTCCATCAAAGCCTATCTTTTGACTTTACTTCTGAGAGATTTGCAGGGGAAGCTGGGAAGTTCACAATAGAGGAGATAATTTCAGTTCAGAGTCTTGAATTTCTCCTCCTTTGATTCATGTGGTAGGAAAATATTGCCTCTGAAAAACTCTGGACCATCACAGATAATATTTAAAATGCCACATAATCCAAGGACTCCCCAAGCCTTTCTCCTCTGTGCGTTCTTACGGATTTTCAATAATTGTACTCAGCCTAAATCTCCCTGGTCCCTTTGCTCTTGCTGTACACAGGTCCTCCAGACTGGTTCAAAGTCTCGCCCAGTTTGTTCTCTGAGTCTTACGACAGTGCCCAACTAGGCAACCAAGCATGTTCTCAGGGTGACTAATTGTTGCTGTTATTGTATTTTTATGGGGCTGAGAGGGTAGGGACAGAATCTGATACTGTAGTAAAAGCATCCAATGGGTCATCAATGGAAAAATAAACATGGCTGGACACGCCAATGTGTATGTTTTGTTCTGTATTGCCTGGAGCTTGATTTACATGGTGTGTTGGGGGGCGGGGTCTGGATAATGACAGCATTCAGAGCAGAGGCCTCCAGAGATCTTAATCTAGCCTTGACCCTGGGGGTGCCCGAGGGGAGTTCATCCTCTTCTCTGGGCTTTTGTGTCATGTGCCCTGGTGATGCCTGCTGCCCACAAGGCCACTGAGAGTGGGGCCATGTCTCTGCTGCTGCTGCAGATGCCCCTATAAGGACACTGGCCTTTGTGTACAGGGCTGTTTCCTTGGGTTTGAAAAGCTGCTCCCCTCAAGGTGCCATATTTGAGCTGTGTGCCCAGAATCCTCCTTGGGTTCTATGTTGACGTGAGAGGAACGCCCTGCTCCCCCGCTTAAAGCCACACTTTGTCACTGACTAGGGTGGCTTGTGGCCCCTTATCTCAATCGGTCCCTACCTGAAGGCCTGCAACCGTAGAGCTTACCCACAGTTCTGTGCATCCTCACTGGCATCCTTCCCGGGCCCTGTCATTGTGAGATGCCATCCTCAACCTGGGCCTCCCACCCTTGTGTGGATGAATTCACGTAAAGAAAAGCCACGGGTTGGCCTGCAGTCTTGCAGCTGCTGGTGTGTTTGACCTTGATCGTTCTGGAGGTGGGGGCTCCTGACTCCCCATGTTTTGACTGCGTCATTGGGGGGCCAGTTCCATGTGTCCTGGAAGTGACTCCTCCAGACCTGATGCTTTCATCAGCACATAATTCCCTGTTTTCAGTCTTTCTGGCCACAGTGGTTTCTGCTTCCTGCTCTGAACCCTGACTGATATGGCATGTCTGCTCCATTTCATTCCTCCTATCTCTTTGAGGTAGGCATTTATATCCTGCTTCCAGAAGAGGAATGTGCATCCCAAATAGGATACAGACAGGGGCCATATGTGACAGAATCTGGCTTTGAACTGAATTTTCCGAGGTTCAGCTTTTAACCACTACATTGCTTTGCCTCACCTGAACATAAAGGATGCACGAGGGAAAAAACAATGTTTGGGCAGAAGGGGAGAGGATCCCTGCAATGTTCTCCCTTCCTTCTCTCCCCAATGCCAGGCTTCCTCCCTCTCTGGTCTCCAACACGACCAGACTTCCTGAAAGAATGTGCACCCCTGTCTGTGAAACCTATTCCTTTCCTGTCCTGCTCTAGCACTACAAGAGGGCAAATGGAGATCCTAACATCCCACCAAATTCTAGAAAACGGAAATGCTTGTGGAAATTCTGCTCCACCTCTATGGCTTCATCCATGTGCATCCTTTGCTTGTCCTCCAGGCTCAAATAATATGCTCACCCTCTGGCATTCCGTAGTTTTCCAAGTAGCTCATTTGTGTTTTCAGCAAATCTTCCCTATGGTGTGGTGACGTCTGTGTGCTTCATACCTCTTCTACCAGCCTAGAACTACAGCTTATCACTAGATCCCCCCTTCACTTGCCAATGCACATTTAATGAGTACCCACAGTACCAAGTCCTGTATCCAGCTCTAAGAATCCAGAGATGAACAAGATTCAATCCTCAGAGTCAAGGAGCTCCCAGTCTGGTGGGGACTGGCAGACACTCTATAATACAACATCAATATAAAAACAGAAAGATGCAGAAGCGGCTGGGGCAGGGGCTGGGGGCAGAGGAAGCCTTCTGGCTCAAGAATGGCTTTCCAGAAGAAATGACTGTGAGCTGAAGTTTTGAAGTCTGGGTGGGAGTTTTCCAGATAAACAAGGTAGGGGAAGACATTGAAGGTAGAAGGGAAAGCATGTGCCTGGAGGAATTTGGGGACGCACAGAGGGAGGAGGCAGGGGGTAGGTTAGGAAGGGGTGGGCCAGGAAGGGCTCAGCAGATGCTTGGCACAGAGTGGGTGCTACGTAAATGCTTTCTGCATGAGAAAATATATATTGCTGCTCTTTTGCAAGGAAAATGAAGGTTTTGCTCTGCGGATTGCCTGAGCTCTGCTTCAGTGCAGAGCTCTCTTTCCAGGCCTGCTTAAGCCATCCATCACAGTGAGAGCATGCCCGTGAATGCCGAGGGAGGGGGTCATGGGGGAGAGATGAGAGAGCCAGAGGGAGGGCTGGCCGCACACGAAGCCTCCAGCAGACAGCCAAGCTGCTCTTTAATGAGGGCTCCATCGATCACTCTGTCCCTGTATTCAATTTGTGGGTCTTGATTTGGCTATTATAGAGCGCTTCTCTTTCCTAATTTCAAAGTCTATGTTTTTATTAAAGCCTCTGAAATCGTTTTCACCCTCCAACTTTGGTTTCTTCCCATAGTCCTTTATCATCCTTGTGAGGAGGCTGAGCTGTGCTCCCTACTGTGGGCTCAGAAAAGTGAGCTACAGCTCGTCCCCCACAGTCCCCCTGGGTGGGCAGAGGAACCCAGGGCCTTGGTGCTCACCACCACCTTACTGTCAGGGCCTCTGTAGGGCAGCAGCCCACATGGAGGACTAAGATGGCTTTTATATTTTGCAATGGCACAGTTTTTGTTTTCTTCTGTGAGATATAAGAACTTCCACTGACCTTAATCCCAATATCTCTGCCTGCCCAGAGGTGGAAGAACATGGGTTTATATCTTACCACCAACGCACACTCTGTGTGTTTGACCTTGAGCAAGTTACAGAGCCTAGTCAGTTATTCAACCAAGTCTCAGTGTTCCTGTTTGTAATAGGATTTACCTTGTAGGGTTGTTGGGCGGATTAGATGTGATACTCTGTGTAATGGGAAGCATACAGGCATGGTGCAACGTGCTGCCTCGTGCTTGCTGCATAATCTTTTGCAAGGTACTTGACCTCTTGGGTCTCCGTTTCCTTATCTATAACACGGAGATAAATAATCATTCATCTGCTTCATAGGGTTGTTGTGGAGATTAAAGAAGGTAAAATATGTAAAGTGCTTGGAGCAGTGCCTGGCATGATGCAAGTACCGCATAAAGCTCAGTACAATTGTTAATTTCTTTACTCTCATCACAACCCTACACATCCATTCTATAGAGGAGGAAATGACACACAGAGAAGCTAAGTACATGTCAAAAATCCTTAACTCTGTTATCAGTGCTGCCCAAAAGAACTTTCTGTGATGTGGAGATGTTCTACAGTCTGTGCTGTCCAATCTACTGAAAACTTGAGAGTGTAGCAGGTAGAATCTGCCCCCAGAATGGCCCCTCAAGGATGTCCACAACCTAATCTCCAGAACCTGTGACCATGTTTCATTGCACAGCAGAAGGGATTTGTAGGCATGATTAAGATATGATCTTGAGATGGGGAGATTATCCTGGATTATCTGGGTGGGCCCAATGTAGTCACTAGGGTCCTTGTAATAAGGAGGCATGTGAGTCAGAGCCAGAGAGAGAGATTTGAAGGTGTTACACTGATAGCTTTGGAGATGGAAGAAGGGACTGCTAGCCAAGGAATGCAGGTGGTCTCTATAAGCTGGAAAAGGCGAAGAAACATAGTCTCCCTTAGAGATGCCAGAAGGAATGCAGCCCTGCTAATACCTTGAGGTTAGCCCAGTGAGACCCATTTCAAGCTTCTGTCCCCAGGATTGTATGATAATAAATTTGTGTGGGTTTTAAGCTACTAAGTTTGTGGTAATTTGTTACAGTGGGAATAGGAAGCTAATACACTGAGGAACTGAATTTTAAAATTTTATTTAATTTTAATTAATATAAGTTAAGATATAAATAGCTACATTTAGCTAGTGGCTACCATGTTGGACAGTAGAGCTCCAGACAGTAAATGATAACCAGATGTTCAAAATATGTTGTTAGTTGAAGAGGTAAAATAAAAAGCAGTTCAGTGTAGAAGATACTATTTTTGCTCCTATCTATCCATTCATCCATCTGGTTATGTAGACATCAGAATGATAATGAGTGGTGGGATTACTAATACTTCTCTTCATGATTCATTCTTGGTAGGTTGTGTGTTTCTAGGAATCTGTCCATTTCATCTAGGTTATCCAATTTGTTGTTGTATAATTGTTCATATTTTGCTTACAATCATTTTTATTTCTGTAAAATTGGTAGTAATGCCCCCTCTTTCATTTCTGATTTTAGTAATTTGAGTCTTCTCTTTTTTTTTTTAGTCAGTGTAGTTAATGGTTAGCTAATTTTACTGATCTTTTCAAAGCACCAACTTTTAGTTTTGCTGATTTTCTCTATTGTTTTTCTGTTCTCTCTCTTTTTTTTTATTGCTGCTGTAATCTTTACTATTTCTTTCCTTCTGCTAGCTTTTGGTAGTTTGTTGTTTTTTTTCCTAGTTCTTTATGTTGTAAAGTGAGTCTGTTGATTTGAGATCTTTCTTCTTTTTTGAGGTAAGTGGTGACAAGTATAAATTTCCCTCAGCACTGCTTTTGCTGAATTCCGTAAATTTCAGTAGGTTGTATTTTAATTTTCATTGTCTCAAGATCTTTTCTAATTTTCTTTGTGATTTCTTCTATGACCCATTAGTTGTTTAGAAGCGTATTTTAAATTTCCATATATTTGTGAATTTTCCAGTTTTCCTTCTGCTGTTGATTTCATTGTTGAAATTCTCATTTTATTCATATATCGCTTTTCTGATTTCCTTTGGCTCTTTGTCTGTGTTTTCCTTTAGCTTTTTTACTTAAAGACAATTTTAAAAGTCTTTGTCTAGTAAGTCTGATGCCTGTGTTTCCTCAGGGGTGGTTTCTAGAGATACAGTGTTTTGTTCTTTTAATGGGCCATGTTTTTCTGTTTCTTTTTATACTTATTTTATTTTTTGTTGGGAATTGGACATTTGGATAATAGTCACCTCTCCCAGTCTTTGCAGATATGTTCTGCACTACGGCATTCCTCTACTTAATAGCTGGACATACTTTGAGTCTTGAAATTAACCCTAGGTGGAGGCTTAAGAGTTTTACAAATCTTTTCTAAACATGTGTCTTGCCTGGACCTGTATGTGGCTTTTTCACTCCCCTTGAATATACAAGGAATTGAATATTTTTGGATGTTTTAATTTCCCAAAGAGTCTCACCTCAGCTTCTCTCCAGGGATTTAGATATTTTATTGTTTGCCTCCATTTGCATCTCTTGCCTCAGGTGCCTGCAGATTTTATGAGCTGTACCTGCTGCTTTTTTGCCATTTTCCTCAGCCTGAGATGAAAGCTATGCCACTTTTCCCCACAAGCTACAAGTTAGGCAGAACAGAGACCAATCTTTCAGGCAGCTCCCAGACAAGCTGTAACATTGCAAATAAAGTCTGCTTTACTCTCTCTGGTACGAGGGAGAGATCTGGGAGCTGGGCTGCTATCTCCTCCAGACCAAGACTGCTCCACATTAGGGAGGGGATGGAACAAGGGTGAGCAAAAATATCGCAAAATGTCCTACCATTTCAAATATGCCTTTTCTTGATTGGAAATTTGTTTGGTTGCTGTCAACCTTTGACTACTTTCCAGAGCTCCTACACAGTTACTGTAGCCAGTCACTAGCTGTTTTTTAAAAAATGTTTCTGTGGGGTAACGAGAGCCTGGCGCTTCCTTGTATGCCAGTTTGCTACTAATACTTTTAATTTTCTTCTTATTGATACCTGACTTTACAAATTTTATGTAAAGAACAATTGTTTCTTTTATAAGAAAACTTAAAAATTACTGAGAAAGAGATGGTTGTAAGAAAATATCTCACAATAGCAAAGGAAATATAAACTATATAATAAATAAAAGAAATATAAACTACCTAGTAAGCTTAACAACAGGTGCTTGTGAACTAGAGTGGAAGCACCTTTTACGTAGGCGTTAGATCACAGACTGAGCTCTCAGCTAAAAGCTTATATAGTCAACATAACGTAGCATAACACCCAGCACCTTGAGATGCTGACACCACGAAAAGTGCCAGAAGCTGAGGCTGATCCTCCATTCCTGTCCAGAATGTGCTCAGTAAGTGAAAGATGGGCAGACTCAGCCACACTCTCTAAACTCTTTGTCCTTCAGATACATATAGTTTTATTTACATCGTTGTTTGAATGTATATTTGTTTAGGCTCAGTCTCTATAAATAGAATTACAAAAGGATATAAAGGGATAAAAAAGATGACTTAAATAAATGGCAAGACATACTACATTCTTAAATGAGGAGTCAAGTATCATGAATATTTCATCCTTTCCCATTAATAGACTGGCAAGATGCAATTTCAATAAGATATATACAGGATGTTTCGCAGGAAACATGACAAAAATAATTCAAAATCTCACATGACATAAACCAAGAATATGAAAGATGATTCTGAAAAAGGTGAGTATAGGAGCAGGGGGTGATGCCGCTTAGCTCTTCTTGCCATTAAATCACACTGTAAAGTTACAATAGTTTTAACTTTACGGCATTGATTCAACAACAGATACATCGATGGAAGAGAGTAACACAGAAATAGTCTTTTATATTTAGAGTAAATATTTGATAAAATAGGCATTATAAATTAATTTGGAAAAAGGACTAACATTATATATAAATGTGTAGAATAACTGGTTAGCATTTTGTAGTAAAGTACTATTTAGATTGTCCTTTTTATTATGAACCAAAATAAATCCGAGATGAATTTATTTTCAAATATTAGAAAAAGTTGAAAATTTGAGTTAACTATTTATCAGACGTTTTGTGGAGGAAGAATCTTTTTTTTTTAAATAAATAAATGTATTTATTTATTTTTGGCTGCATTGGGTTTTCATTGTTGCACACGGGTTTTCTCTAGTTGTGGTGAACGAGGGCTACTCTTTGTTGCGGTGCGCGGGCTTCTCATTGCAGTGGCTTCTCTTGCTGCGGAGCATGGGCTCTATATGTGTGGGCTTTGGTAGCTGCGGCACGTGGGCTCAGTAGTTGTGGCTCGCGGGCTCCAGAGCACAGGCTCAGTAGTTGTGGCACACGGGCTTAGTTGCTCTGCAGCATGTGGGATCTTCCCGGACCAGAGGTCAAACCCATGTCCCCTGCACTGGCAAGCGGATTCTTAACCACTGCGCCACCAGGGAAGTCCCAAGAATCTTTAAGTTTGAAAATAATAGAAAAATTTCACAGATGGAAAGCGCAACTGATTTAACTCAAACAGTTTTAACTGCCATTAACAAGATAAATAAGATAAAAAGAAAAAAAAAACACTGGAAAATATGTGTCGTACAAGTGGCAGTACATTTAAAATTGGGAGATTTCACATATATACCCAAATCTCAGGCTTATTTGAAAAAATGGAAAACCCAGTATCCTGTATGTAACCTGCCTTGTTTAGGCTGTACAGTTTATCACGGTGGTTCCCTCACTGTGTTACTTCTTTTTTGCTTCACTCATTCACCCATGGGCCCTGGAGATTGCTGCTCTTTGCTCAGAACAATTACACCAGTTGCCTGACCAGTACATTGGGTAGATTTGCTTTTCTGCCACTTCAGTGACCTCTCCTTGCCCTCAAGAGCAACTTTATGATCTTCTTCAGACTCCCCTGCAAGGGCCAGTGGGGTTGTCAAATCTTTGCGTCTCTGAGGCCAGGAGAGCTAGTCCCTTCCTGGAAGTCAGCAGTTCTAAACTTTCTTCCTTGGCCTTTTCTACTGCTGCACCCAATCTTCTGTCTCCTGGGTCACCTCTTCTATTTTCCCCACCTCTTCCTTCGTGCCCCAGGCAAGTGGCAGCTGATTGGCCTTCTCTTGGCAGGTACAAGTGGGTGCTAATGAATGAAAGAATGTGCTGTCCTTACACCTGATAAAGAGGTAATTGACCCCCACCTCCTCTCTCCCCACCCTCAGTATTTCTTTTTCTGTGCAATAATCTGCATAGGCAAGACAGAGATCCTGGTTTAGACCCTAGTTTAGAAATTACACTTGACCTGAGAGCTCACAAAATGCTTAGATGTTATTCCAAGGTGCAAAGTTCCCAGTGGTGTGGTGATTGACAACATTATTTAAATAAGGCTTTGAGACCTTTGACACTTGTAGGACACAAGAGATTAAATCAAAGGACTGAGATATCCACCTGTCTGTCCATATGTCCTTCCATCCATCCACCCCTCCAGTCAGCATTTATTTAATGCCTACTCTCTGCCAGGTTCCTTTATGTACCGTGTCCTCAAAGTGCTAAAAGCTGAGCCCTATTTTACTGATGAGAAAATGGGCTCAAGGGGTTAAAATAGTTTGCTCAAGTTTGTATAACTCAGAGATAAAAATCAAACTCTAAAGTTCAAGACCATTACAGTTAACAGTTCTGCCCTGAAGAAGTTCACGATCTAGCAGAGACTATTTTAGGTGTGATTGTTATGAATGCATTCCAAATTTAAGTTAAAAGTTCCTGCTGTTGTCTCACTTATCTGGATGTTTTTGCCCATAGCACTCAGGAGACCAAATTATTTGAATAATTACTAGTAGACACAGTATCAGAATGTGGAGTGTCTTGCAAGAGGGAAGAGATATGGGAACATATGTGTATGTGTAGCTGATTCACTTTGTTATAGGGCAGAAGCTGGCACACCATTGTAAAGCAATTATACTCCAATAAAGATATTAAAAAAAAAAAGAATGTGGAGTGTCTTACTTAGTAATGAGTTACCAAAGGCCTTCCAAGTGGGCACGGGTGGATGACTTCATGGACAAACTCATTTGTGTTTGGTCTCTCTGGATTTTCCCTCTCTCACATTTCAAACAAGCTGTCAAACCCTTAGCATTTCCTTGCCTTGGGGAATTTTTCTGGGACAGTAGTAAACAAAACTGCTGGAAGTCTATGACTCCTCCTGTATTTTGTTAATGCTTCTGGCAGATTAGGCTGTGTGTTCAGAAAGCAGATGATGGGGGAGAGCAGAAAGACGCTAAGGGTCAAAGAAGGACAAGAGAAAGTTGACCCCCAGCCTGGGGAGTGGTTTCTGGTCAGTGAGTTGCACACATGATATGGGATCCACTTCCACTCTATGGCAGTCCCTGGGGAGGTGGACAGACCTCAAGGGGATGACTTTGTGGGACCCCCTGGAGGTTTGTCAGTGCAAGACTCTGGGAACAGGGGCACCATTCTGGGTGGCAGCCTGGAAAGGGGAATTCTCAGCGAAGGCTGTGAGTCAATCACAGTGATGGCTGTGAATCCGTCTCCTGCCAGCCCAGTGGATTAGGGCCTTACTGTCAGAATGTTGTTGATTACAAAAAAACCCCCAAGACGCACATGGAGTACATGCCAGAGTTTTCTTTCCAAAATGCTTAGAATGAAGCATTTTTTCTGCTACTTCTCCTTTGCCTCCTGAATCAAATTTTTCAGGGCAGTTTTCAGGTCTTTCCCACTCCTGGGCCAGTCTTCATTTCCCTGAATGTCCCTGCCCTCAGCACTTTGGACCCCATGCTCCAGCCACTATGAACTGTTGGCAGATGCACCCCCTGCCCCTGCCCCATACTCTCCTGCCTCCAAGCCTTTGTGCCCGTTGTTCCCTCTGTCTGTAGAGTTTTTCTCTGTTCTCTGGGAAGCTCATCTTTCAAAGTCCTGGAGGTGCCTTCCCAGACCCTCCTCCCCTAGCGCACACACACATACAACACAGAAGAATTAATCATTTCCACCTTTCTGCTTGGCGGCATTTTATTATTTGATCAAAGTTATGGATTTAGGGCCTGTCTCCCCAGTTGGCTGGAAGCATCTTGAGGTTTGGTGCTATGAGGTCTGGTGCGGATTCATCTCTGATTCTCCAGGATCTAGCACAGTGCCTGGCACATAGAAGGTGACCCAGCAAATGCGTACGGGATGAATATGTCGGAGAATGAGTGAAAGCACTGAAGGACACAAAGAGCCACCAGGATATAGAGTGGACATCCGTGTACCATGCCCAGTGCCTGCCATGGATGGCCAGCTTTGAGCAGGGCAGAGGAATCCTAGATCAGAGAGCACCGCCAAGCTGGAGTCACACAGCAGAAGTATGTGAAGATCTTAGGTTTGAAGATGATTCAGGTATTCCCTGTACTCTTTTATTTCATACTATTTGCTGATTTTTGTGGTTCTACTAACCTTGAGGCTTTTATAAGCAAAGAACCGGGCATTAATGAAGCAACCACTAGGTGTTTGGTTCAGGGTATTTCACAACACTGTGGGTTGGTATCACTGTCCTCATTTTACTGATGAAATCAACCCAGTCTCACAGAGGTTAAGTAACTTTCTCAAGTCCTTACTGTGAATAGAGGTCAGATGCAAACTCAGTTTTGCCTTATCCAGCAGGCACTAGTGTTGATGTCCCAGTGGGAAAAGGGATCTTCAAGTAGGATAATTTGACGAGTGTTTACTCACAAAGACACTAAGTACAGAGCTACAGGTGGGGAGAGGGGAGCCAGAGGGGCAGTGCAGGAACCTAGGCTGGGAGCAACACAGTTGTCAGCGGGGGGAGAATGAACGGGAGCAGAAGGCAAGAAGGAGAGGTGGTTGTGAAGTGCACACCTCCTTGTGCAGAACCCAGACAGCCTGAGGCAACCTCCTGCTCTCTTCCCTCCCATTATCTGGCTCCCATCAACCAGTGAGCCCATGGGCAGGGTCCATAGGGGCCCGCCTCCATGGCAGAGAGCAGGGTGGGGCAGGAGGGAAAATGGATCTGGAAGGGCAAACAGAAGACAGGTATACCAGCAGCATCTCACACAGGCAGGCAAGAGCAAGGGGACATGAAGGGTGGAGACACCTGATCAGGCCACCTGGCACCCAGGGGACATTCTTACAAAATTCCAATGACCAATGACCGTGGTCCTTTTACCGCAGGTCATACTCCCACCCTGCACAGCTTTCCACTCTACTTGGGAGGCCACACACCTCCACAGCTCCTCATGGCTGGAGTCAGCCCAAGACCAAGTGATAGAGAACAAGGGCCCTTCCTTCTGTGACCCTTGTATAAAAGAGACAGTCACCACAGGAGAGTATCTGACGGCCTTTGTGGGTCCCATCTCTTTGCAGCATCTGATTTCCCTTTGAATGAGAAGAGCAATGGGCAGCAGGCCAAGATCTGCCTTTCCTCTCCCACCCCCGGCTCTTCACATCCCATCCCATTTGAGAAGAGAAGGGCAGTGCTGTCTTTCCATCAATTTCTCTCATGCTTGCTTCCCTCACCTTTTCTCCTTCTTAATCTACCCGTGGCTCCTAAAAGGATTAATTAGAAAGATGTGAGCAGGGGTTGGAACGTCAGAAAACAATCGTCACTTCCCTATCTGACCTCTCTCACCAGCTGCAGAATTAACAAATTGAATGTCCTCAGCAGACAGGAGTGGCACATGATACGAAGTTCATTACGAGGCTCGCCAGGGCCTGTGTGCGAAGCCCCATTTAAACAACTCTTGCTGATTAAATTCCTCCCAGGCACTCCCGCCAGACACTGTTAGAAAATACTCACATCCAATGGCTTTTTAATTTTTTTTAAACATGTCCCAATTATTTGCCTGCTATCTGCAGGTGCTGGCAAGCATCATTGCCGGCCTCACTGTCTACACTCTTATCCACTCGGCGCCTGCCTGGGGGCTCATGTCGTCAGGAATAGGACCCTGGGCTCTGGCCTGGGCTGTCAAAAGCTCTCCAGCCACCCTCCAGGACTGGCCTGCCCCGCCCCCAGCTCCCAGCCCCACACGTCTCACCTTCTGAGGCTCAGAGCTCTCTCGAATGTTTCAAGGTGACAACACAGACCCGGGTGACCTGCTAGAAGTGGGGCCCAGAGGGCCAGGCACACATTTGTGCCTGGGCCGGTGCCAGCTGCCTCCCAGCCAGGGTGTGCTTCAGACCTGGGCCAAACAGGGACATATAATTGCCACCTCTGGGCACAGGAGGAGGGCGGGGAAGGGCAGTGAGATCCTGCCTGGGAAAGGGCTTGGCACTTGCTCACAGGCCCCTTTCAAATAAGTTTCAGAATGCCCTTCTCTTCCTGCTCTCACTTCAGCTATCCTGATGACTTAGTTCACTCCTTGTTTGGTGCTTAATTAAAGCCAATGAGTTCTTAGCAGTTTAATAGGTGCCAATTAATATCCAAAAGTGAGGGTTCAAAAATATAAGCAAAAGAATTTTTATCCTGTTCATATTTTTTTTAACAAAGGTAATAGAAAAGTTTTACCAATAACAGGTTTTGCAGCTGTGTTTCACTGTGACCCACTCCCCACCCTCGACCAGCTCCGGGGATGGCACCTTCCTCTAGATTTCCCTCCCCCTGTCTACACCTTTGGAATTCAATTCATTATTAGCCTGTCTAGTTTTCTCATACGAGAGGGCGTCTCATCTCACTGATGATAGCAGCTCTAGATCGGAATAAACACTTCCTACCCGTCTTCTTTGGAAAGTCCTGTCTTGCCCTTGGATGACACACCAGGCTAGTCAGTGGGCATCCTCTCCCTGCCACTTTCACCTTCTGGCACTTATGAGACCTTGGTGTTCCTGCTTCCCATTAAATGAACTAAGAACTGCCATGAATTGAATGACAGAGCTAAGTAGTTACAAGGAATTGCAGGAGTGATTGAAGGAACTGAACATGTTTATCTCAGAGAAGAGAGAACTTGGGGTGGGGGAGGAGCACGAAATCTGCCTTCAGACACCTGACAGGCCTTCGTGTGGAAGAGAAGACAGACTCGGGCTCTGGGTCCGTATGTGGGAGACCCAGCATCAGTGGCAGGGAAGTAAAGGAGGAATACATTTTAGCTCAGTATAAGAAATGACCTTATAACAATAAGAGCTACACCAAGAGGTGGTAAGCTCTCAACCACTGGAGGTGTTCAAACAGAGGGCCAAGGACCCCTTGGTGAGTAGGTGAGAGGTGGGGAAGGGGGTGGAAGGGTATCTAGAAGAGCACGATGACCAGATTAGACCTTTTAAAAATTTTCTTCCAAATTTGAGATTTTATGATTCCCTTTTCAGAAATAAGCATAGTCCTTTCCAGCCACAGCAATTTAGAGGCTTTGCGTCAGGAAGGACAGGGTGGCCCTAGAGGGAATCCAGAAGGAAAGATAGCCCCAACCAAAGATTAGGGAGGAGAGAGAAAGAAAACAAAAGAATTTTTAGAAGTGCAATAGATTGGGGCCATTTAGTGTAGGGACACTATTTTATATATTTTAATAGCCTAAAAAGGATCACTGTGTTAAGGTCCTGCACAAATTTGAATATTTATAATGGCTATCTAGTTAGGAAGAAAAGTTAAGAATAAAATTCAGTGAAATTTTGAATTCAGAAGTAAGGATTTCTGATTTAACTTTGTGTATAATGCCTAGTACAGCCCTCCCGGTTCCCCCATGGCAGTATAAATATCCTAAAAATGCAAAGAAACAAGCAGGTAATAATCCTTTAACAAAATATAAGGAAGTTATACGTTAAATCAAATTCTGGAGATAATTGTTATTGATGACCTCATCAACAGAAAAGGATTGAGAAATAGTTTTAGAGCACACTTCCTCCGATTAAAACATCCCAAATCCAAAGAGAGGAGATGAAATAAACTAAACGCCTTCCTACTAATGTCCCTATCTTCAAGTCACAGGGACAAGGATTAGAAAAACAAGCTGTCTCCCTTCCTCTCTCTTTAGAGCTAGCCAAGACGCTGGAGCCCTATTTTTCCCCAGGTTGCCACCCACCATCCCTCTGCCTCTCACACCATTGTCTTCAGATCATTCTCCCTTGTATCCATTCAAAAGCCACATTTCCCACAAAGCAGGGGGGAACTGGAGGAAGCACACTGCATCTTGGCTCACTTAGATGCCCAAAGAGAAGCATCAGAAGCAGGGTAGAGGTTCTGGACACAGTTCTGGATAAGGGGCGTCATCTTTCGTGTTCTAAACTATGTATAAGAGGAGTTAAATCTGCATCTTGGGAATTCCCTGGTGGTCCAGTGGTTAGGACTCCACGCTTTCACTGCCAAGGGTGCAGGTTCAATCCCTGGTCAAGGAACTAGGATCCCGTAAGCCGTGCAGTATGGCCAAACCGCCCCCCCCCCCGAAAACAACAACAACAAAAAATCCCAAACAAACAAATAAAAAACCCTCTGCATCTTACAAATTGACCTAGTGGCTGGTTCTTAGCTCTGTACTTTAGAAGGGTAGTTACAGCACCAAAATGTGCAGTGATGGGGGCTGTGGGAAACTCCAGGCTTGGATAGCAATCTGTTCTCTCAAGGATGAATAGAAAGAAAAGGTTAAAAAGAGGCCTATAGAAACGTACTGCAAATTATGGGCGACTTTACTTGATGATTCATGGCTCTAAATTGTTATTCTGTTAGATAAAGAAGAGACTTGTGGAATAAACCTTCTCGCTGTCTACGTTTATGAAACAGGAACAAGAAGCTACAAAGTCAGAACAGGCTGAGATGAAGGTAGTGTGCAAAAGTAGTTTGCTGAAATAAGAAAAGAATGCAGGTAATTCCAAATGCAGTAGCAGGATTAAAATCTAATTGAAGATGGTAAGTAAAAGATAAGATCTTGCAGAAAATTATACCAGAAATGAAGAGGAGAAACTTGAAGAAATCTTGCTGACCATAGTGGAAAATGATTAAAACATAAAAATGGTGATGGATGGCAGATCTTGAGACTTAAGGATATATAGCAAACCTGAGAATTACACATGCCACAGAAGATAAAACCAAAGTCGAATACTCAAGATCACCTTCAAATTAGGGCTTCCATGCCAAGATGAGAGGTATAAACATCTCAAATAAAATACTAGCAAATTGGGCTTCCCTGGTGGCGCAGTGGTTGAGAGTCCGCCTGCCGATGCAGGGGACACGGGTTCGTGCCCCGCTCCGCAATGGGAGAGGCCACAACAGTGAGAGGCCCGCGTACCGCCAAAAAAAAAAAAAAAAATACTAGCAAATTTGATTTGACAGATTATTAAAAGAGTTATCTATTATAATGAACATAGGTTTAATTTCAGATATGTAAAAATAGTTTCATATTATTACAAATTTCTTAATCAATGATTAGTTAGTAATCAATGGTTCAAAAATAAAAACCAGTATGATCATTTCAATATATAAACTTCAAAATGTTTGATTAAATCTAATACCCTCAGGTTCCAAGCTCAGTCAGACTTTTAGGTTGCATATACACATATTTTCTCCTCCTCCAATTTTATTTTACCCTTGGTCCTATCATGGGATTTACTTTTTTCAGTATTCCTGGTGTTTTGCAAGTAGTAGTATGACTTTAGTTTAACCACCTGAGTAAATATGAAAACCACTCCCTACCCCTCCTAGTCCACACCCACAGTGGCCCCTGCATTTCCCAAGTGCTCCACTATCCCTCTTCCAGGCCCCTCCTAGCCCCTCTGCACTCCAGGGTTTCCATCAACATTGTTTCTAGGCTCAGCCAGTCTGTAGCTCCTCCAGGGTTGCAGGTTGGGTACATGAGGTGGCACTCATCTGGAATGTCCCTCACACTCGTGCCTTGATCCCTGAAACCCCTGTAGAAGGAGATGCAGACTTTCATTCCACATAGCAAAGCCCTAGTGGGGAACACGAGGGCTCAAATCAAGTTGCTATCAGAGGAGGGGGAGGTAGGAGGGAAAAGGGGGTTCTAGGACATCTGGGGCTGGGGAAGGGAGCAGAAGAGACAGAACAAAGAAACAGAATCAGTCATTACCCATTTCATAATCTGTCACTATCTTCTGTCCTCATGGGTTGGTGGTGGTGGGATAGCAGGAATGGATACAGCAAAGTGCTGAAATTCTTGGCTACGTAAACATGGGAGTTTTGAATCTCACTGTGGAGTTCCATGTTAGCCCTCACATCTTCCAGTGAATCCACAGATTTATGAGACATGGATTGAATAGCTGAAGAACTGGATCAGCCTAATCCAACAAACATAATTCTTGCATGCTTCTGTGCCTTTGCACATGCTGTTCCTGCTTCTTGGACTGCCCACCCTGCCCTGGTCCACCAGATAAACACCAGTGCAAATCTCTCTCAGACAGAGGGAGGGACACCTTTCCCTGTGCACATACGACAACCACAGCACTTACTCCATGGAACCAGAACGAGCTGCTCCCAGGCCTGCCTCCAAACTACAGAATGTGTTTCTCCAAAGAGGCCGTGGCTTAACCATTTCTGTACCCAGAGCCTTACATTGTTCTTGCTACATATTAAGTATCAGTAAATATCAGTTTGATGAATGAATAAAGAAACATAGAATGGGGAGGCGACAACTCTGGGTTAGAGAGGCCCACTTTGAGGAGCAGATAGGTGTTCAAGCCCAGCCAGGGAACTCTATTTTGGACATTCTTGGTCCCCAGTGGCTGACTGGGCTTGGTTTTTTCTCTGAATAGGCCAAACTGAGGATGGGGCTCTGGTGAGCATGTTCGGGCCCTCTGGAATCACGGATACCATGAGCTTGTGGAAGCTCAGGCCATCTGCATGCCTCCTAAGGTCTTCAAATTTGGCTATACCCCATACCATCAGATTCACACAAATCTCTTTCTTCCATTGGAATACAGATTTAAAGGGCCATCTGCATCTGATGGCAGACCACAAATGACTCCCGCTAGAAGGTCCCCGGCTTCTTAGTCTATTAATAGCCAATTGCACCCGCACAGCTGGGAGTCCTTAGGTCCACAATAGACATGACTGTGGGACAGCCTGGGAACAGGAAAGATCACAGATCTGAGAGTCAGGAAACCCAGTCCTTCACATTGAAAGACTGATATCCTTGAGTCAGTCTTTTAATTCCTTGGAGTCTCAGTTTCTTCATGTATTAAAAGAGAGCACTGGATTAAATAATCTCTTAAACCCAAAATTCTGCATTATTTTAATCAGGTAAATTCTAGTCAATTGTTTAAGCCAACCACTGATCAAGGGATGGAACAGAATGCTCTGCTTTCTATTTTAACACTTTCTTGGCTAACTGACCTCTTGATTGCAGAGAAAAGTCAGAAAATTCAAGCTCTTCCTCATGTTCTTTGCAGTTATATCAGTTGGACAGTCATTTATATCATAGCGGGGTATTAGAAAGCTCTAAACTTGCATCTTACACCTTGGTGAATATATCAATTAAGATCAAACATTTGGACTCTATTTATAGTGGACTGCCTGTTCCCTATCTTGAGTCCCAGGGTTGGAGTATGAAAGACTGTTTGGATTGGACAGCAATCAATTAACTGACATTTATTAATATCTACTGCAGGGCCAGCACTGTGCTAGGGACTCATTTTGCAAATCTCATCTTATGCAGCACTTTCAACACACTTGATCTCTTTTAGTCCTCACAACTGCCCTCCACTTTCTTACGAGCTGTGCTCCCACCAGAGAACAACACAGACCACTTAGAAGTGCTGTGTTTGGAAAATCATTAGTGGGGGCTTCTCCCTGGAAGTGGAAGATGTCACTCTGCCCAGAGAAGGTGTGACTCTCCAGCTCTTCCCCGACCCAGAGAGCACCCTGAAGGACAGCCACTTGTTCATAAACCTTGAGTTTTCCCAAGACATAGCCTTAAGCTTTACAAGAACAACCTTGTGGGATTTCTTATCCTTCCAACTTTAACTTGGCCAGAAATGCCCTGAGACCAGGCTTTTCAGCTATATTTTAGCACTTCTGCCACTGGCTTCAGCAGCAGCAATAAAGGATAGAGAGATGTGAGACACTAATAGTATTTCACCCACACACCCTTAAAATAACCTAGGCTTCTTGGGAATGGTAGGTGTTACTTTTGCTTAAGTTTCACATGAAGGTGAAGCGGCAATGGGTCTCCTCAGCTTTTTCCTTTTCTGCACAGAAGCCATCAAGTCAACTTTTTACTCTGACAAGAATGCTAAGCACCTGGGAAATCAGGAGATGTGGGCTTCTTCATTTATCCTTTGCAAACATCTTTTAAACACCTTTATCATGAGAGACATGGATGGTTCCAAGGTGAAACAGACACAGTCTCTGTTCCTTTAAGGAACTCCCAGTCTGCACCAATAAACTGATACATGACAATACCGTGCCATGACAGACATAGCTGCCTATATGCTTAATGAACAGCCTTTCTCCTTTCTTTCTTGCTAACGGAATGCCAATTTTATTCCCATTTAACCTGCTCTGCAATGGTGGATCTGTTATGATGGGTCTGAATCAATCACTGCAAGTCTGATGCCCTTTTTCAGTGACCAGCCCTAGGATGGATATGCGACTCAGTTCTGGCCAGTAAGACTTCAATGGGGGTCTTCAGGACAACATTTGAAAAGGATATTTCTCCCTGATAAAATGTATTACAGGGATAAAACTTTTTGTTTTTGCATCCATTCTTCTTTCTGGGAATGATGTTGTGTAATTATGTGATGCTTAAAATTGGAGAAGCCATGTTGTGACTCAGAGGAGAGCTACAGACAACAATTGTGGATGACAAAGTACAAATCTTGGTGCTTGGGTCCTTGATGGCATCACTGAACCGCCAAAGCCAACCTAGGACCATATATCACCTGGTGGAAATACATATCCTTTAGTTTGAGCCATAGTTAGTTGAATTTTTTGTTACTAGTAGCCAAAAACATTCCTAAATGTTAAAAATGAGAAAAGGACTTTACCAAGATATATGCTACTAAATTCCTGGGGGAGGAGGAGTTCACCAGCTGGGGAAAGTGAAGAAAAGCATTCCAGGCAGAGGTATTGGCTGGAACAATGGAACAGAGATGTAGAAAGGCATGCTGTATTTGGATATGGCGAGAAGTTCAGACTTCAAGGGGGGCATGATGAGAAATAGTGCATTCGGAGTCAAGGCTAAGGTTGTTTAACAAAACGTAGTGGTTTAAAGAATGTAAAATCTTACTTATCTCTCATGTAACAGTCCTAAGGGGTGGTCAGGGTAGTATAGCTCTGGATGGTCATTCAGGGACCCAGGTTCCTTGCTCTATTGTTCTGTCATCCTCTAGGGTGCTGCCCTCGCTGTATGATCCAGGGAATCTCCACATTCTGTCTTCAGGGAAGAGGATAAGAAACCCAAAAAATGTGCTGGGTGTTTGAAGGCCCACAACTGGAAGTGGCATGAACACACTTCATTTTTGCTTACTGTCAATTTGCAAGAATTTAGGGGCCACAGCTAGGTGCAAGGAAGGCTGGGAAATGTAGTCACTGGCTGTGCAGGCCACTATCCAGCTAATCTTTATTGCTAGGGAGACTTGGGTCTAACTATGAAAGGTCCTGTGCACTAAGATAAAGAGTTTGGAAATGCCGCAGGCAAAGAAATCACTGAAGAGCTGAGGAGTGACATGACCGAGGCACATTTTAGCTCAGTGTAAGGATGAAGCCTTCCATAATGAGAACTGACCAAAAGTTAAATGACCTATTTAATGATGAAGTCAGTTTCTCTGCATCAGAGATATTTGAATATCTCTGGACCAAATGCTGGACCTACTATCCAGATGCGTTGTTAAAAGGACAGATGACAAGAGAGTAGGCTGGACTAAAGGATCCCTGAAGGAGCCTTGCAATGTCTAAAACCCTTGGACTCTGCTCTTTCTAAATCTCAGTCTCACGATGGTGGCATGATACGATGGCTTGGGCAGCCTGATCCTGCAGGCAAGGAGACCAGTTACAAGGAAGGATGAGCCAAACTGAGGTGGTGCCAGTGGAAAAATAGGAAAGAATAGTTGTGAGGGACATGGTAAAGGAAGAATCACCAGGACTTAGCGTCTGATGGGCTTGGGGGCAGGTTTAGGCAATCAGAAGGTTTAATAATGACCCCAAGTTTTCCAGTCTGCATAATGACAAAGATTTCACCAAACCACTAACAGAGATAGACAAGAGTAAAGCAGGATATGAAGGAAAGATGTGTTTGAGGTTCCTGTGGGATGTTCATCAGGAAGCTGAAAATGCAGATGTGGATTTGGTAAAGCAATCAAGGCTGAAGGATTAGATTTGGGAATTGTCAAAGACTTATGACTTAAAATAGGAACTACTGAGCCTGCACTCTACAGCCTGAGTGCCTAGAGCCCGTGCTTTGCAACAAGAGAAGCCACCGCAATGAGAAGCCCACTCACCGCAACTAGAGACAGCCTGTGTGCGGCAACAAAGACCCAACGCAGCCAAATAAATATATATATACACATATATATATATGTATATAAATATATATGTATTTTTTTTTAAAAAAGTAATTGTCAGGATCACCAGGAAAGAAAGTAAGGAGCAGAAGTGGCATTTACAGACTTTTATTGGGTTCATGAATGGGCGTGTGTGTGTGTGTGTAAAAGAACCTGTGACTCAAAGAAATGGTAAGAATCACAGCTGTAGATAGAGAATGTTCTGTCAGAAAGAAGAATTTGTTGAAAATATTATTCACTAATTATTCCAGGTGCCAAAGGGAAGATTCACTCCAGGAAGAGGATATTTGTCAATTTCAGATGCTACAGAGATGTCCTGTAGAGGATGGAAATTGAGAAATAGCCTCTGGACTGGATAACCTGTGACCGTTAAGCAAGCCAGCTCGGTAGATGGGAGAGGTCACAGTTCAGATCTGAAGTTGTTGAGAAGTGAGTAGGAAGTGATGGCTTAGAGGCAAGGAGTCTGAGTGCCCTTCACAAGAAACTTATTTATGAGAGGGAGTGACGGGGCAGGCACTTAGGGATAGCTGGCTATTTTACCTCGCCAAAGACAAGTAAGTCAGCATGTGGAAGAGAAAAAATCATGGAGAGGGACAGTGAGAGCCGAAGATTCTGGAATGGTTCTTAGAGTAAGTGGGCATGGCCCAGACTGAAGGTACAGTGGGCGTGTGAGTGAGAGGTGGTCCTGAGGGGCTCAGTTTAGGCAAGGAGAAGAAAAGAGCCAGAATACACAGGCATACTGATGAAAAGAGGATGGAAGCATAGGAAGCTTAAGAAAAATGGCCTTGACCTCACCTGCTAAGAATGAGGGGTCAGAGGTGTTCTGGGGCTGACAGTGTGTTTGGAACTGCTGGTGTAAGGGGTTAGCTGGGGGGTGGAAGCATCACTGTCTGCAGAGCTCCGGTGAGGGCCCACGACACTGACTCCCTCCTCCCAACCTGGGCCTCGCACAGGCACTGCGTGTTGACTGGTTGGTGCAACAAGCCCTGTCCCTTTCCTGCCGCCTGGCTGTTAAGGCATCGCTTTGGCCCAAACATGCATGTGGCCCCTACACCAGTTCCTTGCCCGTGATGTGATTAAATGAGACCTGTGCCTTTAAGGAGTGCCCCATTCCTCGGCCCTTCCCCCTCCAATTACAGCACTAATTTCAGTAATGGAGCATTAATAGAGTAATGGGCGAGTGAGGCTGGACTGAAGGAACTGTGGAGCTCAGCACAAATTGAGTAAATAAACCATATATTAGATTTCTAAACAATACTTTTAGTCTAGTCTCCAGGGAAAGAGAGTCGTCAAGACTTACTTAAGTCATCCCTGCAAAGTGTATGTAAAAGAAGCCTCCTTTCAGAGCTTGGTTGTTTGTAGAAGCTGGAAATCTTTCTCTCTTCCAGGGACTGGAGAGATAAGATAGCTGCTGTTCCCACATGTTCCCATCCTTCGTTATTTCCCAATTTCTCCTACTTTGACAGATGTATCAGAGGTGAGAATCCCCAAGAATGCCTCCCTCCTGGGGACCCTCACTGGACTGGGGGTCACTGGATGCCTTCCAGGGAAAAGCAGCCCAAGGCAGGTGGTGCTAATGGATGGGAAGTGGGAAAGGGACAGGGGCTAGGGAGCAGAGGAACTTGGGGGAAGAGAGGGCAAGTTATTAGCAGATGACCTTACTATGGGAGACTGACCCTGCTGTTGCCACTACTTGGCAATGTTTTAATAGGGATCCCTTTTAGAAGACTAAAGAATAATAACAACGTGTTACAGTAAGAACTTGCATCTGTATTGCTTTAATGGATAGTAGAAAAGAACAAAGGTCTAAGTGTCAGAAGATCAAGGAGATGGTCTCAGCTCTGTTAAATACTAGCTGTAGGACCTTGGACAAATAATATTATCTTTCTGTGCCTTAGTTTCCTTGTCTGTAAAATGAGAAGAGCAGTATCTTTCTGCTTGCTTCCCAGGGAATTATGAGTGACAAGGAGATGTGTTCGGCCTGCCTACAGTAGCTGGGCAGGCCTCATCCTCTGGGCCTCTGCTGCCCATGCAGCCCAGCTCCAGCCTCTGAGGGGAAGAAGGGGGCAGTTCTGGGCTGTGAGGTCTGGGCAGTGGTAGGAAGTCCCTGGAACATTAGTTTAGGACCATGAAATGTTAACACATTGAGCACCTGCTCCATGTTGGTGACGGTGACGCCCTGAAGCTGTAAAGTAGGATTACAGGATTTCAGTATGGTTGCTAAAATCTGTTCTGACTTCGTTTGCTCCTATTGCCTAAGCAAGTCCTGAACGTGGGAGAGAGCCAGGGTCGAGTGCCTGAGAAGAGCTCCCCTCTTCCGCCAAGAGCCTCTGACTCCAGGAGGGCTGATTCACAGAGTGACTTCCAGTGGCTGTGAAGAGTCACTAGGGCATTGATAGCCAATAGCTGCTCTGCTAAATCTTCCAAATGTTCTGCATGTTCCACTAGCTAGAGAGAAACTACTGAAAGCAAATTCCTCATGAATCTTTTGTCTACATAGGGTGGGGAGGCAAAAGACAATAGAGAAGAAGCAAGGGGGGGGGGTTCTGGTATCTTCCCAATCTTAGTGGTTAAGAGCTTGGGTTCTGCATTCCAAGTTGGGCTCAAATCCTTGTCCTGCTAGTTACTGGCTATGTGACCTTGGGTGAATTTCCTGTCACCTCTAAGCAGCAGTTTCCTAAATGTTGGTGTGTGTGGCATACCTCTCTTAAAGATCTGTGGTAAAGATTCAATGACCAATACAGGACTTACATCTTACAAGTTGCTGTCTTTTCATGTCTCTGTCTTTTTAAGGTTGGGTATCATGTTTTAAAATTTTTCCCCCTAAACCTAGCACCTACGTGCGCGTAGAGAAAGAAGGAAGAAAAGGGAGGGAGGGAGGAAGAGAAGGAGGGAGGAAGAAAGAGAGGGAGCGGGTAAGGATATCTATCTGATTTGGTGGGGAGGGGCCTGGATTTCTAGGAATCCCTCATGGCCTTCAGTGACATTAGAGCTGGGTTCACAGGTGGTGGGGCTCAGGGTTCTTACCCAGGTTCTTGAGGGCAGTATCTGCTATAGGGAATGTGGATAAAATAGGATCCGGATAAAATAAAATCTCTCCCCAGGCCACACCCTCTCCAATTGTTCCTCTTTCTGAGATAGTCATTTGAACAGATGTATATCTTATAAACAGTCAAGGGAATTGACCATCACTCAACTAGAATGACAGACTGCTTTCTGACCTGGGGCCCCGGGGGCCCAGGTATGGGTCAGGGAACCCAAAGTGAACACAAAGGCCCCCAAAGCACTGCATCCTGACACCTGCTGGGTGGCGATCACCTCTGGGCATCCGTGAGAGTAAAGGACCTGGCCTTGTCTGAGAGGCTACTCAGTGAACGCCACCTTGGGGACTTCAGGTGCTATAAATGTACAATCAAGGCACACAGAGAAAGAAAACTGGCTGGAAAAACAGGGTAAAAGTGAATGGGGGAGGTGAGGCTGTGTGCTAGACTTTCAGCTGGCATCCTGACCTTGTTTCTAGTCTTGCCATTACCAAACTCTGTGACCTCTGACAAGTCACCTCATCTTTCTGAGTCTCTTTCTTCATCATCACAGTTAGACAGTTGGCTGTTTTGCATCTGACAGTCCATGCTTTTCATGCAAGAGAGTCAGGCTTTAGGCCAAAGGAGAAATGAACTTGATTCAGAGGTTCTGCCTTTGGCCTGGCCTTGGGGACCCCTGGCCACCTGCAAGCATACACTCAAGTTTCTAGAGGGTAGATATCAAACCATTTCTCTCACAGTGGCTGGTTTAGATGGGGCCCCAGGCAGGCTGGGGTCTCAGAGATTCTCAGGCATAAAAATAATCATGAACCTGGAAGAAGATGCTTTGCCATGTACGTTACTTTTGAAAAAACCAAATCCAAATCTATATGGTATTTTCATCGTTTACAAAACAATTCAACCTGAAGGTATTTGCTCTAATGGGTTCCTACTGAGTAACAGGCCCTATGAAACAGCAAATGTACACAATGAATCACCAATAATAAATATCATATAGCAACTTTAGAATTTTACTATTTCACTCAAATTTGCCTTAGTAAAATCAGAAGGTTTGGTTCATCTAACCTGGAAAATGATATGCTCGACAAGTCACTGTGTATAATATTGGCTTTGACAGTTTTCATTAATTATTTTAGAACTTTTGGGAGAGGGTGCATTAGGCATTCTTTAGGGACATCTTGTATTAAAACTCTGAGAAGTCTCCCCTTTAGGAGAGAAGGAAAAGCCATGTGCTCGAACTGTCAGTCTGAAATTCTAACCACACCTGGGCTCAGAGGTTTAAAACATAGGTAGACATTTAGTAACTGTTGACTTGGATGGGATCTAAAGTGTACTGCCACATGCAGGATGAGGGCTTCTAGGTAATGTTTACATTAATGGGGCAAAATGAGAGAAGGCCACCTTCTGGGCTCATGACCCATGGGATGATTTGAAGTGGCTGCCACGGTGCCTCAGAGCAATTTGAAAACCTCTGACCTTGACAGTGTCTGAGGCTTCTCCCAACACTAAATTTATCCAGTTTTAAAGGAATGAAGAGCCAGGTGGAGACAGGTGTGTATTTCAGGAGAACTGTGACACAGAGAACCTTGTATAAAGGGAGAAAGGTGGGTGGGTAACATCATGAGAAACACGGCTTGTCTGAACAGGCTTCCAAAACCCCCAGGTCAAGACCCTAGAGGCACCTGTGGTTCCATGACACTGACCCAGGGAATCATCTCAGATTCCTCCCTCAACTCTCCTTCATGTAGGTCTCTTCTCTGGTTGATGGCCCAGCTCCATCCTGCAGCCGCATACCTCACCCTGCCTAGACCTTCAGAGAAGCCTCGTGTTGGGATGGATGTCTGGTGTGTGGCTTCCATTTGACCCCTGGTCATTGTCTCAGCTTTCCGTGTACTCTTCAATCTGCTTCTCATGCCAATCCCAGCTCCTTACCCTCCACCCCGTATATCCCTAGCCCTCTACTTAGCAACCCAACCTCTGCCATACAACCATGCATAGAACTTTAAAGAGAGAAAAGGAGAGAGAGAGAGAGAGGAGAGGGAGAGAGAGAGGGAGAGAAAGAGGGAGAGGGGGAGGGGGAGGGGGGGAGAGAGAGAGAGAGAGAGAGAGAGAAGGGAGGAAGAGTTTGGGTTTGACACCTAAGATCAGAAGTTAGTCATATTCCTTGGCCATCATCAAAAAATCTACAAACAATAAATGCTGGAGAGGGTGTGAAGAAAAGGGAACTCTCTTGCACTGTTGGTGGGAATGTAAATTGATACAGCCACTATGGAGAACAGTATGGAGGTTCCTTAAAAAACTAAAAATAGAACTACCATATAACCCAGCAATCCCACTACTGGGCATATACCCTGAGAAAACCATAATTCAAAAAGAGTCATGTACTACAATGTTCACTGCAGCTCTATTTACAATAGCCAGGACATGGAAGCAACCTAAGTGTCTGTCGACAGATGAATGGATAAAGAAGATGTGGCACATACATACAATGGAATATTACTCAGCCATAAAAAGAAACGAAATTGAGTTATTTGTAGTGAGGTGGATGGACCTAGAGTCTGTCATACAGAGTGAAGTAAGTCAGAAAGAGAAAAACAAATACTGTATGCTAACACATATATATGGAATCTAAAAACAAACAAACAAAAGGTTCTGAAGAACCTAGGGGCAGGACAGGAATGATGACGCAGACATAGAGAATGGACTTGAGGACACAGGGAGTGGGAAGGGTAAGCTGGGACGAAGTGAGAGAGTGGCATGGGCTTATAAATACTACCAAATGTAAAATAGATAGCTAGCGGGAAGCAGCTGCATAGCACAGGGAGATCAGCTTGGTGCTCTGGGACCACCTAGAGGGGTGGGATAGGCAGGGTGGGATAGGGAGGGTGGGAGGGAGACACAAGAGGAAGGACATATGGGAATATATGTATATGTGTAGCTGATTCACTTTGTTATAAGGCAGACACTAACACACCATTGTAAAGCAATTATACTCCGATAAAGATGTTAAAAAAAAAAAAAAGAAGTCATATTCTTAAGTGATGGCTAAAACTCAATCTGGGTCAACTCCAGACTAAGAGAATACAGAGTGGAGATTTAAAATATGTGCTCTGTACTCAGGTGGCCAAGGTTCAAATCCTGGCTCAGCCACTCACTACCTCTGTGGTCTTAGTTGACCATTTCATCTCTTTAAGCTTCAGTTTCTCCATCTCAAAAAGGGAAATATTAATCCCTAACTCACTGGACTCTTCTGAGTATTAAATGAGATGAAGCAAGCCTAGTGCCTGGCACATAGAAGAGACTCAGCAAATGTTCATTTTCTTCCCTTTCTTAGACTGGTATCGAGAGATGGCCTCCATGATACTTAAATTTTAAAGAGCCATTGCAGGGGAAAAAGCAATATCGACTTCTTCATTCCCATTAAACATGTCAACCACAGAAGACCTGATGGGTACAGGAGCCAATGGTTTGAAATAGTTAAGTTTACTTTAACTTTTTAGAGGTTCCCAGATTGTCATGCCTTAACTGGCTTAATATTGGATTGGCCAAAAAGTTCGTTCGGGTTTTTGTATGATGTTACAGAAAGGCCCGAACGAACTTTTTGGCCAGCCCAATATTTCAAGTTTTGGACCTCCTCCCTGGTGATAAAAGTTCCAGAGCATTGTTCATGGGGTCAAGTAATATCACAGCGTATGTGTGGTCATGAGCCTGGACGTGGTATCCCAACTGGTGCTTCCCTTTTCCTTTAACTTTTTATAATGGAGAATTTCAAGCATAAACAGTAGTCAAAAAATATTATAATGAACCCTATGCACCCATCACCCAGCCAATCTTGTTTTATGCATATTCTTACTCACTTGTTCTCCTCCCAGAATATTTGTAAAGCAAATCTCAGACTTCATATTATTACATACACACTTCAGAATTCAGTATTCAGACAAGAACTATTTTTCAAACATAACCACAGTACATTGTCACCTCTAAAATTATTACAATAATTCCTTAATATCATTCAATGTCTAGTCATTTCTCCTCTCTTTCTCCCACCCCACCCCCTATATATAGTTTGTTCATATCAGGATCCTGATAAGGTCTATACATTGTAATCGGTTGAGTTTTCACATGGGTTGCTTTTTTAAATTAATTAATTATTATTATTATTTTCTAAAAATTAATTAATTTATTTTTGGCTGTGGTGGGTCTTCACCGCTGCACATGGGCCTTCCCTAGTTGCAGCGAGCCAGGGCTACTCCTTGCTGAGGTACACAGGCCTCTCATTGCGGTGGGCTTCAGTAGTTGTGGCACGTGGGCCTCAGTAATTGTGGCTTGCGGGCTCTAGAGCGCAGGCTCAGTAGTTGTGGCGCATGGGCTTAGTTGCTCCGTGGCACGTGGGATCCTCCCGGACTAGGGCTCGAACCCATGTCCCCTGCATTGGCAGGCGGATTCCCAACCACTGCGCCACCAGGAAAGCCCCGGGCTGCTTTTTAAAAAAAAAAATACACTTCATTTTTTAGAGAAGTTTTAGGTTTGCAACAAAACTGAGTGGAAAGTACAAAGAGCTCCCATGTGGTCCCTGTCCTCACACACTCACAAACTCCCTTCTATCAGCATTCTGCACCAGAGTGGTACCTTTGTAACCTACACTGATGTTATCATTATCACCCAAAGCCCACAGTTTACATTAGGGTTCACTCTTGGTGTTGTGTATTCTATGGGTTTTGAGAAACATATAATGACATGTACCCACCATTATAATATCATACAATTATATGTAGATTATAGTATCATATGGTACAGTTTTACTGCCCTAAAAATCCTGTGTTCTGTCTACTCATCCTTCCCTCCCCACTAATCCCTGGCAGCCACTGATCTTTTTGCTGTGGCCATAGTTTTGTCTTTTCCACAATGTCATATATAGTTGGAATCATACAAGAGGTAGCCTTTCCAGACTGGCTTCTTTCACTCAGTAATATGCATTTAAGTTTTCTTCATGTCTTGATAGCTCATTTCTTTTTAGTAATGAATAATATTTTGTTGTCTGGATGTACCACAGTTTGTTTATTCATTCAGCTACTGAAGGATATCTTGATTGCTTCCAAGTTCTGGCAATTATGAATAAAGTTGCGTGTGGACATACATTTTCAACTTATTTGGGTAAGTGCCAAGGAATGTAATTGCTAGATTATATATTAAGAGACTGTTTAGTTTTATAAGAAACTGCCCAACGTCTTCCATTTTGTGTTCCCACCAGCAATGAATAAGCGTTCCTGTTGCTCTACATCCTCACCAGCATTTGGCGTTTTCAGCATGGATTGCTTTTTAATTTATAGGCTTCTCCTTTATCTCTCTCTTTTCAGCTTTCTCTTTGTTGAAGAAATCATTCGTCCCATAAAGTTTCTCACAGTCTAGAGTTTGCTGATTGTATCCTCACAGTGTCATTTAGCATGTTTGCATGTTTCCGAATTGCTTGCAAATCAGTATTTAAATCTAAAGTTTCATCAGATTAAAATGTGGTATTTTTGACAAGACCACTTTATAGATGGTGGTATGTACTTTCATCAGGAGGAACAAAATGTTTGATTGTCTCTCTGTGACATTATGATTACCATTGCCTAAATAAATTCATTAGTATTGCAAAATGGTGACAGTCTATCATCCCTTCTGCATTTATTAGCTGGAAACTCTAAAGAGAAATCTCCCCTCATCAACAATTTGGTTACTATGAAGTACAGTTCACATTAGAGAGGTTATTTTACTTGCCATTATTTTCACTTAAAAATAATGAATTGATTCCCTATAATACATTTGATGTATTTCAATCCATTGTAGCAGTTATTATCCTAATTGATACTCAGATTGCCCCGTCTCTGGCCAGTGGGAACCTCTTTTAGACAGCTCCTGATCCTTTTGCCTTGACCCCAGTGGACTGTGACAGCTTCCTGCTGTCTGGTATTACAAGGAGCTCCAGATTTATCCCACACCAGACCTGGAATCAGCCAAGGAGCCCTGTTACTTGCAGTGAGTGACTGATGCTTTCTGCATTATGTTCTTCAATGTCAGTAAAAATGGAAGCTTAGAAAATTAGCTAAGCATAGAATCTTATTGGGGTTGTGGAATGTTTTGCATCTGGGGCAATCTAGGATATCTTGACATAGGCATCTTGATATTCTGAGAGACATTCTCTGTCTTGGCCATGAGGACGGCCTTTTATAAAAACTTGTTTGTCAATGTTTCTTAGGTACTCCCAGTCATACAGGTCTCCTTTTATCATAATAGTATGTGTGTAATAACAACCATTATATTAATCAAGCTCTAACTATGTATCAGGCCCTTGACATACATTTCTTATCCTCCCAGCAACCCCATAAAGTAGGTAATTATTAATCCTCTCTCTTTACAGATGAAGAAACCAAGACAGAGAGACTGAGTATCTTAGTCAAGTTTACAGAGAGTGAATTGGCAGTGCTGGGGTTGAAGTTTGGATAGAAAGCTTCCCAAAGAGCACTATATTCTTAGCAGCAAGAATGCATTGTTTGGCAAGATGTGACTACAGGGAAAGCTGTTTTCATTGTGGTTAAGGAGATTTCAAATGGAAGACGCATATGGAAGATGTGGTGGTGAGAGAGGGAAGAGGACCATAATCCAGAAGTTGATGAAATGTCTCAGCTTATTTCTGAACCCTCAATGGCAGGTTGTCCTGGGTGGTTCTTTGATCCAGGAGCTTTCCCAGCTTTGACTCTGAGCTAGCTTCAGACCTCTAAAGGGGGAGAAAGGCTAGAACGGGAGAAAATGGACATGGGGGATGATGTTACACCATGCTTGCCTTAGTAGATGGGTCAATGTTTTAATTTAATTGATGGCTGCTGTCCCACTAGAGCCCATTGCAGTGTCAGAATGGCATTTGTTGAGCCTGTCAAAGAGACAAACCATGTCTATGTATACTTCTCAGTCTCTGAAGCCAGCACTTTTTTTCCTTAATGGCCCTTTGATGTGTTACAAGATCCTAATTAGAGCAGTTCAGTAAATCAGTCCCTTGGGCATTGACACTTCAACACAGGCCTAATTTGCTAAGCACTGGTGGACATTAACCAGTTGTTGGAAATTTTCTGTGACATTCCTCCTAGTCTCATATAAGGATCCTAGTCCCACCAGTGGCATGATTCCAGATTCTGTCCCTGAGTATATATTCCTAAAGGTTGATTTCAGATAGTCCATGACTAATAATACCTCCCCCAGGCCTTTAGTGGATTAGGCTATTGCTTGCTATTGCTTGCCTACCACTCCAGAACAGACAGAGATATGTAAGTGTTAAGTGGTGGCCTCATGGCTCCAAGTTTCCTGTGGTTACTGCCCAGCCTTCAGGATTAATTTGGGGACTATCTCTGTAGAGAGTCAACTGTCCTGTGCAATCCTCATTCATAACTTCCTGCTACATCTGGCGAGACGCCAGGACACTCATTCTTTGTCTACTAGGCTGAAAGGGGGAAAAAAGAGGGGGTGGAGAATTACGGAGGAAGCAAGGGCATTAGGGATGCCTTATCTTCAAAGAGTTCATCCGCTCCTTCTCTGCATAGGATAAGGATGGCAAGTCAGCCCCAAAGGGTCCTGTGTATCCCAGCCCGGGACTGCATAGAAAGGATGTGACACATTTGGGGAAGGGATACTCCCACCTGACAGGGGTTTTGGACCTAGCACCTGGGAAAGTAGAATGATAATACCAACAGTTTTTTGAGTCTCTCCTAAATGCCAGGCCCTGTGCTCATGACTGTAAAGGCAATATTTTATTTAAACTTCCCTGCAGCCCTATGGCTTTCTCTGGGGTAGAAACTCTTATTATTTACATCTTAGAGAAGATGAAATTGAGGCCAGAGAGATTAAACTCCCTGGCCATCAGGCAGCTGGCAAAAGGCGGATGTAGTCTGACCCTGAACCATCATGCCATGCAGCATGATGCAGGTTGGAGGAGCAGTTTCCAACCTGTCCCAGGCAGCTGCAAATATGATATTCTCTGTGTTGAATCCACTCTTGTAGTAGACGCTGGGTCATACACAAGCCCCAGTTATGGACCAGTTATGGGACTGGCTCCACAAAGTCCTGTGAAATAAAGTGTGGTGGGGTGGAGTTATTACTACAGGGGCAAAACCTGGAACTGCTCAAATGGATGTTTAAAAGGTAGATGATTTGCACTTCGGAACTCTTAACTCCTACCAGCCAGATGTTCCTATATTCTACCTCACGGCTGATCATGGTGTTTACCTGTGGATGTCTCCATCACTCCCCAGACATGCAGTGCTCAGCTTCCTACTGTGATGTCAGGTGTTGCTTTGGCTTTGGCCTCTGCCGGTCTCTCTTCCATATACAACTCTTAGGTACCTGCCTCTATGCCAGGTCCTGTGCTGGCTGACAAGGATACCGAGAGAAACAGGCAGTGGTTTCTGCCATTGATGTGAGCCCAGCCTGGGATGTGGTCAGGAAAGACCGTGCTTAAGAGCAAGGGCCTGGGTCAGATTGTCTAAGTTCAACCCCCAGTTCTGCCATGTATCTTAACCTCAATGAGTCTTGGTTTCCTCATCTGTAAAATGGGGACAATAACAGGACCTATTTCACGTGGAAGAGCAAAGATTAAATAAATGAGATCATTCATGTAAAAACTCGACCTAGTCCCAGGTATGTAGTAAGCTCAAATAGACATCAGCTGTTATTATTTCCTGACTTTTTGGGTTTACCCTCTTTTCACAACAGCCGGGTTTCCCGGTTTAGTGGCTCTGGCTCTTAAATCTGTGTTTGGTTGCCGACTCCTTGACAACATGGTCTCAGTTTTAAATTGGCCCAAGTTACAAGATTGCATGGTGGCCCATGCCCCCAGCGAGTGCACAGCTGGGGCGGCTGGCCTGGGTTGTATACCCTGACCAGCCTTGTCAGGCACCACAGTGTCTTCATGTCAAGTAATACATTTGCAGTTTTTTTCAGAATTGGTGACATATTTTTACGTTGCCTAAAGTATTTTTGCTATTTCTTTGATTTTTCCATTTCAAAACAGAAAGATCACTTTTTTTTAACTTGAATGTTAGAGAACTGGACAAAACGTCTATTTTACATACTAACTCGATCACATCAGGCTTTCACGATATTTGGCTCTGTATGAAGAACACAGTCTGTAGTAAATTGGTCTCCCTTCTGCCATCCTCACACACTTTGCTTCCTCTGGCCTCTGTGCCTCTGTTGGCTGTTTCCCTATCCTGGACTGCCTTCCTATGTCCAGTGTTTTTCATCCTTCAATGCATATCTCAAGATTTTACTCCCACTGTGGAACTGTGGGGCCTGCAGCTCTTGCCTGATTTTTTTCCTCCCTGAAGGAGTGAAGCACTCATTGTCTACCTACAATTTGGCATTTTCCCAGATACTTTCTTATATTCAGATTATTCATTAAATGTTCAGCAAGCCTCCTAATATTTCCAAACTCTGTGCTAAGTGCTTTTCACATATATTACCTCTTTTAACCCTTTCAACAATCCTGAAAATAGGTATTGTTAATTTTCCCACAATGTATATGCAAAAATTGAAGTTAGACTCCAGTAGTTTAAATAATTTGCCCATTAAGAAAATGAAAAGACAAGCCCCAGATTGGGAGAAAATATCTGCACATCATATATCTGGTATGGAATTTGTATCCAGAATATATAAACAACTCTTACAACTCAACAATAAGATAAACAACCCAATTAAAAATAGGCCAGATTTGAATAGACATTTTGCCCAAGAAGATAGGTGAATGGCTAATCAGCACATTAAAATATGTTTAACATCATTAACCATTGGGAAAATGAAAATCAAAACCACAATGAGATACCATTCATACCCACTAGGATGGCTATAATTTAAAAGACAGATAATAAGAAGTATTGATGAGGATGTGGAGAAACTAGAACCCTCATGCATTGCTGATGGGAATGTAAAATGGTGCAGCCTCTTTGGAAAAGAGTTTGACAGTTTCTTGAAAAGTTAAACAGATACTTATCAGACAACCCAACAAATGCACATCTATGTATCTACCCAAGAGAAATGAGAACATACATTTATACAAAGATTAACCACTGAATGTTCATAGAAACATTATTCATAATAGGCCAAAACTGAGACAGTCCAAATATCCATCAGCTGGTGAATGGATAAACAAAATGTGGTATATCCATAAAATGGAATACAGTTCAGCAAACAAAAGGAATGAACATATGCTAATACACACTACAACACGGTTGAAGTTCAGAAACATTATGCTAAGTAAAAGCAGCCATATACAAATGAGTACATATTGTATGATTCCATTTATATGAAACTTCTAGAAAAGACAAATCTATAGAAACAGAAAGCAGGTCAGTGGTTGTTTAAGAGCTGGGATGAGAATAAGGTTTGACTGGTCATAAGGGAACTTTTTGGGATGATGGAAATGTTCTAAAATTGGATTGAAGTGATATTTGCACAGCTCTATAAAATTACTAAAAATAATTTTATTTAAATGTTTACTTACAATGGGTAGGTTTTATGGTATACAAATTATACCCCAGTAATGATGTTAAAAAAATAAATACTTGTCCAAGACCACACAAATAGCAGAATAGGGATCTGGACCCTATTTTCCTTTTGTGCTCTTTTCCTAGCCTTTGTCATTTTTTCTTGTGTATGGCTTGTCTGCCTAGCAGATGGACAACACTTTGAGAACAAGGAGAATGCCTTTACATTTTTGGGACTCCCTCACAGTGTTCTCAACGAATCTGTGCAATTGAGTTGATAGCGCATCATATTCTAACAGGGTTATTCTGTACCAGAAGGAGCAGTGTAGGGCTGTTGTTTCTCCAAATGCTGCCCCGAGTGTTGAGACATAGGGGTAGATAGTCCATCAAAGGCACGCCGCCTGAAGAACAATGTAGTGACAGGGCTGGCTGACAACAAGAGACAAAGAGCTGTGCTGTTGAACACTGCCCAGAGCAACCCATCTCTTCCTGCTCGGCCCAGCAGACTGTTAAAAGGACCACAAAAGGCTGCTGGGGAGATGACAAGAGCTTAAGAATTTGCTGAATGTGCTACCCTTGATAGCAAGAGTAAACCCGAATGACCTTCCCAGGACACACAGTAGAGATTATTAGAATAGAGGCCAGACCTGAATCCAGGCAGGGAGGTAGACATGCAGGGGGCTCACATATATTTGACCCACTCAATAGAGTTAATGACTTTTTTGGAAACCAATATTTTTTTTTTCACAACTTAAAAAGGGGTTATCAGGAAAAATTGTCCAAAACTTGAAAATGGGCAAAGTGTCTTCTCAGTGGCTTGCTGGGCATTGCCTAGCATATGCTATAATGTGTGCACTTTTGACTGGCCTCCTATTGATTAGATTATTTTCCAACCATAGAGGTAGCAGTAACTTGTAGAAAACGTGATAATAATGCAAATGATTCTTGTCCACAGCAAAGCAAATGAATCTCATCCAGTGGCTACAGAAAAGATAACCCCAAACATTACATTTTATTGCCCTTTCAGATATTAACCAGTTTTGCATTTACTAGCAGTTCTTTTCAGCATTTCTGATTGCCTATAGGTATCTCTGTTCTTCAAATTCTCCATTGAAAAAGTCTTGACATATTATAGGTTCTCCCATTAATTAATGTCACATAAAATCTTTGACACATTCCTTTTAGATTTGCACAGAAGTCATGTTTTTAACTTTTTGAAGATTATACTTCAGTAGTGTGCAAAAGACAGTTCAGGGCCACCGCCATGATTACCAAACCTGGTAGCCTGGCATTGGGCCAGACGACTGAAGGCGCCCCTTGCCCCTCTCCCAACCCTTTTGAACCCACCTGTGCCTTCTCCATCAGCCCAGCAGGCACCATCTTCTCCATCAGGAAGCTTGCTAGCATTTAGAATGGGCTAGAGGTCTTTGTCCTGTGCCTTCACAGAACATGCTCTCTGGACTTGCTTTTCTCCTAACACCACAGGCACATCCATCTGAAAATGGTAAAAATCCAAAGACGGGCAACAGTCAGAACAGCCCCATGTCTGGTTTCTGAAGAAGCAGTGGGCAGAGTAGGCTCTGCTACCAGTTTAGACCATGGTTAAGTACCAGGTGTTAGGGAGTTTATCTTACTCAGTTACGAGGTAAGCTCAAGGAACAGGTGGGCAAGCATGGGTTGGGTACCAGCTTGGAGCCAACCTACACATTTTCTAAATTTTATGGGCAGCCTATTTCCTCCTGCAGTCAAACTGCTCAAAGTTCAGTTGCCCAAAGCTGGTCCAAGGAGCACAGAAACCAGTGATGGTAACTTTTACATGAAGACTAACAATACTGTATTGTATGCTTCAAAAATGTGTTAGGAGTGTAAATCTCATGTTAAGTGTTCTTACCATAAAACAAAACAAAACAAAAGGGCACTAAGAAACTTTTGGAGGTGATGGATAAGTTTATTGCTTTGATTGTGGTGATGGTTTCACAGCTCTATGCCTATGTTCAAACTCATCAAATTGTATACATTAAATATGTGCAGTTTTAAAATCATTTATATATTGATAAAGTTATAAAATTTTTAATATGAAAAATTTTTTAAAGATTAATATTGTTAATGTGGTCAAATAGCCAAGGATCTTGGGCAAACAGAGAGAACTTGTGAAACCAATTCAAAACTGTTGCAAGTATTCAAATAAACATTATGCTTATTCTTATATAGCAACTAGCTCTGTGGCCCTTATTTCCCTTCTTTTTCGCTATCTACACCAAGTCTCAGGGAGAGAATGTCTTGCATGCATTTTTAAAAAGTGAGTTTGCACTCTTGAGAAGTATTGACACTTCAGCTGGATTTACTTGGCATAACTGTTTTTCCAAAGTCAAGCAAAGATGGATCTGTACATTTCTAGAGAACCTTGCCTATCTGCAAATGGGAAAATTTCAGTATTTATAATATGCTATTATTATTTAAAAGAACTGGAAAAGCAGGTGCACACATATTTATATGTAAGAGAAAAATGAACACAGTAAGTACAAGATTATTAAATTCACAATAACTACTGATTTCTAAACTCACATCACAAAATACAAAGATATTTAGATTTAGTTAAAAATAATTTATATTCTGTTTATAAGAGACACACAAAGTGACACTGAAAATTTGAAAATAAAATGTTAAAGGGAATAGGCAAAAATATGTGCTAAGACAAGGAGAACAATGTTGGCAAAAAGAACAATGTTGGCAATATTAATACCAGACAAAGAAAAATTTAAGAGAAAAAACTAAGTGAAGCAAATACCTGTTTTATACGACATTAAAAAATGATCTGCAACAAAACACTGCCTTTCAGACACAACTGGTGGGCAGATGCTCTCATCACTGTGTAACTATTCCAATGACACTGAATGAAAGTCAATCATTTATGAGGACATTAAAGAGAATTCAAGACATTGCAAAGAGTGGAAGTTGTACAGGCTATGTTCTCTGCCTAGGATGCAATAAAACTAGAAATAAAAGCAAATATTAAAAAATTTAGGGCTTCCCTGGTGGCGCAGTGGTTGAGAGTCCGCCTGTTGATGCAGGGGATGCGGGTTCGTGCCCCGGTCTGGGAGGATCCCACATGCCGCAGAGCGCCTGGGCCCGTGAGCTGTGGCCGCTGAGCCTGCGCGTCCGGAGCCTGTTGCTCCGCGGAGGGAGAGGCCACAGCAGTGAGAGGCCCGCGTACCGCAAAAAAAAAAAAATTTAAAGCAGAATGTTTTAAAACTTGAAACTTTAAAAAATACACTTACAGGGCTTCCCTGGTGGCACAGTGGTTGAGAATCTGCCTGCTAATGCAGGGGACACGGGTTCGAGCCCTGGTCTGAGAGGATCCCACATGCCACGGAGCAACTAGGCCCGTGAGCCACAGCTACTGAGCCTGCGCGTCTGGAGCCTGTGCTCCGCAACAAGAGAGGCTGCGATAGTGAGAGGCCTGCGCACCGCGATGAAGAGTGGTCCCCGCTTGCCACAACTAGAGAAAGCCCTCGCACAGAAACGAAGACCCAACACAGCAAAAATAAATAAATAAATAAAGTCCTACCCCCAACATCTTTAAAAAATAAAAAATAAAATAAAAAATAAAAAATACACTTACAAACATAAGAGAATGAAAAGAATAAAAACTGTAGCTGGAGACTACTTAAAAAATTCACTGTAAGACTATTAACTCTCCAACTCTGGGACATTGCCAAAGTTTTGAGGTAGACTGTATTACTCTTCCCAATTATTACTACCTTCTCTGTGATGTACTGTCCCACCCCCACCCCCACTTGATATTGATTTGGCCATTAGAATGTGAATGGGAGTCATGTGTGCTCTATCCAAGCAGAGGTCTCAGCTACTGTTCTTTTCCTTTTGCCATGAGAACAGCATGTCCCAGATATGAAGTTGTTTCTTCAGCTTACATCTCAGAGTGAAGAAGACATTGATCAGAGCTGCAGTGTCTTGAAATAATGTGTTGTTAATGTGAAAGAGAAATAAACCTTGGATGTTGGAAACTGATGAGATTTCAGGGAATATTTGTTCCTGAAGCATAACTTAGCAAAAATTGACTAACACAGCTGTGTGCAATAAACAAAATCAGAGTCTCAAGTATGTTTATTAATAAAACAACAAAATCAGAAATAATTCATTGGTTCAAGATGGTGGAGTAGAAGGACATGCTGTCACTCTCTCGCGAGAGAGCACCGGAATCACAACTAACTGCTGAACAATCATCGACAGGAAGACACTGGAACTCATCAAAAAAGATACCCCACATCCAAAGACAAAGAAGAAGCCTCAATGGGATGGTAGGAGGGGCGCAATGACAATAAAATCAAACCCCATAACTGCTGGGTGGGTGACTCACAAACTGGAGAACACTTATATCACAAAAGTCCACCCACTGGAGTGAAGGTTCTGAGCCACACGTCAGGCTTCCCAACCTGGGGGTCCAGCAACGAGAGGAGGAATTCATAGAGAATCAGACTTGGAAGGCTGGCGGGATTTGATTGCAGGACTTCGACAGGACTGGGGGAAACAGAGACTCCACTCTTAGAGGGCACACACAAAGTAGTGTGCGCATCGGGACCCAGGGGAAGCAGCAGTGACCCCATAAGAGACGGAACCAGACCTACCTGCTAGTGTTGGAGGGTCTTCTGCAGAGGCAGGGGGTGGCTGTGGCTCACCGCAGGGACAAGGACACTGGCAGCAGAAGTTCTGGGAAGTACTCCTTGGAGTGAGTCCTCCCAGAGTCTGCCATTAGCCCCACCAAAGAGCCCAGGTAGGCTTCAGTGTTGGATCGCCTCAGGCCAAACAACCAACAGGGAGGGAACCCAGCCTCACCCATCAGCAGACAAGCAGATTAAAGTTTTACTGAGCTCCGCCCACCAAAGCAACACCCAACTCTACCCACCACCAGTCCCCTCCATCAGGAAACTTGCACAAGCCTCTTAGATAGCCTTATCCACCAGAGGGCAGACAGCAGAAGCAAAAAAGAATACAATCCTACAGCCCGTGGATCAAAACCCACATTCACAGAAAGATAGACAAGATGAAAATGCAGAGGGCTACGTACCAGATGAAGGAACAAGATAAAACCCCAGAAAAACAACTAAATGAAGTGGAGATAGGCAACCTTTCAGAAAAAGAATTCAGAATAATGATAGTGAAGATGATCCAGGACTTCAGAAAAAGAATGGAGGCAAAGATCGAGAGATGCAAGAAATGTGTAACAAAGATCTAGAAGAATTAAAGAACAAACAACCAGAGATGAACAATACAATAACTGAAATGGAAATTACACTAGAAGGAATCAATAGCAGAATAACTGAGGCAGAAGAATGGATCAGTGACCTGGAAGACAGAATGGTGGAATTCACTGCTGCGGAACAGAAGAAAGAATAAAGAATGAAAAGAAATGAAGACAGCCTAAGAGACCTCTGGGACAACATTAAACACAACAACATTCACATTACAGGGGTCCCAGAAGGAGAAGAGAGAGTGAAAGGACCAGAGAAAATATTTGAAGAGATTATAGTCGAAAACTTCCCTAACATGGGAAAGGAAATAGACACCAAGTCCAGGAAGCGCAGAGTCCCATACAGGATAAACCCAAGGAGAAACATGCTGAGACACATAGTAATCAAATTGGCAAAAATTAAAGACAAAGAAAAATTACTGAAAGCAGAAAGGGAAACACGACGAATAACATACAAGGGAACTCCCATAAGGTTAACAGCTGATTTCTCAGCAGAAACTCTAAAAGCCGGAAGGGAGTGGCATGATACACTTTAAGTGATGAAAGGGAAGAACCTACAACCAAGATTACTCTACCCAGCAAGGATCTCATTCAGATTCAATGGAGAAATCAAAAGCTTTACAGACAAGCAAAAGCTACGAGAATTCAGCACACCAAACCAGCTCTACAACAAATGCTAAAGGAACTTCTCTAAGTGGGAAACACAAGAGAAGAAAAGGACCTACAAAAATACACCCAAAACAATTAAGAAAATGGTCATAGGAACATACATATTGAAAATTACCTTAAACGCGAATGGATTAAATGCTCCAACCAAAAGACAAAGCCTTGCTAAATGGATACAAAAACAAGACCCATATATATGCTGTCTACAAGAGACCCACTTCAGACCTAGGGACACATTCAGACTGAAAGTGGGGGGGATGGAAAAAGATATTCCTTGCAAATGGAAATCAAAAGAAAGCTGGAGTAGCAATACTCATATAAGATAAAATAGACTTTAAAATAAAGAATGTTACAAGAGACAAGGAAGGACACTACATAATGAAAAGGGATCAATCCAAGAAGATATAACAATTATAAATATATATGCACCTAACACAGGAGCACCTCAATACATAAGGTAACTGCTAACAGGTATAAAAGAGGAAATTGACAGTAACACAATAATAGTGGGGGACGTTAACACCTCACTTACACCAATGGACAGATCATCCAAAATGTAAATAAATAAGGAAACAGAAGCTTTAAATGACACAACAGACCAGATAGATTTAGTTGATATTTATAGGACATTTCATCCAAAAACAGCAGATTACTCTTTCTTCACAAGTGCGCATGGAACATTCTCCAGGATAGATCACACCTTTGGTCACAAATCAAGCCTCAGTAAATTTAAGAAAATTTAAATCATATCAAACATATTTTCTGACCACAACGCTATGAGATTAGAAATGAATTACAGGGAAAACAACATAAAAAACACAAACACATGGAGGCTAAAGAATATGTTACTAAATAACCAAGAGATCACTGAAGAAATCAAAGAGGAAATCAAAACATACCTAGAGACAAATGACAATGAAAACACGATGATCCAAAACCTATGGGATGCAGCAAAAGCAGTTCTAAGAGGGAAGTTGATAGCTATACAAGCCTACCTCAAGAAACAAGAAAAATCTCAAATAAACAATCTAACCTTACACCTAAAGGAACTAGAGAAAGAAGAACAAACAAAACCCAAAGTTAGCAGAAGGAAAGAAATCATAAAGATCAGAGCAGAAATAAATGAAATACAAACAAAAAAAACAATAGCAAAGATCAATAAAACTAAAAGCTGGTTCTTTCAGAAGATAAATTTGATACACCATTAGCCAGACTCACCAAGAGGGAGAGGACTCAAATCAATAAAATTAGAAATGAAAAAGGAGAAGTTATAATGGACACCACAGAAATACAAAGCATCCTAGAGACTACTACAGGCAACTGTATGCCAATAAAATGGACAACCTGGACGAAATGGACAAATTCTTAGAAAGGTATAACCTTCCAAGACTGAACCAGGAAGAAATAGAAAATATGAGCAGACCAATCACAAGGAATGAAATTGCAACTGTGATTAAAAATCTTCCAACAAACAAAAGTCCAGGACCAGATGGCTTCACAGGTGAATTCTATCAGACATTTAGAGAAGAGCTAACACCCATCCTTCTCAAACTCTTCCAAAAAATTGCAGAGGAAGGAACACTCCCAAACACATTCTACGAGGCCACTGTCACCCTGATACTAAAACCAGACAAAGATACTACAAAAAAGGAAAACTACAGAACAATATCACTGATGAATATAGATGCAAAAATACTCAACAAAATACTAGCAAACAGAATCCAACAGCACATTAAAAGGATCATACACCATGATCAAGTGGGATTAATCCCAGGATGCAAGGATTTTTCAATATACGCAAATCAATGTGATACACCATATTAACAAACTGAAGAATAAAAACCATATGATCATCTCAATAGATGCAGAAAAAGCTTTTGACAAAATTCAACACCCGTTTATGATAAAAACTCTCCAGAAAGTGGGCATAGAGGGAACCTATATCAACATAATAAAGGCCATATACGACAAACCCACAGCAAACATCATTCTCAATGGTGAAAAACTGAAAGCATTTCCTCTAAGATCAGGAACAAGACAAGGATGTCCACTCTCACTACTTTTATTCAATATAGTTTTGGAAGTCATAGCCACAGCAATCAGAGAAGAAAAAGAAATAAAAGGAATCCAAATTGGAAAAGAAGAAGTAAAACTGTCACTGTTTGCAGATGACATGATACTATACATAGAGAATCGATGCCACCAGAAAACTACTAGAGCTAATCAATGAATGTGGTAAAATTGCAGGATACAAAATTAATGCACAGAAATCTCTTGCATTCCTATACACTAACAACGAAAGATCAGAAAGAGAAATTAAGGAAACACTCCCATTCACCACTGTAACAAAAAGAATAAAATACCTAGGAATAAACCTACTTAAGGAGGTAAAAGACCTGTCCTCAGAAAACTATAAGACACTGATGAAAGAAATCAAAGGTGACACAAACAGATGGAGAGATATACCGTGTTCTTGGGTTGGAAGAATCAATATTGTGAAAATGTCTATACTACTCAAAACAATCTACAGATTCAATGCAATCCCTATCAAATTACCAATGGCATTTTTTACAGAACTAGTACAAAAAATCTTAAAATTTGTATGGAGACACAAAAGACCCCGAATAGCCAAAGCAGTCTTGAGGGAAAAAAACGGAGCTGGAGGAATCAGACTCTCTGACTTCAGACTACAGTACAAAGCTACAGTAATCAAGACAAAATGGTACTGGCAGAACAACAGAAATATAGATCAATGGAACAGGATAGAAAGCCCAGAGATAAACCGCACAGCACCTATGGTCAACTAATCTACGACAAAGGAGGCAAGGATATACAATGGAGAAAAGACAGTGTCTTCAATAAGTGGTGCTGGGAAAACTGGACAGCTACATGTAAAAGAATGAAATTAGAATACTCCCTAACACCACACAGAAAAATAAACTCAAAATTGATTAAAGGCCTAAATGTAAGACCGGACACTATAAAACTCTTACAGGAAAACATAGAAAGAACACTCTTTGACATAAATCACAGCAAGATCTTTTTTGACCCACCTCCTAGAGTAATGGAAATAAAAACAAAAATAAACAAATGGGACCTTATGCAACTTAAAAGCTTTTGCAAAGCCAAGGAAACTACAAACAAGATGAAAAGACAACCCTCAGAATGGGAGAAAATATTTGCAAATGGATTAACTGACAAAAGATTAATCTCCAAAATATATAAACAGCTCATGCAGCTCAATATTAAAAAAACAAACAACCCAATCCAAAAATGGGCAGAACACCTAAATACACATTTCTCCAAAGAAGACATACAGATGGCCAAGAAGCATATGAACAGCTGCTCAACATCACTAATTATTACAGAAATGCAAATCACAACTACAATGAGGTATCACCTCACACCAGTTAGAATGGGCATCCTCAGAAAATCTATAAACAACAAATGCTAAAGAGGGTGTGGAGAACAGGGAAGCCTCTTGCACTGTTGGCGGGAATATAAATTGATACAGCCACTATGGAGAATAGTATGGAGGTTCCTTAAAAAACTAAAACTAGAATTACCATATGACCCAGCAATCCCACTACCCAGAGAAAACCATAATTCAAAAAGACACATGCACCCCAATGTTCATTGCAGCACTATTTACAAAAACCAGGTTATGGAAGCAACCTAAATGCCCATTGACAGACGAATGGATAAAGATGTGGTACATAATACAATGGAATATTACTCAGCCATAAAAGGAATGAAATTAGGTCATTTGTAGAGGCGTGGATGGATCCAGAGACTGTCATACAGAGTGAAGTAAGTCAGAAGGATAAAAACAAATATCGTATATTAACATATATATGTGGAACCTAGAAAAATGGTACAGATGAACTGGTTTGCAGGGCAGAAACAGAGACACAGATGTAGAGGACAAATGATGTAAGGACACCAACGGGGGAAAGCGGTGGGGGGTGATAGTGGTGGTGTGATGAATTGGGCGACTGGGATTGACATGTATACACTGATGTGTATAAAACGGATGACTAATTATACATGCTGTAAAAAAATGTAAATAAAATAAAATTCAAAAAACAAAAACCACCCCACAAAAATAATTAAGCATTTAACTCGATCCAGAAAGAGAAATATAAGAGAAGCAGGAGGAAGGATACATAAAGTTTAAAGCAAATTTAATTCATTAAAAAAGTGGAGAAATGATGGTAAGTCCAAAATCCATTCTTTCAACAGGGCTAATTACATTGGCAAGCTCCCCTCAAGCATAATCAAAGCCAGAAAGGAGAGAAAGAGAACTAACCCCCAAAATAAAAAATCCAATATAAAATATCAATAATGAGAAGTGGATTTAAGCAAAAATACAAAAGAAATTGTGAAAACTTTTAAGAAAATATAATTTACATCTGTATGTTGATAAATGTAAAAATCATGATTAAATGAAAATTTTAAAATGAAAACACAAATGGCCAAGTTTGTGTAAAAGAAGTTGACAGTCTACACAGAACAAAAAGCATGGAAAGGGTAAAAGACCTACTGTTAAAGTACTGGATCCAGAGAAATTTATTAGCAAGTCTTTTCATATGTGTTCATCTTTAAGGAACACATAATTTCTATGCTATGAAACTTATTAAAAGGGAGGAAAATAAAAGCTTTACAGTTTATTTTACAAAACTAGTATAGGGCTTCCCTGGTGGCGCAGTGGTTGAGAGTCTGCCTACCGATGCAGGGGACACGGGTTCGTGCCCGGGTCTGGGAAGATCCCACATGCCACGGAGCATCTGGGCCCGTGAGCCATGGTCACTTAGCCTGCGCATCTGGAGCCTGTGCTCCTCAACGGGAGAGGCCACAACAGTGAGAGGCCTGCATACTGAAAAAAAACACCTCAAAAAACAAAAAAAACTAGTATAATCTTGGTACCAAAACTTGACATATTAGAGCCTTAAAGAGGGACAACTATAGACTAAATGTATAACTATGAATATAATATGTATGAAATATTAGCAAATCAAAACTAGAGTTATAAAATATACTATGTCCAAGTGAGTTTATTCTAGAAGTATAAGAATGATATAATTTCAGGAAATTTATTAATATAATTAACCATATTACTAGAACAAGGAAAATATTAAGGTCAAAATATCAAAAATACTGCTGTCGATACATTTGGTAAAATCCAAAATCTATTCCAGATTTTTTAAAAACCCTCTTAAGTAGAAAAAACTTAAGAATCCTGAAATTAATATCTTGAAATAAATATCTCCCAAATAAGAAGTATTTCTCTTCAAGTCAAAAAACAAGACAAAGATACCACTGTAACCACTATGATTAGGCATTTTTTTGGAATTTAAAGAATAGTAATAAGAAAAATGAAATGAGACGTATAAATATTGAAAAAGAGAAAAAGAAGTTTTTTGCAGAAGACATTTGCCTATCTGAAAAAAGCTAAGAAAATCAAATACACTATAGAGTAAAATAAGGTACACATGATTCAAAATGTAAAAAATAGTTGGAAAAAAATGTGTACACACACACACACACACACACACACACACACACAGTCCTGATATATGTAATATCCTGACACAAAGAGGGAAAACTGATTTTTAAAAACTTGTACGTAGCAGAGAATACAATAAATAAAGCTGACAGGCACATGATAAACTGAGAAAAATATCTGAAACCCATCCTAAATATTAATTCCTTTGATAGCTAAAGAACTCTTAGAAATTGTTGGATACTTTCATTCATTCAACAAATATTTATTGAGTGCTTATTCTTTGACAGACACTGTTGTAGGTGCTTGGGACATAAATGAACAAAAACTCATAAGTCTCTGCCATCAAAGATCTTACCTCTTCATGCAATTTATTTAAAAAAATGCAAATACTAATAAAAAAATGAACAAAACCTTTACCTCCATTAGCATTTAAAGAAATGTGAATACAAAACTTTTATCTTTATTTTTCACTATTTAAGTCAGTAGAGATTTAAAAAATTATTACACTCAATGTTGTCAAGGGTATGGGAAACACATACTCTCACACACTTCTGGAAGGAGAATAAATTGGTAGAAACGTTCTGGAAGGCTATTTGGCAATCTTAAGAAGGTTGACTAGCAATTCCTCTTTTAGGAATTTAGACCAAGTAAATAAACAGATAATTGCAAAAACAATTTAACCACAAGGATATTTATTGTAGAGCTATTTGTAAGAGCAAAAAAGTTGGAAACAATCTAAATTTGGCATATACACACAACATAAGAAATTATATTGTGCTCATTTCGGCAGCACATATACTAAAATATTGGAATGATACAGAGAAGATTAGCATGGCCCCTTGCACAAGACAAGGATGACATGCAAATTTGTGAAGCGTTCCATATTTTTCAAAAAATGGGCAGAAGACCTAAATAGATATTTCTCCAAAGAAGACATACAGATGGCCAATAGGCACATGAAAAGATGCTCATCGTTGCTAATTATTAGGGAAATGCAAATCAAAACTACAATGAGGTATCAATTCACACTGGTCAGAATGGCCATCATTAAAACATTTACAAACAAAAAATGCCGGAGGGGGTGTAGAGAAAAGGGAACCCTCTTGCACTGTTGGTGGGAATGTAAATTGGTACAGCCACTATGGAAAACAGTATGATTTCCTCAAAAAACTAAAGATTGAGTAGCCATATGATTCAGCAATCCCTCTCCTGGGCACATATCCAGAAAAAACTCTAATTCAAAAAGACACATTTGGGCTTCCCTGGTGGCACAGTGGCTTAGAGTCCGCCTGCTGATGCAGCGGACACAGGTTTGTGCCCCGGTCCAGGAAGATCCCACATGCCGCAGAGCGGCTGGGCCCGTGAGCCATGGCTGCTGAGCCTGTGCGTCTGGAGCTTGTGCTCCGCAACGGGAGAGGCCACAACAGTGAGAGGCCCGCATACCACAAAAAAAAAAAAGACACATGCACCCTATGTTCATAGCAGCACTATTTACAACAACCAAGACATGGAAACAACCTAAATGTCCATCAACAGATGAATGGATAAAGAAGACGTGGTATATAAATACAATGGAGTATTATGCAGCCATATAAAAGGATGAAATAATGCCATTTGCAGCAACATGGATGGACCTAGAGATTATCATACTAAGAGAAGTAAATCAGAAAGACAAATACCATATGACATCACTTGTATGTGGAATCTAAAACATAACACAAATGAAACATATCTATGAAACAGAAACAGACTCACAGATACAGATAACGGACTTCTGGTTGCCAAGGCAGGGTGGGGATGGGGAAGGGAAGGATTGGGAGTTTGGGATTAGCAGATACAAACGCATGTATAGAATGGATAAACCACAAGGTTCTACTGTATAGCACAGGGAACTATATTCAGTACCCTGTGATAAACCATAATGGAAAAGAATATGGAAAAGAATATATATATGTATTACTGAATCACTTTGCTGTACAGCAGAAATTAACACAACATTGTAAATCAACCGTATTTCAATAAAATAAAAAAGAAATTATATTGTAGAAGAATATGTAGTAATACAGAAATACTGTTAAATGAAAACGCAGGTTGTGTTATATACTGAATGATTCAATTTTAAATGAAAAGTATATATATGTATGCGTACATATATATATATACACACATAACACTTTAAAAAGATGGAATGATAGACATTAAAATATTAATTAAGGTTTTGTCTTAGTGGTACAATTTTAAATGCTTTCAATTTTCTTTCTTGTGATTTAGGTAGTATGGATTTCTTAATTTTAAAAGGAGTACTGTATCTCTTTAAACGTATAGATTAAAGAAATCCATATACCTTAGAGAGTTTATATGTTGTTGGATCCTACTTAATTATTACAAATACATCCCCCACATTTTAAACTAATCCCCCTAACACTGCATTAATTCTCTCAGGCCTGAGCGCTGCCAGGAAAAATAGGATGTGACAGGTCTAGGATTAGGGTGAACCAGGTGAAGTGAGTTGCTGAAGTGCAGAGTTGGATCCCATCTTTATTTTTGTTAATTGTGGATGTTTTGCATTAATTCTGGTTTTAAAAAATATTACATTAAAGTATTACTCTTCTTGAGTACTGAGAGTTTTGGCAACACCCCCGCCCCGCCCCCCAATTATGCACCCGAGGTGAGTGCCTCTTTCACCTCACCATATTCCCAGCCCTGCTCCCTGACAGCCCTCTGCACTCTCCACGTGCCACAAACAGCATCTTTACATGTGCTGCTCTGCCTCTTGCCTAGCAGCTGCAGTGCCCTCCTGGAAACCTCGAAGCAAACACTGGTGGTCTGGGTGGAGTGAGGAATGGCAGCAATCCCAGCCATTCATGGAGCACTTCCTTTGGCCTGGCCTCTGTGCAAAGCACTTTACTAGAATTATCTGAATCCTCACATAGCCTGATAGGTTGGGTAGTGGAGAATCCTATGCGTCCCCCAATACCATTCTTTCCTCTCAGTAACAGACTTTCCTAATTGCATCTGGGCACGTGCCCATCCAGAATACAGATCACATTTCCCAGGCTCTCTTGCAGCCAGAAGTGGCCATGTGATTAAGTTTGGGACAAAAGAAAGTAAGAGGGCTGTGCAATTTTGTGGGACATGTCTATAAAGGGGAAGGCCATTCCCTTCTTCTCACTTTGCCTGCTTCCTCTATGGAATATGTGTGTGAGGACTGGAGCTGCAGCATCCATTTTGACCCAGATATTAAAGCCACCATTAAAGATGGTAGAATGACTATGTGGTCATGTGGGATCTCCATACCAGGCCTGGACTGCTGGGTTACATGAGAGAGAAACAGACTTCTATCTCATTAAAACTATTGTTATCTTAGGTTTCACGGTACTGGCAGATCAACCTAATCCTAATTCATTCTGACAGATATTCTGATGAAGTTCCCTTTGTAGATGAGGAAACAATTCAGAGAAGTTGAGCACCTTTTCCAAGTCTGCACAGCTATTTAGTGACAGATCAAAATCTGAAACCAAGATGTCTGACTCCCATGCCCTAGCTCTTAATCCTATGCTATTAAAGTTCCCTGTTCTAGGAAGATTTCCAAACCTGAGCAAAGGGCTTGGAATCCTAGATTTTAGATGCTCATTCTTATGCTTTTCTCCAGATAAATCCTAAACCCTTCTGAGGCTTTAGCAGTTAAAAATGGCTCAGCAGGAGAACAAGAATTCCTTGTAAATGTCTTTCAGTTACTGCCCATACCTTGCTCTGTCCTCAGACCACTGAGTGACAACATCACTGTTTATTTGCACGGGTCCTTAAGGATCAGCCATTGTTGTTTCTCAGGACAAACGTTACTCTGCTCTTCCTACAATGAGTGGTGGCGCTAGGGATGGGGAAGGGCTGCATCTCGGCAGACAGAAATCCCACCACCTTAAGACAGTCTAATGGAAACCCAGTCCCAACCTTGGAACAATGTGTAGCCCTGTGGCATTTTGACATTGGGTGTCTCTGCACTGTCGAAGTAACACAGCATGTTGCCATGCGTTTATCCCCTTGGGTCAGGTCAATGCTAAAGTAAGTTCATCGCCTCTGCTTCTTCAATAACTGATGTCTGATGCATCAGTTGAATGCATTTCAGGCTTATAAGCGGTTCCCTGGATCTGCAGGCAAAAAGCTTTCACCATCTCTCCCCTCCCCCCACTAGTGACCAGTATCTCAGCATTAATGCATCTGATGGCACTGAGCCTCTGTGGCCTGAGCAAGGACAGTCGCCAAGCAGGGGTTGAAATCACATTTTTATATACATTATTACTTTCCCACAGCTTGGTTTCTTGCAGGCTTTTGATCTATTAGGTCACACCATTTAGTCTGGACTGAATCCTTGAATTACTTTATTTTTTCTTCCAAGACTCTTGTACTCATTAATCAAAATATTCATCTGTAGTGTTAATATAGCAGGTCTAAAAGTGTAACATTGCTTAGTGTGGAAGACAATATACATTCTCAACTGTAGATTTTGTGATTCTTTTGTGAATAATAATCATTGTTATTTTAGGAAAACCCTGAGTTTATCCAATTCTTGTTAGAATTTCCCTACCATAAAATGGAAGTGTGAAATCCAAACCTTCTTGTGAAGTAAACTCATACTATCATTTACACATGTCCAGTCATGGCATTAATAAAAGCAGATTGTCTTGGATAAAACACATGGTTAGCCCTTAAAATAGATGTGAAAATAAGATTATAAATAATTGCTCTTCTTTACTGTGACTATTGGGTTGTATTTAGTGCCAAACTTTTTTTGACAGCTTCTAACGAGTAAGTGTATTATAATTGTTATCCAAGTACAAGCTGCCACTTCTGTGTCATGGCATTCCTCTTCCACAAACTGATGAAAGAAATGAAGCCATGAGGAATCTAAGTAGAACCAGAGGGATTTGTTAGGACAGACATTCTGATTCCTTCATTCTGCTTCTCACTTATTGTCAGACAACAAGTGAGTAAAGACCCACTAAAAAAATCAAAAGATCCATTCTTTTGACAAATAAAATAGCAGTTATCAGCACAATAGCTTAGTTTTGCAAGAGCTGCCCTAAATGTACTACTAACTGGTAAACTCTAAATTCCCTTGTGTATATTCCAAGAGTGAGGGACAGGAGGAGGACGAAGAGAGTGAGGCCAAGCTACCTCCACTGTAACTGAGGAGGGGCTCAAGGACAGCAGGAGGGAAAGTTAATATCATCTCTTCCTGGACCAGCTGGGGTGCTTGTGTATTACACAGAATTTCCCAGAATTCCTTTCCCTGTGTGGTTCTGAGTTAGGATGGGCCACAAGAGACATCTGTGGCAATGACACTGCAGCCATACATTCCAAAGGCAGCTTGTGTCTCCCTTGCTGATGATCCGCTGGTTCACCTTGTCAGAGAAGTTCAGCTGCCAAGACAGAGGCTCCAGCTCCCATGGAATCTCCCTCTTCAGCTTCTCTGAGCCCTGGGCCATGAGCATGTGCAGTTTTGAGGGGAGGGGCACTGTCTTCTGCAGATCACCTGTGTCTACCAAGATTACAGGTGTGAGAGACAGACACGGGTCACCAGTTCTCCCTGTGGTTTCCAGCTTGTCCTCTTTCTCCTCTACTTCACAATCAGCCTTTCTCTCCCACTGCTGGCCCTGTGGCTCAACAGCAACGTCAGGCCCATCCACTCCATATACAAAGGCAAGCTCCATCTGGAGATTCCTTCACCAACCCCCCCCCCCCCCCCGCCAATAGGGTGAGATTTAATCCTGTGCTGCCCAGTATAGTAGCCACTAGCCATTGTATGACTATTAACATTAAAACTGATTAAATTATATACAATGAAAACTTCAGTTCCTCAGCTGTGCTTCTGCCATATTTCACATGCATGCCTAGTGCCTATGTTATAAAACAGTGCAGATACAGAACATTTCCATCACCATTGGAAGTTCTATTGAACAGTACTGGTATAATTATTTTCATAAATTCCTTATTTCATATCACTCTTAGGGATTCTTTTTCTCTGATCAAACCCTAACAGATACACCAGCATTTGGTAAAGACTGGTCTAGTCAGTGATTTTCAATTTTTTGTTTTCTTGAGCACCTATGATTGATAATGTTCACATGTGTGACAAATTTCCATGGCCCAACTCATATTTTGACAAAATTTCTAAAGAGGATTCCAAGAAAGAAAAGCAAATAGGTGAAATAGATGCAGCATTAATTAAAATTCCCTTAAGACACTGATGAAAGAAATTGAAGATGACACAAACAGATGGAAAGATACTGTGTTCATTGATTAGAAGAATTAATATGGTTAAAATAACTATTCTATCCAAGGCAATCTACAGATTCAATGCAATCCCCATCAAAATACCAATGGCATTTTTCACAGAACTAGAACAAATAATTTAAAAATTTGTATGGAAATACAAAAGACCCCAAATAGCCAAAAAAATCTTGAGAAAGAAGAGTTTGAGGTATCATGCTCCGTGACTTCCGACTATATTACAAAGCTACAGTAATCAAAATAGTAGGGTACTGGCACAAAACCAGACACATAGATCAATGGAACAGAATAGAGAGCCCAGAAATGAACCCATGCATTTGTGGTCAATTAATTTATGACCAAGGAGGCAAGAATATACAGTGGAGGAAAGACAGTCTTTCAATAAGTGGTGCTGGGAAAACTGGGTATCTATATGTTAAAGAATGAAATTAGGACAATTTCTAACACCACATACACACACAAAAAAAAACCTCCAAATGGATTAAAGACCTAAATGTAAGACTGCAAACATAAAAGTCCTAGAAGAAAACATAGACAAAACACTCTGACATAAATCATAGCAATATTTTTTTTGGATCTGTCTCCTAAAGCAAAGGAAACAAAACCAAAAATAAACAAATAGGACCTAATTAAACTTAAAAGCTTTTGCACAGCAAAGGAACCATTAACAAAACAAAAAGACAACCTAATGAATGGAAAAAATATTTGTAAATGATATGACCGATAAAGGGTTAATATCCAAAATATATAAACAGCTCATGCAACTCAACATCAAAAGAACAATCAATCTTATTTAAAAAGTGGGCAGAAGACCTGAATAGACATTTTTCCAAAGAAGACATACAGATGGCCACAGGCACATGAAAAGATGCTTAACAGTGTTAATCATCAGAGAAATGCAAATCAAAACCACAGTGAGATGTCACCTCACACCAGTCAGAATGGCTATACACAAAAAGACCACCAATAACAAATGTTGGTGAGGATGTGGAGAAAAGGGAACCCTTGTACACTGTTCGTGGAAATGCAAATTGGTGCAGCAACTGTGGAAAACTGTATGAGGGTTCCTCAAAAAACTAAAAATAAAACTACAATATGATCCAGCAATTCTACTCCTGGGTATATATCCAAAGAAAATGAAAACATTAATTTGAAAAGATACGTGTATCCCAATGTTCATAGCAGCATTATTTACAATAGGCAAGATATGTAAGCAACCTAAATGTCCCTAAACAGATGAATGGATAAAGAAGATGTGGTAATACACACACACACACACACACACACACACACACACACACAATGGAATACTACTCAGCCATAAACAAGAATAAAATTTTGCCATTTGCAACAACATGGATGGACATGGAGGTTATTATGCTACATGAAGTAAGTCAGACAGAGATAGATAAATACTGTATGACATCACTTATATGTGGAATCTAAAAAATAAAACAAACTAGTGAATATAACAAAAAAGAAGCAGATGCACAGAAAGCGAGAACAAACTAGTAGTTACCAGTGGAGAGCGGGAAGGGGGAAGGGGCAAGATAGGGATAGGGGAGTAAGAGGTACAAACTACTATGTATAAAATAAATAAGCTACAAGGATATACTGTACAGTACAGAGAACATGGCCAATATTTTATAGTAACTATAAATGGAGTATAACCTTTAAAAATTGTGAATCACTGTGTTGCACACCTGAACCTATATAATACTGCACATTAACTATACCGCAATAAAAAGTTCTTAAAAAAATACCAAAATGTGAATGAAAAGAACATTTCATTGATTTGAAATCTTTCTTCTTTTTAAAATTTAGGCATTTACAATTACAAAATTTACCTCTAAGCACTGATTTCACTGCATTACGTCAATTTTGGTATGTGGTACTTTCATTTTGAATCATTGCGAAATATTTTCTAATTTCCCTTGTGCTTTCTTATTTGACCCATTGGTTATTTAGGAGTGTGTTGGTTAACTGCCATATGTTTGTGAATTCCCCAATTCCTTCTAGTCATTCCACTGTGGTCAGAGAACATATGTACAATCCAATCATTTAAAATTTACTAATACTTGCTTTATGGCCTGATATATGATCTATCTTGGATAATGTTCCATCTGTATTTGAGAAGAATGTGTATTCTGTTGTTGTTGGGTGGAGAGTTCTACAGATGTCTATCAAGCCTAATTTGTTTATAATGTTCAAGTCTTCTATATGCATCTTGATCTTCTGTGTAGTTGTTTCATCCTTTACTGAAAATGGGATATTGACGCCTCCAACTATTATTGTTGAACTATCTCTTCTTCAGTTTTGACAGTTTTTACTTCATGTATCTTGGGGCTCTGTTATTAGGTGCATAGATGTCTATAACTCTTACATCTTCTTGATAGATTTTTTCTTTTATCCTTGTGAAATGTCCATCTTTGTCTCTAGAAACAATATTTGTATTAAAGTCCATTTTGTTTGATATTAGTATAACGACTCCAGATTTCTCTGGTTAGTGTTTACATGGTACAATTTTTCCATTGTTTTACTTTCAAGCTATTTGTGTCTCTAAATGTAAAGTGTCTTTTTTGCAGTTTTTTAAAATCCATTCTGCCAATATCTGCCTTTTAATTGGATGGTTTAATCTATTTATATTTAATATAATTACTGATAAGGTAAGATTTGTATGTTATTTTGTTATTTGTTTTCCATATGCCATATATATAATATAAAATATATATATATAAAAATATTTTGACACTCTATTCCTTCATCATTACTTTCTTTTGTGTTAAATAGGTATTTTCTTTTTTTTTTTTTTCAGCACGCAGGCCTCCCACTGCTGTGGCCTCTCCTGTTGCGGAGCACAGGCTCTGGACATGCAGGCTCAGCGGCCATGGCTCACGGGCCCAGCTGCTCCGTGGCATGTGGGATCTTCCTGGACTGGGGCATGAACCCGTGTCCCCTGCATCGGCAAGTGGACTCTCAACCAGTGCACCACCAGGGAAGCCCCTAAATAGGTATTTTCTAGTGTACCATTTTAATAGCAAAAATACAATTTTTTAGTTATTTTCTTAGAGGTTGTCTTGAAGATTACAATTAACTTCCTATAACAACTTAGCTCAGATTAATATCAACTTAATTTCAACAGTATATAAAACTTTGCTCCTATATAGTTACATTCTCTCCTCCCACTTCATGCTGTAATTGTCATGCAATTACATCTTTATACATTGTATGCCCATTAATATAGATCTACAATTACTGCTTTGTGCAGTCTTCTTTTAAGTCAGATAGGAGGAAAAAAGTGTTATAATAAACAAAAAATTTGTATTGTCTTTTATATTTACTAATGTAATAACTTTTACAGGTGTTCTTTATTTCTTCATATGGAAGAGTTTTTTACTATCCTTTTCATTTTGGCCTAACATTCCCTTTAGTAGCTCTTGTAGAACAGATTTTCCAGTAGCCAGTTCTTTCAGTCTTTGTTTATATGAAAATGTTTTAATGTCCTCCTTTCATTTGAAGGATAGTTTTGCTAAATACAGACTTCTTGGTTGACGTCTTTTTTCTTTCAGCATTTTGCATATATTTTCCCACTGACTTTGGCCCCCATTGTTTTTGATGAGAAATTAGCTGTTAATCTCATTGAGGATCATTTGTACATGATGTCACCTCTCTCTTGTTGCTTTCAAGATATTCTCTTTGTCTTTCGATTTCAGTAGTTTGATTATGATGTGTCTAAGTGTGGATCTTTGAGTTTACCCTACTTGGAGTTCACTGAGCTTTGGATGTGTAGATTAATGTTTTTCATTACATTTGCAATGTTTTTTGCCATTATTTCTTAAAATATTCTTTCTTCCCCTTTCTCTATCATTCTTCCTCTGGAACTCCCTTTATGCATATGTTGATTCAGTTGATACTATCTCACAGGTCTCTAAGGCTCTGTTAACTTTTCTTCATTCTTTTTTCTTTCTGTTCTGCAGACTGCATAATCTAAGTTGACCTATCTTCAAATTCACTGATTCTCTCTTCTGCCTGCCCAGATCTGCTTTTAAGACCCTCTAGTTAAAATTTCAATTTAGTTATTATACTTTTAAACTCCATAATTTCTATTTTTTATATACATAATTTTTTTTTATATTCTTCATTGGTGAGCCATTGTCCTCCTATCTTCCTTGAATTCTTTAGACGTATTTTCCTTTACTTCCTTGAACATATTTAAACTAGCTGGCTTAAATTTTTTATTTAGTAAATCCAACACCTGAGCAGTTTCTATTGGTTGCTTTTTTTCCATGTGTGTGCACCACGCTTTCTTGTTTCTTTCCATGTCTCATAATTTTTTGTTGTTGAAAACTGGACATTTAAATAATATAATGTGGCAACTCTGAAAATCAGACTCACCTTGCTCCTCAGCGTTTATAGTTATCACTGTTTTTTGTTGTTATTGCTATTTGTTTAGTGATTTTTCTGAACTAATTCAGTAAAGTTTTTATTCTTTGCTATATGTGGCCACTGAAGTCTCTGCTCACTTAGCTTAGTGATTAGCTAACTACTGGACAAAGATTTCCTTCGTTACCTGGAAACAATGTCTCTGAATCTTTGCCAAAGATTTGTGCATGTTGGGGCACACCTTTAACTCTCAGGCATGTTACAACTCTCCCTTACCTTTCACTTTCTGCTTGTGCAAAGCCTCAAGGTCAGCCAGAGGTGAGAGCTTAGCATGCTCACAAACTTGGGCATGTGCACAGCCTTATATACTTGTGTGACCTTATAGATTCCCTTGAATATGGTGAAGTTTTTCAGATCCCCTAAACCATCTAATTTCCCCTATTTTCTTTTGAGGCTTTTCATTAGTTGATTGTTTGCCCGAACTATTTCGCCTGCCTCAGGCAGTAATCAACGAATCACCCCAGTAATTACTTTCAACAAATGCCCACTGGGGAAAAATTTTCTGGTCAAGGGGAAGAGAAGGGGGCTTTTTATACTAGGTGAACTCCAAGTCAGATCAAATCAAGACAATCTTGCAAGCGGTGGGGTGGTTCTTTCAGGAAATCACCAGACTGGTCAAAGAATGACAATTCTTAGGGAATGATGCTTTGAAAGAGCTCCAGCCTCCTTCTGGTGGCTGCCAGGCTGCTGGTTTTCACTGTAATTGTGGATTGTTATTTTTCAAGGATCCTGCCAAGCAGGGAGAGAGGGGAACAGAACAAGCTAAAATGCCACAAAACTTGCTTATTCAGCTGTTTTTCTTGAATAAATACTCCCCTGGTTACTGCAAACCTTTGGTTAATTTCCAGAGGTCTGAAAAAGTGGGTTCTGACAAATTTTTACCAGTTTTTCATTGCTTTCATGGAAGGGAGAAGTTTTGGAGGTCCTTACTCTGCCATTTTCACTGACATCACTCTGAGAAAGAAGCTTTGCAGGAGCTCTGTCCCTTTTTTGCCCTCTGTGGTGACTGCCAGGGGGCAGAAAAGGGACAGAGTTGCTGGTTTTCAAGCCTACCATAGATCTGGGGAGAGGTGGGTAGAAATAAGGCAAGTTAAGACACTGCAAAGCTCATTGTTCTTACTGAGGCTCAGGCATTTTTCTTGAATAAAAACTCCCTAAATTGCTATGAGTTTTTGGTTCATTTCCAAAGTTCTGAAAAAGCTGACTCTGACCATTTTTGCTAGTTTTCTCATTGCTTTGATGGAAGAAAGAATTTTCAGAGGTTCTAACTCCATCAATTTCTTAGACATCACCCAAGGATTAAATTTTATACAGATAACTGTAAATTATATTCCCCCCCCTGAAAAAAAGAAAAAGATAAAAAGAAAAGAAAATCACTAAACCACCGATTTAGGTGTTGCAACCTTAGTTACCTTAGTGAAATAAGGGATATTAATTATGACACACAACTGTGTCACCACATGAACACAGAGGAATGCAAATTTAAATGTTTCCTTAATTATTTGAATTTCATGAAGGCTACCTGCTTAGGATCAATGTAGATGGCTCTTGAAAAAATATTAAAGACACTTAGACAAACAAAGAGGGATAGTCCTCTCTTTGGACAGAGATGGGCACCACACACAAGCTGTCATCAGGCCCTCTCCAACATTCACTCTTTCTATCAGGCATGGGACCAGTCAAAGCTTTGTGTGTGGAGGGGAGTAGAGAAGATGCTGTTCTTCAGCCTTCAGTGTCTCTCCTTCTGTGTGCCATCTCCTCCATGCCAGCTGGTCCATACAAAGGAGGGCAGGGCAATACCCACAAGAAGAGGCCTAAAGTGACCACTACCATGTTCTGTGCAATAGCACAAGAGCTTCTGCAGGTGGGAGAGAGAGAGAGGCATAGTTGTTGTTTACTTTTCCTTAGGTCTGGTTATTTTCATTTGAAAATCCTGGTTTTGTTAAGTGGGTTTTTAAAAAATTAACACTAGCAATAAAAACTATCTGCTTCCCCCTCCAACTTTAGTAAAAAAAAAGGGGGCTGGGGGGTGTGGGGGAGAAGAAGTTTTACCTTGCTTTCCAAAATAGAGTTTTTATGTAATAATCCATGGAAAATTTCATTATAAAGGTTTATTTCAAACTAAACAGAAGTAGTGGTGACTTTTAGAATTAGCTTCTCTAAATCAGCCTTAATTTAAACAATTTAGATGAACACAAGTGTTATGGGATGAACTGTGTTCCCCTCACACCCCCCACCAAATTCATAAGTTAAGATCCTGATCCTTACTGCCTCAGAATGTGACTGTATTTAGACATAGGGCCTTTGACGAGGTCATTAAGGTAAAATGAGTTTGTTTGCCTGGGTCCTAATCCAATATGACTGCTGTCCTTGTAGGATTGTAGGAAGATGAGATTAGAACACACACATGCACCTGCACAGAGGAAAGAACAGGTAAGGACACAGCGAGATGGCTACCATCTGCATGCCAAGGAGAGAGGCCTCAAAAGAAACCCAACCTGCTAACTTCTGATCTTGGACTTGATATTGGACTTCCGGCCTCCGGAAGAGTGAGAAATAAATGTATGTTCTTTAAGTCCTCCAGTTTGTGGTATTTTGGTATGGTAGCCCAAGAAAACTAATACAAAGGCACTGCAGATTTATAAAACACGAAGATTTAATCTGGTGTTAAAGCTGGGAACCAAAAGGTTCAGTCCTGGGAAACAATCATTTGCTTATTCCAAATCAATGTTCTCTTAAATAACAGGAAGCTCAGAAGTAACTTCCAAGCAGTGTGATTAAATATAGTATTATGTCCAACAAAAAAACTCCTCTAACCATATTACAACAAAGAATTGCTAGGACTGCTATATGATTACCAGTTTGATTTTCCAGCTCACTGTTCTGGCACATGCAGAGAAACGCAGAGATCACCCTGGACTTCCTACATAACATACTCTGGGTGAATGTCAAGATTATTTTTATGATTGGATGTCATCTGTTGTAAAGGTCCATGTTCTTAGTTACAAAACAACCAGAATCCACTCTGACTAGTTTAAGCAGGAGAAGGACTTTTTGAAGGACGTGAAGGAACTCACAGAATTGGGGGGATGGCTGGAGAAAGGGGCTGGAAGCTCAGTGCCTAGCACCAATGCCCAAACCCTGCAGAAAAAAATGGCCTGATATGGAAATCACTGTCTCTGCTGCTGCCAAGCACGAAGCACCAGAGATTTACCTTTACTGCACCAGCTTATTCCAGCTGTTTTAAAGCCATTTCTGCAACAGGATCTTCTGTATGGAAGTCTTGCCCTGATACCCCTGATTAGTGGACACCCAGGTCACATGCTGTGTTCTAGCTGCAACGGAGGCAAGTAACTTATACTCTGGGAGACATAGGTATTTCAGTTAATAAAGGGAGGTCATTTGAAAGTTGATGGGCAGGCAAGAATATGACAAATGTCCACTATAGCCCTTAAGTTATTTATGACCTATGCTGTGCTTTCTTTAACAACTAAGCTTCTAAAATGACAAAAGATCATGTCAGATAAATAAAAGTGTGATGATGAGAAAGACAAACAAGTCAAATATTTTCAATCAAATTTTCACCAGAGCATTCAATAACATTTCCTACAATCAATACAGGTTGAATATTCTCAGAATATTTAATAAGTGCTTGTTAATAAGTGAATAAATGTTGTCAAAGTGGTCTTTTCCCTTAGTGAGAACACCAAAAACTATTAGAATCTAAGTTATTGGGTTGTAGTTCTAGCTCCTCATTTTCACACCCTCTAATGGTGTCGTTCTTCTCATTCAAGAACATAGTTTATCTGTTGCTATGGTAACTTTGTTTTCCAACAGGAAAACTGGGACACATGAATTTTTTCGGTATTTGTTTTGGGCACAAGAAGCAAGCTCACAGATGCTGCTTAAATATTAAAATGGACATTTTGATGGTTGGTGGGAACAAAAGAACAGAATATTTCAAGTTAGGACTGTTCCAGAAAAGTATGGATGCGGTCACGGTACAAACTCATGGTAAAATGGGTATAGCATTTGCTTCAGGGAGAAGTTTTATAGGCATTAGTTAATTCAGTCATGCATTCATTTTTTTATCTTAATACACATTTCTTGAGCACTTACTATGTGTCAGACACTGATCTGGGACTTCATGTTATGTTCCACAAAGACCTTGCAGTTCAATAGCATGAGACAGATAGGTAAGCAAAACAATACAGTAAGAGTTTGAGATTCTAGGACAGAAATCTACAAGTCTGATTAACACACACTGCATTATAATTACACAACAAAATGTGAATATAACTCCTCCCTTGTTAAACACAAAGTAACTACAAAAAAATCATATATTAGTGTCTCATTCCCAGTGCATAGGAGATCTCCACTGAGAGTGTTTTGAAGTCAGTTACATCTGCTTTTCTGTTTAAAGACTGTTAGTTTCACTTTGAAGCAGTAAAACATCACTACACATCCAGAGCCCACTAGATAGATTTCAGTAAATACAAAGGCAAGTATCAAGATTACATTAGCTCATGTACAGAACAGACTTCTAATGAAAATCAGTCCTTTCCCCATTCTCTCTTAGTCAGCTAATCAAAAGAAAACAACTTAAACACTAAAATCTTCTGTGAAATCTCTAAGAAAGACCTCTCTCCAGTGTTCCACTTGAATTTCATTCATCTCTCTACGGGAGCAGGCATCACCTTATTTGATGGTATAGTATTTATTTTTGTCTGTCTCCCACCCTGCACTATGCATTCTTTTCTATCCTTGGCATCTAGGGCCTGGAAGATGAGCAATCATCTTGGAAAGAATGTATAGATAATGGAATAGGTGAGTGCATCCCCTTATCAACCAGCAAAGCATGGAGAGCAGTTTTCTAGTTGGGACTATGTGTTTAGGAGTTAGACAGGCAGCCTTGGGTTGGAACCTGTCTCTGCTAGTTATTGGTTCTATGAACTTGAGCAAATCATGTAATCTTTCTTGGCCTCAGTAGTTTCATCTGTAAGATGGGAATAATTAATAAACCATGACTCACAGGTTTGTTGTGAGAATGAAGTGGGAAAACGCTGTAGAAGACTGAGCACACACTCTGCAACATAATGCCAACCCCATGGCTGATGCTCAGTAAGTGGTGGAAAGAGTCATCATGATTGATATTCCAGCGGATGATGGTGTGCTTTACTGCAGCTGGCACCCTCATGTTTAGGGACACTGAACTTTCTGGGTAGAACAAATTGTACAGCTGGCCCTTGGCTGCTATTTGCCTTTGTTTCATATCCCTTCAAAACACAGAATCAGCACCTCTGCCTCTTCCAAACCCCAGTGCATTTTTGAACCTTTGAGAACACAGCTTATTATTATTATTATTGTTGTTGTTGTTGTTGTTGTTGTTATTTACTGCTGTAGCTCAAATTTTTCTTTCTCTGCCCCCCACTGCCCTGGAAGAGTGTTTGATAAGAAAATGCCCCCAGCTTAATTTGAAAGACCGGCCTCTTAATTCATCATGAAATATAGAAATCTGATAAGCTGGCCTCATTATATTAAGAGCCCAATATCACTGCACTGCGAAGTTTGGGGAGTAGAGGAAGTGTGGGCAGACTGGGTGGGTGGTGGGAAATGGCAAACTATGCCCCCACCCCCACTCCAAACACAAACACACATGCAGTCTTAAAATAGCCAGAAATGTTTTTTCTTTTTCTCATCAGCTGGATGCTCATTATGAAATTGGACCACGTGGAAAAACATAAAGCCCTTCCCACTTGTCCAGCTTGGTAACATTAAATTGGGAAGAAGCCTGTGATGGGGGTGGGGTGGCTTCATAATATAGTAAGTGGAACCTTTTAGCTTCAGTAAGTGAGTCTGACTCAGGAATGCAGGCGATTGTATCTCCAAAAAAATCAATATTAAGATGCACAATTGCTCCCCTGGTATCGAAAGAATTAGTTGATCTACATGCTAAATGACAAGCCTCTTGATAACAGGGATTATGCGACCTGCCTTTTCAGCCAGGGCTGCTGGGGACTGTCCCTTAGGTCCCTGAGGCAGAGATAATCTAATTAGAACAACAAAGACCAGATCCATTTGAGGAGAAGGCAACGTGGGGTGGGCAGGGGGTCTCGAGGGATGGTGGGTGTGTGGGATCGTGTTGAGTCTTGTGTTGGCAGGGAGGGGCTCCCTCAGAACAAAAGCATCTAGGTGGAAAGTTGCTGGGGAGCAAGGCCTGGAGGGGAGAGGATGCCTGCAGAAAGGGTGGACAGAGGTCACTTCTAAAACATGACTTAATCTCCACTTTGGCTCCACAAACACTGCCACGCTGGCTCCCAGACTCTGGCCAGACTTGACGGAACTAGTGAGTGAGTCTCCAGACATTCAGACACTCAAGAGGCCCTCCAGCCAGTCACAGAAGAGAAGGAAGGGCCTGGGAAACGCACGTGGGGCTGTCTGACCCAGATCCTCTGGCTCCTCTGTGACTCCCCACCATGCCCGAAGATGGAAGGTTCCAAGGAGCAGACCCTGGTGCAATGTCCACTTGTCCATGGCAGAAGAGAAAAGCAAGGCCGTGTGTTGCATTTTTCAGGAAATTAAACTTCTGTCATTTAAAGGACTGTCCTCTCTTCTTATATTATGTACCTCTCATGTTTTTGGTGGTACTTTTTTTGGTGGTAAAGATTCCCTTTGAAAATCTATGAAACTGTCTTTTTTTTTTTTGCGGTACGCAGGCCTCTCACTGTTGTGGCCTCTCCCGTCGTGGAGTACAGGCTCCGGATGCGCAGGCTCAGCGGCCATGGCTCACGGGCCCAGCCGCTCCGCGGCATGTGAGATCTTCCCGGACCGGGGCACGAACCCGTGTCCCCTGCATCGGCAGGAGGACTCTCAACCACTGCGCCACCAGGGAAGCCCTGAAACTGTCTTTTTAAACAGACTTCTCAGCAAATGTTTTAAAAATTTTATCCTCGTGGGTTCCTTTTTTTCTTATGGAAATAAAAAAATTGGCCCAAATAAGCTTTGTTCTTAGTTCTTATACCCTCCATAACTTCTTGCTTCCAAGGTAAAAGGTGTTTTCAGTACATGGAATTCTAAGGCAGTGAGACATTCATTAGGCTGATAGTTTTCCCATTGTTAAAAGAAGGGCTTTAATGTAATCAGGTCACTCAGAACCTCAGTGTGTATGTACCATGCTGTGGACTAAAGCAGAGGAGCTCTGACTCTGGGGCAGGGGGAGCTCAGAACCTTGTCTTCCAGGCCTCTTCTTTAGATGCCCTGCCCCCATCACCCTGGCAGAGCCTGGGTCCTTCATGTGTCTCTGGGCTGTGGGTGTTGGGTGTGCTCAGTTCTGGCCCAGTCAGAGAGGACCTGCTTTCCTCTCTCTGGCTGTTCACTGTGTGGGGAGGTTGAACTGGCCCATCACTTAAAATAAAGTTTCAAACCCTAAAAAGCTGAGTGTACGTGAGGCAAACCATCCCAAACCCAGGACAGTGGACGGGTGATTTACCATGATTTGAGAGGACCTTCTTACTCATCTAGGGGAGCATAGGTGGTGTCCATGGAAGCAGCTCAAAGGTTCTCTTGACATTGTCACTCAAAGTGGGAAATGCAGGAATGTTGCTGCGGAAAGGGGGTGGATGATGGGGAGGAAAGGGCTTCCATTATCTACGAACCATTTCTACTGGCAAACAAACACTACCAGTCCTACTCAAAAAGAAAGTAGTGAAAGACATGAGGCCTTAATAATGGTAAAAGAGCCTGAATAATGGTAAAAGAGCCTTATTCTTCCTGCTCCTACCCTCTAACATAAATTTCTGAGTTTTTTAGAGATGGCCACTGTCTAAACAATACATTAATTTACCAATATCTTTATGCAAAATAATATTAGTGATAATGGTTGTATTTTCTTTCTTTTTGGTAAGAAAAAACATACAGGTTTTTGCTAAGGGGAAGAGTTTACAAACATTTTCGGATGAAGAGCTACAGCAAAAAATCTTTAGGGGTATTATCTATATCTGACTTCCTTGTTAAGTTCTGAGAACCGAATCCTAGAATAAATGACAGTTAACATCTGCTTAGCTTGAGCTAAAACTGTACTTGGAAGGCTTAATAGTCTCTCTCCTTGACTTACTGAAGTGCCAAGAATTTATATCAAATGAATTTGCTTAGGCAAATTACACTTACGTTTGGTTTTTAGAAAATTCTGCTTTTGTCACACCTCACCATTATTGAGTTTAGAAGGAGGTCATGGCTGAATGAACAAGAATGGAGGAGGTGAAGGAGAGGGGATCCCCGAGTCTCACTTCTCTTCTGTCATAAAATATACATGTATATTTTAAAAATTAAAGTTAAATTGGCTATTCACATTGAATTCTAATGTCAATTATTGAAACTTACTGCATCTCCACTATTCTTGGGGGTAATAAGTAACCTTTCCTAATTGGGGAGAAAAGACGTGCAGGAAGGAAATAACACAGGCACAGAGCCAAGCAACTTAAATGTTAAGTGGCATGGTCCTTTACAACTCCATTGATATCTGTGTGGGCTGCAGTGGTCAGGAAGGCTCTGTCGAGAAATAGGCCTTGTGGGAGAATCATGGAGTGTATCGAGGGCAGGAAAACACAAAAGAAGAAAGTTCCGAAGCAGAGTTAAGAGAGACACAGACGTGGTTCAGTGGGAAGGCTGAGTCAGTTTCTAACCCCAGCAGGGCTCTTGCTTGAGAGAGAGGAAAAATGAAGTTAAATGAGTAAGATGAGGCCAGATTATGGTAGGCCTTCCCCTCCAAGACAGTGGCTGTTGGCACTTCTCCACTCCTTTGTCCAAAAAAGTCACCACTTATCACTCATGGCTCTCTGTCCTTCTCTGTACAGCTCCCCAGGTAGCCACGGACAAATAATCAGCTTTGGCTTTCAAGATGAGATCTATGTTCTATTCCCATCCCAGGCCAACTTCTTTAGACTTGATGTATAGGAAATGGGGAGCTGCTGAGTGAGGAAGAGTTGAATAAAGAAGACATGAGTCCCCAAACTTCCCAGTTACCACTGGTGTCAGCCTTTCCTCACCCAACTATGTTTTGAAGTGGAGTTAAGCATCATGGGAAGAACACTGGACTAGAAATCCTAGGACTTACATTTGAGGTACAGTTCAGCCACTAACTTGCCCAATCTGCGCCTCATTTTCCTCATCTGTAAAATGAAAAGACTGAAATAGGTTGATGGGTAAGGTCTGTTTTGACACTGAAGTTTTTTTTTTTTTTTTTTTTTTTTTGCGGTACGCGGGCCTCTCACTGTTGTGGCCTCTCCCGTTGCGGAGCACAGGCTCCGGACACGCAGGCTCAGCAGCCATGGCCCACGGACCCAGCCGCTCCGCGGCATGTGGGATCTTCCTCAACCGGGGCACGAACCCGTGTCCCCTGCATCGGCAAGCAGACTCTCAACCACCGTGCCACCAGGGAAGCCCATGACACTGACTTTTTAGAACACTACAAATGCTAACAGGAAAGCAGCCAGACTGAGCCTTGCTCAACGGCCTCCTCTGGGGAGGAGCTGGAGGGCGATACAAGCCAGGCCAGCCCTGGCAGGGAAGAGGAAGCTGAGGTTCTGGCTAACCCACACCCTAAATTAACAGCTCCTGGATAACTGAGGGTCAGAGTCATTAGATGCTGTTTGTGTTAGATGATCCATATGGTACAGAATGTGGTTTAGGCGCCTTGAGGTCTCTTGGTAGGAAGTTGATGAAAGGCCTCATCTGGAAACAGCTTTCTCTAAGGATCAAGGCTAGTGGAAAAAGTTTGTATATCATTGTTTCCTTCCCTCTGGATCACCATAGCCATGTCTTCAGCTTCGCGTGGACAGTTTGGCAGATGTCCCCACTCAAGGGGACTTCGCAACAAAGCAGCCTTTCTCGCTGATATGATGTCTCCTGCTTCCCTGTTTGCCAGCTTCTTTGGCCTCTGAGGGATGCATTCTGGAGACGTGAGTTGTGGTAGGATGAAGTCATGGCTCCATGCAAAAGGGCAGGAAAACTGTGCTTTCCTTCATGCATGGAGCTGCACACCCTTTACCTGTGGAGCAGATCTGAGGGTTTTACTCCATTTGCCATCTCAATGTCAAGAGATCAGCTCTTGGGAGTGATCAGCTTGCCAGTGGCTGTGGCTGAACTTCAAAAATGTTGAGAAGCTTAAAGCCATGCTATTTTAATGGTCAGCTAGGCACTTTGCAGGCCTGGCTTGGCCTAATTTCCTAATTAGTTAGTATTCAGGCAGGGACATGACAAGATCCTGTGTTTACCTCTTGAAATGTACCTTTTGTCAAGTTCCCTAAATGCCCACCCAGGGGCTAAGTAACATGGCAGGAATGATGTCTGTCTTTCAATTTGCCGATTTTTAGAAAGCTCTTTGATGCTTAATAAAATAAATGTCCTTAGTCTACGGTCACTTTTAAAATAAATCTTGAAAACATGTGACTGAGACAATAAATGGACAAACTGTGTATTCCTCATTGATAGTTTACATTTCATAGTTCTGGGATGCCCAGGAGTCCATGGCCAGAAATGAGGAGTTTGATTTAAAAGGAGCTGAGCTTGTTTCTCTTCCTCTCTTGAGTTGGGCTTTTTCGTATCCATCCAACCATCCATCCATTCATCTGTCTTTCCTTCTGTCCACCTATCTGTTCATCCATCCATCTATGTATCCATCCATTTATTCATTCAGTTGTTTAACAGACATTGCCTGAGGGTCTCCTCTGTGCTCATCACTGACTTTGCCGTGGTGGACAAGACTAACCACCTTCCGCCTCTACAAGCCTACAGTGGGAGGGGGCCCATGTTTGTGGGGAGCTGTGTTAGCAGAGGCTCTCTTGAAGGTGTTGGGTGGCAGGCGCAGCTGGTTTTCTGTAGGCAGGCTAGACTCTGCCCGGGTGTGCACTGCTTGCTCTTGGGTTTCTGATCTTTTAAAAACCAAGAAAAACGTTCTTGTGGCCATGGAGTTTTTGATTCTGTCTTCAGAATTTGTATATCTAATTTGGGGAGAAGAATAATGAACAAGCTGGAGTCTCGTTGACCCTTCTCTCTTTCTATGTGGTGAATAGAAGCATTTGGTTTGGAGCTGTCCAGCTGGGCACTCACTCTGACCTCCTCAAACCTAGTTCCTCCTTCCCTAAATTGCAGATGATAATATTCTCTCTTCCGTGTCATTACTGTGAGGATTTCATGAGATAAAGCACACTGAGTGCTTAGCACAGGGCCTCCCATGTTATAAGCCCTCAGCAACTGGAAGCTTTCAAAGTTATTCAACCTACTAATGAGTTAGGACAGAGCTCTCTTGCTTTCACGAGGGTTGTTAGTAGCTGTCAGTAACTAAGATTTGGACTTATGTATTTACATTTCTTAGCAAAAATTGAGTTTGTTACCATGCTTTCACATAATAACAAGCAATCAAGGCAGGCTTTTAAGTACAGTAATGATTGTCTTTCATATAACTTACAGATAGGACCCGATTACTTTGTAATGGACGTTAGCATTCTGTGTGTGTGTGTGTGTGTGTGTGTGTGTGTGTGTGTGTGTGTGTGTGTATTTCTGGGATATAAATATGGCTAGGTTCCCCTTAACATTTTACCTAAAATAGCACTGAATTATACCTTAGTTGAAAGTAGCAGTGGCTCTGAGTATAAGGGAGGGGGAAAAAAAGGAGGAATAGAAGGGTTTTGTTTCCTAATAAACAATGAGCTACCCAGCTTTGACACAAGAGATCAACAACTTGTGTCCACTAAGCAGAAAAGGCACAAGTGTGGGCCTGCTGTGGGCAGAGCAGTATTTGCTGCCCCAGCACCTAGTTTTCCTCTCTGCAGTGGGGTAGCACTTCCCCTGAGATCATGCACTCCACTCCACAAGACAGATGTCAGCAAGTGGAGCCCCTCCCCACCTGCATGATTTTTCAGGGAGAATATGAGATGATCTTTCATTTTGTGAGAAGCCCCAAAGCACCCCAGAGGGAGTGTGGCTGGAAAGTGTGTGTAGTTCCCTGTAGGACCAGAACTGGGCAGTGATCAGATCCAGCCTTCCTCCACCACAATAGCAGTGGCCTCCTTGACAAGCTTACTTTTTAAACTTGCTTTCCTCATAGTCCTCAAAACCCCTGAGGGTAGTCGTACTTTTACTCTGGGTGCTTCCCATAGTGTGGCTTCCCCTATTGCTATCATAACAAATTACCACAAACTCAGTGGCTTAAAACACATATGTTATTTCACAGTTTTCAGTGGTCAGGAGTCTGGGCATGACTTAGTTGGGTCTTCTCCTTGGGGTCTCAAAAGCTTACAAATCAATGAATTGACTGGGTTGTGTTCTCATTTGAAGGCTTGACTAGGGCAGAATCTACTTCTGAGCTCATTCTGGCAGACTTTGTTTCCTTGCAGCTGTAGGACTGAAGGGCATGGCTTCTTGCTGGTTGGCAGGGGGAGGCTGCCTGCAATTCCTCCACATGGCCACTAACTTCATCATGATGGTAAGAAGAATCTCTAGCTAGTGGACTCCACTAACGAGACAGTCTTTTATAATACAGCACAGTCATTGGAGTGATATCCATCACGTGTGCCATATTCTACTGGTTGGAAGCAAGTCACAGGTCCTGTCCACACTGAAGGGGAGGCGATTATACAGGTGTGAGCACTAGGGGGCAGAGGTCTGGAGCCATCTTAAAGTCTGCCTCCCACTGTGGCCTCCATATTTTTCATTTTTCAACAGATGTTCTAGCAGAAAAGAACAGTTGCAAACTCTCATAACACTAGACATATAAGTTGTCTCCAATTTTTGTTTTTATAATGAATACTGCTTTTCATTTTCATATATAATATTCTCTACTTGTCAAAAAATTTAATTCTTTCAATTAAATTTTTCCTTATTAAAAAAAAAAGAACAGTTGCAAGCTCTTACCCCAGGGTCTCTGCCTCAAACCTTGCTCCTTCCAGATGGAGTCCTCACCTATTCCCAGCCTCCCTTCTGCAGGACCTGGCCCTCAGCCTCACCTCTCATTGCCTTGTCCACAGACAGTTTCAGCCACTCTTCTGGAACCACCTTCTTTCTACTCACCATGCACACAAGACCTTCTGACATCACCCTTAAGTCTCTCCCTTTCTCCTTCAGTCATGCAATTTACACCTCGAGTCACTGTGCATGGCAGCCTGGCTCAGTGCATGTGTTCTAGAACCCAACTCCTCACTTCAAATCCTAGCTCCATTATTTACAACTCACATGACCTTGAACAAGTTATTGAGCCTCTCTGTGCCTTAGTTTCTTCATCTGTAAGATTGGGTTAATACTAATCATCCTCACAGGGTTATAGTGAGAGTGAATTAAATGATGCCTATAAAACACAGAACAAAATCACTCACATTCTAACATCATGAGCCTTCACCAAACATTAGCTACTATCATTACCCAAACTTAATTTTCACCTCTTTGAGAGGTCATCGATGTGGTTATCATCTTCTCTGGAATTGGTCCTCCTCAGTTTGTGAATTTTCAAAAAGGGTATCAAGATGAAAAAAAGAAAAAGGTTGCTAATCTGCTTCATTTTTCTTTATTTTTATCTAATCTGCTTCATTTTTCTATGGATGAGTGTAATAGGATGAGCAGTATCTCCTGCTTCTGATATTTCTTTGAAAAGAAAATCACTGTCCCAGAATCTAAAGGTTTATCTGAACTGAAAGATCCTCTTGACCTTCTTATGCTAGGTTATTTCCTGATGTAGATTAGTATCTTTGAGCATAGGCTGAATTCTCCCCTCTGCTGTAGAGGTTTGGCATTTGTTTTTCCTTTGTTCTTCGCTGGACAGTGTGAGGGAGGTTTTGATTGGTTGACTTGGGTTTCTCCTTCCATAGGGTTCCTTGTAGGGACATCCATGGGCCAAGGTCTGAGCTGGGGTGGGGGGGTGAAGACAGACTGACACTGTGCTGTGTGGCAGGAGGGGGAATGGAGGAAGATGGAAGGAAACCACTGGGGAAAGGGTCTTGTAGAGACAGAGCCACTGAGCAGCACTGACAGGTGCGTGACTGAGGGTGCCGGGCCCTTTCTGATGCGCTCTGCTCCCCTCCCATTCCCAGGAGAAGGGAGCTGGAGGAAGGGACTCGATTCTCCTGGAGGACCTGCTCCACCAACCTCACGAGAGGGGCTGGGGAGGGTGCGCTCCTGGACTTTCTCTCCCTCGTCAGCCCTGTGAGCTCGTGGTATTATCCCCATTTCACAGATGAGAAAGTTGTGAACTTTCAAAAATTGTGCTATTATTAAAGGGCCAGAAATGGGTTCAAACACAGGTCTCTCAGACAGAATCTGTATTCCTTGCAGCTGAAAGAAGAGTTTTAAAGATCGTACACTGTTCAATGCAAGCGTGGGAACATGCACACATAGCGATCCTCTTTCTGGAGGTCTTGGGACTGTCACTCTCACAGGCCACCAAGATAATTTCCTAAGTACTTGGTAGTTGTTAGAGGAGTTTAAAAAAGTCTGTTAGACAACTTTTCCAAGGAAAGGCTTATCAGCTAAAATGATTTGAGATAAGGGTAAGCAGATGTCAAAATAGACCACCAAGGGGATGAGAAGCCTGAGGCAATCTGGAAGGATTCTGATAGGCAGTAGAAGGGGAAGATAGACAGATTTAGATTTAGGATGCCACAGGCAGTACCCACATCTGTCAGACAGGTATAATTGCTCTAAACCATTCATTTAAAGTCAGAGATTCTCAAGAAGTTGCATGAAAAACAACTTCACTGTATAAAAGGAGAGGCAGCATTCTTCTTCACTAGGTTTTTATTACTCTTCACCTTCAAATAGTGAAAGGAAGAAATGGGGAGACAGGCTAACTTCACTCCTTGTGGGGTGTGCTGCTTGGCTAAGAAGCATAAGCTTGTGTGATGACATGGAAGAAGGTGTGTGGAAACATCCCCCTGTGTGAGCTGCAAATGGATCACACAGCAGCTTCTGGGGTGAAGGGGGCTTCAAGCTCCCCTCAGTTGTCAGCACAGAACAGAAAGTCTTGAAGCCAGAGCCTCCAGGCAAATCTCTCACTTATATTTTAAAAAGACTATTACGTTGGTTTTAGCAACTAGTTAAGTTTAGATGATCTCTATACTACATGGCAGCTTTGCATCATGTATACATTTCTATATACATGAAGGAGTCTACTTATAGAATGACCAAAATGACCAAGACACTGTGTGTCTGTCATGACCAAGACGCTAATAGCTTACAGAAGTGTTGATATTTCTGCTCTCACACTCACGATTGAGTTACTCAGCTGCTTTATTCAGGGCTCTTACCAAAATGAAAGGATGTTAAAAAGAATCCATCAGTGAATCCCAGAAAAAATTTTATCAGCAGACACAATTTTGAAGTACTAACTAACCACAAATCAGATGACAATCATGAGTTAAACTTCAGTGGGATTGTTTAAGGATGTGTCAACAGAAACACAAACTATACTATAATCAACTTCAGTCAACTAATGAACATGAACTACAACATTCATTTATTAATTTAACATGTATTTATTGAAATATTTTAAAATATTTAAAAATTTTAAAGTCCTCATAATACTTTCTCCCAAATTACATAAGCACTGAGACCTAGCATAAATTGTTGCTTTGAAATTTAAATAGATTTTCAATTTAATTTCTTGGAAAACTGGGATAACTTCATGGGCAATGTTGTGTCACCATGCTATTACTAACACCTAACACGTATTGGGTATTCAATAAATGTGTTAAATTAAACTGAGTCTATTTCAATTTAAGCAATATTCATTGTGTGTATAAATTTATGTGCACAAGCGCGAAAATACAGCCAAGAATTAACCACTTCTAAACTTTGTGTATATGTCTTAAAGAGCCACATTTAATTTCCAATTAAGAGTATAGGAGAGGGGAAGCAATTTGACTAATAAAACAGAGAATCACAACTTGTCTTTGATTGACCAATGAATTGTGACTTGGATCAAACTGTCTCTGCTGTATTATTCTGTCACTTGCATACACTAGAGTTTTACTGTGCTGGAGGATTGGATGGTGTGGAAAGAACTAATAAGAAGAACATAAAATATTTGACCTCAAACACATTTCTTAAATGTGATGGTGCTGATAGTCCTTTTTGTTAAGTTTTGGCCCTGCATCTTCCCTTTATACTTTTTTTGAAGGACAGGAATGGCCAAGTGATGATAGCTCTTCATCAAAATCTCAGTTTTTGCTGGCATTACACGTGTAGATTGCATTGTGAGCGCTTTCATCTGATTCCAAATAACATACATTAAGAGGTTTGTTGTCAAGTTTCCAAAGGGAGGCTGGAGATGGCAGGAAGCTTGTCTGTTTTAATTTGATTGATTAGTGACCTCCATTCTAAATGGTGCACCTCTGAAAACACAGAAAATCACCCCTTCTCAGGTTAGAGATTACCAAGAAAACAGCAAGCTGGAAAGCCACGAATAGTTACTAATTGGTTAACCATAAGTTAATTGAGCTGTTACTAGGTTCAGCCTTTTACACATAAATCTCAGGAGATCCTCACAACCACCTTCCAAAGGGGGCATTGTTTTGGTTATCTATTGTGTAACAAGTTACCACAAACTCAGTGGCTTAAGGGAACATGCTCACTTTTCGTTTGTTTTGCTTGAGGCCACTTCAAGTGAGTTGTCATTGACACACAACTGAAAAACTCTTGCGTGCAGATATGAACATGCCGGGGAGGAGGAGAAGATAAAACATACAGATCATTACAGCCAAGGTCTTAAAAGCTAGTGGAGAAATAAATGGCTGGATGAGGAGCTGAGGAAGAAGAAGGGGTCCAGGAAGGCTCCATAGAACATGCAGAACCAAATGTTGAAGAAAGTGATGTCTGGCTGACAAAGGGGAGTGGGCTCCAGACAGAAGAAACAATGTACAAAGAAACAGGGAACTAAGGGATGGAGAGAATTGGGAACTACCCACTGAGAGTTGGTAGAGGAAGAGTGCACTCTTGGAAGGGACGGGGGTGGAGGCATAGGCACCATTCTCTTCAGTCTCCATGTCTGTAAAGTGGTGAAAATACTTGCTTTTTTGGTTTGTTTCAAAACGAGGAGGAGAGATAATGTCTGTGACACCCCGCTAATAAATACAGAAAAAAATGACAGATTTTGTTATCCTATAATAGTGACAGGAGATAAATACAGCAAGAATTAAGGGGTCATATGGAGGAAGCCTTCTCTCTGGACTTATTCCTGCTGTCCCTGATCCCATATTTGTAGATCCTGTTCCTCTAATAACTCCTGAAAGTAGTAATGGGGATCCATTACGGAAGTCCAATACAGAAAGCACGCATTTGCTCATGATATTCACGCAGGCTCACTCAGTCATTTCAAGTGGGAAGTTTTCCAAATTTAAAAGGGGGCAGTTTAGGAAACACTGCTGGGGACAACGTGAGAGGTATCATGCAAGGTCTGCACCATGGGAAGATCACTTCCCGTTCTTTCCACCTTCACTGAACAGCCAAGGCTGCTGTATTTGTAGAAATGCAGTGGGAAGGAAGATAGGGCCAAAATGAAAATGGGACCCCTGTGGCCTGCCAGATCCACAGAAGAAGGGTAAAAGATGGGGTGGAACTTCTTTGTTGCTAAACCTGGCTTTTCTGAGTTTAGGAAGAAACAGTGGGAGAAGACATGGTATGTCTTTTCTTGTTTGTTTGTTTAAACAGTCTCTATTTCATTAGGTTAGATCTGGGTGAGTTTTGCTTGATTTTGCAGAAACATTCTGAAATGAATGCCATCTGTCTCTCTTGGTTGTTGGTGTTGAAGAGTATTTTCTCTCTTCTCCAGTTTCTGGTGGGTGTTTTCCTGGGAAGTTGGGAGAGACTGTATCACACTTTGCTAACCAGATGCCGTTTCACTCCTCAGATTCTTTCTAGCCCTCTTCACTCCTCCTGAATTCCTTTGTTGAGAGTGATTTCCAGTGTAGATGTGGCACAGAATCAACTTGGGAGGGTTGACCACACAGCTGAGAGCTCAAGCCAGAGCTGACAGAGTTAGTTTCTGATTGGAACCCTATCCATTCCTCCCTTGGGAAGCCCGAAGCTTTGCTCCAAGGAGTGAACCAGACCTGTAGGCTGCAGCCATTCCTGGGCAATCCCAATTTGTGCATGGCCATCCAAGACCTCTAGATGCTCTTGGTCTGCTTATGTGAGGAGTGATCATGGACCACAAGTGGGAGGGGAGGGTGGGCAGTGAAGGATAGGATTGGTAGCTAAGGGTCAATGGGGTTTTCCATTCCAAACGTATCTTTGTTATCCCTGAGACTAAAGGGATAAACACCCTTCAGGTAAACAAATACATACTATCCAATTCATGTTCTTTTGTCTTCCTTTATGCATGGAAAAAGAAATTTCTTCTTTTCTTTCTCTCTTTCTTGCTTCCTTCCCCCTACCCCATCATATTCTCCACCACCACGCCACCGCCCTCCCCCCCCCCTGCCCCCGCCATCTCTCAGTCTCATTCTCTTCTGTTTTGTTATCTGATGTCTCTCCTCTTAAAGAAAAAAAAAAAAACTTTGGTGGAAGGCAAAAGAATGTAACCCAGGTCCCTGTGAGAGTCTCTCACTCCACACTCCTTGCTCCTTGACCTGGTCTCCATTCATTTGGGCACAATTTGCCACTGAGAGAAAACACAGAGTAATCCTCAGGTACTTAACCTTGATCTACCTGTATCAATGGCCCCACTTGTGAAGAGGCCTGAAGAGATCTGGCACATAGATAGGGCCTCCTGAGGGTTTCAAGTCTGCACAAGCTCACCGAGCTCCCAGGGACTTCTTGGGAGTGAAGAGGGCCGGAGAATGGAAGCAAATCCCCATCATATTCTGCCTCCTTTTCAAAACATGTATTCCAAATCTCAACAGGCTGAAACCAAGTAGTTTCAGTTCCAAGCTGTGCACCTTCAGCAGCGGCCCTGCACCTTCACTCATTGCTTTAACACAGAATTGATGCTTTTCTCACTCAGGCAAGGGCCCTGATGTTTTAAACCCTGTGTAGATTTTGTTCTGATACCAACTTTGCTCTCCACATGTGTGCAGCTGCTCTGTCACAAAACTGGTGGGGTTTGAGAGGTAAACAATGCTATTAAAACCCTGGGCTTGGGGCTTCCCTAGTGATGCAGTGGTTGAGAACCCGCCTGCCAATGCAGGGGACATGGGTTCGAGACCTGGCCTGGGAAGATCCCACATGCCGCAGAGCAACTATGCCCGTGTGCCACAACTACTGAGCCTGCGCTCTAGAGCCCGCGAGCCACAACTACTGAGCCCACGTGCCACAACTACTGAAGCCCACATGCCTAAAGCCCATGCTCCGCAACAAGGGAAGCCACCGCAATGAGAACCCCGTGCACCACAACAAAGAGTAGCCCCTGTTCACCGCAACTAGAGAAAGCCCGCACACAGCGATGAAGATCCAACGCAACCAAAAATACATAAATAAATAAAAATAATAAAATAAAATAAATTTTTTAAAAAACAACAAAAAAAAGTCCTGAGCTCACTTCCTTGGTCCCGGCCCAGAGCTAGCCCTTCCCTGCTCCCCTGCCTAGTCCTCTAGTTCGTAAAAGTACTCCTGGCTTTACATTGAGAGGCAGACCCGAGTGCCCTGGCTCACAAAGTGGCTCTGTCACTACCTACCATGTGATCCCTGGCAAAGCATTTTAACCTCTCTGGGCCTCAGCTTTCTTATCTGTAAAAACGGGGTCACTGAACTAAATCAGCAATTTTCAAATTCTCTTCTGTTGACCCTGAGAGTCTCTACTTCAAGGAGAGAGAGAAGAAAGAACCTGAGAGGGTGGGCTGTGGGCCCCTCCCCTGCTTCACCTGGGGCAGCCCTGGCTCCTGCAAACATTTCCTTTGCAGAAGAGTTTTGCTGCTAAAAGGAATTCTGCAAATCACTGGCCTAGGTCAGGATTTGCCAAGCTCACCTGGCCATAAAAATATTCTGGGGTGAGGCTGGTTAAAAATACAGAATCTCAGGTTCTTCTCCTGGAGATTCTGAGTCAGTGGATATAGAATGGAGTCCTCTTCTCAGGCCCTAAGAAGTTCTCACCCAGCCTGAAAGCCCACCACAGTCCCAGGTCCCTGCTCTGAGAGGCTGAGAATGGATGCCCTCCCAGGCCCAGGAGCCAAAGGCCAGAGGACACTGCAGCCACCCAGTGACATGCTGCCTGGTGATGTGGTTGCCTCTGGGCTTGCCAGCCCTTCCTCCCTCTGCCTAGCAGCCAGCCCTGGCACAGGTCCCACTTCCCTTGCTTGGAGCGTGACTCAGCCTATGACACAGGGCCCCTGTCTGGTGACTCTGGGTCAGTCTCTGTAGGGGACTTCCCTGCTTGCATCTGTCCAGGGTCTCAGGCCAGGCTCTCCTTCCTCTTCCTCCTCTCATCATGCTGCAGTCTCCAGGTCCAGCACTCAATACTATGGAACCAATACACTCATGACCAGCTCAGCCTAAGGTAGAGTCAGGCAGTCAGGTAAGCTTGGCCAGGCTGTGTCCTCTGCACAAGGGCACCTCGTCCAGGGACCACCTTGGGAAGGCTGAAATGCATCCACAGCGCACCCTGACACAAGGTTGTGCCCACCCAGAGGGAGCAGCTTTTTTAAAGTGGGCTGCAGACGATAACTACTGAAGAGAAACTGCCAACTTCCAAGTTATATGGAATTTGTCTTATATTTTTCAAGTCCATAGCTAGTTCTTTCTGGCAGAAGGTGAGGCCAGATGGCAAATACAAAGCAAGGACCTGAATGAAAGCAAGGTTGGTCTAGAGAATATGAAGCAAAGAGTATGATGGGAAATGAAGTAGTGAGTTTCAAACAGGTAAGCTGTGAGCAAACTGTCCTTTCTTGTGCCCTTTGCAAGGACATTGGGGCAATGTCAAAAGTCCTGGTAAAATAAGAAAAACATTTCTAGATGCTTCCTATTTTTAAAAGACCTTTGCAAATTTTATACCATGACATTACAGATTTTATAGGGGGAAATGTCATCGTATAAAAAAATCTGAGCAAGCACCTGGGTCACAGCATGTCTGGGTGTACAGTCAGTTCTACTAGAGCACTTGTTTTGAAAATGCAAATTTATTCCAATGCAACTGAAATACTAGGGAACAATCTGAGCAGAGCATGTGTGATTTTGGCCATGAGAAACACTAGGCAAAGCAGAAATCTGTACCTAGCAGAAATGAGCTGTGTAGGAATACATAATCACACACGTGAACACACCTCAAACATCTACCAACCACCTGGGCTCACCATGTGTGTTATGGAACACACACATCCACATCTGATATTACAGATTTCCACCCAGCTTCAGATAAACCTCCTTCCATCACTTCTCACAAGTTGCAATCCCTCTCATACCCACCCTCACAAGCAAATTTCAAGTCCCTTTCAAGGTAAAGCGCCATATTTATTGTGGTATTTCTATATATTTTTAATCATTTATCATGTATAAAAGTGTGCTATCATTTTTTACTAGGTTCCTATTGGTTTTTTTTCATGTGTCAGTTGTGAAGTTGTTGAGCGTTGTGCCCCTAAACTTGTTTCCCCCATACAACCTGTTGTTTTTATCGTGTGACTCTGCATGGTGTGGTGAATTTTAGAAACACAGATGTCATGTTGAAGCAGATCTGATTGTACATCAAACCGTTAAGTCCCATGATGATGATTTCAATGTTCTCAAGAGCATTAGATAAACATACATACATGAGTTGCCACCCCAAGCTGCAGAAAATGAACACTATTCCATCCCAGCACTGCCTCTGACTTGGGATATGCTTTCCTTTGTGGGAAAGACTGGATCACTAGTCTGGAACCGGATGCTGGAAGGGCAGGCCTTTGCAGTGAGGAACATCTGTATTGTGCTCATGATGGCAGGTCCCAGCTAGAGGCTGGCCGTGCTTGCTCTGCAGTTTGGACACATTGAGGCACTTGTCAGGGTGGGTGGAGAGATCTTATGGGACTATTTGCCGGAGGAAGTGAGGAGCCTCGTGAGAAAGAAGCTACCAAAGTACAGAGAACACATGAACTTGGTCCAGGGTCATGAAGTCAGCATCAGAGGGGAGGAAAGATGTTAGTGGAGAAGGATAGACATATTCAGGACTTTTTTCTCCACCCATTTTTCTCCAAAGGGAGAACTGGGAAGAGGAGGGATAAAAATGTCTTTCCTTCCTTCCTCTCTTCTTTTCTTTCCTCCTGAATTCAATACATATTTATTGAGTGCCTATGGCCCATGGTATAGAATGTCACAGAAGGTGGGGTGTGGCAGCAAGGAGGGGGTCAGGGCACCTCACTTGACCAGACAGCCTGACCATCCTACACCTGGGAGGAAATGGAGTTGTGGCACCCACAGGTCCCATTCTCAAGTCCATTTCCCCCAGATGGGGAGAGGGATGTTTATACGGAAATCTACAAGAGGCATACCCGTGGAAGAGCAGAGGAGAACAAAACTAACTCCTTCAAGTGATAAAAGGAGGAGACAATATCAAACCAAAGCTCAAAGTGTGAGTAGGAGTTCACTAAATGAAGGAAGACAAGAGGGGTATTCCAGGAAGAAGGACTCAAAGATGCAAAGGCAGAGAGGCAGTTGTGTGGGCCCACCAAGGTAAACCCTGGGAGAAGAGGCTGGAAAGGACACAGGGGTTACTCACGCCAGAGCCCTAACTCCAGACACTCGGGATGGTTGACAGGAAAGGATGAGCTCAGGCAATGGCTTGGAGGAGAAGCAAGGTGCAATGGAGGCTTTTGGGGAAAGACATTTTCATGTCTCTAAGGTAAAAAAGTCATATAAGAAGGGGTGCTTAAAGTCCAGGAGCTGTCGGGGTAGGTGAGGAGAGGAAGGGGCCCAGGAGGGAGGGGTGGTGCCTTGGGAAGGTGAGCTGAGCACTGGGTGGGAGGAGCCTCTGCAGAGGTGGGAGGAGCCTCCACAGAGGTGGGAGGCAACTGCAATGACCCAGTGAAAAGTGCAGCCACACTCTGATGCAAAGACAAATAATGCAGGGGATGTTCACAAAGTAGTGTATTTCTCCTTCAGTTTTATAATCTAATAACACCATAACTACGAATTTTAAATTCTTATCTGAAAACTCACTCAACAAGATTTTATCTGGCTTTAGGTAAGTTGGTTAGCAACAGATTCTGGGTTTGTGACTTTTTCTTGAGCACCAAGTCAGGCATCATCTAGGCACTTGACACCAGTTAACTCTGATCTTCACAACAACCCTTGAAAGACAGCCATTAAACCCTCTTTACAGGTCAGCAGACTAAGGCTCACGGGGACAAAGTGACAAGCCCTGGGCCACATAGCTCCCCCTCTGACTCCAGTTTTCCCCCTTGGGGGGCAGTGAGAAGAGGTGGGTTGGGCCAGTTGCCTTGTTGTCTTCACTGATTTGCTATCAGCTTAGGGATACAACTTCCTTATCGTAGAGCTGCCCCCAGTGTCTGATGCACCTGGGTGGTTACCTTGGGCCCCTTCTCTCCTCTACTAACCTCAAAACATTTCACAAGTCCTCCAGTCTATCCAAACTCAGTTCCCTCATCTTTAAAACAGACAACGCTGGCCTACCTACAAGTGGGAAGGGTTGTCAAGCTCAAACAAAAGCAAGGAATTGCTTTGTATATTGTGAACTACTCCATATGTGTTAAAGAAAACAAACAAATGCAGCTTCCTGAGTGTTGTTCCATAAACCAGCACCAACACCAAAGGCAAATGGGGAAGGACTGATCTTTCTCCTTATATACTCGTACACACACACACACACACACACACACACACACACACCCCAAGTTAAAAGTTTCCGTTTTGATGGAACTTTTTCCTCTCAAAGTCATCCTTGATGCTTAAATAGTCTGATCTTGCCCACATAGAATGTCGGGCAGACAAAGACATACATGAAATAAGAGCTATGAAGAGAAATAAAGCTGATTAAGGGGCAGAGGGTGCTAGGGGTGCTGGTTCATGTATGGAGACCTGGGAAGGAAGGCCTTTCTGAAGAGGTGCTGCTTGGGCTGAGATTTTCATGAAGTGAAGGAATCAACCATGTCATTTTCTGGGGGAAGTGTCAGGCAGAGGAAAGAGGAAGTTCTGAGTGCCGTGAGGATTAAACAAGATTGTGCAAAAACCCCTCAATATGTAGCAAGCTCTTATAACAAGAGATTTACTACACTGGAAGCCTAGCCCAACACAGATCGGTGGTATGTTTTTGAATGGAAATTTATGCGTAGGGTCCATTAAGGTATGTTTTCTCATTGTTTTTTCCTCTTCAGATAGCACATCTCCGAATATATACAGTTGGTCTAGTGTTACCACTTCATTCCTGTCTCTGGGCTGCTGATGAGTTTACTTAGTTCTTCCAGAATGTACCTACTGTTTTCAGGTCTGAGCAGAACAACTTTGAAAAACCTGGGGCAACCTTTAGTCCTGGCCGTCAACCCTTGGCTGCGAGAGTTACGTTGTCAACCAAAGTTCCCCTCCTGAAGATGATCCACATATTTAATTTTTAACTCGGCCTATCCATTGGTTCTATGTGGCCATTCTATTGTGAGTCCCAAATTGAATTTGTATGGATCGCTCACACAAAAAGCCTTTTAGAGTGGTGGGCAGACTGGTGGGGGTGAAAGGGAGGTTTGGCCTGTGATGAGTCTGACTTTGTATATACTCTCATTCTTTCACTCTCTCTCCCTTCCCGTCACCCCATTCCATGAATGCTAGAGGTGAAATGAAAGTGGATTCTCTCTGTAGTGGGCATTTCAAGAAGCAGGTTGGATAGCCAAGGACTTAAATAAAGTCAGAGAATCAAAAGGACATAACCCTTTGCTTTGGGTTATCAAAGGCTGTTGATAATGGGAAAGTACCAGGAGCCTCTACACCTTTCCCTTCTCTCCCCACCAACACACACACTCGAGAAAAACACTTCTGTTTTCTCTCTCACCAAATGTCCATGGTTCAGGTACATTATTGCATTGTGACTGCTGGGGGCTCTGGTGGGAACTGGTGAAAAGGCAGCTGGGCAAAAGAGTAAGGCCCTAAGATGAGTACCCACAGGGAGGACAGGCCCATAGGGAGGGTGGGAGAACAGATCTCCATGGGGAGATGGTACAAGCTCCGAGCCAGCCCAAAAAGGTGGAAGTTTTATTTCATTCAATTGCTCCCCAAAGGGAGTTTCTGCTGCTGGGGCAAGAAAACATTTGTTATTTTGACACCTTTCCATTGCTTGTCAAGTCTTAACAGCCCTCTTGGGCCTCTTCACGAATCTTCCTGCTTCAAGATGTCTTTGCCTCTGGCGGAAGTCTCATCACTACAAGCTGTTAGGAAATATTGTAGAAGCAGCTCAGGTCCAATTTCTGGAAAGTACAAATTCTTTCATCAGGGAGCATAATGGGAAAAGCACAGAAGTGTTGTGAGTATGGGTTTAAATCCCTGATCCTCACACTTCATTGGTTTGGGCCTCAGTTTACAGACTCTGTAACGGGCTGTAAAGTGGAGAAAATCATAGCTAACCCTTAGCACTGTCCTGAGGACTGAAGCACAAGCCAGAGTTCCACACACGGCAGCTGTCCGTCTTATTGATATTCCAATTTCTCTGCTTCTTGAATAAATATCATACCTGTTTCATCAGATCAAAATGCTCCTTTAAAGAAGGCAGCAAACCCAAGGCTATATGCAAGGAGGCAGCTCCTAAACCTTTCAGGAGAGATTGATATTGGGCTCCAAAGGAGTATGTGGCAAGGGTCCCTTGATCACAGTTTGTAACTTCCCAGGGGCTCTCAGGAAGGGTTGCCAAATTTAGCTACAAAATACAAAACAAAACAAGACAGGGCAATATTTGGGACATATCTGAAATTCAAATTTAACAGGGCATCCTATGCTTGATTTAGTGGTCCTAATCCCAGAGGATGCTGATAGCCTCACATTTGGCCTCCTGTGGTCTCTGCATTAGTGTGTTGTCTTCTGCTTCATCCTCTGCAACAGCAATGCAAATCTATCCTGGAAGAACTTCATAACGTGGCACGATTTCGTACATAGTCTGGCTTCATCCCTCCCCAGCTGTGGACCTGTGGGCATAGTACCTAACCTCTCTAGCGCTCAGTCCCCTCATCAGTAAAACCCCTTCCCTGCCTACTTAACAGAGTTGTCAGAGGAGCAAAGGAGACGTAAGATCTGACCCTTTTCACCATGTGGGTTGATGCATTCGTTATGCACAGATGTTCGATGTTCTCCAGGCATCAGCTCACACGGTCTTTCTCTGTTTATGGAGGGCAATGATATGTGAGGCACAACTGAACGACTTGCAAAGTCAAGACAGATTGCAGGGATGAATTCTAATCCAAATATCAGGCCTGTTAATTAGATTGGCCTGACAGTAAGCTTACATTTATGACATGATGTTGGTTGTCATTGAATCTAGGACAGCATCTCACACGTAGTAGGGTCCTCAATAAATATTTGTTGAATGAATGAATTCATGAGAAAGCAATGTTAACTCCATTTCCTGTTCACTTCTACGTGCCTGCAAAGTAATTTAGCATTGCTTTTTCCTTGCCAGGGGTTTTCTGGCATAGGGACTGAGTTTAAAGAAAGTTACCTCGAATTACTCAACCATCCCACATGGTCTGCTGTACACCTGGGAGGGTCTCTTGGGGGCTTGGGTCACAAGTCCTCACACTGTGTAAGTCAAACTGTGTTCACGATCTGATGTAGGAGGTGGCGTCCAGCCCGCTCATGCCTTTTCTCCGTTTGGGTTACCTACCTTCCAAATCTTTCCGTTGACTTGTGAGGTGGCACAGATAAGATGACATGAAAGCACGCTGAAAAGTGTAAAACACTGTATGCTCTTAAGGAATGCTCATTCTTTGTTCTCATTTTCAGGTTATATTCACAGGCTAAATGAGCCTCCCAGACTCCAGCAGTTTAGGAAGGGGTTGTGGTCATTTCTTCCCTTTCTTTCCACCTAATAAAGAGATAGCGTTTCCCTTTACTCTCCTCTTGTGCCCCCTGAAAGGTTATATCTCAAATCCTGCTTCAGATTTCCTGACTTCCTTGAACTTGTCTTTCTGATTTCTTTGTCCCTGTTAATGAGTCCATTTTACAATTTCTCGGCCACTTTGGTGTGTGTCTCCGTTCCTGTGACGCCTAGGGTTTGCTTGCTGTCTTTCATCTTCCACGTCTTTTTTTTGGTGAATGGTAACAATGAAGGAGCTTTGTGAAATTTTGTTCCTGCAAGAACACCTGGCCGTCTCAGGGCCCCTGTCTGACCCTTGATCTCCTTTCTGTGGAGGCTTTTCAATGAATCCCTTAAGTCTGTTGAAATCCCCTCTCTTGAAATCCATTTACTTGATTTGACCACCTTCCCGTCTTTGCTGAGTACTCTAGCCTGATCAGTTGGGCAGGCTGGTCCCAAGGCACCCTTTCATTTTTATATTCTTGTTGTCCAAACTCTTGCTCCCTGCAGGAAAAGCCTCAAATTAGAAGAAATATCAGCTTTTTCTTTCCATGGGCTTGAGAATGGCCTTACTCTTCCTACCTTTTAAGGAACTAGCAATGGAAAGTCTGCTCACTTTCTGGTTGCATCAAACCTCTCATAAGTATGGGTCAGACATTTGAGTTCAAGGAAATCCAGAGCATCATTTCCCAAATGATTTAATTTTATTCCTAAGAGTCACAAGGAGCCCAAGAGATGATGCCTTGCATTTTAGATTTTTGGATTTTAATATGGAGGACATGCTTTAAACAGATTGCCTTCTTCCTTAAAGAAAAGCAGGCATCAATAACAACCCAAGCAGCTCCAATTTGGTGCAAAGCTGCAATTTCATAGTTCATCATCAGTTTCCATCCTTGACAATACAATGAGCTGCCGTCCATGACCTCCCTCATCTTCCCTGTAACCTTCTCACACACACTCACCACCATATGTTCACACAAGATGCCCATAAAATGGTGCTGACACTGGGCAGCTGAAACTCACACACCAATCTGTTCTTCATGTGCCCAATACTTGGCTTTCTTGGGGTGTGTCACTTTGCTTAAACCCCCTGCCTCTGGAACGCCAGGAGCCAGGAGACTCTCCAGATGAAAGTCTTATTCTAAGAGCTGTGCACATTTCACACACAGAAATACCTGGAAAGTTTACAGAGGACTTGCCCTCACTGGAAGCAATCAATTTGTAAAGCACAGAGCAATGCTATACTTTGAGAAGCAAATCCCATCTGCATTTGCATAATGTTCCATCACTTCTGAGCCACCACAGCTGATCAAATGCCAGGTTGGCATGTGGAGGACAAGTGAGTTAAGATGAGGCAATTGCCCAGTCAGTATTCTTCATCAATACCTATATCATCTCAAGGATTTTAGTTCCTTGAGTTTCTCCCCATTTGGGTGAAATAATCACACTGGAATTTGAGGGGATGATAAGACTATGTTCAGTTTTTCAGCAAATTTTTCAAATGAACAATGTTGTCTATTTCTTCAGCAATTTTCTCTTGTTCAGATAGGGAAATCAAGAATACATGAAATAACACTTTCCATTACTTCGTGTTTGTCCCCCTCCTCCAGTCTCCCCTTACATCCTTCCCTCCAAGAAATTACACTTGTTTTACAAGTTAGGTATTTGGAATCACCTTATCACTTTCAGGACACAAGGGTATTATTAAGGAGTTGACCCATGAGTATGCTGGGTATAATTTTGCAGTGTGAGGATACCTCTTCTTTGCCATGCCTGCCTTAGCGAGTACACTGTGTTGCACACAGGGGAAGGGGTGTCCTGGACTGGGAATGGACAGCCCTGGCTTCTAGCCCGACTCTGGCTCTACCAAGCTGTATGGCTTTGGGCAAAGCCTTTTAACCTCTCTGGCCCAACTGTCCTCCTCTAAAAAGTAAGAGGTCATTGAAGACAATGACCTCTAAGGTTGTTTTCAGCTTGGATCATTTACTTTCCCATGATTCATGTGTAATAGTCATAGTTAGTGGGTTCGGAGAAGGATGACTGAATATCCACTTTGCCTGGAACATCCTAGGGTCATTATTAACAGCACCTCCTTTTACTCTCAAAGATGTTCCAGTTTGGACAACAGTTGTAAGTAAACCAAAATATAGGAGATGGAGCCAAACTTTTAGTGTAATATGAGCAAAACTGCCGAAGCTACCACCTAGGCCAGTGTACTTTCCATAGCAGCCTGTTTCAGAGGCCCGGTCTCCTGAAAAATTAAAAAGCCTATGATCACCTCTACTCCACGTTCTGAAGTCAACTCTAACTGTAAGAGAAAACTATGTCATTTACCCAGTACTGCTTATTGAGTATCTATTAAATACTTATCTATATTGAAATCCACATCAGTAGAAATGCATGTTTTGCATTCCCTGCTGCTGGGAGGAAGCAGGGGCTTCATGGACTGACTTGATTTTTGCCAACCAAAGGGAAAATATAACTTGATCCATTTACAAATGGAAGTTGGTGCTATGAAGCAGGAAATCTGTTCTGATAAAAAACCAACTGGATAGGAGTTTCTTTAATCTCCAAGGAGAGGATGAGAGGCCACTTGGTACAATAAATATCTGATTGCTGCAACCATCTTTGGACAGACTTTCCTCTCTGACTGAAAGTTCCTTTCTGCAGTGCTATGTTATTTTGACTTTCCCCAAATGAGTAGATAGGTAGTGTGTGACTGAGGCAGTAATCTCACTGTAGCATTATTCTCAGTCTTTCTTTCAACCATGCACATTTGCACATACCGGTCAGATAACTGCAAGCAAGTGGCCTGCAGCAACCACGTCACCCTCCCATTCCCCGCAGTGGATCCTCAGTGAACATCTGTAGAACTGCGTTGCTCACCCAATATAAAAATTCCTTCTTTCAAAACTCTGACAGGAAATCACACTTTCTGCCTCCACCACACCCTCCCAGTGACGAGAAACTCACCCCTTACAAGGCAGCCAGTCTCTCATTGTCGGGCCAGGTAATGCTAGGGCATAGGCCCTGATGCCTGGGAAAGTCTCCTTGCAAAAACTAAAGCCTGTGCCCAACCAGCCTGCATTTCCCAGGATGGCCTGAGGAACTCAGGATTCTCCCAGGTCCCTCCTGTACCCACAGGGCAAGGTGTGAGGGTCTCCTGTTCTGTGGTGATACAGCAATCCACAGTCTCAAAAAAATCGTCCAAAACTAGAACAAAAGGGTTTCCAAACAAACTGATATTTGAGGTTTCAGGGTAAAAGAGTGGGCACTCAGCTAGGACTCCTGAGGGAAATTCCGGTGCAGCCATTTCTTTATTTTCGCTGTTTTCTTCTGGATGAATGTGCCAATCTGCTTCCTTGGGGTTGGACTCAACTGTGTCCCACAAGCTGGTTTCTGCTTGAAGCATCCCACCACCATCCCATATTGTAAGCCACTCTCCCAGGCTGTTTGGAAAGTTCTTGAGTGAACATTTAACTGTGACTAATATGCTGATTTACAAGTTGTAAGCAACCCCTAACCAAGGAGAAAGGCTGGCAGGAGTCTCTGTAGAACTGCATAGCGATGCGCTTGTGCCACAGGATGCCCGAAAGCCATTAACAAGGCGAGGTGACAGACACATGGTTAAAAGGTGAAAAAAGAACCTTGGGGAAATCAGCCATTAACATCAGAGAGAGGGAGAGAAGGCAAGTGTGAAGTGTTATAGCTGGGCAGGGTTCAGTGGTTCAGCCCTCTATCAGAGTTGTTCTGAGTAGCCTCTGGGTCCAGACAAGTTGGGTCCAGTACGACTGCCCACTGAACATTTTGGGGCGTTTTTGCTTGGATATGATGGCTAATGAGATAAAAAAGCCCACAAATTCTAACTCTGGTCATAACTTGCCAAATGGCTTCAGAATTTTAAGGATTTTAAAATATTAACTTCAGGTCTTCCCTGGTGGCACAGTGGTTAAGAATCTGCTTGCCAATGCATGGGACACGGGTGTGAGCCCTGGTCTGGGAAGACCCCACATGCCACGGAGCAACTAAGCCCATGTGCCACAGCTACTGAGACTGTGCTCTAGAGCCTGTGAGCCACAACTACTGAGCCCGTGTGCCACAACTACTGAAGTCCGCATGCCTAGAGCCCGTGTTCTGCAGCAAGAGAAGCCACCGCAATGAGAAGCCTGTGCACCGCAACGAAGAGTAGCCCCCGCTTGCTGCAACTATAGAAAGCCCGCGTGCAGCAACGAAGACCCAATGCAGCCAAAAATAAATAAATAAATTTATAAAAATAAAATGTTAACTTCAAGAAAGCATTGTTCATACAACTCAATGTCAAAAAACCCAAACAAACAACCCAATCAAATTGGATCCATCTCCTAAAGCACAGGAAATAAAAGCAAAAATAAACAAATGGGACCTAATTAAACTTAAAATTTCTGTACAGCAAAAGAAACCATCAACAAAACGAGAAGGCAACCTACTAAATGGGAGAAAATGTTTGCAAATGATATGACTGATAAGGGGTTAATATCCAAAACATATAAACAGCTTATACAACTCAACATCAAAAAACCAAACATCCCAATTAAAAAATGGGCAGAAAAACTGAATAGAAATTTTTCCAAAGAGGAAATGCAGATGGCCAACAGGCACATGAAAAGATGCTCAACATCACTAATCATCAGGGAAATGCAAATCAAAACCACCATGAGATATCACCTCACACTGGCAGAATGGCCATCATCAAAAAGAACACAAATAACAAATGCTGGTGAGGATGTGGAGAAAAGGGAACCCTCATACACTGTGGATGGGAATGTAAATTGGTGCAGCCACTGTGGAAAAAACTAAAAATAACACAATAATAATGCAAAAAACTTAAAACAGAACTACCATATGATCCAGCAACTCCACTCCTGGGTATATAACTGAAAAAAACAAAAACACTAATTTGGAAACATACATGAACACCGATGTTCACAGCAGCATTATTTACAATTGCCAACATATGTAAGTAACCTAAGTGTCCATCAACAGATGAATGGATAAAGAAGATATGTTTTTTATATATATAATGGAATACTATTCAGCCATAATAAAGAATGAAATATTGCCATTTTCAGCAACAAGGATGAACCTAGAGAATATTATGCTTAGTGAAGCTAAGTCAGAGAAGGGAAAACACTATATGATATAGCTTAAATGTGGAATCTAAAAAATAATACAAATGAATCTATATACAAAACAGAAACAGATTCACAAACATAGAAAACAAACTTATGGTCACCAAAGGGGAGAGGGAGGATGGAATTAACAGATAATAACTACTATACCTAAAACATATAAGCAACAAGGATTTACTATATAGCACAGGGAATTATACTCAATATTTTGTAATAACCTAAAATAGAATATAATCTGAAAAAAACATATTAACTGAATCGCTCTGCTGTACACCTGAAACCAACACAATATTGTAAATCAACTACACTGCAATTAAAAAAAACATGTTCAACTCAGAAGTTGTTGTCCACCAGGGACAAAAGCAGGATAGATCATTTCAGAGTTTGCCTGAAGCGATTCCACAAGGCCCTTCCTTACGTTCTAACATTTAACATCACTGACTCTTGGGAGAGTCTTCCTTATGTCAAACTCAGATTACTCCAAACGTGGTTTCAGTTGGCTTCATTTTACTAGAGAAGAAGTTGGGGGTGGGGGTGGCAGAGTGGCGGAGCTGGGTAGACCTGAATTCCTAGAAGTTACAGCTGTGCAATTTGGAACAAAATAATTAACCTCTATGAGTCCTGGTTTCCTCTGTAAAATGTGGATAACAATAAGCATCACTGAGGGCTGCCGTAAGAATTAAGATAAAGTTCAAGGGAGTTGCTTGTGCAGTGTGTGACACAGAGAAGCCACTCAAAAGTAGCAGTTAATAAAGCAGAAACTAACACACCATTGTAAAGCAATTGTACCCCAATAAAGAGGTTAAAAAAAAAAAAGGTAGCAGTTAACTTGGAATCTCTTTTTGAGTCTTCAACATGAATATATATTAAATGAGATATGAGGTGCATTGGATGGTGGGGAATCAAGGTGATTTTGGGGGGGTAAAAGGCTGAGACAGGGTAAGGGGGACTCGGACACCCTGCTCTCAGCTAGGATTCTGAGCTGGAAAAAGACTCTTGGATCCATATTAGGGTATTTTCTGTGGAAACAGCACACATGATTTGGGTCTGGGACAACCACGATTTATGAACTATAATTGAATTTATATATTTCATCCCAAGAAGGGACAATTTCTCCCCCTGCATTTTCTTAGGCCACCTATACTCTGGCATGTAAGACATGGCTGTATATTATTTTCTCTGAAACTTCCTACAGCACTTAAATGAATTAGATGATTTCATAATCCTACAGTGTTTTCATTAAAAATGAATTTAAGAAAAAAAAAAAGTTCTGGGAATTCTCAACCTGGTGTTGCTTTAATGGTATGTAAGAAGTTGAATTTGAAAGTGACCTTCCTGAGAAATATCATTGAGTGAAGGCAAAAGCCTAAAAATAAAATAAGCATGGGAAACTCAGTTCTTATGAGGTATTCCAATAAAAGAACAAACGAGGCAAGCCAGCAGTCATGGAGCATCTAACGCAAAATGTAGTGTTCACTGTAAAGAGAAGAGTTCTCAATGTTGAGCATTCCTTCCACAAATATCACAGTTTCACAAATTATGATTTTATTTTCACAGCCATATCTTTCCTCTGAAACCACTGGGGCTCTGACATGCAATTTACTTTTGCACAGGACATTGTATCATGTCCTGTCATGATATCGTGTATCTTTGAGGACATGATGTCACACTTCAGAATCAATTTTTCTTAATGGGCATTTCAACAGTCTTTCCGTGGGGGTATCTTCCGAAGGCCAATGCATGGTGGGAGGATTAGAAGGGAACCTGACTTCGTGGGGGTGAGAAGTCTGCTTCTCTTTGGGCTCAATCACACTGAGAACATTCATTAAGGTCTCATTCTCCCAGCTCATTCATCTGTGAAATGGTGTGAAAAAATATACTTTTGGAAAAAAAATTTCTAAAAATTTTCTAGCTCAGGGATCAGCAAACATTCTCCATAAAGGTCCAGACAACAAATATTTTCAGTTTTCAGTCTCGGGGCTGCCCAAAAACACCCACAGGATGATACATAGATGAACGGATGAGGCTGTGTTCCAAAAAAACTTTATTTGTGGACACTGAAATTTGAATTTCGTATAATTTTCATGTGTCATGAAACGTTACTCCTCTTCTGATGTTTTCAACCATTCAAAAATGTAAATTTGCAGCCATACAAAAATTGGCCATAGGCCAGATTTGACCTGCTCTCTGTACTTTGCTGACACCTGCTCTAAGAGAAGAAAAACTTACGTACCCCAAACTCCATTAACTTCGCTTTTTTCTACGCTTTTTTCAGCATAATTCTTGTGTATGAATCATTCAGACTGTGGCTTCTCTTTCATGATGTCACTAATAACCCAAAGAGCGATCACAAAATTGGGGTGGGATTTTATCTCTCTCTAAAGGCACAGACACCCTTCCAAAGGAAACAAGAAGTCGAGGGTGCATGTATGCACATGCCTTGGTAGATGTTTGAGCTCCACATATGTATAAGCCATGTGTATACATGGTAGGGAGTAAGATTCAAGTAAGAGAGAGGGTTCTTTTTAAAATTATCAGAAGCAGCTGAGTTATACTCCCTCTGTTTAATAATCACAAAGTCAGACTTACAGCTCTTATCAAACCATTTCGGCAGGGTCTGCATCATTTCACCAATTTCAACAAACTGTCCCAGCGAGGAGAAAGATTAGACCGTGTATGTTTACTCTCTGTGGAGTTATAGCTGTGTTCTCTTCAAGAGAATGAGATATGGAAATAGAAGTTTACTTAGTCCAGTCTTTGATGGGTTCCCATGACAAGAAAGTTGGCCACCTGTGCTCAGGTGAATGAAAGTGAAATTCTACATGGTACCCTTCCCTCTGGAGATGCGAATTCTTCAAGTGGTGGGGGGCGAGGAGGGGCCCTGTGAGCTCTCTAGTTTTAATTGGGGCCGAGGAGGACTACAAAGCTCCACTTTGTAGTGGAGAAGAAGGGGCGGCCAGCATGGTGAGCATCCCACAGTGTTGGAGCTGAAAGAGGTTCTCGCAAATGTGCTTCTCCACTTTGACAGGGAGACAGAGACCCCGAGGGAGGAGAGTGATTGCCCAAGGCCTCCCAGGGTTATGGGACCAGGGACAGACCAAAAGGCCAAAACGAGGTGGACCAGCTGAGGGCCCCTTCCATCACTCTTCACTGTATTAGGAGTTTAGAGACTGGCTTGGTCTCCATTGGCCACACACGGAGGTGACCCCTGACCCCTCAACTTCCCCACCAGTGACCAGACTCCACTAGACTCTCCCCAGGCACTCTCATGGGCCAAGCCTGGGGGTGCAACTGTTGAGCCTGTTCATGGATCCAGGGCTCGAGTTTCACTCACTCCCCCAACCCACAGTAGCCAGGATGCAGCCATCTCACTACAAGTCAAAGGGCATGGCGGGCGGGTGCAGGGGGGATGTATGCTAGATCCACAACAGCTTTGCACAGAAGTGTATTTTAGCAAAAAGCTGAGACTGAACACTCTAGTGGAGACCCAATCTTGAGAACAAGAAAATGGGGAAATAGGAAGAAATTTTCCTGAAGCCTTAAGAGGCAAGGTATGACTGCTCTAGAGGCCGGGGTGGATGAGAACCTGAGTTCACCCTGCTGCATCCCCTTGTGAGGGAGTTGGGCTTAGGCCTGTGCCCACGACTCCCCCTACACCCCGAGGTGCTTCCAGGGACAAAAGACACACGACTAGGCTTGGGGTCAAGGCCCCTAGCATCAATTATGTCCTCACTTTCCCTCCTTAGGCCTCAGGTTCCTCATCTATAAAGGGCCCAGGGCTGAGTGGGATGATTTTGAGATCTTTGCCATGCTAGCATTCTCTTTTAAGTGCCGGGCACTATTTACTTCTGATTATAGACAACTATGCTAATTACATCACAATTTACTGTGGAATGGGAAGATAATGCTAACCTGACGAAAGGAAGAATTGGCAATCTAGACGTATATATCAAGGCACTGACTTCAAAACTCTTCATACACATTGATTTTTTTTTTTAATTGCACTTACTCCTTACTCCAAACCAGGGATTTATATACATTTTCTCACTGAATCCTTATAAGAACCATGTGAGAAAATGAAAGCTGAGAGAGACAAATTTGCCCCAAGTTATAATGCCAGTAAGTGGCAGAGCCAGTGTTTGAACTTGGGTCTGTTTGGCTCTAAACTCTCTGTTATGCTATAAGACAAATTAACCTTTCTTTTATTTAAACCTCTTTTTCCCCGACCAAGATAAAGCACTCCAAAACCGAACTCTGTTGTTCTTTCTCCTACTGATTATGTCTTTCCTTTAATCTCAGGTGCCCAGGACTATTTAGTAGCAAAAGTTTCCTTTGCAACCCAGATAAGGATCATAGTACTTGAGGGATATGCTGTGTTAGCCAAGGATCTCAACACCCACAGGGTCATCCAATAGGCATTAGACGTGGCAGAAGGTGGGCTTGTCTAGGGCTGCATTTCAGAGGGTTTCCCTGTAATTTGGGCTCTGCTTTGTGCTTCTCTCTGTGCCTTGGCCTGAGCTGGCCATCAGTGGCCAGGGCCTATTGCTTCTTGGGTTCACAGGCCATCCCCAAGTGCTACTAAGGACATACATTATCATCAGGAACCTACTGCCAGGAAAGACCAGATGAACATTGTCAATGTTGATGCATAATTGTGTGTGGGAGTGGGGCACAGAGGAAGGACAGGGAGAGATGGTCCCAGCCCTAGGGGTTCATGTGTGTACGTCTACTGACACCAAATGCCTTGTGCCTCCAATCTGTTTTCCACTGTCACAGGGAGCTGGTGAAGAGCTACAGCTGCCCTGGGTCAGTGTCAGCGAGGCCTGAAGAGAAGCTCATGGCTAGAATTGGAGTACTGTGTGGACCGGGAAGATGGGTGTGGGTGGGAGAATGTGGCTGTGGGGATCCTCAGGGGATGGTTCTGTCGCAAGATTTCAGTTTATCTTGGGTGGAAAAGGAGTTCCCCTCCAATGGCTTAGCCAAGAATGTTGATGTCACAGGGAAAGGGAATAGAGTTTGATTGTGTGTCACACAGAACTGGGAACAGGCTGCCGTGCTCAGAGGGACACCCTTATCAATTAGGTAATGTCTGCTAATGATTGAGGAACTGTGTTAGGCAGCGTTCCAGCTGTTGATATGTTAGCAAACATCTGCAAAAAGCACTCATACCTTGTGGGAAAAGATTTTCTAAGACTGGCTCCCACTGGTCCGAGCCCAACAGCATCACAGGGCATCTGAAACAGAGCAGCATGGCCGAAATGTGGACTGGGCATAGGAGGCAGCCTGGTTGGGATTTTGGTTCTATCTCCAGGAGGTAAAAGTATGTTTGTGCAGAAATGATGCCTATAACCAAATTTTCTTCCCCTTCTCCCCCCAGCCTTGCTTCCTTCCTTTCTCCCTTCCTTCCTCCCATTTTCCTTCCCACCGTCCCTCTGTCTTCTTTCCTCCCTCCCTCCTTCCTTCCTTTTCCCCCTTCCTCTCTCCCTTGTCTTCTCCTTTCTCCCTCTTTTCCTCCTTTCCTCCCTCATCCCTGTCTTCCCTTTTCCACTCTGTCTGCCCCTACCCCTCCCTCCCTGCCTGCCTTTCTTCCCTCCTTGAAATACTAACATTCAATAATGTCCTCAATATATAAAGTGCTGGGCACACAAAGGAATAATGAATTGAGAATTGCCCTCAAGGGAATAGTGGCTAAAGGCACAAAATGAATGTGAAAACTGATCCATGTAAAAAATGTGTAAAAGAATACAATGTTAGAAGTGTATGAGCTCTACCATAGCCAATGCTTCCGTTTTTTTTTAAGAAAATGTAATTGGTTCTATTTAATGTTCTCTTTCTTTTCTCTCTCTTTTGAAAAATCATGCAACATATTATAGGGTGTAAAATATAAAAGATCAACAAAGTCATCCACAATCTCACCAATTAATAATGGAAATGTCTGAAGAATATGCATATGTAATATATACATGTCTATACATGACATACTTTTAAACAAGAATGGGATATTACTGTTTATACTGTAATGTGCTCTTTATGCTGAATATGTTATTAGCATCTTTCATGATTAATAAATATAGGTTGCTACATTATTTTTCATTGGTTATACAGTAGTTTATCAAACAGAGGGTCCATAATTAACCCTACCAATCCCCTGTTGCTACAAATTAACACTGTCCTCAATTCAGGAATATGATTTTTTAAAAACATAGCAATAATCACTGTAACTAAACAGTTACACATTGGTCAGATTTCAGATTATTTCCTTGGGCTAACTTCCTGGAAGAGGAATTTCAGTAGAAGTGTGTACACGTTTTTAAGACTTTTTTGATAGATACCCCAACTATACCCCAAAAAGTTTATATAAAAAGATAATATTATTTTTTAATGTTTTCCAATTCAATGGGCAAAAAATATATCTCATTTTTAAATGAACATATCTGTTACAACTTAAAAACTCCAAGTATTTCAAATATATGCATTTGACTTTTGAGATTGCTATTCTATTAAATTTGCTTCTATTTATTTTTATATTCTTATATTTTATGTATTAGAGTCATTAATATTTTGTCATATTTATTAGAAATATTTTCCCAATTTGTCATTTGTCTTTTACCTGTTTTTCCTGTATAGGAGTTTTGGTTTTTTAATATGATGCAATTGATCGATTATTTCCTTTATGGTTGCTGCTTTTGATGTCATATTTATAAAATGCCTCTCTACTAAAAATAAATATAAATATTTACATATATTTTATTTTTGCACTTTAATCTATCTGGAATTAACTTTGGGTTTGGTATGACTAAGAATTTAACTTCGTTCTTTCTAAATCATTAACGAGTTACACGGTACTATGATCAAGCCTATGTGTAAAATTTGAAAATTTGTAATTATATTATGTTCCTATTTTTAATATTGTATATTTGTCACTTTTCTTAAATTATAGTGATTAGACATTTGTTGACCATGTTTGTTGGTCTTTTCAAAGAATCAGCTCATTTCTCAATTTTATTATTTTTAATAATATTTCTGCTTCTATCTATGCTAAATATTTCCTCTCTTTTCTTATATTTTTAAATTTTTTTTATAGTTTCATGATTCAAATTCATTATTATTTTACTTCATTTTTGTCTGTTTAATAATTTAAAAATTGGGGCTATGAATATTCTTCTCATTATAGTTTTGGCCAAATTCTATACATTGCTTTCTAAATAATTGTGTTGCCATTTTATTTGCTCTCTGACAAAAGAATTTTAGAAAAAAAGTTTTCATTTTATAAGCAGTTGGGGATTTAATTTAAATAAATGTCTTTAATTTCTGATTTACTGCATTGTGGCCAAGAGTATGGCCTGTAGATTATTTTTTTGTTAACTTCTGAAAACTTTTGAGACTTTCTTTGAGAAAGTCTGGTCTCTAACTGGCGTTTCATTTAAAAAAGGTGAGTGGGGGTCAAGTCTGGAATTCTAATTTTACTTGTGTCTCTCTTGAGCATTTAAAGGAGACTTTTTGTAATCTCCTGTTTTAGAGAACACTCGGCTCTCCTACTCTAACGAAATCTCTCTCGGCCACTGTCCTGAGTCTTTATCTCGGTGCCTTTCTCCTTCTTGCCTCATATAATCTGCCACATGTTCCTGACACATCAGGTCTTACCATGTCCTGTCCCATGTGGAAGATAGTTCTTTGATTTTCTTCCTCAGATCTGTCCTTGAAACTGTGATCCATCTCCAGAAAGTGGTAGGGGAGAGAGAAACTAAGTGGACGGAAGAGGAGGGGAAAGACTGTAACCTCGTCCACTGGTCCTTTTGATTCCTCACAATGAAAACTGTGACTCCCACTTTCTGTTGGTAATCATATGCTATACTTTCAATTTAAGCTTTATTTTAATGTATTTATATGTTTGTCTCTAAACTTCAATGGATTTTTCCACTCCGTATGAAACTATTGACCTATTATTAGACAAGCTTAACCTACTTACTTTTATTGTTATAATTTACTTATTTCATCTTAAATCTGCCTTATTCTGTTTTGATTTCTGTTTTTCATACTTCCTTGATTTTTCCTTCATTTTCAGGTTTTTTTTTTTAATGAAGAATATATTCTACTTTCTCTTATCACCCTAAGTATAGCATTCCATTTTAAATTCCAATAGCTATTACCATGATGTTTTTCAAAAGCATTACTCATTTTCCAAAAGGTGAGGGCAGTTTAAGCTCAGTGTTGTCAACAGATAACCCGTGCGGATTGCCCTTGGCTCTATGTTTTATCTACTGCTGATGGTTGGTTCCTGTTCTTCATTCTATGGTTGAAAGGTGGATTGATGTTCACAGCTTTCAATCTAGTTTCCAGTATTTCTCAGCCTTTTACTAATGGATCATTGCCTTGCTCAGGAGGCATTCTTTTCTTTCTGGCTCTACAATACTCGGAACCACTGGAATGTGAAAAACTCACAACTAACTCCAAGAATGTGTTGCTTCCAAGGTTCTTGCCACCATCACCCCAGCTGTTCTTATTTCTATAGACTGTAACCCCCCAGAATGTCACAGGCCATCACCCGTTCTCAGTTTTTGCTCTCTGATGTCTTGTATTCTAAAAGTTGACAGAGGGGCTTCCCTGGTGGCGCAGTGGTTGAGAATCTGCCTGCCAATGCAGGGGACACGGGTTCGAGCCCTGGTCTGGGAAGATCCCACATGCTGCGGAGCAACTAGGCCCGTGAGCCACAACTACTGAGCCTGCGCATCTGGAGCTTGTGCTCCACAACAAGAGAGGCCGCGACAGTGAGAGGCCCGTGCACCGCGATGAAGAGTGGCTCCCGCTCCCCGCAACTAGAGAAAGCCCACGCACAGAAACGAAGACCCAACATAGCCATAAATAAATAAATAAATAAATATTTTAAAAATGAGTTTAAAAGTTGACAGAGGAAGACACATTGGTTGCTAACACAATTTTGGCTGCTTCAAAGGTCAACAGTCCTATGGGGAGAGGAAGGTGCTGAGTTTGCACATCTGGGGAACTCAGAAGCTGAATGACCCTTCATAATTGTCCAGAGTAGGCGATGGGTCAAACGGCACTAAATGTGGATTACCCTGCGACCGGGCGTTAACCTCGGGGGAGGCAGCTCTCTTCAGTTAAGGAAATCCCTAAAAGGTTTGGGCTGAGGGCTGTGTTCTGGCAGAACTCTCAGCAGCTGGACAATAACTTCTGTCCTGAAGGGGGATTTGGACAGCACTTCATGGCATCTATCTCATAAGTATATCACTTATTCATGTAAGTTGTGCATATTTTCTGTCTTTCCATGAGACTCTGAGCTCACGGAGCCATGAGAAACTGTCCGTCTTGTTCAGTGTACATCTCTGGTTCTTAGTACACACTAGTTGAATAGGTGATAAATGAATGAATGACACATCTTAAGGTGTGTAGGCAGAAGGGCCAGGGAGGAGAGGGGAGAAAGAACTGTAGGGAGGAGAGGAATCCCCCATCTCACATAAGAAAGATGTCATGAGAGACAAGAAAACTATTGAAAGATCTTTAAGTCCACGCAAAAAAGGACAAATTAGAGACTGTAGAGTAATTCCCCACATCCCACTTGAGAAATACAGCTGGAAATTGTGGGAAGAATATTTATGACCTTCAAGTCCGCAGAGGGACATAAAATAGTTGTCTGGTGCAGTGATTCCCACACGCCTGGGGCTTATGGCACACTCTCATGATTTCCTGATGTATCCTGTATCCAAATACACCCTGCTACATGGTTCATGTGTGCTTATTACAGTGATTTGAAATGAATTTGTGACAGATAAATGATAGATAGATAGATCTCAGTATGTCTCAATATTTTATGGTTTTGAGAAATTTGGAAATGCCTTGGAGTACCTAGAAAATCAGATTGTGGGAGGCTGTCCTGGAATTTTAACCAGTCAAGCCCATGAAGGGCCTCTATTTGGCTTCAGTATCCTTTAGCTCACAAGCAGAGCTGCTCCCTCTGCCTGTGAGAGTCTCTGGTATGCTCAAGTTGGTACTGGGACCTGGCTCCAGACACATTTGCATCTTGTTTTCTCTACTCCCTGGCCTAGCCCCTTTTCCCTAAAGATTAACTTAATGAGCAAAGCAAAGAGGCCATAAAACTGATAAAGACAGCAAAAGCTCAGGGAGACTTCCACCTCTCAAACGGCACCCTGGGCAGATTGCACTTGCCTCACCAGCCAGGAGGCCTGAGTTGTGAAGTACAGATTCCCTAGTGGGCCTCCTGAGATGGGAGAATTACACTGTGTCCTCCCCATAAAGAGAAATGCACATAACAGCTTTTCTTAACTAGAAATGTCCTCATCACAAACTCTTTCTCAAGCAACATTGTTCCTGGTTCCATGTTAAAGTGCAAAGTTCACAGATGTCCACCCCAAAGAGACTGTTCCTTGCTTGCACTGCCCTGGGAGCCCTACCCTTCTGAGAGGAAAGATACCATTGTATATTGAGTCTCTAATTTGGTTTAATATCCAATCTTCACATAGTCCTATGGATCAGCATGTTTATCTCCCTTTTATGTCTGAGGAAGCTAAAGTAAAGAAAGGGTATGTGACTTACCCAAGGCTATCAGCCAATAAGTGGCTGCAGCTGGAATCTACCCTTACTTTTTTTTTTTTTTTTTTTTTGTCTTTTATTCAGCAACTCTTTATTGGCCCTCTTTGTACTGGGCCAGGGTGCTCTCTGGAGAACTGGTCATCAGCAACAACATTACCACCTACCTCCATCTTTAGGTATTGGCAGCTGGGACCCTCCAGCCCAAGACCTTTAAGCAATGGCCCATAGCATCTCCTGAAATTCCTAGAGAGAAAGAGGAAGGGTGAGGGAGGGGAAAGGATGGAGTTCTCAGAGGTCTTTGCAGTCTCATAACCCTCTGTGAACTGTCCTTCTGCAGACCCAGTTGAGACCCGACACTAGCATATCCCAGTTTGTACCACGGCATATTGGCATCTAGGCCAGGCATCAGTTGGATGGTAGCTAAGCCAAGTAAAGTCTGCCACCATGTGGAACTTTGATTGGATATTCCGCCCCAGGATATTTCTGGAGTTATGCACACGTGTACTTGTGTGTGCTACGGCAGCATGATGAACTGTGTGTGCACATGTATGTATACTTGTGTGTGCTTGGTGCTTTTGTGTGTGTGTTATGTATGCCTACTGTGCCTTAGGAATTCCTTAGCATGGAAACTGAACATCTTAATGGCCAAATTTGGAAAGCAATTTACCTCTAGCCTTCTCCAAAACAACAAATCTTCTCAGGGCTCTACCACCCCAACTCTCCAAGCCATTTGGAAATAATAATCATAATAATAGCCAATACACATTGACCACTTAGTCTTTCAAATACCGCTCTAGGCGACTTTACAAGAGCATTAACACTTAATTCTTAGGACAACCCAATGAGACTCAACTTCCATTACTCCCACTTTAGAGATGAGGAGACTGAAGCCATTGGAGCCCACGCTCAGTGTCCCTCTGTGTGGAAGCTGTGGTTTGGAATTCATGCCATCTGGCCTTAGGCCTGCTCTCCTAAGCACAGCAGCAGCCTGCCTTGCCCACCTGCTTGCTTTACAGAGTTACCAAAAGTTTCTTCCTTCATTGGTTACAACTAGAAGATGCAAGTTGAGTGTTTGGGCCTTATAGGTATTTCCCAGGTTTCTTCTTCCCAAGGTCAAGTTATGGGGTCAGAGTAACCGTGGAAGGCTATTCCTGACAATGGTTCCATTTAGAATCTCTAGGGTTCCTCTGCCTGCATCCAACATCAGGTGATGTTGACTGCTGTAGTAGAGCCAAAGCATCCACAGTCCCTGGAGTGAGGGAACCACGGAGGCAAGATCAGAATTGAGCAAGAATGGAATAATGAGAAGGCTGGAGGAACTGAAGGCAAATGGAGACCTGGTCACCTGCTGGGGCAAACCAAGTCAGGTGTCAGGGGCAGGACAGCATGCAGGACAGAAGGTCTCCACAGAACCGGGCTTCTGCGGCCACCTCCTCTCCTCCTTGCCTCACCCTCCTTCCCCTTGTAGTAGATAGTTGCTTCTAGAAGTTTCCTTTGGTCAGTTTGCAAGGAAAATCAAGTCCCAGGATAGGGCTTGGCTGCTAAAGAAGTAAAAAACTAAATGGACTGAAAATTCCTATACTTTTATTTTAAGGAAAATCATACTGAGACTTAAAAGATTCCTGGATTTTGCTTTTTAGTAAACAGGAGCACTTTTCGCATTAGATCTGCTTTTCCCTTCACACAAGTAAACTGTGAATTGCAAAAACCAAAACGAAAACAAAACATCCTCCAGCCACAGCTAATTGCACAAAGGAGCTGTTAGCTTGTTAGCTCAGAGCTGACCCAGTGACCCGAGAGCTGGGTGGGTGGGGCTTGTTTCTCAGCCCCCTCCACCAGGCAGGCACCCTTGTACAGGGCACAGTCTGCACAACCATCCACAGCAGGCTCTCACGGGGCAAGCGCTCCTCAGGCAGTCTGCACAGCAAGTGAAACACACATCCTGTGCGTATGGATTTATTCATCTTTCCGGTATCAGTAAGGAGGTGGAGCTATAGCACATTAAATATTTACAATTATCAGAGACAAGACAGCACACAGCACTGAACCAAGATAAGGATACAGTTTATAAAATATTTACAGTGAACACATCTTGCTCCTTCTGGTTCTTCTCTTTAGCCTGGCATTTTAGGTCTCTGATCTCTTTACTGTATTTTCTTTTCAGGTCCTTTGTAGTTTGAAAATGTCTGACAGAGCCTAATGACTAAATCTTAAGAGGACTATCATATATATGAGAGATATTCAGGGAATTTTATTCGCGTGCCTCCAAGCAAAGAAAGCATTTTTGCAGTCTTTTAAGCATGTGTCTCCTATATATGCCTGAATCAAGTTTGTGGGTGGTTCTTTTTATGGTCCTACCTAGAACAAGGCCAGTGAAAGGAAATGACATGCTACTGAACCTGTATTAACCACAAGAATCAGTTTGCATTGGTCTCCTGAATATCTGAAGTTATTTTAGAAACCAGAGTTAACAATATGCTAGGAATGGACTGGTTTATAATTACTTTCATTAGTTCAATCCTAAAATGTTACACATTATTACACTCAGAAGCATGATTTCATTGTGTTTGATTTTAACGTTGATTCTTTCTAGATCTGGATACTACCAATGATCAAAAGCAACAGAATTTCAACCTGAATGGAACATTAGCAACACCAGAAAGAATAAAAATATTAGAAAAACAAAGACAGGAAAGGTGATCTGGCCCTTTGTTTAACTGCAAAGAATGCAAAAGAAGAGTCAATTGTAAAATCTTTGGCTACCCACAGAGATGAAAGATCTCCAGCATTTGGGATAGGGTGCCCGAGAATTATCAAGGATCACAGTCGTTCTATTTGATGAGTGCCATATTTGACCTTGAAGCAGTGAGGCTGGCACTCCTTTGGGTCCTGAAGATCTCCTGACGTCCTTGCTCCCTGGCGGTATCTGCCCCCAGGCCTCTGAAGGATTCGACTGTGAGTATGAGGCTGTGCACATTTCTAGTGTGTATTTATATCGAGGTGGCTGTGTTGCCAAGGAGCTCTGAGAGAAAGCAGAGCGGAGATAACTTCTAATCCACCTTTCTGTGATAATGTGGCGCAAAGTGAAGAGACCCAGGGCCCCATCCCCTGGTCTGGCATTGCCCTGGGAGGGGCGGGCCCAAGGGGCGTTTTTAGCAAACCCAGCAGGCACTGGGGGTGGGTGAGTTTTGCATTGGAAATGCTCATGACCACGCCAGAGTGTTAACTGATCTCTGCACAGCAAATAGAGAAGACCAGGAAGAGAAGAAGAGCAGAAGCAAAATGTAATTTGTAGGCAGCAAGAAATGGATTTGAGTGACCATTCAGGAGATTCGGGCAGCTGGAGAATGCGACTCCCAAGAGGGCATTGGGAGGAGAGAGAGGAAGTCCCGTGGCCAAGATCACGGGGGAGCTGGCGACAGCAGGGCCGTACTGTAGCCCAGCCCTGGGCTCTTGGCTCCAGAGCCCACTTATTGAGTGTGCTCCTAAACGACAGTGAGGTACTTTCCTCATCAACACAAAGCTGGACAAGGGAGCTGTCCTGTGACGATTCTCTCCCGATGGGCCATCAGTTCCACCATCAGAGGGTGGCAGGAGAGTCTGGGTCTCTGCACAGGAGTGCAGTCAGAGGATATGGGGTGTGCAGTCCATCTTAGGCACATGGGTGGTGCGTTAAGATGAAACATGGGGGAGGGGACACAGCAGCATATCTGGCATCAGACAGACCTGGCCTTGCATCCTAAGCTCACCCCTGCATGAACCTGAGTGACTCATTAAAGTCTGGGGTACCTCTGGTTCCTCACATTTAAAATGGGGACCAGGATACCCTTCTTCACAGACTTGTTGTTAAGACTCACATAAGAAAATAGGCATGAAAACCCTTTGCGATTTAAAATGTGCTTTACAACAGAGAGTTCTGGTTCCTGAGGAATTGGCCTTTAGTGACTCCTCCTTATTAATAAGCATCTGCATTGACAGCTGGCCATTCTTAACCCTTGCCATCTTTATCTTTTCTATCTCTCCCAGATTATTTCTCCACCTCAGTGACAGCTTGAGCTGGGAAAGAGAGACATGGGGTGGCTCACAAGCCCGTGCGAAGCGCCCCCACACAGGACCTTCCAGGACAGGGCTTCCTTACTAGGACCTCACAGCTGCCCCCACCACCCCGCCACTCCAAGGTGGAGCAGAGAGGAGCTGCGAGGTCCCAGGCCTTTGCCTTGAATTTCTGAGGTCTCCATCAAATCATGGCACAACCCACCCCCGCAAGACAGAATGGTCTTTTCGCAAGGAGTTTTAATACAAGTCAGTGGAATAAGAAAAAAAAAATACAGAAACAATTCACAACATAAAAGAAGCCACATTAACAAAGCAGCCATGATTAGCTAAAGAACTGAGCTCTTTGGGGCTCAGAATCCCAGCATCTTGGACTTATATTTCTCAGCAGCACTGGACTTGTAAGGTACTGGGTTGGATTAGTAACTTGATTTATCCCAGGCCCAACAATCCAACATAATCCTTCACAGGCCTTGAAAAGGTTTTGTGGTTTGTTTTGTGTGGGAGATACTCTCTGAGAATTCTGGCTACAACATGCCCCTGAGATGTTCTGGGTTCTGGAATCTGTAGGATTCCTCTAGCCCATCTGGCTGATGGCCAAGGTCAGGCTGTGGTACCAGCAGGATAGCCCCTCTGGCCTGTGGATGTCAGCAGCACCTCCCCGTGAGTGGGCAGACTTAGGAATCTATCTCCAAGGCTCTCAAGTGGCCAGAGCCCCTGAAGAGCCAGCTGTGGGCCTAGTGGGCAATGGAGGCCAAAACTTGGCTACCAGCAATGCATCGGAGGAGAGAAACTACTGTTCTCTGAACACAAACAAAATGATCCTTTCCTCCTTGTGGAGAATGCCTTCCCACATATAGCCACTTGTCTAACTGCTCCCACGCTCAAGCATGATCAAGTTTCACCTTCCCCATGAGCCCATTTCAGCTGATAGAAATGTAATGAGTGTCTACTGTGTGCCCATAAGCTGTTTTAACTCATGTTGACATGTTCTGAAGCTGAGTAAAGGCCTTGGTCTGGGTTGGTTTCCAGATTCAAGTAGAAAAAGGGCAGTTATATCCTAGTCCCCAGTCTGCTAGGAGCAGGACTTCAGGCAGTGGCGAGGGGACAAGAGACAAAGCGTGAGAATCGCAACTCCCCGGCAACTTGAGGCGTCAGGGCCACAGCCGGGGTCTGGTACAGGAATGCCACATCGATGGAGGGTCTGAGTGTGGGGCAGGAAGCTGGGCAGGGGCTCTGCTGTATGTACGATTCTTCTCTGAGGAGCTCTAAGAAGGTGCTCAGGGCCTGAGATCCAGGCTTGGGGCGACAGGACTACTGCAGTTCCCACCAGGAGTGACCCTGAGACAGGGCACAGCTTGGCCGGCAAGTAGAAGCCTGAAACCTTCAGCCATAAGGGACTGAGCCGAGTTCCTTCTCTTGGCCTCTCTAGATCCCATCCTCTTTCAAGGTACGGCTCAAGGCTACATCCTAAAAACAAAGTTTCCTTGGTCTGTCCCCACCACAGAGACCTCTTCCTCTTCAGATTTCCTGAAGAGCTTTCCTTCTATCTGTCTCACTTGGACCCAGAAAAATGTCCTGCTCCATTTCTCTGGGGTACCCCCTCACATCCAAGCAGGAGCTACTCAGAGGTAGGCGCTAACTAAAACCCTCATTAGACAGGTTTAGCTCATCACACCTCACCCCGACATTACTGTGCATCAGATAAAGTACTTTCCGGCGGATCACTGCCAGCCACCACGCAGTGTGGGCATCTGAGGTCCTAGCCGCCTCCAGCTCAGGGGGAGCTCTCTGGCTAGGAGACACGCAGGTCCACTCAGCCAAGGCTGGGCTGTTCCAGGCAGTAGACCAGTGGGAGCCGTGCTCCTATATTTGAGAAGATATTTCTGAGGTGACTCATTTTAAGAAATACAGTTTGCTTAATGACTTTTGGAAAGTCAAAAAGGGTGAGAAAGAATTCAGAAGCAAGAAAGAAAAAAGAGATTCTACTTGGGAATATTGCTTATGATTGACATTTGCGTTTCCTCCAGATTCATTCTTGACGGCATCCCGTCCACAGAGCGACACTCTGCCAGCCAGACATTGTCACCTGCTGGGCGACTCACTCAGGGCTCCTTGGCGCTGTCTGGAAAATCTCTCCCTCTCTCTCTCCCATCCTTGTCTCCCATCCCCCTCCTCCCAGCTCGGAGCCTTTGTTGACGTTGACAGCTCATCCCTGGGCTATCATTCATCCTGCCTATGGCAAACTTTGGGGAAAATAAAAAACCCTGCTCCCTTAATCTCATTAGAAGGGCTGCAAATTGAATTTAGCCCCTCTCAGTGTCCCCTCAGCTGGCTGTCATTAGGAGCAGAGGCTGGGCCTTGGCTGAGACCCAAAGACCAGCTAACTGAATTTGAGATGCTGTGGTCCTGACAGGCCAAGGGAGGTAATTGAAGAGCCGTGGGGCTCCTGGTAACATTTCAGGCTGGGATTACACCGGGGATCCGAAGCCCCCATCTGCACTGGTGTTGGGGGCACTGAAGAGCCGCCCACCGGGCTTCCAGGGGTCGGATTATTGATAAAGAGAGTGGAAGGTGTGGGAGCGATGGGGAGGCTGCATTTGGTAACAGTGCAAACTGGGTGTTATAGGTGGGGGAGAAAGGGAGACCCTAGTCAGTGAGGGTCAGCAAATCATCCAAAGTTAGAAATAATTTGCAAGGAGTGTTGTCTAATGAAACAAAAAGGCAGTTTGGGTAGACTAACTGATGAAAACAGAATATGAGTAAAAGAAACACTGACTTTTAAATTATGGGCCTAATTTATATGTTTGTATAAATCTTCATTTTTTTTAACTCTCTGGATCATTTTAGCTTTATTTTTTCACCTCAACACTAAACCCCAAGCATAGGGGGGCTTTTCTGTGATTGAAAAATCATACTTTTGTGAAAAAGCAATGTACACACACACAAAAAACTGCATCCATGTAAGTAAGCATTTAACAGACACTGATTTAGATTTCTGAGACCTCCTTAGTTCCCAGATCCATTGTAATGCTTTCAATGCAGGTGAAAATACAGTGAAATCCTGTTTTAAAGAGGAAGAATCTGACAATAATCAACCATCTACTATATAGGTGCCAGGCACAGTGCTCATCCTATTTTGTACATCCTCTGAGTCTGCAAGGCAGGAGAACAAGACAGGCATTATGATTATTAGTATCCCCACTTCACTGATGAGGGGACTGAGTCTTGAAAAGATTAATCAGTCTCTTGCCCAAGGTCATGGGGATAATAAGCGCTGGGGCTTGGATCTGGACATAGGATTGCCTGGCTCCACCACTCTGGAGTCCTCCCTGGCTTAGGATAGTGGGTTTTCCTACTCTGTGTCATTTTCCTAAAAAGCCACAGCAACTGGATCTGTCACTCCGAGGGAGGGTGACTGGGAACACAGGCTCCAAGCCAGACAGGCTCAATTCCACCGAGTACTAGCTGTGTGACCTTCAGCATTTCCAGATCTCTCTGTGCCCTCCTGGGAAATGGGGATAGTATAAGAACTTGCCTCAGTGGTTTGCTATGGGGATTAAATGAGCCAAGGCACATCCAGAGTGCACTGCATAGTGCCTGGGACATTGTGAGCACTGTCTACATGATACTAAATTGTAATTATTGTTGAAGTGGTGCCATGAAGAATGTCCATCCACTTGCATACCTAATGGACTAAATTTGAAAGACTGTCACCCAAGTGTTAGACCATAACATCAAAAGACCCCTGCTTTCCTGGCCTGACATTCCCAGATCCAGAGTCAGCACACCTCGCATTTACATTTATGGAGCTTACTCTTAGGTGCAATTTTTGGTGAGGAGTAAAGGATGAAGCTAAGGCTTTTCTTATGTTGATTATATCCATGTTTTTTCTCCATTCTCTGTCCTTTAATGTTGGGTGAGTTATGAGTTCTAGCCCTCCCATACCCACTACTGTTAAGTACTCGCTCTGCACTAGCATTTTACAAATTTTATCTCACTTAATGCTCACTTTTACTCCTTTTATGCACAGGTATCATTTCCATTTTTTAGATGAGAAGAGTGCATTTTCTTTATGTTTTCCATATTCCATCATGCCTACAGCATTAACTACAGCCTTAAGGTTGATCTGATATGTCACAGACTATTAAGATATGGGTTTTGCTACATTTGACAAGACATTTAGGTAACTAAAGGCTTCCCTGCCTGTCACTGTATATCCCAGTGATGCTCAAGTTTCAGATTCAATGAGCCTTTACTGAACACAAATAGTGTGCCTGGCTCTGGGTTGAAACGTTTTTCCAGGTTGTCTCATTTAAGTAACCAACAATTCTATGAAGAAAGGCCTCATGACTCTTATTTAGCAGACAGAAAGGTGATTTCAAGAAATTTAGGAGCGTTTTCAAGGATCACACACGTACTAAGTGGAGGATCTGGGATTTGAACCCAGGCATCTCTGGCTCATTCCACCTCCAAAGAGTTTCCCATCACAGGACACTCTCATCACAGTGTGAGGACTCTCCAACACAAGCCCCTCTGGGAGCCACTTCCAGTCAGTGAAGTTGGCACCAATGATGAAACCTACTTCCTTTCTTTGTGGATGAAGAAACCAGGCCACAGAGAGGTTAAATGTCTTGCCCATGGTCAGTCTGTCCTGTGTGAGCCAAGACTGTGTTCTAGTTCCTGGTCTAGTCCCATTGCATGACACCCCTCCCACACTCCACCCCAACTACCAGTCTTTGCAACTTCATTCCTCAGGAGCCCGGTCAGCTTGGGATTTTTAGTAGCCTAAAGCTGTCAGGACAATTTCTATTCTGCAGAAAAGGGAGTTTAGTTCCTTTAGTGATGGTTCCTTCTCTTAAGCAGATTCTGGGATCGAGTCACAACTCAGGAATGGTTTCAAGGTTATAAGTCACAGCCTTGATAGAGGTTGGGGAGAGCCTACTTCCCAGGGCTGAAAGGTTTGTGGGGATGTTTAATATTACCCCCAGTACCCTTGGATTTCTTCTAAAGACCCAGATGCCACATTCCCTGTAACTCAAGTACTTAAAAATTGGCTTCCCCTTGGTTTGACTTTTCTGAGGAATCTCTGGAGATTTAACTCATGTTTTAAAATTCTTGAGAAATTTTAGAAAGGGACAGTCCAACTGCTTGTGCCCCAAACTAATATAAGCACAAATGTAGGGTGAGATTATTTTCTTTATGGTTGAGAATTAGAAACTGCTCAAGTCAGAGGGGGCTTCTGAAAGAATATGGCCCAACTCTCTTACTTTATAGGAAGCCAAGGCCCAAGGAGGGGAGTGAGTTACTTAAACTTACAGAGCAGGTCTGTAGCAATTAAGGGCTCAAGAGTCGGACTGCCTGGGTCCAATGCCTAGTGCCCCTGCTTACTGGTTGTGTGGTGTGGGAGAGGTAGCTACTCTCTCCCCAAGCCTTGGTTTCCTCATCTGTATTTGGAAAAAGTCATAGTCTCTACGGTGGACTGGAAATGGCCGCAAATTCTTTGACACTTTTCTACTCAAGAGATGCCACCTATTTCTCCTCTCCTTAAATCTGAGCGGGCTTGTGACTGTTTTGACCAATAAAGCCCAGTGAAGTGTCATATGTCAGTTCCAGGCCTAGTCTTTAAGAGCATTGTCAGGTTCTGCCTTGGTCTCATGCAGCCCAAACTGCCACAGAAGAGGCTGCCATGCTGTGGGGAAGCCCAGGCTAACCATTTGAAGATGCTGTGGATTTGGGGAGAGAGAGAGAGGGCCAGACAGCCTCTAGCTGTACTGCCTCCCGCCCTTGGAGTTATCCTGAGGCCTAGACATTAGGGAGCAGAGGTAAGCCATCCAAATTCCTGATCCACGGAGTCATGAGATATAACAATAAATTGTTGTTTTCAGCCACTAAGGGAAGTTAGGTACACAGCAATAAATAACCAGAACAGTGCTTCTCAGAGGGTTATTGTGAGAATTATAAGTTGGTATACCTGTAAAATCTTAGGGCAGTGCCCGGCACAGTCAGTATTCAATAAAAGCAAGTTACTACTCATTCTACAAACACTTATTAAACATCAGGTTGTTCTATACCCTGTATGAGCTGGAAGGGATGCAGAGGTGCATATGACCTAGTCAGACCCTTGTGGAACTCAGGATTGACTAGAACCTGGTCACACACTTCTGTGAAGGGAGGAATGTGTTTCCACCACCCTGGCCCCCACATCTCTTCTGACCTGGGAGAAGTAGAAGTCTCCAGCCTCTCACTGCAGTAGGATGCCTGCCTGGTCTCTGGATGGGCCTGGAGGGGTTAAGCCCGTGAATGCTGTCCAATCTCTGTGCATCAAAATTCAGCTGCTATTGATTCCCGGTAAGCACTGATGCCCTTCCCAGGTCAGAAGAGAAACCCAAACCATTGTTGAGTAAATAGAGTATTCTGTTCACTACATCAATTAGGCTGACCCTAGGGGCTCTGGGAGCCCCCTCCTTCCCCATTTGCAATGACAGCTGCCATGCTAATGAATCCACATTGACATGATAATTAAACAATTACACAAAGTGGGGCTTGCCCAGTGCCCTAAGCTTTAGCTGGGGAGCCGGTGTGGCCACGGCTGGACAAGGCCTGGGGGTTGTTCCAGGGCCGTGAGGTGACATGCAGTGCCTGGGTCATTCCCAGACTGCAGCTGCTGCCTCTGGCGCTGATGGCTGGGGTGGGGCAGATGGGACCAGGGTGAGGATGGGGCCCCAACCTGTTCTTCTTCTCTCTTTATCCTCCAGAAATCCTTAATTGGGTAATACCTGAAAGGAATCCCCCACCCCTTTATGCAGGGGGTGGGGTACCCCAACAACTCCTGATTGGCCTAGCTAGTCTTCTCTCTGGAAGACTTAGAGACATCCAGGGGCGATGGGCAAATGGGGATAGCAAAGGCCAGGGAGCCATGACTTCCTGGCATCAGAGGGAATACCTGGGTGATCACCCTCCGCACCAGCCCTCGGGAAAAATTACTCTTTCTGTAAGCAGATGATCACAAATGCAGAAATCCTTGACTTCTTGGTGCAACTGCCCGGCTTACCATGACTCCTGTGATGCCAACCAGCCACAGCCCCCTTTGCAAAAGCACAGACTTGTGAGTCAGGCAGACAAAGCTCACAGCCTACTCTGCAACTTAACTGTGTCATCCTGGGCAAATCAAATGAACTTTCTGAGCCTCCATCTCCTCCACTATAATATGGACTCATAATAACTGCCTTGTCCAACTGTGCTTGAGATTAAACAAGACAGTTTATGTAAAAGATCTAAGATAGCATTTTACATAAATAGTAAAAGACAGAACTTTACTGACAATAGTTAAGTTTCTCCATAAAGACCAGTTCCATCCACAGAAACAAGCTAGTTGACTGAATGGAGTCTAGAATGCACAGATTAAAACACTCCTAGAAATGCCTTACAACCAAGTGAGTGATGCCCTTGGGGACCCCTTGCAGATGAGGCTGTGTGCAGAGTGTGCTCAGTATAAACAAGGGAAGAAAGAGAAACAGAAAATGATCTATCTGGGGCTTAGAAAGAGGCAGAAGAAGAGTGTCCTTGCTAAGGACTACCAGGCATTACTCTATGAGAGGTGACTAATCAAGCATTTATCCTCCCATCCATCATTCATGCAAGAATAAACACATATATTAGGCGCTTATGATACAAAGGTGAACACAGGCCAAACCAATGCCTGGTCTTATAAATATTTGGTCAATAAATGAATGAATGGACAAGATGCAATCCCTGTTCTCATGATACTCTGCACAATGAAGTGTGAGCCTCTCTCATCCATGTGTGTGCTGCCTCTCTTACCTTGAACTCAAGACAGTTCAGCCTGAGCTGTGATTTGCAGGGGGCAAAGGGACACTGGGTTACAGTTTTACAAGAGAATTACAAAGCAGGTGATAACCTGTCAAGTACATGCTCAGATGGACATGCTCAGAAGCATAAGGGTTCACCAGTGGGCAGGTGAAGAAACCCAATGTTGTATTTAAACCCTAGGTTTCTGAAGTCACATCTACATTTAGCAGGGAAAGTACCATGATTGATTAGTGCTGTCTGCCATGGACACAGGAATGGAGAGAGATGACTCTCTTTTCCTGCCAGGTATTTGTCATTTTAGGATTAGGCAAGGTCTAAGATTATCTTCTAGTTTTAGAATTTTGTGATTTTTAAGATAGGCTAATCCAACCCTGTTCACCTCACACTGTGAGCAACCAGTATTACAGTTTGTTCCAGAAACCACAGTTTTGGTTCTTTTCTTCTCCTTACCTTCAGTAAAACCACTCGAGCTCACAAAACCTGTGCTGTCATGCAAAAGAAATTTGACTGCCTTAAGAAAATCTAATTTGATTAGTCCAAGTAGTAAAAAAAATAGTCAAGCTTTTTGTTAATTAGTTCAACATTTACCAAGTACCTACTATGTTAAAAGCTTTGGGAATAAAGAAATAACGCAGTTTCCTCAGGTGCTCAGTGTCTAGTGGTTGTGTGTGTTGGGGTAAAGGAGGGTAGAAAGAGGCAGAAATACCTGCAGACATGCTCTTATATCACCTATCTAGAAGGGAGAATAGACAGTGAAATTAAATTCCATATGGCTTAAGCACTCTTTGAAGGAAGCCCAAGCATGATGTTTTATGGCTGCCCTCATCTATGCTGTGGGAGCTGATGTGGTTCTGGAGATCAAGCTAGACGTTTAAAATTGAGCTCTTGGAATTTCAAATCCCCCTTCAGCCTAGGCTGCCTGGAGGAGGCTGCCCCATGCCAGGGAGTGTCCAGGCAAAGGCTGTAAGATGAGAGGAGGGGAGGAGAGACCAGAGAATCCCTTTGGACACTAGGATGTTCAGAGCTCTTCAGTTTCTGTTAGGGTGGCCTATTCACATCTTTAAAAAGATGAGATAGAACATGCTGGGAAGACTGTTCAGTGCCTTTTGCACTAAACTCTTGGTACCCAAAGTGTGATTCCTGGACCAGCAGCACCAGCATCACCTGGGAGCTTGTTAGAGTACAGCATCTCATGCCCAACCCCAGATCTACCAAAGCAGAATCTGAATTTTGACAAAACCCCCAGCTAACTCCTGTGCACGCTGCGTTGAGAACCACCGGTTTATATCTGTCAGAAATGATGTTCATGCTCTCTGCCTTGCTGGGTGGTCACAGCGGGCCCTCCATAGTAATACCTCTTCTCTCTCTTTTTAAACTTTCCTAAGTGCTCTCTGTAAGTTGGCTCTACCCTTCGTTTCTAGGCTTGCATGTTCTTTTGTCCCACTCTGCTACTGTTTTTTTGGCATGAGGAAGGGCTATCCATTCCATAGCCAAATGGAGCCGATTGGCCATGGCTCAGTGATAGGAAAACAGTGCATTCACCCTGCTGTGTTAACCATGTCCAGTGGATGCCATCCCTTTCACATTCCCTCTGTAGGTTTTCTAAGAGAAAAGAGACAAAGAGATAACCATTCTATCATGGGAAAGTGAGAGATGGGAGAGAGGCAGAGGAAAGGGACATGAAGGGCATGGTGAGAGGTGAGGGAGCCAGGAAAGTTACAAACAGAAGATGTTGATCTGGATCTTAAAGAATAAGCAGCGGTTATAGTTGAAAAGTGGGATTACTTTTATCTCCCCTCATTGTTTTTCTGTTTTCTATCATTCAGTCTTTGACCACTCATTCAGCAGACATTCACTGAGGTGCCCTTGTAATGCCAGGTCCTGTTGTTAGGTGCTGAGAATACCAAGTGAAGTGAACCACACCTGAAGCATAAGTGGGTGGGGAAGACATTCACGGACAAGCAGGCTGCAAAGGCCCTGGCCATATGCTGGCACGGCAGGCCTGCCATATGCCATGACTGAACTGGGCCTCCCCCTCCCCTGACTGTGCTATCTAAATTCTAAAGAGACCTAATACATAAAAACACTCTATATAAAGCAGATAAAGTGGCTGGAGGGTCCTCTGCTTTACCAGTTATTTTCTTTAGGATTAATTTAATGAGGTGCATGCATTCCTGGATGCTTTATGCACAATCTCATTTAACCATCACAAGCCTGTGAAATTGGTAGCAGAATGAGGAAAAAATGGGCTCAGAGCTGCTGAGTCAGCCTCTGAATCCAGATCTTTGCTGGCTAAGCCTATGTTCCCAACCACTTAATGAACAGAGGACTAAAGGGCAGCTGGTGGCTAGAGGGATACCAATGGGACATTTCTGTTTTGAGTTGAATTTCTGAAACTGGATTAAATTCATTTGAAGTAAAAATATTTTGCTGGCCTCAAAAGAGGAAAACCACCTGGACCCGCCTCTCATGGTAGGTACTCTATAAACACTGGCTGAAATGAATGGTGAGCCTGGAGACAGCCAGGATACTGAAGGGTTACCCAAGCTTGGGGGCCCCCAGAACATCCAACTCCACACTTGAGGCTATCGGCAACATTCCGTTGGGGGCTTGGCTTTATTTGGCCCTCCCCCTGTGTGAAATCCTGGGGACTGTCAAATAAATGACAAGACTCATTTTACAAGTAGACCAGAAGTCTGCAGTGGCGAGTCCGAGCTGATTGCCTATCTTATCTGAAGTCATCAGTCTCATTCAGGCTTCCACAAACAATTCTCAGCCCTGTGCTTGGGAGCACGGGCCTGATGGAGTGGGCATTTCCCAGGGCCCTGGTCTATTGTGAGCTGTGTGCTGAGGGGAACTTGGCTAAGCCGAGGCTATGTGGCCAGAGCAGCAAGAAGGCTTGGGAGTTGAGGTTCTGGGGATGGTCTCTAGGTTCTGAGAATGATGGTGATGTGACCATGATGACAATGATGATGATGGGTAAAACATAATTTGGGTTTATCATATGCCAAATTCTGAGTCATGCACTATTCATGCATTACCTCATTTAACCCTGACAACCGTTTTCTGGGGATAAAGAAACTGAGGTCCAGAGATGCTGAATAACTTTCCTGAGTTCATACATCTACCAAATGGAAGAGATGAGACTTGAATCTCAGGATGTTGGATTCTAGAGTTTCTTACCCTCTTGTCTGGGGCAGGAAATCAGTTACAAAAGCAAATCATAAAGCCTTCAAGGATTAGCTCCAGAAGCATTCCCTGTAGGAGGATGGAGCACCCACCTTTTACCTCTGTCTCATATTCCCCTTGGGATCCTTTCACTTGTTTTTTTCTGCCACCCCTATGCTGGTTAGCACCAAAGCCACTGTCTGCAACCTAAAAAAATTAGATGATGCAGAACAGAATACAAGAAACATTGAATCAGCCAAGTTTTCACAGAGCTGTACTGTTTTCCTATCTTAGCAGACATAGTTCTTTATTCCTAGGGAGCAAGGGGGTGTCAAGAGACAGGGCTCCAGGACCCCACCCCACTTAAATGAGAGGTTTTACAGTGGGGTGGAGATCTTAGCTCTGGAGCCAGGCATTCCTGGGCTACAAACCTGACTCCAGGACTTCCTGATTCTCTGATCCTGAACAGAGAACCTCAATCTTCCATGGTGTCCTCATATGTAAAACAGGAATTCTGGTAATCCTTGCTTTGCTGGGTTATTAGAGGATTAACTGGGACAATGTGCATGAGTGCTTTGCGGGGTGTCTGGCATAAATACGTGCTTGATAAATGGAGTCTGTTATCTGTTTGTGCAACAAATATTAGCGTCTATTTTATATGTCAGGCTTCAGCCTGAGATTTCATTTTGACCATCTTCTTTTAAGCTCCTCGGTAGGTGTTCTGGTTTTCCTCATAGAGATCTTACACTTAGCTTATAAAGATTATTACTGGCTTTTGAAGTTTTGAGTTGTTATTTAAAATTGGAGCTTTTCTGCTATAGCTCCTTTAAAGCTTTTTCAATTTTGAAATGTTTCAAATATACTGAAAAACTTTAAAAATCAGCATTTTAGCCTCAACTAAATTGGTTCACTCCAGTCTTTTCTCCATGAAGAGCACCTCTCCTAGGCAAAAGGACCCCTCTGTCAAACCAAGGGAGTCGTTCTCTCTCTGCAACTGATTGAAGGGCAGTCCCTGCCACTTCCTTGTCTGGAGGACATAGGTGCCCCCCCTTCACTGTGCTGAGCTGGCTGTTACATTTGTCACCCTAAAGTTCTTATCCTCCAATGAAGACCCTACCCTACACACACAAACACAGGCACCCACCACAAGTACACAAACTGATAATATACTGATTACTGTCTTGTATGCTTCCTTTTAAAAAACAGAAGTAAATGTATTGAGAGCAATAAATATCAATACTGAATAGTTTTCCATTTTAGGATACAGCTGTATTTATTTAGATAAAAATATACTAACCATTTAAAGTTGTTTCTGATTAGTTTGCATTGACAACTTCACGGTTATTATGAACATGGCTGATTACATCTTTGAGTTATTTTCTTATTATTTGAAGATATATTCATATTATAAGTCAAAAATGTTTCCACATTTTAATAGTTTTTAATACTGAAATACTGTCCTTCAAATAAGTTGATCTCACATTTCACTGGAATTGATTAATATCCAATCTTTGAATACTTAATATTTTGTAATACCCTATATGGGAAAAGAATTTGATGTGTATAAATGTATATATATATAATTAAATCACTTCGCTGTACACCTGAAACTAACAGAACATTGTAAATCAACTATTCTTCAATAAAAAATAAATTAATTAAAAAAATAAAATACAAAAAAAATAAAGTTAATAGATCATTGCTATTTCAGTGATCTATTTCTGGGCTATTTCTGCTTTATTCAGTGAATAAATATTTTTTAAGTGGTTTTTGTCAAAGTAATACACATAGGTCAAGAAGTCAAACAGTATTCGACTACAAATGAGGCTTCTAAGAAAAGAAGCATTTCTTTGTTCTCTCTCTCTGAAATTTAGTGGCTTTTTCCCCCAGAAGTTTCAACTATATTAGTTGTTTCTCTTGGTATTTACTACAATCATATTTCTTGGCTCCTTATGATAAATGATTTGACTTGGACTTCCTATTATGATAGATGTGGATTTAGCTCTGTAACACCTTCCTTTTCACACCTTTGTAGTAAAAAGTTATTAAATTTCTATAAAGTTTTATAAAAAATCTAATCTTTGCGAAGTTATTTAAATCTTTTTGGTTTCTCATAAGAGTGTATTTCTTTGTTCTTAGTGACAATGAATTTTTTTTCTACATTTGTTATTTGCATTTTTCTTGAAAGCACTGCTGTGTCTTGTCCCTTTTGTATGGCAGTATTTATCTTTTTCTCATTGTTATAAGGCCTGTTTATAATATAAAGAATAAAAACTCGTTGCTGTCTTATTTCACAAATACTTCTTCTCAGTTTGTCACTTTTTAATTTTGTTTTAAAATTTTATTTAAAAATATTTTTGGATGTGAACTTAAAATATTTTACTTTTTTTTTTTTTTTTTTTTTGCGGTACGCGGGCCTTTCACGGTTGCGGCCTCTCCTGTTGCAGAGCATAGGCCCGGGACGCGCAGGCTCAGCAGCCATGGCTCACGGGCCCAGCCGCTCTGCAGCATGTGGGATCTTCCCAGACCGGGGCACGAACCTGCATCCCCTGTATCAGCAGGCGGACTCTCAACCACTGCACCACCAGGGAAGCCCAAAAATTTTACTTATTTTAATCCCTGTTGAGATGTTACTAGTTCATCATTGTTCTGAAGTAAAGTTTTCTATTGTGTTAATTCACTTTATGTACTTATTTTCTTATTGATGAATATTGATGAATATACAATATTTCATTATTACAGTGTTTCATTCTTCAATGTAACTTCTGGTACACTGCTGTGAGAGTTTCTGTAGATATATGCCTATACAGGGAATTGCTGAGTCATAGGTGGATTAGTTTGCTAGGGCTGTCATAAGTGAGTACTACACACTGGGTGGCTTAAACAACAGAAATTTATTGTCTCACAGTTCTAGAAGCTGGAATTCCAAAATTAAAGTGTTGGCAGAGTTGGTTCCTTCTGAGGGCTGTGAGGGAAGCATCTGTCCCAGGTCTTCTCCTTGGCTTGTAGATGGCTGTATTCTCATTGTGTCTCTTCACATCATCTCCCTCTATTCATGTCTATATTTGTGTCTAAATTTCCCCAATAGACACGAGCCAAGTGACTAATGGGGAAATTAGACACCAGTCATATTGGATTAGGGCCAACCCTAAAGACCTCATTTTAACTTAACTAGTCACTTCTGCCATGACTTTATTTTCAAACAAGCTTGCATTCTGAGGTACTGGGCCTTAGGACATCTACATATGGATTTGGGGAGTGATTTAATAACAAGATTTATGTGTCAAGATGCCGCCAAATGGCCCTCGAAGTGGTATACCAACCTATAATCCCACCTGAAGTACATGAAACTGTCTGTTTTTTACTTTTTTCCCAACAATAGTATTCTATTTTAGGATGTGTTTTTTATTTTTTATTTTATTTTTTTTTTGTGGTACGCGGGCCTCTCACTGTTGTGGCCTCTCCCACTGCAGAGCACAGGCTCCAGACGCGCAAGCTCAGCGGCCATGGCTCACGGGCCCAGCTGCTCCGCGGCATGTGGGATCTTCCCAGACCGGGGCACGAACCCGTGTCCCCTGCATCGGCAGGCAGACTCTCAACCACTGCGCCACCAGGGAAGCCCTAGGATGTTTTAATAAATAAATAATATTTATTTAGGTAATAATATACAAATAGACTTTTAGGTTTTTTTCTGACTTTTGTTTTTGTTATTGTTGCTATTAAAAACTGCATTGCCATTCAAGTTTCATTTCAATCTCTTATTCCTGTCTACAGTAGTTGGGATATAAGTAAAACTGGTATAACAAAGACCTCCACATTCAGGGGCTCAAATAGCAAAGAAATTCATTCTTCTCTTGCATAATAACACAGAGGTAGGTGGGCAGACCAGGATGGGTAGGCAGCTCTGCTCCAGAAAGTAATCCAGGGATCCAAATTCCTTCTGCTTTGTTACCATGCCATCCGCTGGGGTATGGTCTTAGTCCACCAGCTGACTCATCGACTTCAATTAAGTTTGCATTCTAGCCCACAAAAAACAGAGATGGGGTAGAAGTGGACTGCAAACAATGGCTTTCCTAAAACATATGACTAGAATAGACACTTTGCTTCCATTAACATCTGATTGGCCCAGATGTAGTCATCTAGACATACCTAGCTGCAAGGAAGCTAGAAAATGTAGCCCTTAGCAGCATAGCCAATTATATAGCTAAACTCCAGACATCCTATTATTATATGGAACAGGGGAAAAGGACACTAGGGGAAATTAATATTCTTTGCCTATTTTTCTATTGAGTTGTATGTCTTACAATTATTAATTTTAGGAGTTCTTTATATGATTTATATACTAATCTTCTGAAGGTTGTATACATACAAGTATCATTTCTCATTCCTATTTCTCTATATAAATATAATATCTTTTAGTTATATTTATGGTATATTTCTCCATACAGAAATATTTTAATCAGTGAAATTTATCAAACTTTAAAAAATAGTTTCTGCTTATGCATTTTAAGAAATTCTTTTCTATAGCTATGTCAAAATTTTTTCTTCATTTTTCTAAATGTTTCACTATTTGCATTTAGTTCTTTAATTCACCTAGAATCTATTTTTGTGTATTATTTAAGGTAAGGATCCAATTTCTTTTTGTATGGATAACTAACTGGCCCAGCAATATTCATTGAAAAGAATATCTTTTCTCCAGTAACTCATAATGCTACATCTTTCATAGACAATGTTTACAGGAATTTGTGGGTGTCTGTTTATGGCTTGCTACTATAATCTATACAAATACTATGCTGTCTTAATTATGATAGCTTTATAATAAGCCTTGATATCTCTTTTGGGAAAATTCCCACACTTTCTTCTTCAAAAATGCCTGGATATTCTAGGCCTTTATTTTTTAATACTTTTAGGCTCTACTGGCATGTTATAGGAAAATATATATACACTGAGTGTTCTGTTTGGAATTTCACTGAAGTATCAATACATTAACTTGAGGGAAAATTTACATTTTTATGATATTGATTCTTCTTGCCCATAAAGACTGCATACCTCTCCATTTATTTGAGTTATTTTTCATGCCATCCAATAATGTTTTATATTTTCTTTAAGATTTTCATATCTTTTGTTAGATTTACTTCTGGCCACCTTATAATTTTGTTGCTATAATATTACATTTTATAGTATATGTTCTAATTTGTTGTTTCAAGTATATAGGGATATTGTTGATTGTTATATGTTCATCTTGTATCAAGTGATTTTGTTGAAAGCTTAGTTGTAATAGTTTGTAACCCTCTTCTGTTTTCTTCTTTTTTTTTAAACATCTTAGTGGAGTATAATTGCTTTACAATGGTGTGTTAGTTTCTGCTTTATAACAAAGTGAATCAGCTATACATATACATATATCCCCATATCTCCTCCCTCTTGTATCTCCCTCCCACCCTCCCTATCCCACCCCTCTAGGTGGTCACAAAGCACCGAGCTGATCTCCCTGTGCTATGCGGCTGCTTCCCACTATCTGTCTATTTTACATTTCGTAGTATATATTAGTCCATGCCACTCTCTCACTTCGTCCCATTCTTCTTTTTTTAAATTTTATCGAAGTATAGTTGATTTACAATGTTGTGTTAATTTCTGCTGAACAGCAAAGTGACTCAGTTATAGGTATACATATTCTTTTCCATTATGGTTTATCACAGGATACTGAATATAGGTCCCTGTGCTATACAGTAGGACCTTGTTGTTTATCCATCCTATATATACTAGTTTGCATCTGCTAATCCCAAACTCCCAATCCTTCCGTCCCCCTTGGCAACCACAAATCTGTTCTCTATGTCTGTGAGTCTGTTTCTGTTTCGTAGATATGTTCATTTGTGTCGTATTTCAGATTCCACATACAAGTGATATCATATGGTATTTGTCTTTCCTTTTCTGACTTACTTTGCTTAGTATGATAATCTGTAGGGCCATCCATGTTGCTGCAAACAGCCTTAGTTCATTCTTTCTTATGGCTGAGTAATACCCCATTGTATATATATACACCACATTTTCTCTATCCATTCATCTGTTGATGGACATTTAGGTTGTTTCCATGTCTTGGCTATTGTAAATAGCACTGCTATGAACATAGGGGTGCATGTATCTTTTTGAATTATGGTTTTGTTTGGGTATAGGCCCAGGAGTGGGATTGCTGGATCATATGGCAACTCTATTTTTAGTTTTTTGAGTATCTCCATACTGTTTTCCATAGTGGCTGCCCCAATTTAAATTCCCACCAACAGTGTAGGAGGGTTCCCTTTTCTCCACACCCTCTCCAACATTTATTATTTGTAGACTTTTTAATGATGGCTATTCTGACTGGTGTGAGGTGGTATGTCATTGTAATTTTGATTTGCATTTCTCTAAAATTAGCGATGATGAGCATCTTTTCATGTGCGTATTGGCCATCCGTATGTCTTCTTTGGAGAAATGTCTTTAGATCTTCTGCCCATTTGTTTTCTATTTAATCTACAAATAACGGTAATTTGTCTCTTTCATTTCTTATATCTTTAATTTTTCCCCCTTGTCCTATTGCATTGGCTAGAACACCCAGTACAATGAGGACTAGGAGAGGTAATAATAAGGCCTCCTTATTTGTGCCTGACTTTACATGAATATGTCTAATGTTTCACCATCAAGTATAATATTTCTCCTTGGTTTTTGACAGGTTAAAGAAGTTCTCTTTAATTCATGGTTTGCTAAGGGTTTCATAGCATTAGTGGCTGTTAAATTTTATCATACATTTTCCTGAATTTAGGGAGGAAATTTGTCTTCATGAATTAGAAGAATATCAGTTTGTATAAAATAAGAGTTATTTGTTCCCTGTAAGTTTTGTAAAACTTTCCAGCCACACCATCTTATGTCCTTTTTGCCAAGGAAGTTTTTGTCTATTGATTTAGTTTTTTAAAGAGTTCATAGTGTATCCAGATTTTCTATTTGTTTGTCCATGTTCTTAATTTACATTTTCTAGAAAGTTGAGGACTTCATTTAAGTCTCTCTTAAGATTTTTAAAGATTTTTAAAGTCTTTACTTTTTCTGTAGTTATGGCCCCCCTTTCATTCCTACAGCTGTTTAGTTGTCCATTACTTGTTTAAGCCTGTTTGAGTTGGGATTTGTATAACTAGAAACTAAAGGCATTCTGAGTGACAGAAAGAAAGAAATAGGAAAACTTAACGTACACTGGTACAGCAGCAGTTGACTCAAAACTATTTTCCATCCACATGACTTTGTTCCTGCTGTCCTTTGCTTTTCATCTATTGTCCTTCAAGACTCATCTAAGCTGTTAAATCCTCCAAGAAGCCTTCCTTGACTGTCGCCGCCCCTGGTGAGTATGGATGTTTTCTTATGCTTTTTTTCTCTATAAGAGCATTAATCAGTCTGAGTAAAAATTATCTGTTTCTCCCATTAAATTGAGTGCTCATCCAGAGCAAGGAAATCATATTCATCATTGCATCCCCAGAGGCAGGCAAGTGCCTTGCACATAACAAGCACTCAACAAATACTTTCTGAATCACGCTGCAAAGAGAGCAGTGTGGCATACATCAGGAAGAGTAGACTGAGACCAGAGGTGCTCCAGAGGCAGCACTTTGCCCAGAACGCATCAGCCTCAAGCTATGAAAATACAGCAGCTACTCACCCACTTGGCCAGGCAGCTCTCCCTCTGCCTATCCTTTGGCTCTTACTCTGTGAGTATTAGGCTGAGGCTGGGGACATGGCAGAGTGCCTCATGGCAACAAGTCCTTGGCTGGCACAGCAAGGATGACCTCTTCTTACTCTAGTTTCTACCCCAACACACTCCCCTCCCCCTTCTCCTCTCTACTCCTACCCCTGCCAAGAGGCAGAGAAATAAGGGAAACAGTGGAGAAGGCTGGGCTTTGGAGCCAAATAGTCTTCAGTTTAAGCCGTGCTTTTATTCCTTCCAGGCCAAGCAATCTGGGCAGTTTTCTTCTCCTCTCTGCACCTTGGTTTCTTCCTTTATAATAACAATACTCAGCTCCCAGATTTGTGAAATTCCTGCCACATAGTGGATGCTCAACAACTTTACTATGCAACACTTCAAGCCCTTCTGATGTTCTAAAGTACAAGTATTTCCCTCTCTGTTCCCCATGCTCAGCCCTAAGCTGTGGACGTTTGAGTGCCCAGGAAGCTACATGCACCCATTCCTGCGTCTCCTGTAGTTGAATACAGTTCTGTATTCAGCAGTGGGATATAGGTCTCTGCTATTCAGGGCTTGTTATCCTTTCTGCTCTTTGCATATCCCTCCACAATCTTACCTGCCATTCTCATTCTCTCTCTCTCTCTCTCTCTTCATTTTCTTTTGACTAGGTAGAGGAGGCCCCTGGTTAGGAACATCCCAGAAGCAATTCCATGGTACCCTTAATCCTTTTGTTGTTTTCTAACCCTGAGAGGGCAAGAAAGCCAGGTGCTACCCTTGGTCTTCATTGGTAACTTGATTGTAAGAATTAAAAGGCTTTGGTTACATTATTTATTTTGAAGCTATGTGCCTCTCATCCAGTAAGGATCCAAGAGAGCCTCGAATGCAGATGGTCTGTAGACACACTCTACCTCCTGGACAATCCCACATGAGATAATCTTTAGAACTCCTTGCCCATTTCCCTGGCACTTCCAGGACCCTCACAGGACTCTCAAGAAACTTTCACAACAACCTTGTGAAGTGAGAAGGACAGGTTCCTTTTATGCTTTGGGTGCTCTCCCAGGGCACTGGGATCTCAGGGGCTCAGTCAGGTAAGTGACTTGCCCAAGGTCACAGCCAGGTAGTTTAGTGGTACAGCAGAAACTAGAAAAGAGCCCTGCAGACATTTAGGCTGGGTTCTTTCCACTACACTACGCAGCATGAACAGCAACATTTGGGTTGGCACTACACTGCATGGGCCTGCTTTCCAAAAACGACCACAACATTCCATCCTTCTCCACATTCACGTCTCTTCTCCAATGTGCCCCGCAGCAAGCAGTTAATTACCCTCCCCTTGCATCTGGGCTGCTCTTAGTGACTTGCTTATAACCAGGAGAAGGTGGCAGAGTAAAGCTGCATTACTCTTGAGGCTAGTCAGGGAAGGCCATGCAGTTTCTCCCTGGGTTCTCTTCATTCAGTTGTTCTCCACATGCCCTCCTGGAATGTTCTCTCTCTCTATCCAGCTGCCATGATGTGAGAATCCCAACCCACATGGAGTGTGATACCAGTCAACAGTCCCGGCTGAGCATAGTTTTCAACTCTGACCAGCCACCAGACATGTGCATGAAGAAGCCTCCAGATAATTCCAACCCCCCCAGTCATGTCGTTTTCCCAGCTGAGGCCCTAGACACTTTGGAGCAGAAAAAAGCCATTGCCACATTGGGAGACAACTCTCCATGGGTCTTTCACATTTCTGCATGTCTTGTAAGGAAAAGCACAGACTGTCTTTGTTCCAGACCATCTTTTACCATAGAAGAAAGAGATTGTACCTCCCTCTGAATCAAAGGGCAGATTTACTTACAGCCTTGGAAAACACAGAGTGGCCTGTATTATAAAGGTAATGTCTTCCTCTGGAGTTTAATGCAGGCATGCTTACTTCCCATTATAAAAGATTCAGCTTCCCTAAGCTTGAGGCTCCTCTCATATAATGTTACCCACTATGTGCAGGTGTCACCTGCTCTTGTCCCATCACTCCATGGCAACTAGGTTTCAAGGAACTAACACATGAAAATACTGATAGTTAAACTACTGTTATTGCTGTGAGCAATAAAGTCATTTGTCTCTGACCCAGGAGTCTCATGCTTTCTACCTGCATCATAAAACTGTGGCAGGCTAGCTTGCTAGCTTGCAAGTAAGTAGGGTTCTTAATATCCTAGCGTGCCACTTGAATTCATGATCTCCAGAATCCATGAGCATAATAAAATGGTTTTCGTTTTTCACCACTTAGTTTGAGGTGGCTTGTCATGCAGCAAGAGATAACCAGACAGATGCAAACGTAATCAAGACCTATTTCTTTCCTTCAGGGAGCCTACAGTCTAGGAGGAAGAATTAGACCAATGTATTGATATACAGAAACTATATGCAAGGCCACCACATACAGGGTGCCCTGGATGGTCCAGCGCAGGCACTCAGATGCTCCCTCCATGTCCATTTGTGTCCACTGATTCTTAATGGCAGCTGAGGAGACTTCAGGGAAAAATATCTTTGTGGTTTGACACATATAACATGTCTGCAGAGTGGCGATGGCCCTGGTGGAGGCTGAGAACATGGAACACAGCATGGAAGAAGTGACCCACCAGCTTGATGTGTTTGCATCTGGAGGAAGGGGTTGCATGCATGAATCCAAAGAGTTTTATCTCTAAATGCTATCATCCTTTGGTGCTCAAGAACTTTTGCTTCTGGGGCGCAGTTAACTAAGGTAACACAGAGACAGGGAGCATCGGTCCCACTTTACAGAAACACTGCTGACTGAGGTGAAAGGCCAAGAATGAGTACCCAGGGACTATAGCACTGGGGGCTCAGGATACCAGGGCTCAGTAAGAACATGATCTACAGAGTTGCCAGGACTGTGGCTACAGATGATAACAAAAGCATCAGCAGATTTCCAGATCCACTGATGATGAACAGGCAGCAATAATGGCCAAGGAGGACTTACAGCATGGAGGAACAGCTTGCCAGACAATCAGTGCCTGGATCTGTAGCCTTGGTGGCCAGTGTAAGATCTTTGTCCCTTAATCAGTCAGAATAGGCTGGCCTATGTTTTAATCTCAAAGGACTGCAGTGGCTTAAAACAACACAAATGCTCTTGTGAGTCAGTACAGAACTAGGACTGTGGGGGGCTTTGCTGTATTACAGTGGTCACTCAGGGACCCAGGCTGATGGAGGCTCCACCACCTTATCTCTCTGTTATCTCCACAAGAGGTCCCAGGATTCAGTGCAGCAGTGGAAGACAGAGTGTGTACCAGCTCTTAAATGCTTCCACCAGGAACTGACACACACCATTTCCTCCCACACTTCATTGGCCAAAGCAAGGCAAATGGCCATGGCTTTTGTCAAAGTGTGAGGGGTGGAGTGTGGTCCTCCATGTGCCTGAAGGGAGAGGCAGGCTGGATGTGTGGTCACAAACTGCTACCACAAGACTACTTGGATGCTTTGGAGCTTGGACCACTTTGCTGGGGATCCCTCTGGACTGGATAAAGATGATGTCCTTGCCATCTCCCTTTGCAAGATCAGCACGTAGATCACCTAAGCTGAGGACCACCAGGGCCAAAGAAGCCTCACCACCCACCTAGGGCTCTTTAAGCTTCCGAGCTCCAGCATTCTGCCATGCTGTTTCAGTTTTGTGATGTAGGAGAAAGACCTGAGAAATGGGCAATGCAGCAGTTCCTGAAGTGCAATCATAAGCAAGGCATTTCCTGCTCTGTTCTCTTTCAATACTTCTGATTATGTCCAGGAGGAAAATTATGGACGGAGTCTAATAGGTCTCTAACATGTCTATAACACTCGTTAACCTTTCTTTTTAACAAGGAGAAATCAGGTCTATGCCTCAGACTCAGGTAATAATCTTTTCCTTATATTTATTTTTATCATTATCTTCTAGTTAAGAGATACTAGTTTTTGACCTACCTTCTGATATGTTTCCTTTTTAGACAGACTGATTTAAACTTCCAAAACAAAATGTTGGTTCACAAAATGTTCTAAGAAAATAATAGTACTGATTGTATGAGAACTGGCCAAAAAATTTGAAGGTGTTAAGAAAATGACTGAGGTTTGGCAAAGAGGAATCTAATAGTACTCTCTCATTTTCCCAGTAAGAAAACTATGACAGGGCAGGATTTCAGCTTAGGCAGTTTGGGTCCAGAATCTGTCTTCTACATGTTTAACTGTCACCTGCTAGCTGTGCAACTTTAAGCACAAATCATGTGAAGTTTCTGGGCCTCGGTTTTATCACCTATAAAATGGGGATAATAATGGTGCTTATCTCATAAGGTTAATGTGAACACTAAATGAGTTAGAACATGCACAATAACTTGACCAATATCAGCATCAATAACTTGATATCGGTTATTACTGTTATCACTCTTGCCGTCACTCGTGCTCACCCAAGTCCAGATTTCCCCAGCTGTCTCCCTTCTGCAAATCTGATTTGTGACTGAAGTTCCCTGAAAGGAGGCATTTAAGTCTCATAGTTTATTCTGTTTTTATTTACTGGAGACAAACATTTTCCTTGAAAATTAAGTAATTGAGTTAGTGATCACCAAACTAGGCCAAACTGAGTCTGGCCTTTCCTGCAATCAATTATTCCAACTACAGTTGCTGTTTAAAAACAGACAACTTAGCTGGTGCCCCTCCCCCTCCTCAGCCCCCCAATTCTCTCTATTCATTTCTTTGTTCAATAATCTATTTTACTTGGTCATGTTCGATGGGGGTGGCTGGCTGCCTGGCTGTGGCAGCTTCTTTCTATTAATCTGAGGGGTGGGGGAGCTCCAGGGGGAAGATGAAGTATAGGAGACAGATTGTTGGGTGTGATGTACCAGAACCCAGAGCAGCCCCTGCAGGAGCGCAGGCAGACACCCGAAGCTGGTGCTGAGCACGTCAGTCATGAGGGATTGGCAACCCCGGAACAACAGCTCCCAGTTGGCTCCTGGTGCCAGCACCCTTTCCTCAGGACTCCAGGCTGAGATCAGACACAGTCTCCCAGAGGCCCAGGCTTCCCACTGTGTTTTCTGTGCCAAACTATGTAAAGGTTAAAGAGCCTGAGCTTCTGAGTCACCAAATGTGGTGTTGAAATCCTGCTCACCAGCTGTGTGACCCTTGGCAAATGATCAAATCTTTCTGAGCCTCAGTTTCTTCGCTTGTAAAATGGGATCCAATACATATCTTACAGTGTTGTTGTGAACATTAAATGAGATCAGGTATGTGATACAAAATAGGCCCTGATCCCATTTCATAATGCTTCCCATTGTGCGGAAGGCTATGATGTAGAAAACTGCAATAATTTAACGAAACAAATATCTATGCTTTCATCCATTTTTTCTCTTGGTCAAACATACCTGCCCACATCAACTTGCTACCCGTTTTTCCCTCACAGATTGCTCTTGTTTTCCCTTCCTTGAGTAACTTTTTTTTTCTTTTTATTTTCCCATATTGGTGCCCTTAAAATGGTAGTGCTAGCATCACCTGAAGATAATGTAAGTAGTTGGTTACCAGATCTTTTTTTTTTTTTTTTTTTGCGGTACGCGGGCCTCTCACTGTTGTGGCCTCTCCCGCTGCGGAGCAAAGGCTCCGGATGCGCAGGCTCAGTGGCCATGGCTCACGGGCCCAGCCACTCCGCAGCATGTGGGATCCTCCCAGACCGGGGCATGAACCCGTGTCCCCTGCATCGACAGGCAGACTCTCAACCACTGCGCCACCAGGGAAGCCCACCAGATCAATCTTTGATGGCTATTTCTTTAAACTATTTTTCACTACACACACACAAGCCGTTATGGTATTCTGTGGCAGCATGTCTCAAACTGTTTTGTTAAACAGTAAATCCATGGGATATTAATACATGTTACTCATACAAAGAGACCGTGAACAAACAGATTTGGAAAATACCGGACTAAGCAAAGTTAAATAAATTTACTTTAGGACTTTCCTAAGCCTTTAGTAGGCTAATACATAAAAAGAATAGGATAGGATTCAGTGTTTCCCAAACTTTTTTTGCCTGTAGAATCCTTTTTGCCATGGTAGAGCATTTGAAAGGACTAGTGTCTTGTAGAGCAGTGCTTCTCAAACTTTACTCTGCACATGAATAAGCTGGGGGGCTTGTTAAGAATCAGATTCTGACTCAGGAGGTCTGGGGTAGGGCCAGAGATTCTGCATTTGCGATGAGCTCCCAGTAGATACTGGTATCACAGATCTGTACAACAGACTTGGAGAATCAAGACTCTAAAGGAATATCACCTGAAATATAACTTGAGGAAAATTCACTTAGGGACCTCATCAGAAGAATGTGGTCTCAAATCAAGCTATACTTTGGAACAGCAAAAAATGCACTGACTGGCAGTCAGAATTGTCCAGTTCTAAGTGAAACAAGAGAGTTGGTCCCAGCTGGTTGAACTTGAAGATGACATTTTACATTTTCAGGTCTCAATTCTCTCATCTATAAAATTCATCGAGTTTGGACTAGCCCCATAGAGTTGCTATGAGGATGAAATTAAACTTTGTGAAAGACCCCTTTGTAAAATCCCCATCACTTCCACCTTCTACTGGTGAGAAGGTTAAGGCACCTTTACATTGAAGCTAGAACTCTGTGTTGGAGTCACGCTTATTGTTGCCACAGCCCTTTTAGTTTTCCACAAAATGCGTGAACCAGCCATGTTTGGCCCAGACTCACCTGCTTCCCCCAGCCAGCCATTGCCTACGTCAGGGTGACCAACACTGCTCATCATATGAACTAACGAATTGACAGGCTGTCTGGAGCTCTCCACTGATAAGGACTCTCTTGGCTCTATGAAAAATAGCTCCTTGGTCAATTAGCAATTTCTGCTATGGGTGTTAGTGGAATAGCACATGTAGCCCACTCTTGCCCTCCCTGTCCTGGGGCCTAGCTTTCCACTTTCCTTATAATCACTCAGCCTTTATAAACGGAAGGCAGCCCAGGGATGGCTAACAGCTCCTTGTTCTCCAAAGCACAAAGCCAACAGGTAGCATGTGAGTAGCCAAGAGTAGCCATAGACCCTGTCCTGCCCAGACACTCCAGTCTGTTCTAGGCATCAGGCCTATGTTCTGGGGCCAAAGGGTCACTCTACTCTAGGAAGATCCTAGGAGGTCCCCTAACCCTCAGGTTTTCCTTAATCTCACAGATGCCTGATTGCCCCCAAACTGTCCTTGTCTGTATTCAAACTTCTACTTCACTGGGATTGAAAGGATCTCCAGATCACTTCAAACATGGGTGAAGTCATAAATGCCATGGTCAATGATAGCAATCTTTGGCTGCTTCTCCTCAGCTCATATTGCTCTATATTAAAAATGTTCACAGTTCAGTAAATTGTAGGAACCTTAACCTCCCATCCAGAGAAATGGTGCTACATTCTCTCAGTCACTCAGACCAGGAGCCGCACTGTCATCACTGACTGTCCCTCTGCCTTTCCAACTCACCCCTGGCCAGTCCACGTCCAGTGGCATCAAGTTTGGAGAGGACAGACACCCACTAGGCTAATGCACTTCACAATTCCCCTCCCCAGATCCAGAGGGGAACCTGGCACATGTGGACTCCCCCCCATTTCCCTCCCCTTGGGGTCATGATTGATTGGCTCAGGGGTGAGCATGCACTCCAGTTGGGCCAAGCAGAGTCCCCTCGATGGGAATTTAAAATGGGAGAGAAAGAGAGGGCCATATTAACTCAGAAGCTGTCAGTAGCCTTGTTTTCTTCCCTGGAACACAGGAATGCAGAGGAAGCCAATATTTAGATACAAAAGGAGGATGATGAATTTGAGGGGAAGGAAAGAAAGAGGAGAGACAAAGAGCACTGACTCTAATCTCTTCTGAGCCCCAGTTCCCTTGCCCTGTGTTCTGTCAGATACCACTGTGCCCTTATAATAAAGCCCCATTTTGCTTAAGTGAGCACCTGGGTATTTCTAAGTACAAGAATTCTAATCATAGGATTCCACCAATTCTTCCCTGTCTCAAGTGAGAGTTTATTTCCATCTTAATTCATCCCCTTCCAGAATATCACCTCTCCATATGTGGATGGTTGCAATAATCGCCTAGCTGGATATTCATCTAGTTTGTCACTTTATTAGATGATTGTTTTCTAAAATAAAACAAATATAAGACATTTGTACTTCATCCTCCTACTCAGAGTGTCCTAATTCTCCAGTTAAACTCTGAACTCCTTTACCTGATATTCAGGCTCTTCAAGATTTCTAAAAAGTGATCAATATTCACTAATTAATGCATAAGTTTCAAGTAACATAAAACCCAATATAAACTGGCTTGAAAGTAGCACAAGTAATACAGCAGATGCTGCAAACTGACTCACTCAATAGTCATTCCAATCTTCTTCTTGGTCTTTCCAATACTGGAGAGGCTGGAAAATCAAAGGCTGCATTTCCCAGTGTTCTGAGTGCTGGGAAGGAAAAGCATGGCCTTTCTGGAAGCACCTTATACCTCAGCGTTTCCCTCTGTACCTCACCGTTCACTTCCTTGGCCCTGCCTGCCCCCTCATACATATCTACCTCGGGCATCATTTCTTAGGCCTTATGGCCAAGGCCATAAATCTGTGCCCTTGTTTAGTGTGGCATGTCCTCTACCTCTAATCCAATCTCCCCTCTGTGCGTTCTCGGTGCTTGCTCATTCAGTTTGACAGCTATTTAATAAACTTATTTGCTTTCCTTTGACATGAGGCAGAAGTGGTGGGTGTTGAAGAGCTGTGAGGCCCTCGTGGACAATGAAACCCTTTCCCACTCAACACTCTTCCAGCTCAGTACAGATAAATTGTGGAGAACTTGAAATTAACCCAAGCTATCTTCTTTTCTTAAGAAAAAAAAAAAAATCACTGGAGACTCAAGAAGCAGAGCAAGTGCAGTAACTGAAAGGAATGGCAGAAGAAATCACATTTCCTGGCTCCAAGGGCAGGGGTGAACCCAGATCAGGGGCCTGTGAGTCTTCCCTCAATCTAGCTTTTATCACTTCAAAGCAGAAGGTCTTAAAAAAATGCCCTTGGGCTTTCCTGGTGGCGCAGTGGTTGAGAGTCCACCTGCCGATGCAGGGGACATGGGTTCGTACCCCGGTCCGGGAAGATCCCACATGCCGCAGAGCGGCTGGGCCCGTGAGCCATGGCCGCTGAGCCTGCGCGTCCAGACCCTGTGCTCCACAACGGGAGAGGCCACAACAGTGAGGGGCCCGCGTACCGCAAAAACAAACAAAAAAAAATGCCCTTTATGACTGATTTTGTCTTCAAAAACATGAAAGAAAAAGCATATTTTCTTAAGTCCACTAGCTGGGAGCCAAGTGATTTCTCCAAGGTGCTTGGGCCACAAATCTTTGCAACCAGGATACGATTTGGTGTGACAGAAACAGTACTGGTTCCACAGTCAGCAGACTAGGCTGGAATTCTGACTCCCCCTCTCAAAAGATTCATGACGTTGGATCATTCATCTCAGATCTCTGAGCCTTGGTTTCCTTCTCTATGAAATGGGCATGCCATTCACTTCACAGGTCTGTCATTAGGATTAAATGAGAGAGTAAAGGTGAACATTCTTGATACATAGTAGTTGCTCAATGAATTGTAGCTAATATTATTTATTGCTAGTAGTAATAACATGCGAATCTACTATCTAGTCCATCTTCGAATAACTGTGCATTCCTGCTTTTTATTGGTGTATTACATAGAATGTATTTGTTTGGTTTCCATTTGCATTGGTAGGTCCCAGGAACTATTTCCTCTATGTTTTCAGCCTTAACCCTTGGGTACAATATCATTTCTCATATTCTAGTATCTCTTTAAGCAAAGACAAAAGATATGTATGCTAGGTGTGGGTTGTCTTTGAATAGGAAGGTTGGACTATTGGGCTGAAGAGTGTACAGTCTCCCCTAGGGGCAGCTGCGTCCAGCTGGGTGGGCGAGGGTCAGGGTTAGGGTCTCAGGTCCACAGCCAGATGGGTTGAGCAGTTACTCAAAACAGCTAAGGCTGGGAATAGTCAATGGGTTTGAATCCAAGCTGGTTTTCATGGAACAACAAAGATCCAAGTTGGGAAGTGAAGTTTGGGTGGCTACACCCAGGAGCAAGAGTTATGCCAACTACTAAGAATGATAATTCCAATTACACAGTCAGGGACTAGGGAAATAATAATGGTGGTTTTGTAGGCCCAAGAAGCCCAGTGTTAGCTGGACTAGGTTCAGGGCTTTAATTATTACCTGGCCACTATATGCCCCAATTCTAACAGGTGAGCTGTAGTTGCTTTTGAGCCCTTGGGCATCAATGTCAACTCCTGAGTCAAGACTCTAGGGTGTCCAACAATTCCTGAAAAGTGTGTAAATATTCCCCTTTGCTCAATGCATGGTTATCTGAATAAATGGCCATAGGGAAGGACTGGGGGAATTGCTACTGAGTATACATGCTGTGGGCTTGCAAAGTTGCTCCTCCTGGTGACCTGATTTGTACTTCAGTCAGTGGGTTAGAAGTCTGAGAACAGTCAGGAATCCTGAATTTTTCTGTGGCTGCTGTCCACAGGCTCCTGACCATTCATCCTTAATTTCTTTTGGTTGTGCATATTAAGCAATGTTTTTGTTGATTGCCCAACCTTCTTAGCCTAAGGAACAATGTATTCTATCAACCATCTCCATCTCTCTGTTGGTCCATCCTCCTCGGTCAGGTTTCTGCTCTGACCCTGCTGCTTGTTGTAGTAATTGTGCCCACCTGGCATCCATTATTTCAGGTCTCTATCATACCTAGTGCTATCAGAATCCCAGTTCTGTAGTGGCATCTCCTGCCAGCAGCCCTGGTTTATGAAGACAGCCACCAGTGAGCTGCTAAATAATTCTAGTGCACGCTCACTAGCACATTCTCTGGGCCCTCCTGCAAAACTTGGCCAGTTGATGGGTTTTCTGGCCTTATGAAATATCTGCTCTAGCATGCCCACTTCTCAGAGCCTTTTGATTCCTTCCTTCTTGTTTGCCATGGCAGTTCTGCCATTTCTGCTTCACTTAGTGGAGGGCCATCACTTTTCTCAAGCTTCTAATAGCCATTCTTGCAGCATATTAGCCCCATCTCCAGGAACTCTGTCATGGTGTTAAATTCTAGATCACTAGAGAGTTTCTCATATCAATAGATGTTCCTTTATCCAGCTTTATGTTCCTCTCTCTTGATCCTGCATGCTCAGGGCCCAGACCCATGCAGGCACTCTGGGATCTGTGGTACTTATTAGCTAGATCCTGTAGCTCCTTGATGTAGTAGATACTTGGCAAATAGTCCCTCTCAGAACTTCGCAGGCCCAGAACCTTTGCAGTCAGGCTGTGCTGGGCTCTCACCCTTATTACTGGTTTTGTTGACAGTAGGGGTATGGTAAGGTGGGGGGAGATCCTGAGTGGGGACAAACATTGTCTTGTAAGGTACTTATTTCTCTTGTGATTTCTGCATAAGCTTCAAGCAAGGGAGAGGGCACTATTTTTTTAATAAGCAAGGGTTGGCCATTTATAGCTCAGCAGGTTTAGAGTGATTTAAGAGTTCAAGATTCTCAGTAGCATCTACTCAGGTATCCTAGACCCAATTCTCAGGGTCCCCTTGCTTCTGAACTAGAGTTCCAGACTCTGTGAAATCAACCTTCTTTGAAGCTCCACTATTCTTTGATTAAGTTCTGTACCTGATCCTTCACACTGTTTTTGTTTTGACTATAGATTAGTGTTTCCTTAAACGTTGCCTGGGATGTCCTCTGAGCTTCATAGTTTGCCTTGAATTGGTGGCTAATCACCATAAGACAGTCATTATCTTTGTTTAATGAATCTACGTGTTCAGTAACAGCCACTCAAGCCCACAATCCTTGTGGTTACTACTTCCTTCATTCCATCTAAGTGCACCACCTAACACTTCCCCTTCCATTGATAGCCCAACCATGTCCACGTTTTAACAACCACACCATACAGCATGCTAAGGACTCTTCACGGAGTTCTCATTGCCAGCCAGTTGGCCACTTATTCAGCCCCCAAATCCTATTTTAGAGTCCATTCCTAGGACCATTTTGGTTCCATTTTCTGGAAACAGATGCTGAAGTGGAAAATTGGTACGTAATGTTTACTGGTACATACTCTCAAATGATAGAGTAAGCAAGGCAGAGCTAGGAAGAGAGAGGAGCTGACCCACAATGTTGTTGCAACTGAAGCCTTGGCTAATCCTATGGGGAGGCTTGGAGAAGGATTGGGCCTTTAGAGTGTCCCAAGGTGAGGCAAGGGGTCAGGCCTTTGAATCTCTGCATTGGACAGTCATTAGTCACATCCACTCCGAGTAAGGAAGATAATTGGGCAAGGCAGTTCTCTGCAGCCAAGGGCAATGCCCAGTAAGGAATGCAGATATGGGTTATCCTGGCTGATATTCCCAGCGCTAGGGCATGAGTCTGTCAGTCCTAAAGAGGGCATCTGGGTAGAGCACCACAGTATCCTCTACATCATGTAACCAACATCCCACTTAAGATATTAAAACATTTTCATCACCCCAGAAAGTTCCTAGTAGCCTTTGGAATCAACCTCCTTACCCCATTCCCAAAAGAAAACCATTGCTCTGATTTCTATTACTATAGATTATTTTTGTGAGTTTTAGAAATTCATATAAATGGAACCACAAAGAAAGTAGTCTGCTGTGTCTAGCACCCACAAGAGTTTTTAGATTTAATCACATTTTTGTGTATATCAGAAATGTTTTTATTGTTACTAATATTCCATTATATGAATATACCACAGATTGTTTATACATTAACCTACTGGTGGACATGTTTGCTGTTTTCAGTTTCCCGCTGTTAAGAATAAAACTGTTATGAACATGCTATTTTTTGCTTTCATTTCTTTTCCGTAAATACTTAGAAATGAAATGGTGGTCATGGGATAGGTGTACTCTTAACAGTAAAAAATAAGTGCTAAACAGTTGCCCAAAGTGGTTATACCATTTGCCCTACAATCAGCAACATCTGTGAGTTCCATTTTTCCACGTCCAGTTCATACACTGTTGGTGCTGTCAGCCTTTTTAATTACAACTATTTGAGTGGCTATGAAGTGATAACACCTTGTGGTTTCTAAATTGCATTTTCCTGCTGAGTAATAATGTTGAGCACTCTGCATGCGTTTAAAGAGCATTTGTACGTTTAGAAAGGGTCTGTTCAAGCCTTTAGCTTATTTTTTATTGGGTTATCTTTTTATTAATGATTTGTAGGTGTGCTTTATATATTCTAGATGCAAGTTAGATATACATATTGTAAATATTTCTCTCAGTCTTTCTTTTCATTTTCTTTTTTTTAAATAAAATTATTTATTTTATTTATTTATTTTTGGCTGCGTTGGGTTTTCATTGCTGGGCACGGGCTTTCTCTAGTGGCGAGCAGGGGCTACTCTTTATTGCGGTGCACGGGCTTCTCATTGCAGTGGCTTCTCTTGTTGCGGAGCATGGGCTCTAGGTGCATGGGCTTCAGCAGTTGTGGCACGGGCTTCAGTAGTTGTGGCTCATGGGCTCTAGAGCGCAGGCTCAGTAGTTGTGGTGCACGGGCTTAGTTGCTCTGCAGCATGTGGGATCTTCCTGGACCAGGGCTCAAACCCGTGTCCCCTGCATTGGCAGGCAGATTCTTAACCACTGTGCCACAAGGGAAGCCCCTCATTTTCCCGATAGTGTCTTTTGATGAGCAGAAATTTTTAATTTTGACAAGCCCAATTTACTTATTTTTTTATGGTTAGTGCTTTTTGTATACTAAGAAATCTTTTACCTATCCCCAGGTATGAAGGTGTGAAGGTATTCTTAATTTTCTTCCAGAAGCTTTATTGCATTATTTTAAAAGTCAAGTCACTTTTGATGCCACATTGTGCTGTTCAAACATAAGAAATCTTTAGTAACAGTGAGTAGTGCAGAAAGTGGGAAGGAGGTGGCAATGGAGCAGGGAGCTGAGGCCAGCAGAAACAAAGTGGATGTCCAACTCAGACAATCAAAGTCTCCTGAGTGCCAGGGAAACCTGCTCCTCTCTGGCTGTAATCTCGAGGCTGCTCCTCTCCATTAGAGCTGGGGAGGTCAACTCTGCCTTTTAAAAAGGGGACCTGCAAATGGAATTAACACAGTGCCATGACCCCTGATGTGCAGCATGGTAGGCTCGGCCCGATTCGCCTCCAAGTGCACATCACACATTCACAGCTGAGAGCTTGCCTTTCCTGCCCTCTCACACCCATCACTTCCTGGCAATTCTGCAGCCTGCTCTCCCTGACAATGTTTTGATACGTTGGGCTCAGCCTCTACAAGGGCTCTAGCTCACTTTTGGTTCCTGAACACACTTATTTCAAGAAGGTCAGTTCGCTGTGACTTTGACGTCACCTCTTCTAGACTTTGAAGACTGAAACCAGGAGGTGCTGGTACTTTACTATACAGCTGTGACCCCCCCAGTCCCCTGAGTCTCCACACTGGCCTTTTATATCTAAAGCCCTTTCAGAGGAAGATAAGGGAAGCATGTGCCCTGGAAACCAGGTCGTTGCTAGCCCTGCCCAAACCCTCTTCACAGAAAATCTGCCTGGCACCCAGTCCTCTGCTCTCTGGACCATGGTTTGTGTTCTGAGATACCCGAGCCACAACCGATTTGGTCAATTCGAGTCACATGACCCAGGACCACATGATCTGGAAGCACCAATCAGAGGCTGGCCAACAATCTCGCAGTGGCCTCATGCAAAGATAAGATCCTCCTATGATCAGATTCTTTCTCTTAACAATTTGAACTCAAACACATGGGAAGAAATTTCCAGTATGCAGTCAAAGGTGAAGCAAGATGTAGCAAGACAAAGGTCACAGGGAGCAGTTATGTAGACAGAGCCAGAGGTACCACGAAAGGACACCAGGCCTAGATATGCATCTGGTCCAGATTCCACAAACAGGTTCCTGCTCAGGAATCTGTTAACCCACCATCAACCCCCACAGCTATGAGGTATCTTGTGAGGGTCTTTACTTTTATCACCAAACAAGTCTGGCCAAAACAGTGAGGGGAAGAGAGGAGCGGGGAGGGAGTGAGGTCAAGCAAAAGGAATAGAAGGAAAGTACGTAAGGTGGTTACCATTCACTCTTCAGTGTAAATATTTCCTTTAGAAATTGGGGGGTGGGGGCATGTTTAACAGTTACCTTACTCCATTTCCAGTGACACCCTCCCATCTCAACTTTCCTGTGAAGGTCAGTAAGGAGACATCTGCTATTCCTGTGATGAAGGTAAACACATTTTCAATAGGCTGGAGAATCTGTGCCAGTGAACAGCAGCTCCTGCCTTATCAGGCTTTTTTAAAGTCAACTCTTAAGTGCTTACTTCTAGAACTGTGTTTGGGCAATAAGCACTCAAAGGAACTGAAATGTGACTTTTGAAAATGGCTGTCCTGCTGGGATTATGGGACACATAGAGCATTTTTGCAAAATTCTACAGTGTCAATCCTAGGAGTAAAGTGCTTTTGGTAAAAACCACTTATTAAGGGAGTGACATCCTGATAAAGGCAGTGGACATTTATGCCCACAGAGCAACACCCACAGAGAATGGGTATTTTCCAGATTGTGATAAGGGAACATAAATCACAGTTGCAGGCTTTGGACAGTCAGACTTCACACTCAGTTATGCGCATGAGCTGACCACAGGGACGTGGTCAGTGAGGTCTATTCACACACACACACACACGCACGCACACACACACACACACACACCCTCCCCTGAAAATGGAAGCTATATTAGAGAGGCTCAGCAACAATTCGTTCATGGGAATTAGCTCTTCAGAACATAGCTCACAACTCACTGGGGATGGAAGGCGGGGGAACGAGGCGTCAGCTGATCAGTGAGAAAACCACAGCAGCAATGGGCAAAGGAGTGTTCTATCACTTTCCTTTACATTGCAGAGAATTGGGACATTTTGTGCCCTGGTATAGGGCAAAATGAGGAGAAAGGCCAAATACTGAAAGTAAAGGTTGGTGTACGAAGGCCAGGGTAGACACTGGGACCCCACAGAGTCTTCTGTCTGTGTGGGGAAAGCATCCCATACTCACAGAAAGTTCGAGCTGGAAAAAACTTGAGCAACACTAGCCCAAGTACCTCCTTTAATATGTGAGGAAGATGAGGCACAGAGACCTTGATGCAAAATGATTGATTCTAGGTTTACTGGACAGAGATCATGAATAATGACATTCTATATACAGCACTGAACACATTAGGACAAATACGAATGACTTTTGTGGGTTCAGAGTGTGATGCACAGATAGCAACATCTGTGTCACAGGAAGCATCTTAGAAACGCAGAATTGTGGGCCCCAGCCCCGTGGCTGTCTCACAGCCTGTCTCACAACAGGGTCTCCAGGTGGTGCATTTGCACATAGTGCGAGAAGTGAGAAGTGCTGTCAACATGCCACTGACATGGCTCTTTCTCAAGAAAACAAAGTGCAAATTCCACCAGTTACAATTCAGCAATGAAGGAGACCTCCATGCTGGTTTTAAGTGTTGGCATTTGTATTCATTTTCTAGAGATGCTGTAACAAATTTAATGGCTTAAAACAACAGGAATTTATTCTCTCATAGTTCTAGAGACCAGAAGTCTGAAATGAAGGTGCCATCAGCGCCGCACTCCCTCCAAAGGCTCTACAGGGAGAATCCTTCCTTGCCTCTTCCAGCAATTCCTTGGTTTGTGGCTCCATCCCTCTAATCTTTGTCTCTGTCTTCACATGGCCTCTCCTCTGTGTCTCAAATCTCCCTTGGCCTTTGTGTAATGACACTTGTCATTGGACTTACGGCCCACATGGACAATCCAGGATGGTCTTATCTCCAAATCCCTAATTACACCTTTGAAGACCCTTTTTCCAAATATGATGATAGTCACAGGTTCTGGGTGGACATATGTTTGGGGGTCACCATTCAACTCATTACTGCATTATGGAGGTTAGTGAGGGGGACAGTCTACAAGGTGCGTGGGCCTGTCCCAGGGGGAGAGAAAGGGCAGGATGCCACATTGTTGGAGGTGACCTTCAGCTCTTAGGGTCCCCTGATTTGTTTTAAATCATTCGTCAAGGGTCCTCATGGGTTATAATTATCAGAGAGAAGCATAAAGAGAGAAGAGAGACACTCTTTTGCAGTCTCCCTAGGTCCTCGTTTGAGGAAGAGCATAGAAGACACTAATTCAGGTTATCCTGAGAGCACTGTGCTCTGGCAATGAGATTAGGCATTGCTGGCATTAGAAGTCAGTCTAAAATATATCTCTTTTCTGTCAGCAAAACATTCCCCTCTGGCCCTCTCCATCTATGGGCCTCCTCTTCCTTCCAGCCCCTGCCTCTTGTCTGCTGGGTTCTCATCCACTCCCAAGTGGGTCGGCTCCAGCCTCCAAGCAGGTCTTGCAGACAGCCTTACTCCCCCCTCCCTCCCCAGCCCAGCAGCCAAGGGCCCAGCCTGGCAGGTTGTCCGGACCCGCAGGTCTCCTCGCTAATTAGGAGCATTATCACTTTGTCAAGAAAAAACATGGACCCAGGAAAAGGCCTCTGTTAAGTGTCCTAGACATCAGGGATCCTGACTGCAGGCAACTGAACTCTGGCATCTGCTAGACAGAACTGAAAGCTTCAGAGCTGTCCCCAGTGCTGTGGAGAGAGAGCTGCAACTTCACTCTCCATTCAAAACCTCCCAAACCATGGCCAAGTGATGGCAATACCCACAGGACACAATTTTTTTAAATTGTGGCAACATATACATAACATAAATTTTAACCATGTTTTAGGGGACAGTTCAGTGGCATTAAGTACTTTCACATTATTGTGCAACCACAATCCCCAACCATCTCCAGAACTCTTGTGACAGATAAAAGAGACTTTAATATAGAAAGGGAACAACTGATGTCTTTCATTTAAAAAAATAAAATTACATATTGTATTTATTTTTCCAATGGACAATTTCTTTTTTCTATTTTACCAGTAAAAATATGAGAGAAGGAAGACTCATAAATGTTGGGACGTGTAATAACTCAAGTAATAGGGGTTCCCCAGGGGGCGATTCACGCATTCCTTCTTGGTGAGACAGAGACCTCTGGGGTAATGTTGCACCATAAGCAAGAGAGGTGTGACATCCACGTGGCCAGTGTTAGTGGTCAAGAGAGGGTATTGAGTCACAGACTTTGGGCCCTGGGAATACTAAAACCAGCTCCTTAGTGTCCCCATAAGGCATACTTCCCAGATTAGAGCACAAAGCTGGAAAATACAGCCCCTCCTGCTAGTCTGTCATGCTGTGTTAAGTGCACAACCAGACAAACCCAGGCATTTTGCTCTCTGGGATCCAGAACCTTCCAGGAGTTAGATTCTCAGAATCAGTGTAACCTTCTGTCTTCTTCTATTTCCTCATCCATAAAATAGACATACATGTGCTTACCACCCACCCTGTCCTGGCCTTGTTATTATTCCAAATAAATCCAGAACACTAAAGTTTCTAATCATTCTCCCAGCACCGTACTGAAAAGTAAAAAACTGACGTTATGAAATGATTCTTGAAGCACCTTTAGTGGCAGAGTCTGTCCCCAGAGTTCAAAAGGTAGAGAGACTCATGGGGTCTCTAAGCAATACTGTGACCATTTCAGGCTGAGTCCAAACTGTATCTTTAGAAGAGAGCTGCCTGGTTTGGGCAGCATCCAGTGGCCAACAGGGCTAACACCGTGAGGTGTGGCTGCTGGCACCTACTTTACTCCTTCAAAGTAAACTCCAAATCCAAGTTCCAGCGTGGAATTTTACCTAGAGGATGAGTAGTTGGTGGTCTCACTGGTGGTTGCCTTGAGTTATCAAGTTCCAAAAAACAAGGAAGCTGTGCAGGAAGGTCAATATTAGGCTTGGGAATCTCCTCTGCAAACCACTAATTAGTTCTTTCTTCCCGGGGGATCACAAAGGCATTTCCACCTGTCTGTCTCCCCAAGGCTCAAGTTTCTTAAGATAAACAGAAACCAGAAAGAAGAGGGTCCAAACTTTAGCCATGGAGGAATAAGACTGCTGCCCTGCAGCTCTGCTTACAAAGTGGTCCCACAGGTTACGGGCACTTTTTCCTCTGTGACTGTTTGGGAGCCTTAACTGAAGTCCCATCATTTGTATTTTCCATTTGTACTGTGCTTATGCATTTCTCTTTGCAGTGAAGAACCCAGTCTGTTCTCACATCACTGCTGCTCGCTGGAAAAAATAATGGCCATAATGACAATTATGGCTACCACTTATTGTCCATTTTCTATGCAGCCATCACTGTACTGAAGGCAGTACAGGCATCATCTCACCCAAGAACATGAGGCTAGACCCAAACTGCCTGCCCTGCACCGTAGTATCTGAGACAAAATTTGTGAGATTATGATGTGAGCTGACAGTGGGAAAAACTTAACAGTGTGTTTGAAAGCACTGATAATGGTCTGTGTGTTATCACTTGGAAAACCTGAATCAGGAAAGGGAGCAGTCTTTGGATGGCATGCTGTAAAATAACTCTACTCCAGAGTAGCCAACCTTGTGTTACGGCCACCCACCTGCTCCCCTCCACATTGGCCAATACACACACTGCTGTATCATCACTAAAACTCACGTTTTACTCCTCAGTTGACCCTGGAAGGCTACATTCTGTTTTGGTTTGCACTTTGGAGGAATGACCAAAACAAAACTAACCATTAAAAAACAGAAAGCAGCATGAAACGGAAGAAAGAGATAACTCACTGAAATCCCTCTCTGCCTCTGCTAGTTATGTGACTCTGGGCATGTGGCTTAACTCCCTGAACCTCAGTTCTTCATTGGAAAATAGTGATAAGAAAAATTAAATGAGACAATGCAACGGATAGGCACTTAACAAATAACTTAAAACACTCCATTTTAAAAATGGATTGTACTTCCATTTTCTTTGTAGAGCCTAGAACACATACTTACTTGTCCAAACAAGAAAACAAGATGATGCATTTTCTAAACACGATGGGAAGCCCTCATTTAACTTTTCGTGAAAGCTATGAATCAGCAGTACACCCACTCATTTCTACCTCTTAAAAAAGTCTCCAAAGAGAAGACAGATTTTCTGGATCCCAGGAAAATGAACATGGCTTGCTTTTCAGTCAAGCACAGGCTAATCTCTTCGTGCTTTCCTCCGGCCTTGCCCGAACACTTGGCAGGGAGACTGTCAAGGGGTTGGTTTGTGTAGATTCTATAAACATATCTCCTGTAACCTTACTACTCTGAAATGCTGGGCTTCACATCAGGCTTTTCTGTGGCAGCCCTGCTGCCCCTATGGCCACAGCCCTCCTGCCTGGCAGCTGCAGAAAGAACATTCCCCATAGTTAAGGCCCAACAAGATTCAACTTTTACCATCAGGGTCTGGGCCTACCCTGTGTGATTGCTTTGGAGCCAGCCTCAAAGGTTTGCTTGGCTGGCTAGGGAGGAATTTTTACAATTAAAAAGAAAAAAAGTTGTCCAAGACAAATTCTGTAGGGTCCTGAGGGAGTCCCGAGGGTAGCTAATTGGAAAAACCATTTGCCCCCTTCACTGTCCCTCCCCCCACGGCCTCCCCAGCCTTATCCAGAGCAGCCACCCTATCTGGAAATGGCGACCATGGAAAATGTACCCTGGCGACTTGGTGTGAAAGATAGGCAAGGCTCCTAAAAAATCTTCTCGGAGGCTTATCACCTTCTTCTGGCTCCACAGCAGGCTCAGCCTCTGGGGCTGGAGGAAACTGCCTGTCTGTGAGCCTAGACAGGGTCTCATCAACAACTGATAAGGCCCTCTGTGAACGAGCAGGCGCTGTGGGGCTCGCTCGCCTCTCAAATGCCAGAGACATTTGTAGGAAAATATACAGGGTCCAATGACCTCCCGTGAAGGAGGCCGGGCAAGCCTGCCATGTCAGCCGTGAAGCAGAGTTGCCCTACCCCCATCTGGGAAAGGAGAAAACCTAAAGGTCACTCCACAGGCCAGGGGACAAACGTTTGGTGGTCAGCTGGGACATCCGTGCACTGGCAACACTGATATACCTGATGAATTTATCACAAAATAAGCTCCAATCTATTCAGACTCTGAACAACCAAAGAGCTCCTATAACTGGAATTTCTGCAACCCTGTATATGAAGACAAAGAACATTAAAATGATGTGCTCTCATATTGTAAGACCTTGAGGTCCCTTCCAAATGGAACCACTGAGTTCAACAAGGCACAGCACTGGAAAGGAAGAAATCAGATTTTATACCCCAACTCTGCCCTCTAACTATCCATGTAACACTAGATAAATCAGGTTCCCCAGGAAAATGCAAATATTTACTCAGACTGGTTCTCATTATGTGAAAGACATTTATAAATAAATGGTACAACACTATATAAATAAAGGATTACTCCATTAAATATAAAATAGACTATTTTCAGCAGTGAGTGCACTTGTACACCCGGATCCTTTGAAAACTGCCAATTCCTATGCAGCATGGTGAATTCAGTTAATCAAATGCATACCAAGTTCCTTGCACTGTGGAAAATAACACAATAGAAGAAAAGACACAGCTCTCATACAAAGAACTATAATGTCAGGCATATGCTATAATAAAAGAGTGAACATACTGTAATGGCAGGAAGATTACTGACAAAGTCTCTCAGACAAAGTATAATCTGAGTAGAACCAAATGATGGGATGGCTTTGACCAGACACAGCAGTTGAGGAGAAATCAACAGCAAAAACCAAACAACAGGACAGATGCACTGGGAGAGGGTGATAGCAGGAAGCAGGCTGGTGGGGCTGCACTGAGAGGGGTAATGAAGATACTGGGGTGGGTGGCGGTGGGCAGGGGCCGTAAGGAGGGGTGTTCAACGCCAGGCTGAGGAGCTCCGATTGTATTATGTAGGCATGGAGAGCAACTGTAGGTATGTGAGGTGAGTCATGCTGAGGAAGCGGACTGTGGCAGGAGACACAGGACAGACGGGAGGTGGGAAGAACCACAGGCGCTAGATGGAGGGTGTCAGCTGAGGGGAAGGCAGGGGCTGCTCAGAAGAGGCTTTTGCTGTATGTTGAGTCTCTGATAATCCAAACATGTGCCATTCTCCTTCCTTTCTGGATAAGTAGGGGGTCACTCTACTGAATGGGCATTTTTTGCCTGGGCACTTCCTCAGGCTCAGCTGCAGTGTTAGGTCTCTCTCTCCTGTTCCGGGTCAAATTGATTTCCTAGCCTCTGATTCTACACCAAAGCTTCACACTGGGCAGAGGGGGGAAATAGGTCAAAGAATATACAAGAAAAAGAAGAATAAAAATGGAGAACGATAAACAACTGTTTACGATTTTTATTATCACAAACAAAGTTCAGAAAACAATTCAAGTAGAAAAATGAAAACCACATGTATCTAGAGATATTTACTTTGGTAGATACCCTTCCAGTACTTTCTATATGTGTGTGTGGAGGGCGGGGAGGACCATTATAGTACTGTTTATATACTATTACCATTACAATTACTAATATAACTACTGTACTATTGCTTGTACTATTTAGTACTGTCTAGAGAATGGAACATATTGAGACTTAATCAATATTTATTAAAGTAATAAATGACCATGAATGACTTAAGACATTGTTTTATAAACTGATTTTTCATTAATTACACTGTATATTGTAAACACCTTCCCATGTATTAAAACAATCTTTTGATAACTACATGATATTCTTCAATATATACAGAACGCTGAACTTCACCAAACCTCATATGGGTGGGCACTTATTTTAAACAAAGCTTCAATGAACGTTCTTACAGTTAAAGATGGACATTCGTCATAATACCTTAGGAAAAAAAAATACCAGAAGGAGTTTTGCTGGATCAAAGAGTGTGCTTATTTTCAAGACTTTTGATCTCCACTACTGGCTTTGGATGTCCCCTAATGAATTACCCTGTAAACACCTTATGCCAGTTCACGCCCCCGTCTGCAGTAGATGCAGATTCATTTCCCCAACCAGGCAGTCTGACCGTTGAGGTTATCTTTCCCTTCATCTTTGCCCATTTGATGGGGGAAAAGTTATCCCATCCTAACTTTCCATTTCTTTGATTACTTAATGACTATGAATTTATTTTACTTTTTTTGCCTTTAGTTATACTTTGGGGTGGGGGAGGGATTTCTTGCTCCTATCTTCTAACTCTTCTTTGAAGTTCTTCTTTATTTGTGAAGAATTATAGGCATTAAGAATATTAACCCTTTGTGGGAAATATTGCAAATGCTTTCTTTCAGTTTGTCATTTTGTGTGTGTGTGTGTTTTCAGCTGTACCATTTAAAATACTTATAAAATGAATCCATTTTCTTTCCTTTATGATTTCTGCCCATAGCATCATGTTTTAAAAAGCCTTTGCTGGGCTTCCCTGATGGCGCAGTGGTTAAGAATCTGCCTGACAATGCAGGGGACAAGGGTTTGAGCCCTGGTCCGGGAAGATCCCACATGCTGCAGAACAACTAAGCCTGTGCACCACAACTAATGAGCCTGCACTCTAGAGCCCGCAAGCCACAACTACTGAGCCCACATGCTGCAACTACTGAAGCCCACGCGCCTAGAGCCCATGCTCTGCAACGAGAAGCCACTGCAATAAGCCTGCGCATTGCAATGAAGAGTAGCCCCCGCCCGCCGCAACTACAACTAGAGAAAGCCCACGCGCGGCAACGAAGACCCAATGCAGACAAAAATAAATAAAAAAATTTATTTAAAAAAAAGAAAAAAAAGGCTTTGCCACTCCAAGATTAAATATACTTGTAATCATGATATTTATCTATATTTTCTGATATTTCACAGCTCAAAGCCATCTGAAAATTATTTTGGTTAGATTTTTTTTGAGCTCCAGCTTCATTTTTTCCAGCTGGTTAGGTATTTGCCCCAAGATCATTTATTAAATAATCTATCCTTTATCTCTTGATTTGAAATGTCATTTTTATCAAATCTCGGTATTTAATTCCAGTAATTGGTGGGACTGTCTCTTTAGGTACCAGTATTGTATTGTTTTACTTATTGTAACTTTACAACATTTCTTCACATCTCTTAAGGCAAGTCCTCCTTCGTTATTCTTTTTCTAAATTTTCTGTTAGTCTCCCTTGTTTATTCCTCCACATGAATTTTAAACTAATTTTGATGTATTCTCAAAAAATGATGATATTGGAATTTTTATTGGAATTGTACCTCATTTACAAATTAAATAAAGAATTGACATCACTACAGTACCGAGCTTCTGCGAGAGAACTTGGCTTACATTTCCATTTACCCAAATTTGCTTTTATGTTCCTGAGTAACGCAGTGAAGTGTGTTACACATAGATACCACCCAGTTCTTGTTCATGTTATTTCTAAGTGTTTTATGTTTTCAATTGCCAAATGGGACTTTTCCTACTATATTTTCCAACTCATTATCACTGTTATATAGGAAAGCCATTATTTTATCTCCCTGTTACCTGATAAATTCTATTATTAATTCGAATAAATTTTCAACAGATTCCTCTGGATTTCCTCAGTATGACAATTTGTACTGCATCAAGTTGGTTAAGCAGGAACCGTGTTGTCCACGAGCCTCTTCTCTGCATTGTTCTGAGTTAGAGTTAGCCAAAAGGGGAATATGGACAACGTTTGGACATGGAGGTGAAGCAGCAGCTGTTATTCTCTGACGGTCGTTCACAGTGAGTGTCAGGCAGATATGGGATCACCACGAACCCCAAAGGCCCGTAGACACTTAGCAGCAGGTGCTAAGAGGTAATAGCTACACAGAGACAGCTTTCCATAGACCTCCCTGTGCTTCACTTTGGTGGCTGGAAGTGCTCGGCCTCTTGGATTGACTGGTTTGTTGACTCTTTGATCCTTCAACTTCCCTCCTGAGCTTTCACTTCCCCAATTCCTTCCACAATTGTGTAAGGTGCAACTCTTGTAATAAATCTCTTCTATAGGACACCCAGCTACATTTGAATTTCAGAGAAAAAAATTTTAGCCTAAGTATGTTCCGAATATTGAATGGGATGTACTTACACAAAAAATTATTTGTTGTTTCTCTGAAATACAAATTTAACTGGAATTTAACACACGTACACTTTTTTCCCCTTTTAAATTTGTCAGTTTTACCTTAAAGTTTACCTAGTTCAGTCTCTTCAATTTACAGAGAACAAAACTTCAACCCAAGGCTGGTAATAGAACTTGGCTAAGGTTACCCATCCTTTAGTGGCGGAACCTTGGAAGAGTCCAAGAGGCCTGACCTCTAGCCCGCGATGTTTTTTTGTTTGTTTTCCCCATTGCATTGATGAGAAAGCTGATATCAGAACTGGAAATTTGCTCTCCTCATCACAACTGCACAATTGGCAACAGAGAATTTGTTTAGTGGACTTAATAGCATATTTGGAGATGGTTCTCACATAGGCAATCTGTGTGGCAATCCAGAGTAAGTTTGTTGGACAAAGATTTTGAACTTTGGTTTTATATGTGTATCAACTATATTTGCTTGGGACCTCAACTGCCAGAATCTCTGACTGAGACTAGAAGTTTGGCTACAAGCTCCTTGTCTTAACAAAGGGTTGCCAAAGGGAACTGTGAAAGGGCAGAGGCCCTCTCTTGAAGGCATGAGTGTTTTGATTAAGCCTTGCATTTCTGTTAGCATTGGTTACCTGCAGGAGAATAAGACTCCAGGAGAAGGAAGGAAGGAAAGGGGGGAGGGGAGGAAGGGAAAAGTGGGTTACTAAATGGGATATTAGATGAAGAGCTGAATTTACTAAGATGAAAATAACAAATACAGGTTTCTCCAGCTATCCAAAAGTAGAGTGTTCCTAAGAAACTTTCATAAAGCAGAAATGACATAAAGCAAAGAAGCACTTTTCTTTTTTATAAAAGAGAAAATTTCTTCTGGGTGGCAAAAACAGGTACTGATGATGGTTTTCATAAGAGTGAAGTGGCATATAGCTAACTTTCAAATAGTAGGGGATCCCTGTGTAAGGTTCTTTTTTTGATAGTAGCCTCTTAAGAGAAGTGAGGAGATTTGCTGTCCTCATCATAACTGCACAATTGGTGACAGAGAATTAATTAAGGATCAAGGAATAGGGGTAAATAAAAATAAGAATTCTGGTGCTAAGACCCTCCTTGTGGAGCTGAGGCTGAGCAGGTCACTTTGCATGCTTCCCTCCCACACAGATGCACACATACATCCTACCCTTATATAGTTGAAACTATTTTATTTTATTTTTTTAACAACTTTATTGGAGTATAATTGCTTTACAATGGTGTGCTAGTTTTTGCTGAATAACAAAGTGAGTCAGCTATATGTATACATATATCTCCATATCCACTCCCTTTTGTGTCTCCCTCCCACCCTCCCTATCCCACCCCTCTAGGTAGTCACAAAGCATCAAGCTGATCTCCCTGCTACTGGGCTGCTTCCCACTAGCTTTCTGTTTTACATTTGGTAATGTATATATGTCCATGCCACTCTCTCACTTCGTCCCAGCTTACCCTTCCCCCTCCCCGTGTCCTCAAGTCCATTCTCTACGTCTGTGTCTTTATTCCTGTCCTGCCCCTAGGTTCTTCAGAAGCTTTTTTTTTTTTAGATTCCATATATATGTGTTAGCATATGGTATTTGCTTTTCTCTTTCTGACTTACCTCACTCTGTATGACAGACTCTAGGTCCATCCACCTCACTACAAATAACTCAGTTTCCTTTCTTTTTATGGCTGAGTAATATTCCAGTGTATATATGTGCCACATCTTCTTGAAACTATTTTAAAATAGTTAAGAGTAATCATGAAAAGGAAGTATGAATTATAAGGTGTATGTGGAAAAGAGGGTTGCTGTCTCATATCCCACTTTATGAAATACTAAGAATAATAACGATAATTATTATTAACTAGGCATCAGGAACTCTAACATACATCAACCCAGCTATGGAACACTGCCTTTGTTCCTTGATTTCTCCTAAATGAACACAATGGGAAGTGGTATAAAGTAAGCATTTACTGATACTAACATTTTGGGGGTCACTATGAGGAAAGATTATATCAAAATAAAGTTGGTCCTCTTTTGATGTTTCCACATTTGTGAATTCACTTACTTGATAAAATTTTTTTGTAACCCCCCAAATCAATACTCACAGTGCTTTCATGGTTATTCATGGACATGAGCAGAGTGGAAAAATATTTGACTTACCCGACATGCACAGTCTCAGCTGAGGTGAGAACAAGGTAACACTCTGTCTTCTGGTTTCAACTCATACTGTAACTGAGAGTCCTTTTTGCAGCCTATTTATTGCCACTTTTCCACATTTTTGTGCTTTTTGTTGGTGGTTTCACTGTTTAAAGTGCCCCTCAAGCATAGTGTTGAAGTGCTGTCTAGTGTTCCTAAGTGCAAGAGACTCTGATGTGCCTTACAGAGGCAATGTGTGTGTTAGATGAGCTTCTTTCAACCACAAGTTATAGTGCTATTGGCCATGAGTTCAATGTTAATGAATCAAAAATATATTAAAAGGTGCCTTTAAACAGAAACACATGAACAAGGTTATGTACTGACAGTTGATGAAAATGTTGTGACCAGAGGTTCACAGGAACCTAAACTTGTACCTTCCCTAGGAACAATGAATGGGTCAGAATTCATTAATTCAAGGTTTGCGGTAAGACTAAGACAGAATCGACTGTATGACAACTTAAGAGTAGCTTTTAAACAATTCAGTTATTAAAAGTATCTCCATCATAACTACCATGGGGAACTCTGCATGACTGTCTTTTCTCCTGAGCTTTCAACCTCCAGCTATTTTCTTAGGCTGTCTTTCTCCAGTCTTTTGTCATCTTACCCCCCATTCCCTATTCTGGGACCTGCTATCCTCCTTCTGGAGATTGCTCTGGAAGCCCAACCGTGGACTTAGGAGGCAGAGCAGCTCTATGGGGTCTTTTTACAACAAGATGGTCCATTAAGGCACTGCACAAAACAAAAACAGATTTCCCCCTGACAAATTCTGCCAATTTTGAAATTAACCTTTTTTCCCTCCGAAACACACACACGCTTACGTGCATTTTCTGATGCTTATTTGATGAGCCAATTGATGGTACTGTAGGCACAACTGTATCTGGGGTTTAGCTTGGAAATAAACTTTCAAGAGACACATTGGGCCACCTTTGTATTTCTGCCAGTGAGGAGAGTAAAGGCAGTGCTGGTGGTAAGAACCAGAAAGTCTTAATTTTCACATCAACACCTATTTTTAAAGGAGGCAGATGAAGGTGATTTAGACAAGTTTCAACTCCATTTTGCCCTAAGCAAGCCAGGGGAGGAGCTGACTGGATAATTTTTTTGTTTTTCTGAACTAGTCTTTTCATCTAAGAAAAAGTTGACAGTCCCCTATCAGTGCCCCTTTATGTCATCACCAAATCACTCCTGCCTCCATAAGAAAAACTTAAGCAGGAGTCCAATCTGCTGTACAGACATGACCTCACAGGGTCTCAGATATAGGGCCTCATTTTATGTTAAGTGATATTTTTTTCCTTTTTTGTCTTGCCACATGAGAAATCTGCTTTTAGAATGCATGGGAGAGGACTGTCTGCTACTTCTTATTAGTGTAACTTCTAAGAGACCTGAGAAAACATGATTACAGCCATTGTTCAAACAAAGAAAAACATCAGACTTAAAAACAGTAAATGCAATGACTTAGACCATGTTAACTGCTTTAAAAAAAGGGTCAAAAGAGGGTGAGGAGAATTGATCGGTAAGCTGGCTGCTAAAACATTTTAAATGAAAAACGTATCTATCTATCTATCTAGCCTATGGTTTCCTGATTTTTTTTTTTTAATTGAGCATTTCTCTTCCTCTGGTTCTGTAGCTTATGGAGTTTCCCCAACTATTTATTCTCAGTTATGAAGGGGAAAAGTTTGGGATTGGTTAAGGTCAATGTGTAAAACAGGATTATTGTAGATGATAAATCAAAAGTCTGAGTTTTTCCAACATTTTGCAGTAATCTTTCTTAGGAAGAAAATACACATTTTTCTACAACTTGTTTATCAGTTTTTATTTTGAAAATAAATTCTCTGCCATTTAAGAATTGCAAAAAATTCCTATGGGAAGAACCAGACTAGAAATAGATTGTGCTGGACTTGGAGCTCAGCAAGCACTGTGAAAGATAGTGTAATAGGATACATAAGGGTTTGCTAATTGGACTGGGAATTCATGAGGGAGAGCAGCTGATAACTCTGAAGTGATCTGGGATAGAATAACATGTCAGAATTAGAATAAAATGAAAAAATGAGTCAGCATAAAATGATTTTGGAGATCATCTGTTGTGAATATACTTAGATGGGATGCTATTTTTGGCAATAGTTGCAATTATTTTACTTTAATAAATATTTATAAATTGTTTCAAAATCCTTTATCAACTGTCTGTAGTGAGTGCACAGTGTGAGTATTTAGTTTTGGCATATTTACGTATAAGAGTGTGTAGAAGGAGGTGAATATGATAAGAAAAAACAGCAATGTGTATTCATTCAAAATAAATGTCCTAGATCTGGCTGGATTTTAAAATAAATTCTAATACTTTAAAAATACACTAGAAATGGCGTTCTAGCTCAAAATGGCATTGGCTGGTAGCTCTGTGTTTAATAGTGTCCAACTCCTCAATAAATTAAATAGGAATACCAAAAAAGTGATGAAATATAAAATGATACTTCATTTTTTACCACCACTGATTCAGAGACTCCAGTATGTACCACCCAGAAAATTGGGCATAAGTTTTTCCTTCAATGACTGAACACATCTGTCTACAAACTCCTCTGCTCTGTTTCACATCTTCGTACAGTCAAAGAGCAAAAGCCAGATATCAATTGTGTGGAAAATACAGGTAGGAAGCTTTCATTTAAGCATTGTACATGGGATAGGTAACCATCATGAGAAACCATTATAGATATGCACAGACATAGGATGAAAGTTGACAGACATGGGAATGATGCATGTTCATGCATTCCATCAGTACCAGACAAGTGAACGTCAGACACAGGGAAAGATGTCATCTGAATGGAAAAGAGACACATTAGTTGTAAGCTACGAATTAGACTGGAAACTATGCACATCAATTAGCCTGCAGTTGTCCATCTGAAAAGGGACTTAGACCATCACATAAACAGGGTAAGAGGAGGGCCAAGGTTAATTCACATACCCAATGTCTAGAAAGATTTCACCTTCCTCATGATTAATTCATTAAACAAATGTCCATTGAATCCCTATTGTATGCCAGGCCCTGTTCTAGACAGTGACTGAATAAGAGAAGAAAACCAACAGAAGTTTACTTTTTTGAAAGTACTGCAAAACTGAGGAAAAATAATAACGTAATAAAGATTCAGAACAAAAGCATAAATGTAGGAAATGTCTACTGTAAGATTCAGAATAAAATTTCAGAAAACAAATTGGTATATACAGAAGAGTACAACAGGAAATAACCTTAATAAATATGAGTAAATCTATTCAAAAAAGTCTAAAATCAAGAGAATAAGAGGTAACAAAATAAGAAGGTGTTACATTGCAGATAAATAACTAAAAAACAAAAACTTTTGGAAGTCAGTAGAAATACAGAATAAGGAATGGCAAATCACCATTTGAATAACAAGTAGTATTTACAATTGAGAGACCAGAATTATTACTTAACCAAAAAAGCTACGTAAAGCAATAATTATCTAATAACTTTTCTGAGCTGAAGAAAGACCTGGAGATTAAATGAACTGACTAAACTCCAGGTAAAAATTATTGGAAATTGGCCTACTTCTTGGAAAAATTTAAACTACAAAAATAAATTTAAAATGTCATTAGCAGGAGGGAAAATCCGTTTCTTATAACAATGCAAACAAGGGTAGCCTCAGATACCTCTATATTTCTACTTTTAGATGACAGTGAAGCCACATCTATAGATTTTGAAGAGAAAATGTTATAACCTAAGAATTTTATACCTAGGTAAGCTGGCTTTCATGTATGACCAACAGAGAGAAATTTTCAGGGAGACAGGGCTTTAAAAAAGTTTTATGACAGGGCTTCCCTGGTGGCGCAGTGGTTGAGAGTCCACCTGCAGATGCAGGGGACATGGGTTTGTGCCCCGGTCCGGGAATATCCCACATGCCGCAGAGCGGCTGGGCCTGTGAACCATGGCCGCTGAGCCCGTGCATCCGGAGCCTATGCTCCACAATGGGAGAGGCCACAACAGTGAGAGGCCGGCGTACCACACAAAAATAAATTTTTTTTTAAATAAATAAATAAAAGTTTTATGACATATGTGGTATTTTCTTTGAAAATAATTAGTTGAAGACATATTACAACCATTTGAATTGAAACAAAATTAAGTGATAAATTATTGAGATGTAATAGTATAAAAATTAAAATACAGATGTCCAAGTAGAGGAAAGGAAACAATAAACACAAGAGCAGAAATTAATAAAACTGAAAAGAGAAAAGCAATAGAGAACATTAATAAAACCAAAAGCTGATTCATTGTAAAAAGAATTATGAAGGTAAAACTATGAACAGATTGACAAAAAGGAAAAAATACAGAAGACAATAATTACTAACATCAGAAATGAAAGAGGGAATATCAATACAGACCCCACAGACATTAAAAGAATAATATGGAAATATTACAAGAACCCTATGAATAAAAGTCCAACAGCTTAGACAAAATGGTCAAATTCCTTAAAAGCCACAAACTACCAAAATTCATCCACAAAGAAATAGAGAATCTTACTAGTCCTATGTCTCTTGAAGAAATTGAAAATTTAGTTTAAACCCTCCCCAAAAAGAAAGCTCCCAGTCCACATAGTTTCATTGGTAAATTCTAACAAACATTTAAATAAATAATAGCAGAAGTTCTACACAATGTCTTCTAGAAGATAGGAGAGGGGAAAATACTTTCCGAGTCCTCTCATGCAGCCAGCATTAACCTGATACCAAACAAGACAAACATAGCACAAGAAAAGAAAACTAAGGCCATACATATATCCTTACAAATAGAGATAAAAGTCCTTAAGAAAACATTATCAAATCAATTCCAGCAATCAATAAAAGAACCAATATATCACCAAAAAATGGGTTTTATTGCAGAAACACTAGGCTGTTTCAACGTTTAAAAATAAATCAATATAATCTACCATATTAACTGACTAAACAAAAAACCACATGATCATATATCAACTGCTGCAGAAAAAGCATTTGACGAAATTCAACGCAAAGAAGATCCTAGGACTAATAAGTGAGTTTATTAGCAAGATCACAGGATACAAGGTCAACATACAAGAATCAATTGTATTTCTATATATTAGCAATCAACAACAATTGGAAACTGAAAAAAATTAAATACTATTTAAAGCTTGAAAAAAAGAGAAAACTTAGGCATAAAACCAAAACAAACAAACAAAAAAACCCAACTAAAACCATGTTCAGGATCTGTATCTTGAAAACTACAAAATCTGATGAAATATCAAGGAAGACCTAAATAAATGAAGATACATTCCATATTCATGAATTGGAACACTCAACACAGTTAAGATATAAATTTTCCCCAAATTGATCTATAGATTTAACTCAATTGCAATCAAAATCCCAGCAGGATTTTTGAAGATATAGACAGGCTGACTCTAAAATTTATATGGAAAAGCAAATGAACTGGAATAGCCAAAACAATTTTGAAAAAGAAGAGTAAAGTTGGAAGACTCAAACAGAAAGAGACCCACATAAATATGGTCAACCTATTTTTTTTTTTTTTTTTTTTTTTGCGGTACGCGGGCCTCTCACTGTTGTGGCCTCTCCCGTTGTGGAGCACAGGCTCCGGACGTGCAGGTTCAGCGGCCATGGCTCACGGGCCTAGCCCGCGGCATGTGGGATCTTCCCGGACCGGGGCACGAACCCATGTCCCCTGCATCGGCAGGCGGACTCTCAACCACTGCGCCACCAGGGAAGCCCCGGTCAACCTATTTTTGATAACTAATAGTCCTTTAAAAAATGCTGTTGAAACAATTGAACAGTCATATGCAAAAAAAAAGAAGAGAAAAAAAAAAAGAAACTCAAATTTTACCTCACATCTTATAACATTAACTCAACTAATCACAGCTCTAAATATAAAATTTTGTAAAACCATAGAACTTTTAGAAGAAAACACAGGAGAAAATTTTTGTGACTTTGGGTTAAGCAAAGAGTTCTTGCATATACTACCAACAGCATGATATGCAAAAAATATTTTAATGATAAACTAGACTTAATTAAAATTAACAGGTTTTCCTAATTAAAATTAAAAGATTTTCTTCTGCATAAAACACTCAATGGAATTAAAATAAATACTTGCAAAATATTTGCAAGCCATATTTCTGACACAGGACTTGTACCCAGAATATATAAAGAACTCTCAAAACTCAACAGTAAGAAAATAACAATTCAATTTTTTAAAAATGGTCCAGGGCTTCCCTGGTGGTGCAGTGGTTGAGAGTCCGCCTGCCGATGCAGGGGACATGGGTTCGTGCCCCGGTCCGGGAAGATCCCACATGCCGCGGAGCGGCTGGGCCCGTGAGCCATGGCCGCTGAGCCTGCACATCCGGAGCCTGTGCTCCTCAACGGGAGAGGCCACAACAGTGAGAGGCCCACGTACAGCAAAAAAAAAAAAAAAAAAAAAAAAAATGGTCCAAAGATTTGAACAGACATTTCGCCGAAGAAGATACCTGGATGGCAAATAAACACATTAAGATACTTAACATCATTAGCCATTAGAAACATGCAAATTAAAACCACAATGAGACACTTCTATACACCTATCAGAATAGCTAAAAAAAATTCTGACAATACCAGATGCTGACAGTCAGAGAGTAACAGAACTCTCATTCTTTGCTGGTGGGTCATCAAACTTTTTCAGTAAAGAGCCAGATAGGAAACTGAACATTTCCTGCCAAGAGGCAACATAGAGGATATTATGTAGGTACTGATAGATCAACCATTTAGAAATGTAAAAACCAGTATTAGTTCATGGGTCATACAAAAATAGATGGTGGCCAGATTAGGGCTATGGACCATAGTTTGCCAACCCCTGTTCTACAACATAGCCAGTGCAAGAAGAAAACACACACACACACATACACACACAAATTGAAAGGAGGAGGACAAATTATAATTATTTCTGATGATATAATTGTCTTTCAGGCAAACTCAAGGCATTAACTATTCAACTTGGAGAATTCAGGAAAACGGGTAATTATAAAATGCCCACAAATTATAAAATACCAATAAACATGGACCTAGATCCATTTAAAGCCAGTGGTTCTCATCTGGTAAAGTAGATCTTCTGGGAGAATTTTTAAATGCAGATTTTGGGGCTCCCACCCCAGATTTTCTAATTCAAGAGTCCTGAGTCAAGGTCCAAGGATCTATATTAAAAACAAGCTCTCCAGTTGATCCTAACATAAGTAGTCCACGAACCATACTTTAAGACGTTCTGTTTTAATTCTTCACATTAATCTCTTCTAAATTGAGGTTTGTTAACCTTTTGGGACTCTCAAATACCTGTGAGAATTTTATAAAGATTCATACAGGGACTTCCCTGGTGGTGCAGTGGTTAAGAATCCGCCGGGAAGATCCCACGTGCCTCAGAGCAACTAAGCCCCTGCGCCACAACTACTGAGCCTGCGCTCTAGAGCCCGTGAGTCACAACTACTGAAGCCCGCATGCCTAGAGCCCGTGCTCCTCAAGAAGAGAAGCCACCGCAATGAGAAGCCCGCACACCGCAATGAACAGTAGCCCCTGCTCGCTGCAACTAGAGAAAGCCCGCACGCAGCAACAAAGACCCAACACAGCCAAAAATAAATAAATAAATAAAAAATTTTTTAAAAGATTCATACAATATAAAATGGACACTGCCCCACCCCACCCCCACACTCCCCTGTAAATCCACATATATACCAAGGAGTGAAAGAAAAGTCTCCTATTGCAATGGGATGGGGGACAGATAGGTTTTAGTATGGCTTCACTTGAATAAGGGACTTGGGCTACAATACTGGGTTACACTTGCTTGAATTTTGAGAAACAATTAGGAGAAATATTGGAGGGCAGTGAAGTGTAAACAGAGAACTAGCCCACAGGAGTAGATTTTAAGTCTTTTTGTGCAGACCATTTTGGGTCTTCAAAGGCAGCTTTCTCCACCTTCCCTCAATACCCACCCCCTCCTACCACCACTACCACCATTCACAACCACAGTATATCTGTCCATCTTGTATCTTGCAGTTATCATCCCCAGCTTTATGTACCTAAGGGCATGTTCAGCCTTGAGCAGAAGGTCCAAGAAGAGGAGGAAGTGACAAATACAACTGGAAATCTTACTTGGGGGCAGAAAGTCAGGGAACAGTTTAGAACTTTATCCTAAAAATAATGGGTAACAGTTAAATGATGGGGAAATTGGGGAGAGTAAAATGACAAAAGGAGAGTTTTCATGTCAATATAATGTCTTTTTAAATGAGTAAAGGGACATTTGCATGTTTTTTATTATTTTCACTTAAGACTTCGTTCACATAATCTCACAGTTGACTGAACACTCCCCTCTGACCTCTTCCTCCTCAGGGACCAACTCAGGTTTAATAGAAGCTTTTGTCTCTATCTCTGGCTTTGACAGCTGGGAGATTAGCAGCAACTTGGCTAATTAGTATTTAACTGTTTGCTAATGTTCCAGTGGGTCTGTCGATCACAATCTAGTTTAAAATGGATTCAAAGTTTTCAAAATCTTGAAAAAGGATGCTGTGTCAGAACTGATTCAATTTCTTGAAAGGATTCAAGCAAGAATCAGATCTACATTTATGATCTTTTCAGTCACATTCCCTAACAAAACCATGTTTTGAATTGGAAATACGCCACAGTCCTCTTTAGGTGCAGGGGCTATGGAATGAGAGTAAAGAATGAATTGAAGGGTCTCCATGGAGACATGAGCTCTCATGGGTCTCCACAGAAAGCAGTCCTGCAATGACATGCTCTCATATGCTTCCCGGGGGGCTTAGGAGACACATGAGGAGATAAGCCTCAGTATGTGATATTTAGCCCCTGAAGTTTACTAAAAGGTACCATTCAACTTGATGCCTACTTTTATTCATTTGGGCAGTCATTCAAAAAAAATTTCCTTCTTATGTGCTAGGCAGTGAACTAATGGTGAGGATACAGAGATGGAAAGATCTGGCCTCTACAGAAGCTGACATTTTAGAAGGGAGACAGGCGTGTAGACAATTACCACGCTATATGCAACACAATGTCTTAATAAGGCACAGCATGGAGCAGTAGGGGCACAGAAGAAGGAAGACCTATGTCATGAGACATCTGCTTAAGAAAGACTTCAGAGGAGGTAGCACTTTGACTAGGTCTTAAAGGATGAGTAGGAGATTCCCAGAGGAAAAGTAGGGCAGAGAATTCTAGGCAGAGGGAACAGCATTTTTAAAAGCATAAAACAAAATGTAAGGCAAAAGGCAATGGTTAGATCATGGGCGTTTCATATGCCATGTTAAGGAATTTAGACTTTAGTCTTTAGAGCAATATGCTCTAAAGTCAAGACATGCCAATTGACTAGCTGTGTGAGCTTAAGTTAATTACTCTAACTTTCTGGAACCTAGGGTCTTCATCTGAAATGGGGGTAACCGAATGTCCAAGTGCCAGCACAGTGTTTCACATATAGGAGGTGCTTGAATCTACTGCATATAAAAGTAGCTCAAACAAAACAGGTGTTTATATCTCTTCACATAAGAGTGCAGAGGCAGGCATTTCAGAACTGATACGGCAGCACTGCTACCTTCAGGGACCCAGGCTCCCCTACCCTAGAATGTGGATTCCACCTTTAGGATCTCCTCATGTACAAGGTGGTTATCAGAGCTCCATTCTGAGCAAGAAGAAGAGCAAAGGGGAGAACCTCCCAGCTGGATCAACTTGAAGCTTTAAGCAGCCTTCCTAGAAGCTCCACACAACCCTTCAACTTTCATCATATCGGCTTTCATATGCCTATGCCTTGGCTGCAGGAAGTCTAGACTATAGAGTTTTTTAGAGGAGCATATTTCCATACCAAATAAAACCAGGGCTTTGCTACGAAGAAGGAAGGGGAGAATGTACGTCGGATGGTCATTAAAGGGTGGTAACAGAGTACTCGACTAAGACTTGTTTTATCCCCTCTTTGGCAAGTCAGCACAGTTTAAAAGGAAAACATGTTTTGAAGTCAAACACATTTGGGTTCACACCCCACATCTGCCATTCATTCACTACATAAACTCATTCACCTTAAACACTCTGAGCTTCAGATTTATCACATATAGAACAAAGGCAGTAATGCTGACCGAACAGGCTGTAGAATACCTGACACGTGTACTCAGTAGATAAAGATCACCCCCCGACCCCTTCCAGTCCTCTCTCACCAACCTGGCAGAAGTGTAGAGCATCAGGTCTAAGTCCAGCTTGTCAGTCAAGTGTGTTCTTCCATCCTTGGGAGAGAGACACCAGAGTCAGGATCTTCTGAGTGAGTCAAAATCAAAGTCAGAGAGTCCAGGTCTGGCATCTGAAGAAGGAAGGCAGAGAAGGGGGATCAAGGTGTAAGTCAAGAGAATGCAAGCCAGAGAAAAAAGAACATAGCAAGAGACAGAGTCTAGAGACATTGTTGCCACTGGAGAAGCAGGATGTGACGTTCTGGGTGGGGGAACTCTAATTTTCAAATATCAAGGGGACACTATTAAGTAACAGATTATATTAAATAAAGCCTGGACTCTGTGTGAAATGGACCTGATGTTAAATACAATTCTTTGGTGTATGATCTGTCCAATACAAAAGCTCCCTGGTAGAGGGTTGAGGGGTCCAAACACAAAAGCATCTAATAGTGGTATCTAGGGGCTGGTAACCTTGAAGTCTGCAAACAGCATGAAAAATAAGCAATTAACTTCATGAATATCTTAGTCCCTGATATTTGATTGCAAGGAACAGAAACTCACACAAAGCAATTCAAATAAAAGAGAAGTTTATGGAAAGGATACAACTGGCAATTTCACGGCCACTTGAAACCAGAATGGACTTGAATGGTCTCTTTGGGAGCCCATGAGGCCTGGACCTTGTCAGCTAGGAAGGAGGCTGCTGCCTGGTCTTTCATTTCTGGTTCTCTCTGCCCCCTGCTTCATTTCCTGCCTCTATCAGCACATTGCCCTTCTCTGTTTACTCATAACTTGTGAACTCTTTCTTAACCTTAACGGTACACAGCATTTCATTGCAATGGTGATGACTCAGGCTCTTACTCCACAAGTCTCTTCCATTCAAGTGTCTACATCTAATAGCTACAATTTCCTAGTCTCTTAGTTAAACTCAACCTCTAGGTTGAAAATCTTAGCTCAACCAGCCTAGACTGTTTCCCGAGGCAGATGTCCAGTTCTAGTCTAATCAGCTGTGGCTAAAGGGTAGGACAGGGTCATATAGCTCTGTGGACAATCAAGCCTTCTTCTGTTCTCCTAAATTCATGATATGAGTAGACAAGAGTAAATTCAAGACTTAAAGTTATAGTTGCATAGCTAAGATGTGCCATCTACTACCACACTCCTACCACAGTCACCAGGACATGACCTTTGCTGTTATTTCCACTGCTATGACTCCCTCCAGCACTATAACAACCCATACCACAATCATTTCTACTATCACTCCCTCCTCATCACCACCATTATCACCACCACCACCCTCACCACCACAGTCCCTACCATAATCACCTGCCATGATTACAATCATACCACCCCCTCCATCATTAAAGCCATCTGCACCTTCACCTCTCTCATCACACAACCACTACTACCACTACTTCCATTACCACCATCACCACCACTTCTATCACCACCACCATCGCCATCCCCCTCCAAAATTCCCACCAGCACCATTCCATTACCACCATTATTGCTGCCACTACCACCACCTCCATCACTGCCACTACCACCTACACGATTGCACCCAACCCCTACCACAATTATCATCACTATCACATTACTACCACCACTACCACTGCCTTCAACATTGTCATCACCACCATCATCACTATTTCTGCCACTGCCTCCATCACTACCACTATCTCTACCATCATCACTACCACTACCACCACTGCTATCGCCACCTGTAAAAACCTAGGCTGAAAACAGGATTATACTGTGGGTGACCTACTCTTAGCAGAAAGAGGAGGTGTAAATAGGATAGGTGCCTATTACTTTTCCAGCTACAGCAATGCCAGTAGTTCTCCATAGTCATCTAGTCCTGAAAACTGACAGGTGTCTTGTCCTCCATAGCCAATCAGTCATTAAGTAATATAGATTCTTATTTCTAATTTGCCATCTCTTCCTAATTTTCCTTTCTGCTGCCATCATCCCTCATTTCACAAATGGATGATTAACCTGTTTCCTAACTGGCTCTCTGCCTACAGTCTATCTCCCTCCAAAGCATATCTCACATCTTGCCAAATAAATCTTTTTAAAATATTGATTTCATTGCTTTTCTGCTCTGCTCAAAAAGCCAAATTTTCCCATCTAGAACTAAAACTCTAAATCCATATTACTTTTCAAGTCTTATTTCCCATGACTCTCCCCCTGGACCTCTGGGATCCTGCTAGGCTGACACACTCATTATTCTTCAAACCTAACGTGGTCAATGCACATCTCCACACTATTGTTCAAACCTGTCCTCTCTTTGGTCTGTCTTCTACAGTCCTCTATTTCTACATAAATTCTACTTATTTCTCAAAACTGGGCTTAAACCAAACATCCTCCATGGAATTTAAGGGATTCCTCTTAAGTAGATTAAAGGATTCCACTTCAGGATGACAGACTAAATTCCCATGATAGACTCTCCATCTCCTGAGTCCTTAGAAAAATGATGGTAAAGCAACAGAAAGGTATAAACCTATAACAACAAGTGAATAGAAGGATACTCATCAACAGACAAGAGATTTTAAAAAATTTCCAGATGATAGAAAGTAAATGCAGGGGCATCAGTGGCTTGAAGCAGAGCAGGGGAAACAGCAACTCTGAGGAAGCTGCAGGAATCCAAAAGCAGCAGAACCACAGAACCTCCGGACTCAGAGGGAACACACACAAGAGTGGAAGTAAGAAGCAGAGCTGAAAACCAGGGAATGAGTGACAGGACTATAAACAAAATAGCAAACACCTCCTTCCTTGCACAAATCTCAAGCAGGCAGGCATTTATCCATAGCCAAAAAAGGGGGGGGGTATTTTTCTTTAAAAAAAAATTACAGTATATCTGGAGTGAACCAAGGCAACTCCTGGAGGTATTAGTGCCTAAAAGTAAAGCAGTCATCATCCTGGCTTTTGGAAGCAGAATAATTAGCTCCCCAACTGCTCGCCTGAAAGGCATGTCTGCCAGTAACAAGTCCATGCCCATGTACAGAGATTTGCCTGCCTAGTCCATACTCTTAAATATCAACAAACACTCAAAGGTTTCCAGACATTTTAGGGGAAAAAAGCAGTTTGAAACAGAAAGAACAAGGGAAACTGAACATGAACATAATTAAAGTTCAGTGATTTTAAGAAATAAATCTAATCAGCAGGCTCAGTGAGATTTGAAAAGCTGTTTAATCCACAAATCAAGAATAGGGGAAGGAATGATCAGGGTATAAGAAAGTAGTTTTGGAAATTAAAAATATGATTGTGAAATAAAAATTCAATAAAAGCACTGGGGAAAAAGTCTAGAAAATCTCTCAGAGCATAAAAGTAAAAAGGCAAAGGGATGAAAAATATGAGCAATAAAGATTAGAGACGCAGAGCATCAAACCAGGAAGTCTAACATCCACTAAGAGAAGAGTGAAATGAAGAACAACAAATAAGTGCAGAGGAGATAATTATCAGAGAAATTTTCCAGACCTAAAGAGGAAAGTGAATTTCAAATTGAAAAGATCTACAAAATACAAAATGGAATGAATCAGAAAAAACTCACCCTTAACCTATCATTGTCAAAAATAGCTATTTTTCATTTATAAAGCCAGATAGGACCATATAACATTTGGTAAAATCTATGTATACATACATATACAACACTTAATATATGCAGTCAAATGTATCTTTAATAAAAATATACATAATACATGCCATCAATAAAAATAAAAACAAAGGTAATGGGGAAAGAAATGGAGGCTTAATATAATTTAATACTAATACAAATTATGCCTACAAATAACTCTATATTGGCTGTTTTGATATCTGGTAGAGTAAGTCCTCCAGCTTTGTTCTTCTTCGATTGTTTTGGCTATCTTTAGTTCTTTTCATTTCTTTATAAACTTTAAAATTAGCTTATAATTTCCACAAAGAAAGAATAAAAACAATGAGATTTTGCTTGGGATTGCACTGAATCTATAGATCGGTTTGGTAGGGAAAGAATACACATCTTCTAAAAATATTTAGTTTTCCAATCCACAAACATAGTACAGTTCCATTTATTTAGGTCTTCTCTAATTTCTTGCAATAATATTTTATAGTTTTCTGGGTAATAGCCCTGAATATCTCACATTAGACATATTTGTAGGTATTTGATGTTATTTTTATCCTATTGTAAATGATATATTTTTTAAATTTCATTTTCTAACAATCTATACAATTGATTTTCATAATAGTTTGAATATTGACATGTATACGCAGCCACCTTATTACGCTCACTGATTAATCCAAATCTATAGACTCTTTTGCATTTTCTATGCTCAGCAGTACAGCATCTGCTACTAATGATGCTCAGAATTGGGATTACTGTGTCAAAGGGTATGAATACATTTAAGGCTTTTGATTAATATTGCCAAAATACTGTCCAAAAATGTTGTTTATTATTCTTCAATCAGCAATAAATAAAAGTGCTGATTTCATCATTTTCCCATTAGTATCGAGAATTAAATTTAAAGTGTTTTTTTAATTAATTAATTTATTTTTGGCTGAGTTGGGTCTTTGTTGCTGTGCACAGGTTTTCTCTAGTTGCGGTGAGCGGAGGCTACTCTTCCTTGCAGCGCACGGGCTTCTCATTGTGGTGGCTTCTCTTGTGCAGCACAGGCTCTAGGCACACAGGCTCAGCAGTTGTGGCTCACAGGCTCTAGAGCACAGGCTCAGTAGTTGTGGCGCACAGGCTTAGTTGCTCCACGGCATGTGGAATCTTCCTGGACCAGGGCTTGAACCCATGTCCCCTGCACTGGCAGGTGGATTCTTAACCACCTGCGCCACCAGGGAAGTCCCGAGAATTATCTTTAAAAAACAATATAAAATCAGAGGATATTTTAAAATGAGACTTTTTTCTAGTGTGATCAGTGTTGGTCCTCAATTTTCGAAATTCCAAAGATCCAAGGGGTTCAGATGTGTGTAACACAAGAATATTTCCAAAGAGCTGGAAATTCAAAGACAATGTTATCAATTGGCTGTTTATATACACTGTTTATATAAGTTTTGTGCACTGCTATTTTCTGATAATATTAGTATATTAGCATTTTCCCAGATTATTATAGGCATTTTGTAAAGAAAAGTCATTGGCACTAATGGTATAATATTCCAACAGGTGAATATATAATATTGTACTTTGTCATTCCCATGTTGTTAGTCATTAAAGTTTACCCATTTTTTTTGTTATTATAAATAATGCTGCAATAGACCATAAGGCTGTTCCATTAATCTAGTTAATTTTCTTACACTAGATTGCCAAAAGGAGAATTACTGGGATAAAACGTGAATATTTTTAGGCTACTGATACATTGTCAAATTGCGCACAAATCACTTGAAAAGCATTTTTAGAAACATAAAGTAATATGGTTTGGGGGACAAGAAGGATGTGTTTTCATTTTTTTAAGAGGAAAACATTCCTACAGAGGCAAATTTACAATGAAGGTAATGAAGCATGGACTGCAGGGCTCCTCACTTGCACAGGCTCCTTCCTAGGCCTTGGATGACCACTGGTAATGTGCTCGCATGGTCACATGTTGTTTGTTTTTTAAGTTGCTGAAGTAAGACATTTTAACCCAATTTGCAAGATTGCTGTATCTTTCCACTCTATCTGCTACTTCATCACACCTCCCATCAGGTTGGTGGTTTCAAAATGTCATGTGCAAGCTTTCAAGCCTCACAAAACCTGCATCTGTCCCTAAATTTCTACTTAAGATCGGCAAGTTGAAAAATGCCGGTATCCATATACTAAACCCTATGGAGTTCATGTTCCCAAACAGAGCTGGTTTTGAGAAAAGCCAAGAGCTGTGCTCTGGGCCAGCTCTTGGATGCAAGAGCAGGATAAAAGCTCCTAAAACTCTATTTGTTGAAAGATGGCTTTCCTGGACAGATGGAAAAGAAGACTGCCAGAGGCTCAGCCTTCAAGAGGAAGAAAAAGTCTCCATCAGGATCCTTGCTCTGGATTCCAGGAACATGATCCAGTTCCTTTCGTCTGTGTGACTGTGCTCACAGCCCTCGGCACCATTCCAATGATCAGCCTGAAGGAAGGGCTCTCCAAAGCACCACGCCAGGACCAGGCTTCAGAGGCACTGAGGGTGCCAAACAGAGATCAGAGAACTGCCCAAGAAGTGGCTGAGATACTCAGGACTAGGATATGGTCTCCTGGTGCCCACCAACTTCATCCTTCATTAGGGCCTTCCTTAGGGAAAAGGAGTGAAAAGCGACAAAAAAATTGTATTCTCACATACAAAACTCTGTTCCCCCATCCAAAATCTTTTTGTTTTTCCCTTTACTCTTACAGGAAAGTAGGAATAGGGATTGACTGATTGAGGTTTCTTACAGGAAAGACTGACTGAGGAAGAAAAATAGATGATGGTAGGGACATTTAAGGCCCTTTAGAAGTGGAAGGCGGGGAGAGGCACTTCAAGCTGACTAAAGGGCAAGCATATGTCCTTGATTGGAGGGGGAGAGTCTCAGTTCTTAATATTCCCTTCTGTTGTTTTGGTTGTCATCTGTACTGATGGGATAAGTCTCTCTCCTTCACAGAGTCCCATCTTTGCTATTGGAAATAAGGGCCATAAAAGAGAGAGGAAAGGGGACTTCGCTCGTGGTCCTAGTGGTTAAGACTCCATGCTTCCAACGCAGGGAGTCTGGGTTCAATCCCTGGTCAGGGAGCTAGATCCTGCATGCCATAACTAACAGCCCACATGCCGCAACTAAAGATCCTTGAACGTGGCAACGAAGATCCCGTGTGCCACAACTAAGACCCGGTGCAGCCAAATAAATAAATAAATAAATAAGTATTTTAAAAAAGAGAGAGAGGAGAGGATCTGAGTTTGAGAGGGAAGAGGAGTGAGGGAAAATAGAGGAGGCTTGGGAAAGAGACCACAGGGTACAGCGAGAAAGTCATGACTTCTAGTTCTTGAATTTTGATTCATATATTAAAGCAAAAAGAGACTTCGAGTCTTTTAAGTTGTCTTTTAAGTCAGAATTTTGCATATACAACAATAATCAATACACAAATTAAAGCTTTCTGGGGGGCTGATTTCAAAACTCCATCTGAGAGCAGTCTCCCTTGTTTCCTGCAGTCTGCTCTGCCTGTGCTCCCAAGAGCTGGACTACAACACTCCAATGCCATGTCTGAGGCAGAATCTAACCCCAGACTTGAAGGATGCTAAATCTCTCCTAGTCCTTGGAATGTCATTACCATTACGGTTGAAAAACGAGGGCGATGAACAGTAGTGGCAGGTTTTTTCAAGTTTACATAAACACTGGCTGCAGGGAGAGGGCTGGAACACTGGAATCAAAGTATCCTTGTCACATCAGTGCTTTAAATCTCTAAGCAACTCCTTGAAGATCATCTGGCCTCTGTGAACACAGAAGCTGATAAAAGGCCCCTCTAAGCTCACTTATCTGCTCCCACAAGCACAGACTGTCCTAAAGTGGCATCCTGGGGAACCCAGCCACCCAGTGGTGCCTGGGAGGTGAGTTGGTCCCACAAGACAGAGGCAGGCTTCTGGGACGTTCCTGCAGGTGTACTGGGCTCAAAAAAGACTCCAGACTGTGGTGTTCTTCCAGGTAAATTACACTTTAATCCCCTGCTAAGCCATATTTGTTACATCTGGTCAAATAAACTCCCAGGGCTACCAAAGGGCTGCAGGCTGCCTGTGGAGAGCAAGGAGAAAGAGGGGGAAAGGGTCTGTGTCCTTTGGCTAAAAGATCAGGGATCTATGACTTGAACAAAAGAAAAAGCTGGACCCAAGAGGTCTTCCCCAGGTCTTGCCCACCAGGGCACTCTCTGAAGCACTTTCACTTTTGAAAAGTAAATACTGATGTGAGCCCAGTATCCCCTGAGGGCCTTGCTTGGCCTCTAGCACTGCTCTTGAGCATGTTAAATCAGGAAGACAAACATTAAAGAGGAGAAAAAGTTCCTTAGCCTCAAATCAGCAAGCAGCCAATGACCAGTAGCCATGTAGACAGTTCAAGTGAGTGATTTCAGCCAGCTAATCCAATTTTCCCTCCATTGGAGGCCACTTTAGACAAAAATAACCAATGTAAACTGCCTAGTACAGGGCCAAGCACATCATATTTCATCAAAAAATGTTGGTTCCTATTAAACGCATGCCCTGCGTTTCTTTGTGGGGCTGGCTCTTGAATAACGTAAGCTCAAAGGAAGTCATGACATACAGAGGATATGGGTCAAGATGCAAGATTTTATTCCCACTACTGAGATGGGAATTGTTAGATCAGTTACTAAAATTAATCTTGGGAAAATTTCTAACAACAGAAAAAAGTAAACATCATAAGCAACTTCTTTACGATGGTATGATGTGTGTTATTCTCAATGAAAAAACTGTGACTAATTTCTTTTAATTTTATTTTTTTTATACAGCAGGTTATTAGTTATCTATTTTATACATATTAGTGTATATATGTCAATCCAAATCTCCCAGTTCATCCCACCACCACCCTCCCAGCCCGCTTTCCACCATGGTGTCCATACGTTTGTTCTATACATCTGTGTCTCTATATCTGCCTTGCAAACTGGTTCATCTGTACCATTTTTCTAGATTGCACATGTATGCGTTAATATACGACATTTGTTTTTCTCTTTCTGACTTACTTCACTCTGTATGACAGTCTCTAGATCCATCCACATCTCTACAAGGGACCCAATTTCATTCTTCTTTATGGCTAATATACCATTGTATATATGTACCACAACTTCTTTATCCATTCGTCTGTCGATGGGCATTTAGGTTGCTTCCATGACCTGGCTATTGTAAATACTGCTGCAATGAAGATTGGGGTGCATGTGTCTTTTTGAATTATGGTTTTCTCTGGGTATATGCCCAGTAGTGGGATTGCTGGGTCATATGGTAATTCTAGTTTTAGTTTTCTAAGGAACCTCCATACTGTTCTCCATAGTGGCTGTATCAATTTACATTCCCACCAACAGTGCAAGAGGCTTCCCTTTTCTCCACACCCTCTCCAGCATTTGTTGTTTGTAGATTTTCTGATTATGCCTATTCTAACCGGTGTGAGGTGACACCTCATGGTAGTTTTGATTTGCATTTCTCTAATAATTAGTGATGTTGAGCGGCTTTACATGTGCCTCTTGGCCATCTGTATGTCTTCATTAGAGAAATGTCTGTTAGGCTTTCTGCCCATTTTTTGATTGGGTGGGTTGTTTTTTTAATATTGAGCTGCAGGAGCTGTTTATATATTTTGGAGATTAATCATTTGTCCATTGATTCGTTTGAAAATATTTTCTGCCATTCTGAGGGTTGTCTTTTCATCTTGTTTATAGCTTCCTTTGCTGTGCAAAAGCTTTTAAGTTTCATTAGGTCCCATTTGTTTATTTTTGGTTTTACTCCCATTACTATAGGAAGTGGGTCAAAAAAAATCTTGCTGTGATTTATGTCAAAGAGTATTCTTCCTATGTTTTCCTCTAAGAGTTTTATAGCGTCTGGTCTTACATTTAGGTGTTTAATCCATTTTGAGTTTATCTTTGTGTATGGTGTTAGGGAGTGTTCTAATTTCATTCTTTTGCATGTAGCTTTTACATGTACAAGTTTTCCCACTACTACTTATTGAAGACACTGTCTTTTCTCCATTGTATATCCTTGCCTCCTTTGTCATAAATTAGTTGACCATAGGTGCCTGGATTTACCTCTGGGCTTTCTATCCTATTGATCTATATTTTCGTTTTTGTGCCAGTACCATATTGTCTTGATTACTGTAGTTTTGTAGTATAGTCTGAAGTCAGGGAATCTGATTCCTCCAGCTCCACTTTTTTCCCTCAAGATTGCTTTGGCTATTCGGGATCTTTTGTGTCTCCAGACAAATTTTAAGATTTTTTGTTCTAGGTCTGTAAAAAAATGCTATTGGGGGCTTCCCTGGTGGCACAGTGGTTGAGAGTCTGCCTGCCAATGCAGGGGACACAGGTTCATGCCCCGGTCTGGGAGGATCCCACATGCCGCGGAGCGGCTGGGCCCGTGAGCCATGGCCACTGAGCCTGCGCGTCCAGAGCCTGTGCTCCACAACGGAAGAGGCCACAGCAGTGAGAGGTCCGTGTACCGCAATTAAAAAAAAAAAAATGCTATTGGTAATCTGATAGGGATTGCATTGAATCTGTAGATTGCTTTGGATAGTACAGTTATTTTCACAATATTAATTCTTCCAACCTAAGAACATGGTATATCTCTCCATCTGTTTGTGTCATCTTTGATTTCTTTCATCAGTGTCTTATAGTTTTCTGTGTACAGGACTTTTACCTCTTTACGTAGGTTTATTCCTAGCTGTTTTATTATTTTTGTTGCAATGGTGAATGGGATTGTTTCCTTAATTTCTCTATCTGATCTTTCATTGTTAGTGTATAGGAATGCAAGACATTTCTGTGCATTAATTTTGTATCCTGCAATTTTACCAAATTCACTGATTAGCTCTAGTAGTTTTCTGGTGGCATCTTTAGGATTCTCTATGTATAGTATGTCATCTGCAAACAGCGACAGGTTTACTTCTTCTTTTCCAATTTGGATTCCTTTTGTTTCTTTTTCTTCTCTGATTGCCACGGCTAGGACTTCCAAAACTATGCTGAATAATAGTGGTGAGAGTGGACATCCTTGTCTTGCTCCTGATCTTAGAGGAAATACTTTCCATTTTTCACCATTGAGAATGATGTTTGCTGTGGGTTTGTTATATATGGCCTTTATTATGTTCATATAGGTTCCCTCTATGCCCACTTTCTGGAGAGTTTTTATCATAAATGGGTGTTGAATTTTGTCAAAAACTTTTTCTGCATCTATTGAGATGATCATATGGTTCTTATTCTTCAATTTGTTAATATGGTGTTTCACACTGATTGATTTGCATATATTGAAGAATCCTCACATCCCTGGGATAAATCCCACTTGATCATAGTGTATGATCCTTTTAATGTGTTGTTGGATTCTGTTTGCTAGTATTTTGTTGAGGATTTTTGCATCTATATTCATCAGTGATATTGGTCTGTAATTTTCTTTTTTTGTAGTATCTCTGTCTGGTTTTGGTATCAGGGTGATTGTGGCCTCATAGAATGAGTTGGGGAGTGTTCCTTCCGCTGCAGTTTTTTGGAAGAGTTTGAGAAGAATGGTTGTTAGCTCTTCTCTAAATGTTTGATAGAATTCACCTGGGAAACCACCTGGTCCTGAACTTTTGTTTTTTGGAATATTTTTAATCACAGTTTCAATGTCATTACTTGTGCTTGGTCTGTTCATATTTTCTGTTTCATCCTGGTTCAGTCTCAAAAGGTTATATACCTTTCTAAGAATTTGTCCATTTCTTCCAGGTTGTCCATTTTATTGGCATAGAGTTGCTTGTAGTAGTCTCTTAGGATGCTTTGTATTTTTGCAGTGTCCATTGTAACTTCTCCTTTTTCATTTCTAATTTTATTGATTTGAGTCCTCTCCCTCTTTTTCTTGAAGAGTCTGGCTAAAGGTTCATCAATTTTGTTTATCTTCTCAAAGAACCAGCTTTTAGTTGTATTTATCTTTGCTATTGTTTTCTTTGTTTCTATTTAATTTATTTCTGCTTTGATCTTTATGATTTCTTTCCTTCTACTAACTTCAGGTTTTACTTGTTCTTCTTTCTCTAGTTCCTTTAGGTGTAAGGTTAGATTGTTTATTTGAGATTTTTCTTGTTTTTCAGGTAGGTTGTATTGCTATAAACTTCCCTCTTAGAACTGCTTTTGCTGCACCCCATAGGTTTTGGATCATTGTTTTTTCATTGTCACTTGTCTCTAGATATTTTTTGATTTCCTCTTTGATTTCTTCAGTGATCTTTTGGTTATTCAATAATGTATTGTTTAGCCTCCATGTGTTTCTGTTTTTTATGTTTTTTTCCCTGTAATTGATTTCTAATCTCATAGTGTTGTGGTCAGAAAAGATGCTTGATATGATTTCAATTTTCTTAAATTTACTGAGGCTTGATTTGTAACCCAAGATGTGATCTCTCCTAAAGATGTTCCGTGTGCACTTGAGAAGAAAGTGTAATCTGCTGTTTTTGGATGGAATGTCATATAAATATCAACTAAATCTATCTGGCCTATTGTGTCATTTAAAGCTAGTGTTTCCTTATTAATTTTCTGGATGATCTGTCCATTGTTGTAAGTGAGGTGATAAAGTCCCCCACTATTATTGTGTTACTGTCGATTTCCTCTTTTATAGCTGTTAACAGTTGCCTTATGTATTGAGGTGATCCTATGGTGGGTGCATTTGTAATTGTTATATCTTCTTTTTGGATTGATCCCTTGATCATTATGTAGTGTCCTTCTTTGTCTCTTATAACATTCTTTATTTTATGTCTATTTTATCTGATATGAGTATTGCTACTCCAGCTTTTTTCTGATTTCCATTGCATGGAATATCTTTTTCCATCCCCTCACTTTCAGTCAGTACGTGTCCCTAGGTCTGAAGTGGGTCTCTTGTAGACAGCTTATATATGGTCTTGTTTTTGTATCCATTCAGCAAGCCTGTGTCTTTTGGTTGAAGCATTTAATCCATTCACATTTAAGGTAATTATCGCTATGTCTGTTCCTATGACCATTTTCTTAATTGTTTTGGGTTTGCTTTTGTAGGTCCTTTTCTTCTCTTGTGTTTCCCACTTAGAGAAGTTCCTTTAGCATTTGTTGTAGAGCTGGTTTGGTGGTGCTGAATTCTCTTAGCTTTTGCTTACCTGTAAAGCTTTTGATTTCTCTGTCGTATCTGAATGAGCTCCTTGCTGGGTAGAGCAATCTTGGTTGTAGGTTCTTCCCTTTCATCACTTTAAACATATTATGCCACTCCCTTCTGGCTTGTAGAGTTTCTTCTGAGAAATCAGCTGTTAACCTTATGGGAGTTCCCTTGTATGTTATTTGTCGTTTTTCCCTTGTTGCTTTTAATAATTTTTCTTTTTAATTTTTGTCAATTTGATTACTATGTGTCTTGGCATGTTTCCCCTTGGTTTTATCCTGTATGGGACTCTGTGCACTTCCTGGTCTTGGGTGGCTATTTCCTTTCCCATGTTAGGGAAGTTTACGACTATAATCTCTTCAAATATTTTCTTGGGTCCTTTCTCTCTCTCTTCTTTCTGGGACCCCGAAAATGCAAATGTTGTTGTATTTAATGTTGTCCCAGAAGTCTCTTAGGCTGTCTTCATTTCTTTTCATTCTTTTTTCTTTATTCTGTTCTGCAGCAGTGAATTCCACCATTCTGTCTTCCAGGTCATTTATCCGTTCTTCTGCCTCAGTTATTCTGCTATTGATTCCTTCCAGTGTATTTCTCATTTCAGTTATTGTATTGCTCATCTCTGTTTGTTTGTTCTTTAATTCTTCTAGGTGTTTGTTAAAAATTTCTCGCATTTTCTTGATCTTTGCCTCCATTCTTTTTCCGAGGTCCTGGATCATCTTCACTATCATTGTTCTGAATTCTTTTTCTGGAAGGTTGCCTATCTCCACTTCATTTAGTTGTTTTTCTGGGGTTTTAGCTTGTTCCTTCATCTGGTACACAGTCCTCTTCCTTTTTATTTTGTCTATCTTTCTGTGAATGTGGTTTTCGTTACACAGGCTGCAGGATTGTAGTTCTTCTTGCTTCTGCTGTGTGCACTCTGGTCTCATCTCTGTACATTTCTTGACCAAATCCAGAATCAGCCATTTCTCAAAGAGCTTTGATTCCTGTCAAAGATCATCTGCAAATCCAAATGATAACTATAATGTGAGGTTAAGAGCTCAGGCTCTGGATTTGAATGCCAGGTCTACCATTTACTTGCTGTGTGATCTTGGGCAAGTGACTTCACCTCTCTGAGCCTGGTTTCTCATGTAGGACTTGACAAAACTGTAGCTGGTGTGATGAGCAGCGGTCAGAAGCACTGGCTTTGAGGACTGACAGATCTGGGGCCCCGCACTCTGGTTTCTTTCCAGATCTCTCAGAAATTCCTCAGGTCAAAGAGCAATCAGGGCAGCACCGCCTGCTGGAGAGGAAACCCGTGTGTGAGGATGCCCTGCGAGACGGCACCATGGCACGCTACTGCACATGTGCACCACCCAGGGTCCACCCGTGCCTGTGACGAGTTTCTGATGACACTAGCAAAGCAAAATAAAGATGACATTAGGTTTGTCCAGGAATCTGAGATTATAACTTCACCGATTCCATTTTTGCATAGTGATACCTACTCTTGACTTTGAGTCTGGAATGATGTAAGGAGCCTTACTTTGACCATCTTCTCACCTACTTTAAGAACTACACCAAACCATATCGATCATGTAGATTGCAAATACTCTTAAGCAAAGCAATCATTCTCATTTAACCTGATAAACTAATAAAAAAAGCAATGATCATAAAAACAATTTTGAAATGATTTGTCTAGTCAGAGTGGGCAAGCACTGACTCATTTGCTCACCAGCTGACTTACTCATTTAGTATGTTCTAGGAACTGTTTCAACTATTGAACAGAGATGAACAAGACCCAGTCTCTAACCCACTGTCCCCCACAACCATAAACACACACAGGCATACACATATAGGATCCTATAGTCAAAGGGGGTGACACTCATATAAAGGAAGAATCACAATACCAATCTGATAAATAGCAGAGACCTGCCAAAATGATCCAAGATCACAGGAGAAAATCCAGATTGTCAACCCATTCAATTAAAGAAGTCTTTGCAGAAAAGGTGAGCTTTCCATTGGTCCTTAAAGCAGCCAATCTGGTTTGCATGTCTAAACACCCACCCAATTAGCTAACCAAGCAGACAAGAACATTACATACAGAGAGAACTCTTAGTGTCATGAGAATATGATGATAAAAAGAGAGAAAGGAAATGAAAGGAAGGAAAATCAGGAAAAAATGTACTGTTATTTTAAAAGTACCTTTTAAAGTGCACTAATGGCTGCCACTTCCTTGGAGATTCATCAGAAAGGAAAGAAGAATTTACTGATGGATAGAGGAATGGATAGATCTGAGATAAAGCAAACAGAGTTAACTGTAATTGTCCAAACTAAGTGAGTATATGGGTGTTTCCTGTACAATTCTTTCAACTTTTCTGTATGTTAAATTTTCTCATAATATAATGTTGGGGAAATGTTACCTTACATAAAGTTTTCCTGAATGATATGTGCAGTTTTAGATTTTATTTATCTTTCATTAATTGTCCCTTGCCATTTTAAGTAGCCAATGAAAAAATATTTTCAAAGGGCTTTATTCTAGTTTTTTCTCCTGTAATCCCCTACAGATTATTTAGGAGCACAGGGGCTAACTGATCTCTAGGGATCCATGAATCCTAGGATAAAATTCCTGCTTGAGGGATTTCATTTAGAAACTAAAAGATAATTTAAATTAGCATCTACATACTGCTGACGGATTACATTTGATTAGCCTGTAGAACCTTAACCGTGGATCAAAAATAGGTGAAGACTTCCATTTTCATATGGCAGGCTAAGTACACACATGTACCTCCTCTCTCTGCCAAAGTCTATTTGAAATGACACAAAATATGTAACTGAAAAATTTATAACAACCTGGGGAACAGGAAATGATATCACCAGTAGACCATACGTTTGGGAGAATTTCTAGAAGTTAGAAAACTAATAAGATCAGATTGATAGAGAAACCAGAGTAGAATAAACTATACACAAAACAGGAAGGGGAAAAGGCTGCTGAGAAGAGAGTTGTTCACCCCAAGAGTTTTAGAATCTTCAAAGGCAGAGAATACAAATCAAATCCTGGCCATGGGGCAATGCTCAGGACAATTAAGGGACTGCTAGATGAGCAGCTTGGTCTGTAGTCCCCATCCACTCCTGCATATGTACAGGGAGGCTAGGTGTTTGTCTCCAGGACAAAGCCTTGAGAATACTTTCCATGGTGGAAAGTCCACCTTTAGGGGCTGTGGGAAGAGGGTGTCCTAACACTTTTTGAGTTTGGAAAGAGAGAAAAGTAGAACAGAGCTCCGGAAAATTCTCGTCCTACATAATGATCATGCAGGGAAGGTAAGTAGGATAAAAAGCGTTTTTCTAGGAATGAAAACACTAAAGTATTCTAGTATCAAGGTAAAAATCTTCCTTATTTTGATAAGTGTGTGGAACCCCAATTTGCCTCCCTCATCCACTCTAAAAAGAAACATGCCTGTCAGCAGGCCCATCTACTCCTTATTCCTTCCAATCAGGGAGAAACCTATTATGAAAACAGATATGCACAAAAAAGGAAATCCATGCCAACCTCAAACACTCATCATCCAAGTCTTTCATTTATAAATTTAAATGAGCAATGAAAGATCACCAAACATCTGAGAAAAACCAAGGGTAGCAAAGAAAGAGTCAAGATGAACAGGCAGAAAGAACAATTCTGAAGAAAACGAAAGATATAATATTTGAAAGTGAACTTTAAAAGTTCTAATTAGCAACCTCCAAAATTTTCAGGAGGATGTTTTTCTCCTGAAGAACAAGGTACTGTAAGGTGCTATTTTTAAAGAAGAAATCAAAGAATAAGGAAACAACTGCTCAAAAGAAATGCATGAAATTTAAGTAATTAAAATGGATCACCCAAAGGCCAAATTAGAGATATGGAATACAAAGCAAAGAAATTTTCCATAAAATAGAACAATAAACAAAGAAATAAAAATATGACAAAGAAAGACTTAGAGGATATATTTAGAAGATCCGTTTAATATAAAATGAAGAAAGAGATAACAGACTGGAGAAGGGGAAACAATAAAAGAAACAATACAGGATAATTGAGATGAATAAAGACTTGGGACTTCACTATTGACTGCTGAGCAAAAATATTGAAAAAATATGTTTATCTAGACATATCCCCCCAAATTTCTTAACTCATCCTGAAAATAAAGGAATGAATTATTTACGAAGGAACTACCTTTTGACCACTGTCCAACTTTATTTTTTCAACACAGGATGCTAGAAGGATATGACATTGTCACCTAATGTGTATGGTAAAATAAATGTATCTTCAATTTTCAAAAATAAATGCAAGGAAATTCTTCATCAAAAGAAAATGAACAAAGAGGAAGACTTGAGGTAAAAGGGTTGGTGATAAGCAAAGATAACTAAAAACAACGGCTAAAGGATTTTAATATGGTTGTGAACTTGAGGCAATTGTTAGGAAATATTGAGGCAAACTATGAAATCAAAAGTAAACAGTCTTGGGCTTCCCTCGTGGCGCAGTTGTTGAGAGTCCGCCTGCCGATGCAGGGTACACGGGTTCGTACCCCGGTCTGGGAAGATCCCACATGCCGCGGAGCGGCTATGCCCGTGAGCCATGGCCACTGAGCCTGCGCGTCCAGAGCCTGTGCTCCGCAACGCGAGAGGCCACAACAGTGAGAGGCCCACGTACAGCAAAAAAAAAAAAAAAAAAGTAAACAGTCTTAAACTAAAATTAAATATGATTTTAACTAAACAAAAATTTGTGGTGGTAGAGAGGAAAAGCAAAATAAACTTAAAAATATTATTCCATATGTACAGTATAGTCCATATGTACAGTATAGTCATATTTATTCAGAAAATCACACTTATTTATGCATCAATAAATCTGAAAGTGTAATATTCATTAAGAACATTTCCAGGGGTTGTAATGGACTTTCACTTTTACTATTTAGACTTCCATTCTTCTGTAACTTTATAACAATTTGTGTTGCTTTTATAATTTAAGAAATTAATACATTTCCACAGATGTTCATAAAAATTTAAGAACAGTCATTAGAATAATAAAATAATGCTCACCAAAGAAGATATACAGATGACAAAAAAAAGCATATGAAAAGATAATCCATATCATATGTCACTAGGGAAATGCAAATTAAAACAATAATGAGATACCAATACATACCTATTAGATGGCCAAAATCCAAAACACTGACAACACCAAATGTTGGCAAAGATGTGGAGTATCAGAAACTCTCCTTCATTGCTGATAGGAATGCAATATGGCACAGCCACTTTGGAAGACAGTCTGGCAGTTTCTTACAAAACTAGGCATATTCCTATATGATCCAGCAGTTGTGCTTATTGGTATCTAAGCAGATGATGAAAACTGTTCACACAAAAACTCATATAAGAATATACAGCAGCTTTATTCATAATCACCTAGATGTGGAAAAAACCAAGATGTCCTTCAGTAGGTGAATGGATGAATAAACTGTGGTACATCTAGACAATGGATTATTATTCAGTGCTAACAAGAAATGAACTATCAAGTCATGAAAAGACTTGGAGGAAGCTTAAATGCATATTACTAAGTAAAAGAAGCCAATCTGAAAAGGCTACATACTGAATGATCTCAACTATATAACATTCTGGAAAAGGCAAAACTATGGAAACAGTACAAAGATCAGTGGTTGGCAGGGGTTAGAAGCACGAAGAAAACAAAACTGAAATTATAGCTCTTCCCTCCGCCGTCACTGAACTGCCCTGGAGCCCGAGGGGAGGGCGGGCTCACTGAGGCTGCCAGCTCTGGAGGGGCCCCAGCAGCCAAAGCAGCGACAGTCCTGGGGACCGCGGGCCGGATCACTCATCCTGGGGTAAGCCAGCTGCCTTGTCATGGGGACACTCAAGCAACCCTAAGGAGAGATTCATGTGGCAAGGAACTGAGGCCTCCTAGCTACAGCCACATGACCAGGTGTCAGGGCTGTGCCTCTGAGGTGGGAGAGCCAAGTTCAGGACACTGGTCCACAAGAGACCTCCCAGCTCCACGTAATATCAAATGGCGAAAATCTCCCACAGATCTCCATCTCAACTCCAAGACCCAGCTCCACTCAACAACCAGCAAGCTACAGCGCTGGACACCCTATGCCAAACAACTAGCAGGACAGAAGCACAACCCCATCCATTAGCAGAGAGGCTGTCTAAAGGCATAAAAAGGCCACAGACACTCCAAAACACACCACCAGACGTGGACCTGCCAACCCGAGAGACAAGAAACGTTTAACAAGGACCTAGAAGAACTAAAGAGCAAACAAACAGTGATGAACAACACAATAAAAGAAATTAAAAATTCTCTAGAAGGGATCAATAGCAGAATAACTAAGGCAGAAGAACGGATAAATGACCTGGAAGATAAAATAGTGGAAATAACTACTGCAGAGCAGAATAAAGAAAAAAGAATGAAAACAATAAAGGACAGTCTCAGAGACCTCTGGGACAACATTAAACGAACCAACATTCGAATTATAGGGGTCCCAGAGGAAGAAGAGAAAAAGAAAGGGACTGAGAAAATATTTGAAGAGATTATAGTCAAAAACGTCCCTACTATGGAAGAGAAAATAGTTAATCAACTCCAGGAAGCACAGAGATTCCCATACAGGATAACTCCAAGGAGAAACACTCCAAGACACATATTAATCAAACTATCAAAAATTAAATACAAAGAAAAAAATATTAAAAGCAGCAAGGGAAAAAAAAACAACAAATAACACACAAGGGAATCCCCATAAGGTTAATAGCTGATCTTTCAGCAGAAACTCTTGCAAGCCAGAAGGGAGTGGCAGGACATATTTGAAGTGATGAAGGAGAAAAATCTACAACCAAGATTACTCTACCCAGCAAGGATTTCATTCACATTTGACAGAGAAATTAAAACCTTTACAGACAAACAAAAGCTAAGAGAATTCAGTACCACCAAACCAGCTTTACAACAAATGCTAAAGGAACTTCTCTAGACAGGAAACACAAGAGAAGGAAAACACCTACAATAACAAACCCAGAACAATTAAGAAAATGGTAATAGGAACATACATATCAATAATTACCTTAAATGTAAATGGATTAAAAGCTCCAACCAAAAGACACAGACTGGCTGAATGGATACAAAAACAAGACCTGTATATATGCTGTCTACAAGAGACCCACTTCAGTCCTAGGGACACATACAGACTGAAAGTGAGGGGATGGAGAAAGATATTCCATGCAAATGGAAATCAAAAGAAACCTGGAGAAGCAATTCTCATATCAGACAAAATAGACTTTAAAACAAACACTATTACAAGAGACAAAGAAGGACACTACATAATGATCAAGGGATCAATCCAAGCAGAAGATATAACAATTGTAAATATTTATGCACCCAACATAGGAGCACCTCATTACATAAGGCAAATACTAACAGCCATAAGAGGCGAAATCGACAGTAACACAATCATAGTAGGGGCTTTTACACCCCACTTTGACCCATGGACAGATCATCCAAAATGAAAATAAATAAGGAAACACAAGCTTTAAATGATACATTAAACAAGATGGACTTAATTGATATTTATAGGACATTCCATCCAAAAACAACAGAATACACAATGTTCTCAAGTGCTCATGGAACACTCTCCAGGATAGATTTCTTGGGTCACAAATCAAGCCTTGGTAAATTTAAGAAAATTGAAATCATATCAAGTATCTTTTCTGACCACAATGCTATGAGACTAGATATCAACTACAGGAAAACGTCTGTAAAAATGCAAACACAAGGAGGCTAAACAATACAGTACTTAATAAGCAAGAGATCACTGAAGAAATCAAAGAGGAAATCAAAAAATACCTAGAAACAAATGACAATGAAAACACGACAACCCAAAACCTAAGGGTGCAGCAAAAGCAGTTCTAAGAGGGAAGTTTATAAGCAATACAATCCTAACTCAAGATACATCTCAAATAAACAACCTAACCTTACACCTAAAGCAATTAGAGAAAGATGAACAAAAAAACCCCAAAGTTAGCAGAGGAAAGAAATCATAAAGATCAGATCAGAAATAAATAAAAATGAAATGAAGGAAACTACAGCAAAGATCAATAAAACTAAAAGCTGGTTCTTGAGAAGATAAATAAAATTGATAAACCATTAGCCAGACTCATCAAGAAAAAAAGGAAGAAGACTCAAATCAATAGAATTAGAAATGAAAAAGGAGAAGTAACAACTGACACTGCAGAAATACAAAGGATCATGAGAGATTACTACAAGCAATTATATGCCAATAAAATGGACAACCTGGAAGAAATGGACAAATTCTTAGAAATGCACAACCTTCTGAGACTGAACAAGGAAGAGATAGAAAACATGAACAGACCCATCACAAGCACTGAAATTGAAACTGTGATTAAAAATCATCCAACAAACTAAAGCCCAGGACCAGATGGCTTCACAGGCGAATTCTATCAAACATTTAGAGAAGAGCTAACACCTATCCTTCTCGAACTCTTCCAAAATATAGCAGAGGGAGGAACACTCCCAAACCTATTCTGTGAGGCCACCATCACCCTGATACCAAAACCAGACAAAGATGTTACAAAGAAAGAAAACTATAGGCCAATATCACTGATGCACAGAGATGGAGAAATCCTCAACAGAATAAGAGCAAACAGAATTCAACAGCACATTAATAGGATCATACACCATGATCAAGTGCGGTTTATCCCAGGAATGCAAGGATTCTTCAATATATGAAAATCAATCAATGGGATACACCAGATTAACAAACTGAAGGAGAAAAACCATATGATCATCTCAATAGATGCCGAGAAAGCTTTCGACAAATTCAGTACCCATTTATGATAAAAACCCTGCAGAAAGTAGGCATAGAGGGAACTTTCCTCAACATAAAAAAGGCCATATATGACAGACCCACAGCCAAGATCGTCCTCAATGGTGAAAAACTGAAACCATTTCCACTAAGATAAGGAACAAGACAAAGTGGCCCACTCTCACCACTATTATTCAACATAGTTTTGGAAGTTTTACCCCCAGCAATTAGAGAAGAAAAAGAAATAAAAGGAATCCAAATCAGAAAAGAAGAAGTAAAGCTGTCACTGTTTGCAGATGACATGATACTATACATAGAAAATCCTAAAGATGCTACCAGAAAACTACTAGAGCTAATCAATGAATTGGTGAAGTAGCAGGATACAAAATAATGCACAGAAATATCTAGCATTCCTACACACTCATGATGAAAAATCTGAAAGTGAAATTGAGAAAACACTCCCATTTACCATTGCAACAAGAAGAATAAAATACCTAGGAATAAACCTACCTAAGGAGACAAAAGACCTGTATGCAGAAAATTGTAACACACTGATGAAAGAAATTAAAGATAATACAAATAGATGGAGAGATATACCATGTTCTTGGATTGGAAGAATCAACCATGTGAAAATGACTCTACTACCCAAAGCAATCTACAGATTCAATGCATCCCTATCAAACTACGAATGGCATTTTTCACAGAACTAGAACAGAAAATTTCACAATTTGTATGGAAACACAAAAGACCCCAAACAGCCAAAGTGATCTTGAGAAAGAAAAACGGAGCTGGAGGAATCAGGCTCCCTGACTTCAGACTATACTACAAAGCTACAGTAATCAAGACAGTATGGTACTGGCACAAAAACAGAAATATAGATCAATGGAACAGGATAGAAAGCCCAGAGATAAACCCATGCACATATGGTCACCTTATCTTTGAAAAAGGAGGCAAGAATATACAGTGGAGAAAAGACAGCCTCTTCAATAAGTGGTGCTGGGAAAACTGGACAGCTACATGTAAAAGAATGAAATTAGAACACTCCCTAACACCATACACAAAAATAAACTCAAAATGGATTAAAGACCTAAACATAAGGCCAGACGCTATCAAACTCTTAGAGGAAAACATAGGCAGAACACTCTATGACATAAATCACAGTAAGATCCTTTTTGACCCACCTACTAGAGAAATGGAAATAAAAACAAAAATAAACAAATGGGACCTAATGAAACTTAAAAGCTTTTGCACAGCAAAGGAAACCATAAATAAGATGAAAAGACAACCCCCAGAATGGGAGAAAATATTTGCAAATGGAGCAACTGACAAAGGATTAATCTCCAAAAGTTACAAGCAGCTCATGCAGCTCAATAACAAAAAAACAAACAACCCAATCCAAAAATGGGCAGAAGACCTAAATAGACATTTCTCCAAAGAAGATATACAGATTGCCAACAAACACATGAAAAAATGCTCAACATCATTAATCATTAGAGAAATGAAAATCAAAAGTACAATGAGATATCATCTCACACCGGTCAGAATGGCCATCATCAAAAAATCTACAAATAATAAATGCTGGAGAGGGTGTGGAGAAAAGGGAACACTCTTGCACTGTTGGTGGGAATGTAAATTGATATAGCCACTATGGAGAACAGTATGTAGGTTCCTTAAAAAACTAAAAATAGAGCTACCATACGACCCAGCAATCCCACTACTGGGCATATACCCTGAAAACCGTAATTCAAAAAGAGTCATGTACCACAATGTTCATTGCAGCTCTATTTACAATAGCCAAGACATGGAAGCAACCTAAGTGTTCATCGACAGATGAATGGATAAAGAAGATGTGACACATATATACAATGGAGTATTACTCAGCCATAAAAAGAAACGAAATTGAGTTATTTGTAGTGAGGTGGATGGACATAGGCTCTGTCATACAGAGTGAAGTAAGTCAGAAAGAGAGAAACAAATACCATATGGTAACACATATATATGGAATCTAAAAAAAAAAAATAGTCATGAAGAACCTAGGGGCAGGATGGGAATAAAGATGCAGACCTACTAGAGAATGGACTTGAGGATACAGGGAGGGAGAAGGGTAAGCTGGGACAAAGTGAGAGAGTGCATGGACAGATATACACTACCAAACATAAAATAGATAGCTAGTGGGAAGCAGCCGCATAGCACAGGGAGATCATCTCAGTGCTTTGTGACCACCTAGATGGGTGGGAGGGTGGGAGAGAGGGAGACGTAAGAGGGAAGAGATATGCGGACATATGTATATGTATAACTGATTCACTTTGTTATAAAGCAGAAACTAACACACCATTGTAAAGCAATTATACTCCAATAAAGATGTTTTAAAAAATTGAAATGATAAACTACTTAGCAATAAATGATAATGAAAACTCTACGTTTTGATATCTATGAAATGTGACCAAAGAGTACTCAAAAAAATTAACAGCCTGAAAATAAACCAAGTGTTCAATGAATGAAGCTAAAAAAAAATAAGGAAGAGATTAATTAATAATAAGAACATAAATTAATAAAATAGAAAACAAAATACCAAAAAGAGTAGATAATTATAAAATCAAATGCTGTTATTCTAAAGGTCAATGTAAGAGTTAAGGTTCTCAGAGAAAGACAAATAGTATGATATATAGACAAATACAAATGATTTAACTTAATGTGAAGTCTAAAAAATCCTGAACTTATAAATACAAGAACAGACTGGTGGTTGCCAGAGGTGGGGGTGGGAGGTATGCAAATGGGTCAAGGTGATCAAAAGGTACAAACTTCCAGTTATAAGATAAATAAGCCCTGGGGATATAATGTACAGCATGGTGACTATAGTTAACAATAATGTATTGTATATTTGAAAGTTGCTAAGAGAATAAATTTTAAAAGTTCTCAACACAAGAAAAAATTGTAACTATGTATGATGACAGATGTTAACTATTGTAGTAATCATTTCACAATATAGACACATATCAAATCATTATGTTATACACCTAAAACTAATATGATGCTGTATGTCATCTATATCTCAATTTAAAAGAAAAGAATAAATGGAAAAAACGTTGAAGTTCTGATGTGTCTGATTAGTTTGGAGAAAGTGTGAAAGAGAGAGAGGGAGAACATGTAAAAAATTAGGAATGAAAAAAGAAATATCACTACAGATAGGAAGGAGGTTAAATTTATTAGTAAATACTATGTACAGATACAATGTGAAATGTTGTATTTATAAAAATATAAATTACTAAAATTGTTGCAGGGGTTGCAGAGGCACTAGATAATGCACAAATACAAGAACAACTGAAAACTGTATCAATTTGGGAGAGAGGGAGAGACCAGTGTTTTTTAAATAGAAGTTCCAATTGTCTACCTAGAATATAAAAGAAACCACTTAAAACGTTATTAGAATTGAAACAAAATTTCAAGTACGTGGCTGGATATAACAACAAAGTGGAAAAATAAATAGCTTTCCCACATACCAGCTCAAAAATATAATATTAAAATTTTTATCTCAATAACAAAACCAGACAAAAACATTATGAGCAATATCTCCCATGACCATAGATGCAAGAATTGTCCACAAAATATTAACAAATCAAATCTAGTAATATATAAACAGAATGATACAGTATGACCAAGTGGAATTCTTCCCAGGAATGCAAGGCTGGTTCAACATTTAGAAACCAATCATTATAATAACAGGCTAAATAAGAGAAAACATATTATCGTATCAATAAGGTAAAAAAAAGCACTGGACAAAATTCAACATCCATTTATAATAAAAACTCTCAGCCAACTACAAATAGAGGAGAATTTCCTCAACTTGATAAAGGGAGTCTATAAAACTCCTATAACTCACAGTAGACTTAATGATGAAAAACTGAACGCTTTCTCCCCAAAATTTGAAACAAAGCATGATGTTGGCCATCACCACTTTTATTTAACATAATACTGGAAGTCTTAGCCAGTATAATAGGCAAGAAAAGGAAATTAAAAGGCATACAGGTTGGAAAGGGAAAAAATAAAACATTCCCTATTCACAGATAACATGATTGCCTACATAGAAAATCCCAAGGATTCTCTGAAAAAAAAAAAATACAACTAACTGAGTTCAGCAAGGTTGCAGAATACAAATAAAAAAATAAAAATAAAAAATAAAATAAAATAAAATAAAATAAAAATCAACCATATTTCTATAGCAGTGAACATGATGAGAAATGACATTAAAAACACAATACCATATATAACATATACAATCACTCCCCCAAATGAAATACTTATATATAAATCTAACAAAACATGAACAGGCTCTGTATGCTGAAAATTACAAAAAGCTGATGAAAGAAATCAAAGATCTAAATAAACAGATGTACAATTTTCGTGGATTAGGAGACTCAATATAGTAAATATGTCATTTCTCCCCAAATTGATTCATAGGTTTAATGCAATTCTTGCCAAAATCCCAGAAAGGTTTTTATAGGTATAGATAAGCTTATTCTAAAATTTATATGACAAGACAAAGGAATTAAAACAGCTAAAATAATTTTGAAAAAGAATTAAAAAGTAGAAGAAATTCCACTTTACAGACTTACTACGTAGCTACAGTAATAATATCTCCCTATTAAGGCTATTTTGAGGATTATAAAAATAAAATATGTTAAGAGTTTAGACAAGTATCTTGCACACAGTAAATGCTTAACACACATGAGCTATTAAATAAACATTTTACAGCTCAGGAAGTGGCGTTTAAGAAGCGTAAAGTAAAATGCCCACATTCATATAGATAATAAGTTTAGGAATCAGAATTTGAGCAAAGTCCTGCTGGTTCCAAGTCCCAGGCAACTTACCACCATAATATAAACATTACCGAAAATAAATTACCTTTCCAAAGGCCACTCCAGTTTTCTCATTCACGGAGTTTTATTTGCCTGTGGATGATAAACTCTGAGACCTCTTCAAAATATCCCACTTCACAAATGTCAGAATCATTTGTGGCCCCAATTGGTCTGCCTATTCAAGTTGTTTTATTTTTATTAGTATTTCTCCTTGCCAGGAGGTCAATCCAATGGTTATCCTTGACTCCTTCAGTAATGGGACTCTGATAGATATTTAAGGATCCAAAAGTCCCACTCTGTAAAACATAAGAAGCCTTGTCCCCTTCCTATAAATGATTCATCACAAGTATTATCCCAACAAGCCTATGATCGATAGGAACATCTTCATTTGTGTGTAAATGACACCCGTCTTCTCGGGCCAGTGCCTTCTCTCACTCCTACACCTGCAGAGACTAAGAGATTAAGTGGGTCTTCTCAATACATCCCATGAAATATTGATTAAAGGTCTAGTTGAAATAAGTGTATTAATGTAGACTTAAAGCACTCAAGTGAGTAAGAACACCCCAAGGGGAAACGTTTCTACAGAGCAAGTGAGACAAAAAATGGATACTTTGGAAATAGTGAGAATGTTCCTGGGTACACAGATCCTTTTTGCAATGTCACACGGCAAAGTAGGACTTTTATCAAATGATCCCAGTGATAAAAGCCTAGCCCTTGGAGGAAGGGAAAAGGTGGGAGAGAGGAGGGGAAGTTAAAAATGAAATATACAGGAGGCAAGCAATGACTTTATAAATTAGTATTTCTTATCAAATTCACTTAAAATCACGAAGCTTTTTACTCTCCTTTTTTATTTGATCTCCTTCCCATTTCCATCCAGTACAAGTAGAAATGAGCCACAGTTTTATGGGGAAAATGAATAAGAAGGAAAAAGATTCTCATCAGTCCAGAAGACCTGCAATGCCTGCAATTCATTGCCTGTGTTTAGTTTCTTTGGGGAAAATCATCTCAGACTTAGCTTTTTCCTGTGGCTTCTGGGGTACACTTAGTCTCTTTTGTAGAATCCAAGGAGATCATTCATTCATTTTTTTTTAACTTAGAAATTACAGATTTCTAAGAACTGAAAGAGATCTAATAGAACTTCCAATCCTTTAAATTTTCCAGATGAGAAAACTAACTGGGTCTACAAGGTTAAAAGACTTGTCCAGAAACTCACATTATGGTAGTAGCAAAGCCCAGTCTAGATCCTTGACTTCTGAACATCTACTAGTGACCCTCAATGGAGGACAATATCATCCCCCAAGGAGTATTCAGAAGTATGTAGGGATATATGATTGTTACCCAATGACTAGGGGGTGCTACTGTACTGAGGGGTTGCTACTGTACCGAGGACTAGGGCATTGTTCAGGGCACTCCTCCTAAGAAGAGCTGTCCTTCCAAAGATGCCAACAGGGTTCGCATGGAGAGATACTGACATTAGTAACCCTCCCTCCACCACACCATTCTAATTTCTTATAACCACTTTCCCTGGGTACATCCCTGGGTACTACTGTTTATCAATATCTTTATCACCCTCCCGCTTCTCTGCAATTCTCTCCTAATATCTCAGTGTCCAAGATCAATCTCCCTTTGTCCTCCATCCCAAGAATGAATTCCCCTCCTCTAAGTGGCAGAAGAGGACCAACTCCAAAATAGTTCCTGTGGCTCAAATAGCCTCAAATTCATACCAGGTAGGAAGGCCTTGAGAGTATTCCCAAACTTTATTGAACAAATGGTAGTTTTTGTCCTACCTCCTTTGCCTTGCCTTAGAGCATAAAAGGACATTCCAGGTTTATTTTTTACTTTGACCAGAAGATGTGACATCAGCATATATTATACTAGAACTGAGTCCCCAACATCTACTCGCCTCCCATTAACTCAAAATTTAGAATGAGTCATTTTATATACCCAAAACAAAATTTCATGAGTCCCTTCAAGGCATTAGTTAGAAAGAGCCACCTGTGTCTGTCCATTCTGTTCCCAGTAGCCCTTCCTTCTTTGCTAAGTGTCTGTCTTCATCTGGGCATAGGCCTCAAGGATTATGTGACGGTCTGGGTTGAGGGGTACACATCCCACTTTAGAATTCAAATGGTTGGGGGGGATATGTTGAGTTTCTTTCATGTTCCAAGCAATGTTAGCCAATTGTTGGATAGCTCTCAGTGTTATTGTAAGTGAGATAGTCCTGCTTTAAAGCAGCTTATGTCTTAAAAGACATTTAGCTCTTCCCTGGCACAAAGAACCAAGCCCCAAAGGCTCAGGGTCCTTGGTAACACATTCTTCTGTTGAAACCTGAACATCATGAAGAGGGCTGGATTCTACCAGATACAAACCAGGCAGCTGCTACATTGCATGATTATTGCCCCCCAACTCCTCTCAGAAGGAGCAACAACACTAAGAACTGTTAGAAGAATTTCATGAAAAATAAGGATTCACATTATAAACTAGGAACAAAATGAAGACACCACTTTGGACTTGAAGTTATATATAATAATTCAGCATGTCTCACCTCTTAACAGCAATAAGTTCCCAAAGAAAAGGAGGGCAGAGTCAAGATGGTATACTAGGAGGATGCAGAATTCGCATCTCCAAACAACTAGGGCACCTACCAGGCACCGGTGGGGGACCATAGACACCTAAGGGGACGGGAGGAACCCCCAGCAACCGGTTGTTTCAATCAGTTTTATTTTTCCTAATATATTTTTTATATTTCTAATTTTACTTTGCTTTTTATTCTTTGATACTGTACTGCTCTTTTTTTTCTTTCTTTCTTACTTTATTTATTTATTTATTTATTTATTACTATGCCATGAAGCTTGTGGGATCTTGGTTCCCAGGCTGGAGGTCGGGCCCGAGCGCCTGTGGTGGGAGCTCTGAGTCCAAACCGCTGGACTAACAGAGAACCTCAGACCCCAGGGAATATTAATTGGAGGGAGGTCTCCCAGAGGTCCTCATCTCAGCACCAAGACCCAGCTCTATCCAACTGCCTGCAAACTCCAGTGCTGGACGTTTCAGGCCAAACAACCAGTGAGACAGGAATACCCATCAAAAAAAAAAAAAAAAAAATGAAACAACACAAAAATATGTTACTGATGAAGGTAAAAACCTACAAGACTTACCTGAAAAAGTTCCCAAAGAAAAGACATGTAAATAGATGTGAAGGAACCTTTCTCTCGTATCACCATGTAAATCTTCCACACTCCCCAGTAAAACAGCTACTATACAGATTATTTATTCCCTTTTCATGTCCCCATCATTTTATAGAGGGCTTAATATATGCCAGGATACAAGGGAGATCAAATGTGAATAAAGAGGCAGGATTATTCATGGTGCTCATGCCCCATGCACGAGACACAGATTCAGAGGTACAACTGGATATAAATAGTATAGTCAGGACTACACAGGGAGCTCTATTAGCTCTAACTATCATTTCTATCAGGCTATAGAATGAAGCGCTGGAATCATGCCATCATGATTTGCACTCTGGGATAGAGGGGAAAAAAATGTTGTCATCCTTCAGAAGGAAATTCTCCTTAGATAAGCACCAAAGGTGGAAATACTCCTCTCTTATACAGCTCCAAATCTGCACAGAAGGCTGAGAATCTGCACATGGCCACTTTGCTTCCAGTCACTGGGCATCAGAGAAGGAACGGAACATCCCTCAGGGCATCCTGGATGTCAGGACAATCTGGCCCTGGCATTTGTCGTGTGTAAAGAGCCAGGGTGGATGGGCCTGAGCTGGCTGGCCAGGCATGTCACCCCTGCCTCCCATCTCATGCACTCTGTCAGATAACATGACTCTCAAAAAAAAAAAAAAAAAAAGGAATGCCTCAGAGGACTCTGTCTTATGACTTGTTTGGGTACCATCCAGAGACACAGGAACAATTTTCTCAGCCAGTAGCTACAAACAAGTCTTACTGCCTACAGCTCCTAGGCCAAGCTACTGAACTGGGTCTACTTTTTTTTTTCTTTACAAATTTAGGCCTACTACTCTATTATAATACTTCTCACTGCATAAAGGGATGAAATAAATATTAATTATAGAGGAAGATAAGCTGAGTTAAGAAAGAAAAAACTAAATATGGCTTATAAAATGCATACCTAAAACATGAGGAACAAGAAAAGTAGAACATAAAATAATTACATATATAATATTCATATATAGTCAATGAAAATGACAATCAAATGAAAGATGGTGTGGCTATGTTAATATTAAACTAGTAGACTTTAGGTATACAAAAGTTACTGGAGATTAAAAATACACTATATAACAATAAAAGGTTTGTTCACCAATGTATATACACCTAAAAATATGGCCTCAAAATATATAAAGAGAAATTTTGACAGAGCTATAAGGAGAAAGAGACAAACCTATAATCATCTCTCTCAGAAACTGGTAGTTACAAGTAATCATGTTGTTGGAATCTATTGTATCCTTATTGACAAAGAAAGGTCAGGAAGAACACAGAAGACATTAACAACCCAATTATATACTTTAACCAACTGACATATGTAGAACACAACCATACACATGTCCTTCAAGCACAAACAGAACGTTAAAAAAAAAGGAATATATACTAGATCATAAAGAAAATCTCATCAAAATTTCAAGTGATTGAAATTCTGTGGAGAATGACCTCTGACCACAATGAAATAAACATAAAAATTAGAAAGTATCCATATGTTTGGAAATTAAGAAATACACTCCTCAATAATCTGTGGGTCAAAGAAGAAATCACAGTGGAATTAGAAATCATCTGAATATAATGCTAACAAAAAAATCTACATTTAAAAACTTGTGGGCTATAGCCAAAAGAGTTTTGTGGGGTTTTTTTGTTTGGTTTTTTTTTTGCGGTACGCCGGGCCTCTCATTATTGTGGCCTCTCCCGTTGCGGAGCACAGGCTCTGGACGCACAGGCTCAGCAGCCATGGCTTATGGGCCTAGCCGCTCCGCTGCATGCGGGATCTTCCCAGACCGGGGCACGAACCCGTGTCCCCCGCATCGGCAGGCAGACTCTCAACCACTGCGCCACCAGCGAAGCCCGCCAAAAGAGTTTTTACAAAGGAAAATTATAGCCCCAAAATGAAAATATTAGAAAATTAGAGAGACCTCTCTTGTTTTTCTTGGTCAGTTTTGTCAGTTTATTTCTTGATCAATTTTAATAGTCTTTTCAAAGAACGAACTTTTGCTTTTGTTGATCCTCTCTATTGTATCTGTGTTTTCTATTTTATTCATTTCTGTTTTCATATTTATTTCTTTTCTTCTCCTTTATTTGAGTTTATTTTGATGTTCTTTTTCTAACTTCTTCAAATAGATGTTGGCTTAGCTCAAACTGCTTCATAATCCCCTTGAAAAATTATGATGTAATCTCCAGAGGAAGCCAATTACAACTCATCTATCTGGGAATTGAAAAACATGTTAGTTGGTCAACTCAAGTTAAAAGTGTTCATCAAGTTCATTTGTATCATTTTTTATTAAATTCCACATATAAGTGATATCATATGATATTCATCTTTCTGTCAAGATTTTTTTTCTTTCTAAAAAGTTCTATTTTTCTAAGAAAGTAGTATAAAATAAGTGATATGAAAAGACTAAAACTAAATTATCCTTTATCATAGTCCAAAAAATTTACATCAGAAAAACATATCAGAAAAAAATAACAAGGACAGAAAAAAAAATTCCACAGGAAACATGACTAAAAAAGCTCAATATTCCCAAATAAGAAACAGAGTTTACCCTTTCCAGCACAATGGGGTATAACTGTGAGGCTACCACAGTGGCTAGAAGAAGCAAACATTCTCTCCATCTCTCCGTGAACGTGAAAGTAAGATGATTTTCAGGCTCATTTGTGAATTTATGGAGATAAACCATTCACAGCTTAATATGAGCTCCATGTTCAATCAACAAGCCAGAGAGTCAAGTGGAATATTGCCCACCTATGGCCTTCTTAATCATTTTCTAAGCAAATGATAAGAATAAAAGGAATCACTAAAAGCAGATGAGACCATCTTCCCCAAGCAGATTGAGTCATTTCCCTTGACTCCTGGGAAGTTTCCAGAGGTGCCTAAACATTGCTAAGTTCCTCCATGTCTTAAAAACAGTGGAAAAACAGCACAGTTCATTTCACATTGGACAAGTGCCCAACTACCCATCAGCTATATTTAAAAGAAAAGAAAATACATGCTACTATGAGAAAACCTGAGAACTCTTAAGTATGATCATGACCATAGCTTGTCACTTTAGCTTTGCAAAAGTTAAACTTCTCCTCTCCTGGAAGGTGTTCAAGAAGAAAAACATTCCTGTGGAGATAAATGATTTCTGCCTAAAGGATGATATGTAATTGAGAGCAAGGACAGGATATTAGAAATCCTGTTTATAGTTTTGTACCACCAAATTACACCATCAGTGTATTAGTCAGGATAATTTTACTAGCTGCTGTAACAAACAACTCCCCAAATTTTAGTAGCCTAACACTACAGTTCTCACCCATGTCATGGTCCAAACAGATGTCCAGCTTTCAATGTGATATTTTAGGGGTTTCAGTTCTTTTCGTCTTTTTTGTGCTTCCATCTTCTAGGGGTTCCTGAGTCTACCACAGAATCCTTTGCATTCAAATAATGAGTGAGAGAAGAGGATTGTGCCAGGTTTAGAATGGCACACATCACTCATGCCCACATCCCATGGAGAGTCATATAACTCTAATCTAACCACAAGTTTGGTAAATGCAGTCAAAGTGATGAGCACGTAGGCAGTCTGCCATAGTGAGGAAGCACATCACTCAAGCACTCTGGCACTCACTTTATAATGAGCTGGTGGAACAAACGGATCTCTAAGTTCACTCCCAGTTCTGGCATTCTGTGATTCTCAAATAGGAGAATATACCTAGCTTGGGTTCACTGACACAGTTGCACATAAGAGAATACTACTCTGCTGTTATCTGAGACTTTTCTTCAACTTCTTGATATGGCGTTTGTCTTTAGTGCTTTCAGCGATGTCCCCCAAAATAAGGGAATGCATGTGATAAAGCCGACTGAGCTATCAACAGCAAATCAGGGGCCCTTCTAACCCTAATATTCCTCGATCCATTGCGTCATGCTCCTCATTTAGCAAAGAAGTTGTCCAAGAATTCCTGGGATTGTAAAAACCATGAAGGTGTTTTTTCATGGCTTCTGCAGCAGTGCTTTGGCACAGGCTGAGCTCCACGGTTATTGCTATGGTTGTAAGAGAAATTAAGAGGCTAATGATGTTAGGGGACTTAATGGGTGTTTTTCTGAAGATCTCCAAAGCCTGATTATCTCCATGGATGGGAAACATTGCTGACATAAGCATAAATTAATAATCTGTCATTGATGTGTATCTGAGTATTACTATCAAGATTTGAATAAGCATTTAAATCAATAATAAATTTGATGTAAACTGGTTAACTACCAAATAAATCAGCCTAATGCCATTTCTCTTGGTGTCTTATTTTCTTTGTTTTGTTTTACATTGTTAAGATAAGAGATATAGAATATCTGTTCTGGTGATGTTTTCCACTTTATGTTATCATAATAATTAGTCCAGATCTGTTGTTGATGGGTTTTTTTAGTATTTATTTATTTTTTTAAATATTTATTTGTTTATTTACTTTTGGCTGTGTTGGGTCTTTGTTGAGACTGTATTTGTGGCACACAGGCTTAGTTACCCTGCAGCACATGGGATCTTAGTTTCCTGACCAGGGATCAAACCCACGTCCCTTGTGTTGAAAGGTGGATTCTTAATCGCTGGACCATCAGGGAAGTCCCTACCCAGCTCTGTTTCTTACATATTATAAAAGTCAATCAGAAAAAGTTTAGATAAGATACCACATTTTTTATCTAGGATCTTGTGACAAGAAACAGGTTAAGTGTATTTGTTAATTGAGATCAGATGTGGTGTTTTCACAAGTAAAACTGAAACTATCAGAAAAAAAATTTTTATGTCAATATTTTATTAAGTGGGGTTAATAAGGAGAATTTTCAAAAGATAATTGCTAACATACCTTTAAAAAATCTCTTTTCATGGCGTTATTTTATAATTTGACCTTAACAAACAACTCTTTCTGTAATATTTGTTGTTCCTACTACTAATGTATATAAATTGAGATTTGCATGACAGAATTTTCTTTAGAAGATCCTCTCTGAGATTGTCCATGTTTCGTCAAATTCTATGCATGTATTACCGAATATTCCAATAGATTAACAGTTGACTACTGCCATCACCTTGAACCAGAGCTGGGCAGTTTGATTATGTAAGGTAACTAAAGCATCCTGGTATAATTTGGTGAGATCCTCAATAGCACAAATCTGTTTTGCTTTAAATGTTTATGTTATATATATATATATATATATATATATATATATATATATGATTATAGTCAGCTGAATGTTAGTAATTATATTCAGCTGAAATTTTGAAATCAATTAACACACTATACTATATCATAACCAACTTACCATTATCCTAAGAATGTAAGGGTAATTTTATCAAATGAATAACTAATTGTTACACTAATAATTCAAAGGCTAAAAGATCGTATAATTATCACTATAAAAGCCAAAAAGGATTTTGTTAAAAGACAACAGAACTTCTGTTAAAAACTCTTTAAAAGCTATAAATAAAAAGGTATTTCCTTAACATAATACAGAAAAGCTTTTTCTGATCAACAGCCAACATCAAATTAATAGTGAAACACTATAGTGTTTGCATTAAAGTCCAAAGCAAGCCAAGCATTTCCACTATCACCATTATTCAATGTTGCTAAAATAAGACAGTAAAAAAGAATTAGGTTTAAATATTAGAAATGAAGAGGAAAATATTAGGCAGGAGAACACAAACCCAATAAATGCCATCTCCTTTCCATTTGTTCCTGGTGTTAGAACTATCTCTTTGGATCAATGGTTTGCAAGTCACAGGTCTCACCCCTAGTCTCTGAAGATTCTGTATTTGGGATTTTTTTAATGTTTTATTTTAAACATTTAAAGTCACTAAAGTATTGGAGTTGGAAAATAAAGAGATAAGGAACTTGGGCCTGTGTTGCTCAGTGTGGGTCCTTTGGAACCCACATTAGTACTAATGAATGTACTGTGGGAATGCAGTTTTGTGGCTAAATAAGTTAGGTGAATTCTACATAAAATAGGACTTCTCAGAACCTACAATGTGCCGCTCTGTGTTATAAACACCCGAGAGAGTACAGTGTACAGTGTTCCCAAATGTATCTTATACCACAGAGACCTTCCCATCTCCCTTTTTTCTGAGAAGTCTCTCAAGGGATCAGTGTTCCATGAAACATATTTTGGGTAACCCTCTTCTAGGCTTATCCTCTCATTTCACAGATGAGAAAGCTGATTCCCAGAGAAAGGAAGTGACCTGATGAAGGCTATGCAGTGACACGATAGCCAGGCATGGACTAAAAGTCATGTGTCCTCCTCTCAGTCCTATATTCACTCTATACACCCTGATGCTCCTCTCTTTGAGATCCTCCTGTAACTGTTTTCCCCCCAACCCACTCAGTATAATTAGGTGCTGCATTAGTTTGCTAGGGCTGCCATAACAAAATACCACAGATTGGGTGGCTTAAACAACAGAGATTTGTTTTCTCATAGTTCTGAAGGCTAGAAGTCCAAGATCAAGGTGTCAGCAAGTTTGGTTTCTTCTGCGGCCTCTCTCCTTGCCTTGTAGATGGCTGTTATCTCCCTGTGTTTTCATATGGTCTCTCCTCTGTATGTATATGTCTGTGGCCAATCTCCTCTTCTTATAAGGACATCAGTCATATTGGATTAGTCATATGACCTTATTTCATCTTAACTACCTCTTTAAAGACCCTGTCTCCAAATACAGTCACATCTGAGTACTGAGTTCAGACTTCAACATATGAATTTTGAGAGAACACAATTAGCCCACAACAAGTTCCATTTCTCAGTGTCTAAAGTGCCCTGTGCTTCTCTCAGTTATAGCATGCATCTCACTGAGGTACAGAAAAACATGGTATATGCCTCACCTACTAATCTGTGGATGATCTGAGAACAGGAACTGTGTTTGTATTACTATCAAATAGTACAGCTCCTAGAATACTCTGATGCTCAATGAATGATTGCTGAGTACATGAATTATGAAGTCAGAGGACCTGACTCCAAGCCTGTGCTCCTTCACTTACTAGCAATATGATCACTGAGACAAACGGAGATGATAAGCACCTCCCACAGTTTTGGTGAGAATTCAAATAAAGTATGTCCCTGGCAAAGTGCCTAGCAATAAAACGAGCTCCATAAATGTTAATTGAATTTGAGGTTGTATCTTCTTCCCAGATATCTATAAAAAACTAATTAATAATAGTGATTACAAATGCTTAGTAATTAAATTGCTTTTATAAAACAATAACAACGAGGCATGCTAATCTAGGCCACACAGATACGTAAAGGATTTGTCATCAACAACAATATTCCATAAATTTTATCTCACAGGTTGAAGCCAATTTCAAATCTGGGTAATTAAAAGCCTTTTAGCCAAGGACTCTGTTTCTTCCTGGCATGCCATGGAGGACACTGTGTGACACTTTCCTGGGCAAAATAACGAACAAAATAATGCCCTCTAGAGGAACGGAATGTTGAGTCTATTGCAGTCTTAACAGGACATTCTTGGTCTAGGAGCTACAGCTGGCCAAAACCTTTAAAAATTTTGATGTTATTCAGTGAAATGATTCTTCTCTAGTTTTAGTCATAGAGACACATTTAGGCGAAGACAGGTTAAACTCAGGATACAACAAAAATCTCTGGAGGAACGGAAACCTATTTGCCCCAAGTATGAATTATCTGTTGCCCCAATAATGCTGGGTAACAAACCAACTTAAGCCGCTCAGATTTCCTGCTGTGGGGAGTATAACTGATTAATGGCTCCAGCTGCTGCCCTTCTGGATCCATCCCCAAGTCAGTGAGGGTATGACTCACACTTCCAGTGACTGAACACAGAGGACCTGCTAATGCAGACCCACTCCTGTGAAACACGGGGTTCCTTTCACAGTGACTTTGGCTCAAGAACTCCTGGTCAGGCTGGCCAGAACTTTCTTAGCCCTGTGCTGCAGTCTGAGACTCAAACTACTCAATCCTTCCTTCCCTCTGTCTTCTACAGAGGTCAGACCTGTGTCTCAGTCTGAAGGCTCTCACCTTCTCTGTCTCCCTCCTCTTTATCCTTCAGCAGCATTTCATCTAGTAAATCTCTTGGACATCTAATTCCACCTTGGTATCTGCTTCTCAGAGTACTTGAACTAACACACACCTCAAAGTTAAATCACTTAAAACAATAAGCATTTCTTCTTGCTCATAAGTCTACAGGTTGGCTGTGTGGTACTTATGGCCTGAGTCAAGCTGGGTTGATCTCGGCTGGGCTTGCTCATGCATGTGACACAGTCAGGTGGTAGGTCAGCTGGGCACGGAATGGTCTAGGATGGACTCAACTGGGATGCTTCACCCTTGCTTCGATCTCACATCCTTCCACTTGTGCATATAGCACTGTCTCAAGAGATAGAGCATAAGTGCTCAGGCCTCTCAAGATCTGGGCTTGAAGCTGACATAAACTCACTTCCACCTCATTCAATTGGTCAATGCAATTCAAAAGTCCAGCCCAGATTTAAGGGTGGGGAAACAGACCCCAACTTTTGATAGGAGGAACATTGCAAAGGGCACAGCTATAGGGAGGGGTAAAGAATTGCAGCCATTCTTGCAATCAATCTCTCACACTCCATTTCCCAATATTATCCCCAAACACATTGCCGTGTCTGTGCCAGTAACTGCCTTGCCCTTTGAAGAACTATCTAAGCAAACTTGGCCAATAAGCATCTCTGGTCTCTTCACTTGGGCTTAGCTGCCCATCAAAGAGGCTTGTGCGAGCCTGGGCAGAACTCCCAGCTGGTGTGAGCCATGTTAATTGATAAACATAGCCTGTAGAAGCTGCTGCTACTGGTCCAGTCTTCCTAGTGGGGAACTTGAAAAGGTTTACTCTGAATACAACGAGGTCTCTTTCCCGTCTGTTCCCTGTCACCCCGCATCAGTTTCAGGTCAGGAATGCTAAAAGAAAACAGGGCACATACGCATTTGAACTCAACCTTACTTTCTGAGGAGCAAATTGACAATTAGGACCAGGACCTGCATCAAAAAAGAGCAACCCAGCATGAAGTCCGTCTAATTAGTCATATGAACGGAGGGCTTCCCCTCCGCTTCCTCTAGAACATACGCTTGTCAGATCTTATAAGGGAGGCTTTGTGCCCTGACATGCTATTGAAAGGGGATTGGGTACAGGTAGCTTCACATTAATACCATGAGTACCCCTCTCCAGGCCACAAAATGTTCCTCTGAACATCACTTTTAGACTTCTTTTTGGTCTCTCAAGCTGCAAATGAATTTGTAAAGTGATGCTTTTGATTATGCTACGAAGGTAGACCCATAAAGAAAACCAAGCACCCTGGTCTGGTTCAAAACCCCAACCTCTTTAATACCTTGTCTCATGTTAATGGGAAACTGAGCAAGATGAAGAATTCAAGGTGAAGGCTGGATATGGTCTGCTAATCCTGGGAACTGGATTGTTTAGCCTTCTGCACTTTATACTTTTTTTTCCCTTAAAGAGTTTGTGTGTCACCAAAGGTCACCAGGCCTGTCATCAGAAAAGATTAGAGAAGACGTCCACACAGCACCTTGCTCCGGGCATTGCAGAAATGACTCGCCTATTCTGAGGGGTTGTCCAGACCCAGACCTAGAGGTAGACAAGCCTCGACTGGGTATGATATCTTGTTACTGCCTGGATTCTCACAGTGGGATGGCCTGGCTTTCCACTATGCGTCTGTGTTTTATTCAAGTGTTAGCTTTTTGGGCAAGTCACTTCTCTCTCTGTAGGCAGCTCGTGGCCCAAGCACATTGTAACCACATGACTATTAATGTGATTTGAGTCATTTATTTTCCTGTTTGGAGCTCATTTCCATATGTGTAAAATGACTCTCTACTGTAGCCACATGCACACAAGCATGCTTTTATTTTCTCCTTAAATTGTTAAGCAAAGATGTGGACGGCGTGTCTAATAGTATGCGAAGTGGAACATAAGCGCCGCTTCCTCTGGCCTCCCTTCGCTTTCCCAACTCTCTTTCCTATCTGAGAAAGAAACTCATGCTTCATCAATTCTAACCGGCCTTGTTAGTTAACTGGGTTATGAATTCCTACCCGTCCTTCAAGATCTTCTCCAGGAAGCCTTCGCATACAACATTCCCACAAGACCTCCTGCATACCTCTTGTGTATGTTACCTTGTTGTGACCATTTGCTCTCATGCCCAGTTCACCTGTGCCCCAGAAGACAGAGCTTCTGTTGTGCCAGCTGTGCAGCTCCAACACCTGGAGACCCTCACTCTATCTTTGCCCAAGGAAGGAAGAGAAGGAAATTGCTACACCTAGATGAGACTTAATTATACTACAAGGGAACAGAGATCCTATACCCTGAAGCTTTTCCATAGCACTGCCCAATATTTAGTAAACGGCAGGCTACACTTGCCCAAGTCTGAAAGATTCTCATCATAAAGTAGACTGGCTGCAGAAACCCCTCAGGACAGCATTAAAATGGAGTTCCAGGGTAAGACGTGGCTTTCTATATTCAGACTCTGATGCCTCACCTGCCCCAGGAAAATGATCCATGGTTGGCATGAAACTTCTCAAAGAGGTGGTTCACATCTGCTGCTGGCATGTGTTGGCCACTCAGCCTCACAGTTACCCCTGTGACCTGGCCTCAGCCCCAACTACTCTCGCAAACTGTTCTCCCAAAGATCCCCAATTACAAACCTAATCACCAATTCAATTACCGTTTTCTTTGATGCATTTCCTGTTGTTGGGCACCCCTTTTGTCTTGAAATGCTCTCATCCCATGTGTCTTTCCTCTAGTAACCCTCTCCCATGGAGGGAGATGCTCATGTGGTTTCAGCTTTTGTCTCCTTGGACTGCCTCTCCGTGCAGTCATATACTTTTAAATAGTTCTGTATGTAATGTATATGTGTGCTTGGGTTAACTTTAGTCTATGCCGTGGTGCTGGTTAGCTAGCAGGTGAAGAACCCTAATCAGGGATCCACACTTGTGTATGTGTGTGTGTGTGTGTGTGTGTGTGTGTGTGTGTGTGTGTGTGTATGTATGTGTGAAAACCACTTCTAATGTTGTTATTTAAATCTACACTAGAGGGTGGGAAATACATATGCACCCAACATAGGAGCACCTCATTACATAAAGCAAATGCTAACATATATAAAAAAGGAAATTGACAGTAAAACAATAATAGTGGGGGACTTTAACACCTCACTTACAACAATGGACAGATCATCCAGACAGAAAATTAATAAGGAAACACTAGCTTTAAATGACACAACAGGCCAGATAGATTTAATTGATATTTACAGGACATACCATCCAAAACCAACAGATTACACTTTCTTCTAAAGTGCAATGGAACATTCTCCAGGACAGATCACCTCTTGGGTCACATATCAAGCCTTGGTAAATTTAAGAAAATTGAAAGCATATCAACCATCTTTTCTGAACACAACGCTATGAGATTAGAAATGACTTACAAGGGAAAAAATGTAAAAAACACAAACATGGAGGCTAAAAAATATATTAATAACCAAGAGATCACTGAAGAAATCAAAGAGGAAATCAAAAAATACCTAGAGACAAATGACAATGAAAACATGATGATCCAAAACCTATAGGATGCAGCAAAAAGCAGTTCTAAGAGGGAAGTTTATAGCAATACAACCCTACCTCAAGAAACAAGAAAAATCTCAAACAAACAATCTACCTTACACCCAAAGGAACTAGAGAAAGATGAATAAATAAAACCCAAAGTTAGTAGAGGAAAAAAATCATCAAGATCAGAGCAGAAATAAATGAAATAGAAACAAAGAAAACAATAGCAAAGATCAATAAAACTAAAAGCTGGTTCTTTGAGAAGATAAACAAAATTGATAAATCTTTAGCCAGACTCACCAAGAAAAAGAGGGAGAGAACTCAAATCAATAAAATTAGAAATGAAAAAGGAGAAGTTACAACGGACACGGCAGAAATACAAAGCATCCTAAGAGACTACTACAAGCAACTCTATGCCAATAAAATGGACAACCTGGAAGAAATGGACAAATTCTTAGAAAGGTATAACCTTCTGAGACTGAACCAGGACGAAACAGAAAATATGAATAGACCAATCACAAGTAATGACATTGAAACTGTGATTAATAATCTTCCAACAAACAAAAGTCCAGGACCAGATGGTTTCCCAGGTGAATTCTATCCAACATTTAGAGAAGAGCTAACACCCATCCTTCTCAAACTCTTCCAAAAAACTGCAGGGGAAGGAACACTCCCCAACTCATTCTATGAGGCCACCATCACCCTGATACCAAAACCAGACAGAGATACTACAAAAAAAGAAAATTACAGACCAATGCCACTGATGAATATAGATGCAAAAATCCTCAACAAAATACTAGCAAACAGAATCCAACAGCACATTAAAAGGATCACACACCATGAACAAGTGGGATTTATCCCAGGGATGCAAGAATCCTTCACTATACGCAAATCAATCAATGTGATACACCATATAAACAAACTGAAGAATAAGAACCATATGATCATCTCAATAGACGCAGAAAAAGCTTTTTACAAAATTCAACACCAATTTATGATCAAAATTCTCCAGAAAGTGGGCATAGAGGGACCCTACCTCAACATAATAAAGGCCATATACGACAAACCCACAGCAAACATTCTCAATGTTGAAAAACGGAATGCATTTCCTCCAAGATCAGGAACAAGACAAAGATGTCCACTCTCGCCACTAGTATTCAACATAGTTTTGGAAGTCCTAGCCACAGCAATCAGAGAAGAAAAAGAAATAAAAGGAATCCAAATTGGAAAAGAAAAAGTAAAACTGTCACTGTTTGCAGATGACATGACACTATACATAGAGAATCCTAAAGATGCCATCAGAAAACTACTAGAGGTAATCAATTAATTTGGTAAAATTTCAGGATACAAAATTAACGCACAGAAATCTCTTGCATTCCTATACACTAACAATGGAAGATTAGAAAGAGAAGTTAATGAAACAATCCCATTCACCACTGCAACAAAAAGAATAAAACATTTAGGAATAAACCTACCTAAGAAGGTAAAAGACCTGTACTCAGAAAACTATAAGACACTGATGAAAGAAATCAAAGATGACACAAACAGATTGAGAGATACACCATGTTCTTGGATTGGAAGAATCAATATTGTGATAATGACGATGCTACCCAAAGCAATGTACTGATTCAATGCAATCCCTATCAAACTACCAATGGCATTGTTTTTACAGAAGTAGAACAAAAAAATCTTAAAATCTGTATGGAGACACAAAAGACCCCAAATAGCCAAAGCAATCTTGAGGTAAAAGATGGAGTTGGAGGAATGAGACTCCCTGACTTCAGACTATACTTCAAAGCTACAGTAATCAAGACAGTATGGTACTGGCACAAAAACAGAAATATAGATCAATAGGATAGAAAGCCCAGAGATAAACCCACGCACCTATGGTCAACTAATCTATGACAAAGGAGGCAAGGATATACAATGGAGAAAAGACAGTGTCTTCAATAAGTGGTGCTGGGAAAACTGGACAGCTACATGTAAAAGAATGAAATTACAACACTCCCTAACACCATACACAAAAGTAAACTCAAAATGGATTAAACACCTAAATGTAAGACTGGACACTACAAAACTCTTAGAGGAAAACATAGGCAGAACACTCTATGACATAAATCACAGCAAGATCCTTTTTGACCCACCTCCTAGAGAAATGGAAATAAAAACAAAAATAAACAAATGGGACCAAATGACACTTAAAAGCTTTTGCACAACAAAAGAAACTACAAACAAGACAAAAAGACAACCCTCAGAATGGGAGAAAATATTTGCAACCGAATCAAGGGACAAAGGATTAATCTCCAAAATATATAAACAGCTCCTGCAGCTCAATATAAAAAAAAAAACAATCAAAAAATGGGCAGAAAGCCTAAATAGACATTTATTCAATGAAGACATACAGATGGCCAAGAGGCACATGAAAAGCTGCTCAACATCACTAATTATTAGAGAAATGCAAATCAAAACTACAATGAGATATCACCTCACACCAGTTAAATGGGCATCATCAGAAAATCTACAAATAACAAATGCTGGAGAAGGTGTGGAGAAAACGGAAGCCTCTTGAATGTAAATTGATAGAGCCACTATGAAGAACAGTATGGGGGTTCCTTAGAAAACTAAAAATAGAATTACCATATGACCCAGCAATCCTACTACTGGGCATATACCCAGAGAAAGCCATAATTCTAAAAGACTCATGCACCCCAATGTACACTGCAGCACTATTTACAATAACCATGTCATGGAAGCAAACTGAATGTCCATCGACAGATGAATGTATAAAGATGTGGAAAAAATATACAATGGAATATTACTCAGCCATAAAAAGGAACAAAATTGGGTCATTTGTAGAGACGTTGATGGACCTAGAGACTGTCACACACAGTGAAGTCAGAAAGTGAAAAACAAATGTCGTATATTAACACATACATGTGGAATCTAGAAAAATGGTAAAGATGAACCAGTTTGCAAGGCAGAAGTAGAGACACAGATGTAGAGAACAAACATATGGACCCCAAGTGGGGAAAACAGGCTGGGGGGGGGTGGTAGGATGAACTGGGAGATTAGGATTGATATACATACACTAGTATGTATAAAATAGATAACTAATAAGAACCTGCTGTATAAAAAATAAATAAATAGAATAAAATTAGAGGGTGGGTTATTTTGCACAAGGGCTGTTAAAAATCATTTTAAATCAGTGAAAAGAGTGGCTTACATGGTGTGTGGTTGGCTAGAGAGATTATATGGGCTCTGCTGCCCTTGCAGGAAGAGGTACAGTGAGCTCTCTGGCTGACCCTCAGTTTACCACTCTGCCTGCTCTGTGCCCATCCTACCTCCCAACACCTAATGGGTGACTCTGTTGCCTGATTTGACCAGAAGGTTGGCTGCTCCTGGCATCAGAATATCATTCCATCCACCTCATAAAGAATCAGGCAAGGTGCTTGTTAAAGGGCCTAAGGACAGAGCAGGGCTTCTCCAAGCTTGCAGGAGCAGGTTGTATAGCTGTTTTGCACCTGCTTGATACAAATGTTCATACTACTCTAACTGAGGCTTCACTTTCACTGTACCACGCCTTCTTATAAAGGTCGTGAGGAGGACAAGTGCTGAAAGCCTTTACCCACCACAAATCCCTAGAGGTTACCCCGAAACACTAGCAACTGCCACCACTATTCCTATTTACATAGTCTTGTGCCATTCAAACTCTGACCTGTGGGTCATTTGCTTGCAGGTGTTCTGATAATCACAATATCACAAACTCTCAAACCAAACTCACCATCTATTCCCTTTCACGTTTCTATACACAGTAAAGTCATTTTTCCATCCAACGAGGTATAAACACTGGGAAGTGTCTGAGACGTCTACCTTTCCACCTTCACTCTCCTTCTAAACCTCACCCACTTTCCACAAAGACAGCTTTGTAACCAACAGTTATCAAAGTCTGCTGGCTCTTCTTTAGAAAATTCTCTCTCATCCGTCCCTGTGTGGCCCGATCTAGACCACCAATGACCACAGTGTTTCCCATCCACTATGCCAGCTCCGTCTCTCCCTCCTTTCACCACTACTGCGTTGATTTAAAATCTGCAAAGTTTACAACTCTCCATTCCTACAGAATAAAATTTTCTATATGAAATATTCTCCTTTCTTGATTTGTTCTCAACCTGACCTTTTAGGCGTTTAATGCTTTTATTTTCTCCTGTCCTTTCTTACGTACGTCATTCTTCTCTGAAATTTCTCTTCCCATATAAATCCTAATTCAACCATCATTTCCAACTGGATCCCACTGAAGACCTCCCCAGCTTTCTTCTCTGAGCTCCTACAGTTTAATCCCATTCTACTTTTATACTTCTTGGTGTTCAGTCATACACCCCAAAGGGCAGGAGTCAAGTCCTACCCTTCTTTGCATCCCCAGGTACCTAGTTATTGATTCTAAGTTATTGATTATTTACTCAGTAAACATTTACTGAATACATACCATACTGGTACTTGAAATTCAATATTCTGGAGTGAGATTTGATTTTATATAATTCATATAATTCCAGATTCATATAATTCCCCAAATGCTGCCACTGCACAACTTTGGATTATCTGGAGGGCATGTCTTATAGAGAAACAAGTTTCCTTTCTAAGGCTGCTATCATTTTCCTCACTTATTAATAAGTCACTGCTATTTCAGTCTGACAAAAAAGATAGGATGGAATCATCTCATTTGGCCAACCTGTCACCATGAACTCAAGAGATAAGTACATCCAGGAGAATTTCCTTAGCACCAATCAGCAGCATTTGTGGCATTACATTGACTGTTCTTAAAGAGCATTATCCTAGGGAATGTTAAATAAAAGGAAGGAAAAATCATGATGTCTGAAATTCATTCAGAAGCACTGCTTGTCTGCTTCAGTATAGATACTATAGATAGTATCTATAAAACCACAATAGATAGTAATAAAATACTTTGGATACTGGAAAAATAAATGTGTAATAAAAATAGCATACACCATAATTATCTTATGAATGTTATTATAACAAGTGTTGTCATTATTAGTAGGTACCACTTATTGAGCATCTATTGGATGTCACATTCTTCACATATATTATATAATTTTATTCATTGCCATAACTCTCTGAGATAAGTCTCATTACCCTCACTGTCCAGGTAAGACAACTGAAGTTCAGAGTAACTTAGTCACAAAGTTTCCAAAGCCAGCAAGAAATAGAGACAGGATTTAAACTCCATTGTCTCTGTTCTTTTGAATGTGTCATTTATTATTGTAATTGTTAATTATTGTAATTTTAGATTATAATTCGAGGGTATAGTAAATGTGAGGGGGGTCTAGCTGGAGCATTTATTGCCTTATTGTTCAGTAAGGTTGATTCATATAAGTAAATTATATTATCACCTAAAACAAGTTTGTTTTACAAAATACTTTTCTTGACTAAAAAAGATTTAAATTATTTATTTACCATGACCATGACATTAAACAAAAAATGTCAATCTGTCTTAGTTCAGTTTACAAGTTATATAAAAATAGTAATTCCTTAAATTCATAATTATATCTGTTTTTCAATTTATTAATATTTAGTGCTGGTTATAGAAGGGAGAGCTGGATCCAAATTGGTAGACTCACTATATTAGCAAGACTTGTCTTTAAATGATGTTTAAAAATATTTTTTGGAAGTATAATATACTTACCATGCATAAATCAGATGTAAATAGCTCCATTAATCTTACATGATTACACACTCATGTAATTGCTACCCAGATCAACATACAGAACATTTCTATGCCTCAAAAGCATTCCCTGTGCCTCTTCCCAATCCATACACGCCCTCTCCTGCCCAAGAAACTCCTACTCAGACTTCTATTACCACAAGAACAACAGGAAACTTTTGCCTGACTTTTCATCAAAAACTATAGGTACTAAAAGATAATGGAACAACATCTTGAAAGTGTTAAATTAAATTTTTTAAAAAACTACCAACCTTGTGAAAATAACCTTCGAAAATAACAGTGAAGCTGTAACGACCACTATATGCCACACATCATCAGTATTCCATTCCCCACCAGCAATGTGGACACCGAGGAGAATTATGACTAAATGAAATGTGGTATCCTGGACGGGGTCCTAAACAGAAAAGGGACACTAGGTAAAAACTAAGGAAATCTGAATAAGACTTCAGTTCATAATAACATATCAATAATAAGAATGATGATGGTAATGTACCAATACTGGTTAATTATTTGTAACAAATGTACCATACTAATATAAGATGTAAATAATAGAGGAAACATTGTGTGGTGTATTTGGGAACTCTGTACTATCTTTACAATATTTCTGTAAATCTAAAAACTGTTTAAAAACTGAAGTTTATTAAGAAAATTAAAGATGAATAATGACACTTTCAGACAAACAGAGCTAAGAAAATTTATTGTCAGCAGACCTGAGCTATAAAAAAATGTCAAAACAAATTCTTCAGACTAAAGGAAAGTAACCTCAAATGAAAGTAGCGAACTTCAGAGAAGAATGAAAGTGTGGAAGCAACCTAAATGTCCATCGACAGAGGAATGGATAAAGATGTGGTACGTATATACAATGGAATATTACTCAGACGTAAAAAGGAACAAAATAATGCTATTTGCAGCAACATGGATGGACCTAGAGATTGTCACACTGAATGAAATAAGTCAGACAGAGAAAGACAAATATCATATGATATTGTTTATGTGTGGAATCTAAAAAAAATGGTACAAATGAACTTATTTACAAAGCAGAAATAGAGTCACAGATATAGAAAACAAACTTATGGTTACCAGGGGGAAAGGGGAAAGAGATAAATTGGGAGATGGGGATTGACATATACATACACACTACTATGTATAAAATAGATAACTAATAAGGACCTACTGTATAGCACAGGGAACTCTACTCAATACTCTGTAATGACCTATATGGGAAAGGAATCTAAAAAAGAGTGGATATATGTATATGTATAACTGATTCACTTTGCTGTACAGCAGAAACTAACAACATTGTAAATCAACTACACTCCAGTAAAAACTAAAAAAAAAAATACATTAAAAAAATTAAAACGTCAATTAAAAAAAAGAATGAAAGCACTGGAAAAAGGTAAACGTGTGGGTAAATTTTTAAAGTACTGTTTAGAACAATAACAGCAATTTTGTCTGTGGAGTTCATAGAATATGTAAAGTAAAATATATGTTAACAATACCATAACAGGTTGGAAGGGGATTGATGGAGTTAAATAGTCAGGAAGTGTTTGCATTGTTCAGGGAGACCCATTGCTGGTGGGGAATGGAATACTGATGATATGTGGCATACACTGACATCAAGATTACTTCAGTTATTACATGTGGTTGCCTAGGATGAGCTGCTGGTTGAAGGCAAGGCTTTAAGAGATCAAATGGCTGCTGCATCCAACCATTATGGTATTAATAAGCAAAGCAAAGATCGTGGAATAGGCTGGATATTTCTAATAGTGCTGGGACACTAACAAAAATAAAATTATAAGTTCAGTGATTTAACTCTCAACTCAAGGCATGGTCAGAGAATCAGAGACATGCTATAGCAGCCTCAAAAAATTTAATTTCTTCTAGCCACAGGGCACACATAGCTAATGATCAGATTTGAACAGAATTATACTGGTTTACTGAAAGTTCAATATACAGCATCAGCAGATCTCTTACGTGAAGGTTAAGATCATGTTTTCCCTGTTTGAAATTGCTTCCAGGGGATACCTTTTCTTTGCAAAACCATTCTCCATTTCCCTCATTGCCTCCAGCTCTAGAGAAAAGATCAGACCCTAGCACACCTCAGGAGCAGAACTGTAAAGCCTCTTTCTGGGAAAATATAGCTTATATATTGAACATTTTCAATTTATTGGTAATTTATGTTAGTAAGAACCTGGGGAACCTGTGTGGGAATCAATAATTATTAGACCAATACAGTATAGGCTAATTTATCAATATGGGTAAACTTATCCAACTTTCTGAATTTAATATGCTAGCTTACCTGGCTGCAGATGGCTCTAACATCTTTTTTGTTTGAATAACTGAACCTATAGGCTGATGACTTATATCCAATGAGATCAAGATGCTGGAACTTCTTGTATAATGTGGAAGAAGGACTCCAACAGCTTAGTGAGATGAATATATCACAGTGAATTTATTATGGGCAACCTACCCCTGTGTACCTGGGAGGTGTTATAGTCTATTACGGAATTTTAAAATGATTGCGGAGGGAAGAACCAGCATCCAGTGGTATTGGGAGATACTATCACTGAAATAGGCGTGCTGATTTCAGTAGGAATGATGGGATTTCAGATAAGCAGTGGCCAAGTGGCAGCAAGGTGGGTGTAATTATCATGATGGGCAGCACGGCTGAGTGGCAATCAGAGTGTTTAAACACATAAGAATGTATGATGGTGGTTAATTGATCACGGTGCTTCTGGGAATGAAATAGAATGCCTGGCAAAATACTACGTGATTTATATCATCAGAAAAACTGTACGTTTAGTGAGCATGATTCAGACTTGTGTTTCTCATAACGTGAGATAAAGTTCTCAAACTTAAGCCAGTTTCATCTAGTTCCCAAACTTAAGCCAGTGGACAGACCCAGAGCCTTTAATTTTAGCTGAGAGCAGGTCCCATTGCCATAAGTGTATATTGTAAATCTTTCTCCACATCTTCCCCAAAGTGGTCTGTGACCATGTTCTTTTTAGCCAGTGCTTTCTTCATTCAGATTTATTTCCTTTCTGATCATTACAATTTCAACTAAGCAGGTTGCCAAAATACATTATTTCTGATTTTATATATACTCTAAAGTTAGGATACAAAAAGCATTTAAATATCTACAGGCAGCAGAACATTTATGACCTTATAATTTTATGGTTTAAGAAAAGGGGCACAGGGCTTCCCTGGTGGCGCAGTGGTTGAGAGTCCGCCTGCCGATGCAGGGAACACGGGTTCGTGCCCCAGTCCGGGAAGTTAGGATACAAAAAGCATTTAAATATCTACAGGCAGCAGAACATTTATGACCTTATAATTTTATGGTTTAAGAAAAGGGGCACAGGGCTTCCCTGGTGGCGCAGTGGTTGAGAGTCCGCCTGCCGATGCAGGGAACACGGGTTCGTGCCCCAGTCCGGGAAGATCCCACATGCCGTGGAGTGGCTAGGCCCGTGAGCCATGGCCACTGAGCCTGCGCGTCCAGAGCCTGTGCATCCGGAGCCTGTGCTCCGCAACGGGAGAGGCCACAAGAGTGAGAGGCCCACGTACCGCAAAAAAAAAAAAAAGAAAAGAAAAGGGGCACAGATAAGGAATATAAATAAACTATAATCTAAAGAGTTACACACATTTCCTTTGATTACTTGTTAAAACCCACCAGAAAAGTGAAAGGAATTCTCTAAAGGCTTTATAAACAGTTGTGAACATGGTCTGACAGTGTTTTCTTCAATTACCTGCTCATATCCCCACAATGTGCCAGGAAGAGAAAAAAGCCAGTAATATCAACACTTCAGAAGTTATTAGACAGTGGTTTTGAGTCTACATTTCACTGTGATCCACTGGACATAGTTAGAGGTTTATGGCAGTCTAAGGTGATAAATGGAGTTTGGGTCCTAGTCAGTCTTAGAATAGGTCTAGAGGGCCTAATTCCCTATCCATGTGGTTATTTTCTCAGAGACAGCATAGTTGGAAAAGACATAATACTAGAGTTGGAAGAATATCTTCATTGTCTCCCTGACTTGATATAAGGACTACGATGGTAGGAACGGCCAAGTTGAAGACTCTGGAATTATCCCTTTCAACCAAATTATCCCCTTTCAACCAAAATAATAAACCAAAAAATATATATATATATACCACATATCTGGAGAAATTGCAGCAGTTAATAGTAGCATCAAAGAGTTGAAAAATTCAGGGGTGATGATTCCTATACTTAACCATTTTAACCCATCTCTTTTTGGCCTGGGCAAAAGCCAGATAGAGATTGACTCCATTTGGAGAATGACAGAAATTATTGTTAAATTAATAAAGTGGTATTTCAATTGCAGTTGGTGCTTCAGATGTGCATACATTTACTGGAAATTTTTAACAGAGCTCCTGGTACTTATTATGCAACTCATGATTTGACAAATGCTTTTTCTTCTATATCAATTAGCAGATGCAATTAAAAGCAGTAGCTTGTAGGAACAGCAGTATACCTTCACTATCTTGCCTCAGGGCTATGCCAACTCTCCTGCTTTTTGTCATAGTATCGTCCACTGGGACCCTGACCAGCTGACATTCCAGAGAACATCATGCTGGTCCACCACATTGATAACATCATGTTGACGCGACCTGGTAAGCAGTAAGAGCAAGTATCTTACATGCCTTAGTAAGATACATACAGTCTAGCAAGCAGAAGAAAAATACCATAAAAATTCATGGGCCCACTCGAAAACATTTTTAGATGTTCAGGAACATGTTGGTGAGAGACAAGTGGGACATGTTGGTGAAAATGAAAAACAAGTTGATTCTCACTTGGTGGTACAATGCTTGGTGGGCCTCACATTTTGAAGGCAATAGGCTCCTAATTTCAAGTTGCTGCTTCAAGTCTTTTACTGAGTTACCTGTTAGATTGCTAGTTTTCAGAGGCTCTTTATTTTCTCCAAGGTATGAAACAAACTGCTCTGTAACTCAGATCTTCTGACGTCACAGATGTATTAGTGCTGGGAGTACCTGTTGCAAATCGGGATGCTGTATGGGCTCTGAGGTAAGCCACAATAGAAAGATCCTGCACAGACCCCTAAACTTTGGAACATAGCCATGTTTCACTCTGCTGATCTTTTCCTTTTGAGAACAGCTTCTGACTTACTACCAGCCTTGGAAGAAACTGAACACCTAATACTACAGAGCCACTCATATTGAACTAGGGTGTTATCTGAGCCATCAAGCCACAAATTAGGGTGGACATGAAAATAATCCATCCTCAAGTGGGAATGGCATACATAAGTTTGGGCTTGAGCAGGCCTGGAAGGCTCAAGTAAAATGCTTGAACAGGTAGTTGACTTAAGACTGTCTGGGTGCTTTCTTCAATGCATCACCACTTCTCCCTCAGTCCAATTCTATGGAATGCAAGAGGAGTCCCCTATGACTCCTTGTTGAAGGAAGTCGTGGTTGGAAGTTGCTGAAGGAAGAAAACACTTGGGCCTGGTTTACATATACATCTGCATGACAAGCTGGGTCCAACTGGGAATTCCAGCTGTCACACCAAAAGTTACACTCTACGGTGGCTCTATAGGCAGTGGGGAAGGGAAGTTTCTGTGAAAAAAAATCTTTAAGCAGTACATCTGGTTGTCCACTTTGCCTGAAAGGAGAGATGTCCTGAGGTATGGATCTACTCTTATTCGTAGATAGTGGTTAAGTTGCCCAGCTGATTAAAGGCTTGGAAAGAATGAGGTTGACTACAAGAAAGTATATAGAATATGCAGCTGAATTGTGTAGAACAGCTATAGAGTGGGAAGATATTTGAGTCCCATGTGAATACTCTTCAAAGGGCATCTACTACAGAGAAGACTCTTAATATTCAGGCGGACAAGATGGTCTGTTCAGTGGATGAAATTTGTCTTCTTTCCTTAGCCACCCCAGTGCTTGCTTGCTCAGTGGGCCCATATGCGAAACTGCCAGGGGCCCATGTATCAAATAGCCATGGTGGTACAGGGAGAGGGTAGTCATGGGCCTAACCTTATCTAATTTGATCTGGATACTCTGAATTTACATTCTCTGCCCACAATGCCTCTGCCAACACCATCATCTGTGGGATTAATTCACCATTACATCTCTAACCAAGGGACTCATTTCATAGCAAGAAAAATCCAGCAATGAAATCGCCCTCATAGAACTTACTGATCTTATAATATAGCCCATCACTCAGAAGCATCTGGCCTGATGGTAAACAGCTTACTGCAGATTCAGCTACACAGCACTTGCTGAGAGATAAACACCCTGAAAGACTGAGGTACTGTATTAGTTTTTTGTTGCTGCTATAAAAAATTACCAGAAACTTAGTGGCTTAAACAATGCAAATTTATCATCTTACATTTCTGTAGCTCAGAAGTCTGACACAGGTCTCGCCTGTGTTAAGTCTTTGGTAGGGCTGCGTTCCTTTCTGTAAGCTCTGGGTAGGATCAATTCCCTTGCCTTTCCCCAGCTTTTAGAAGCTATCTGCTTTCCTTGCCTCTTGGTTCCCTTCCTCCTTCTTCAAAGCAACTAAAGGAGAGTTGAGTCTGTGTCATATCTCATTACTCTGACCTTGCTTCTATCATCACATCTGCTCTTCTGATTCTCTTCTGCCTCTCTCTTCTACTTTTAAGGACCCTTTTGATTACACTGGGCCCACGTGGATAGTTCAAGCTACTCTTCCTATCTTAAGATCAGCTTATTAGCAACTTCAGTTCCATCTGTAATGTTAATTCTCTTTTGCTATGTAGGCTGACATATTCACAGATTCCTGGGACTGGGGTGTGGGCATCTTGGTGGGGAGTGAGGTGGGGGGGTGGCATTATTCTACCTACTGCAGACGCTGTCCTTCAGGATGTAATACATACTCTGAACCACAACCGATATATGGTGCTATTTCTCCAACAGCCATAATATAGAAGACTAGATATAAAGGAATGGAAGGAGGCGATATAAAGGAATGACCCCTCTGTACTTAATGACTCCTTGAAGATTGTTAGCTTTCCAACCCCAAGACCTTGGGCTATGAATATTTAGAGGCCTTGGTTCCTGGGGGAGAAATGTTTCCCCTGGGAGACAGAGCAATGATTCTACTAAATCTGGCTCTGAATCTGTGCTCCTTATGGCACTGAACAAACAGGAAGAGAAGGGGGTACAACACTGGTTAAGCCATCAGATCCTAATTACCAAGGAGAACTGGGTTGCTGCTACATAATGGGAGCATGGTGAACTCTCAAGAACCAGATTTCACTGGGACACCTCTTATGTCTTCTATATAAGTTTAATGAAAGACTACAGCAATTCAGTAAAGGCAATAGCACTACGACCTCAGAAAATTCAAGAATGAAACTTTAGATCTTCTCACCAAATAAAAATCCTTGACTAGCTGAGATGCAAGCTGGGGACAAAGGGAACATGAAATGGGTGGTAGAAAAAGAAAGTGATAAATATTAACATGGCCTGATAATCAGTTACAGAAATGAGGACTATAGTGATAATGCATATTTTGTCATCCTCCATATACACAACATATTATAATATACTATGATATGATATAATATGTACACACACACACACAATAACTTCTTTTCCTTCTCCTCTATTATGTGTAGGAAATTTTGGTGGCTGCTTATTTATAAATTACCAGACCAGAGGAGTCACATGTGATCCTAAAGGGAAGAATTGTATCACCTGGTGATTCTAGACCTTGAAATGGATAGAAGTGGACTCTGAAATGACTGATTTTTGTGTCTCCCCTTCCTAAGAGAGTGAGAGTCTTCATTTGTATGAATAATAGAAGCATGAGGTTGATGTTGTTTGGGAAATAAAAATGGGTGGGAATGTAGAACAGCTGTTGAGTGGCAGAAGAGGTGGACTGAGCCAGCTCGATGCCTGTTTGCTCTCAGATCCATTCCTCACACTTCCCCTGCTCTGCTTCACAAGGTGACGACCCTGGCAAATTGTATTTCCAAGGTTCTGTTTCTAAATGGATTCTGGTCAGGCCAGCTAGTGGTGGGGCTGGTGGGCAATTAAGGCCTGCCAAGGTGGCAGGGCCCTAGCGCTTATCCCATCTCTCTGTACTTAGGGCAGCTCCTCTGTCATTGCAGCTTCTTCTCTATGGTTTCAGCTCTGGCTGTGTAGCCTGCACTGTCATTCCAGTCCCTGGCACACGACAGCTCCTGGTTTCTCCAGTCACAGGGGTGGTAGCAACTTCTTGTTGTTGCTAATTTGAGTTGCCTCCCCTTTTTCTGTTTGGCTTTTTAGCCTTTTCAATCTCTGTGCCTGGATCCCCACCTCAAATTCCCTCTACTGAGCTACCTGGAGTGGGCTGTTTTCCTGACTAAAGCCTGACTAAACCATGTTGGTCTTGGTGAATTCCTCTTCTCCTCATGCTGCTCAGTTGCCTCAACTGTGTGCTATAATCTGTCAAGGGCAACATCAACGTCAAAACACACTTCATTAGATTAAATTACTACATCTTGACATTTTGCCTCTCAAATTCTTATCAGAGCTAAACTGATGAGTAAGGAAATGTGTGCCCAACAGGCTTTCTTGGTTAAATTCTCTAGTTAAAAGAATTCATCAACTGTATCTCTGACATTTTCTCTTCCTGTTAAAACCTGTATCAGTTATTCATTGCTGCACAACAAATTACCCCAAAACTTAACTTCTTAAAATAACAAACGTTTATCATTTCACATTATGTCCAAGGGTGGGGAATATGGGAGCAGCTTGCCTGGGTATTCTAAGTCAGGATTTCTCATGGGGTTGCAGTCAAGCTGTTGGGCAATACTGAATCATCTAGAAACTTGACTTGGGTTGGAGGATCTGTTTCTAAGCTTGGCTGTTGGCAGGAGACTTCCATTCCTAAGTACATGGGCTTCTATATAGGGTTGCTCATAACATGGCAGCTTGCTTCCTCCAGAGAGACAGCTCAGAGAGACAGACAGAGACAGAAACAGACAAGAAACCTTCAGTATTTTATGACCTCATCTTGGAAGTGATACACCATCACTTCTGTTGTATCCTATTGGTCACACAGGCCAACCCTGGAGCAATATAGGAGGGGACAGCCCAAGGATGTGAGGCCAGCAGGTGGGTTCACTGGGGGCCATCGTGGAGGCTGGCTACCACAGAACCTATGATCAGTCATCAAGAAATACCAAGGGAATTCCCTGGGGGTCCAGTGGTTAAGACTCCACACTTTTACTGCCAACAGCGTGGATTGGGGAACTAAGATCCCACAAGCCACGTGGCACAGCCAAAAAAGAAAACAAAACAAAAAGGACCGGTTTCCTTCGTTTTTTGATATTTTATATATAATTTTTACTTTGAGAAAGCTGAGGCTAGAAAGAGGAAAATAGAACATAATTGGATATTAAATAGTCATGTAAATGTTTTTACAGTCTCAATAAGCCTGTTTCAACCTTCCAAAATATCTTTTGCTAGAATTCATAATTTTCAAAGGGAAATTTCATATTTTTTAAAATTTCACTTGTGCCTCACAAAAGTACAACTTTTACCACAATTAACTAATAGGAAAAAAAATACCATGAAGAATGTGAGGCAGACATTTTTCTCTTTCATAGATGGAAAAGTCTGAGGTTCACAGCCTGCGGCGGTTACTCAGAAGGAGTGAGGAGAATGCAGTTTTCTGACTCCTGGTCTAGCAGGCTCTTTACTCACTTTGCTGCTTTATCTTTGAAATGTAAACAGACTCCAAATTCATTTGGTTTTTGTTTTAAAACAACACCTTGTGAAGGACCCAAGGTGGTTATTTTTACTGGTGTAAAATCACTAATGTAAAATAAGACTCGTAATTGGTCTTATGGATTCTCTTTCCAAAGCAATAGTTAAAGTGGTTATCTCCCTTTTAAGAGGGCCAGTCTGCGTACTTAGCAAATCCGCATAATTTATTCTAAGAGGTCTAAGGGGATTTTCATTTTCAGGTTTCTTTTACTCTTCAGCCTTTTAAGCTAGAAGGCTAATCATTCTGCATTATGGTAAGCATCAAGTCAAGAATGGAAGCCTCTCTGTACCCAACCCTGACAAGTTAGTTTTTTCGTTTTTGTTTTTAGTAGGAGAATATTGCTTTTCTCTAACACCATGGTTTGGTTAAATAAGAGTTTAACTATTTAAGAACATTCAAGATAGCGTTTCTAAAAATTATCATTATTAACGTTCATCTACTTGTTTTTCTCTTTTACTAAGAAATTCTGCTAATTTAAATGAAAATAAAAATACCCATCAGGGTCCAATATGAAGCAACTATAACTTAAATTAATAATAGATTAGTAGTTCCCCAACCTGCCCAACACTTCTCTGCAGACTTTAAATGGAATGTTTGCTTCCACCCACCTCTCCATCCCCCAGTGTCCTATCGCGCTCCCACAAGAAGCAGACAGTACTGACAGGCCTGGCTTATATGACCAAGTGCACAGATTGAATTAGAAAGCTGGCTTTGAGTCATTAGCAAGTATAAAAAAGAAGAAAACGAATGGTGCTTTTCCACTCATGTGACCCACAGTGTCATGAATGCTGCTTGAACAGTGTGTCTGACACATCACACATCACAACACAGATTCCCCACTCAATTAGGGGTGAGAGTGTTCTATTTCCACAGCTGCTCAGTCTCCACCCTTCTGGGCTCTCAGGTTGGCTGCTCCTTGCTGTTCTTACATTCTGTAAGCCCCAAATCCAAGGTGTGGTAAAGATTCTCCATTCCCCCTTTTTTTCCTTAGCTCTAATATAAAAGCTTCATGTTTTGGAACATTAATGCTTGAGAAGTTTGCTAAAGTTGGAAATAAAGACAACGAACTGAAGATGGATGGCCATCAAGAAAAGGAAAGAATGGAGGGAGAAAGGAAAGAGGAAGTCAACAAAGAAAGGATTTAATGGGGTTTTATAGAAAATTTACCTTGCTACTACATAAAGAACAGATAAAAACCCAATCCTTACTCTTTAAACCTATCTGTACATTAATAGATCTGGCAGATCATAAATGCATAACTGAAATGGGAAAAATGGAGGGCAAGGGCCAGTACGCCAGCAATCATTATGCCTAAATTACTGTCTTCATGTGAAATCAAGATGCTCTAATCAGTGTTCATTCCTTGGAGATTAACCAACAAATAAATAATCTGTATGCTACAATAAATAGATTTTTTTTAAATACAGAATTAATCCTTTGTTGAACAAAAAGCCACCAGAATCTCACTAGCTCTGAGGTCAATTGTTTGGCTAATCCCTGTCCTCAATGTATTTGTCACTGAACTTTTGTTAAAGCATCTACATTAATGGTTCTCAAAAAGAACCACAGAGTTAGAATCTGTTTATGTAATACGCAGATCCCTAGACCCCTGAAAACATGGTTCTAATTCAACAAGTGGGCGTGGGGCGAGAGAGGAGTTCCTCTCAGCTTTCTGTTATAGAATGTCCCAAGAAGGACTGAAAAATCCTCCAAATGTAGTCCATCTCAGAACTTGTTGAAATGCAGGCTGACCCAAACTTACAGAATCAGAATCCATATTTTAACAAGATCCCCAAATGCTTTGTATGCAAATGAAAGCATGAGAAGTACCATTCTAGAGTAAGCAGCAGCAAACTTTTTTTATAAAAGACCAACTGGTAAATATTTTAGGCTTCCTAGGCCATGTGGTCTCTGTCACAGCTACTCTGCTCTGTCCCTGTCCTGCAAAGGCAGCCAATAAAACGGTTCTGTAAAGTACGGCCCGTGGGCCAAATCTGACCAGTCACTTGTTTTTATACAGCCTGCTAGCCAAGAATGGTCTTTACATTTTAAAATGGTTTAAAAATATCAATAGAAGAATAATACGTTGTGACATGTGAAAATTATAGACATTCAAATTTCAGTATCCATAAATAAAATTTTATCAGAACACAGCCACATTTATTTGTTTACATATTGCCTATGGCTGCTATTATTTTACAATGGCAGAGTTGAATAATTGTGACAGAGTCCATATGGCCTGCAAGCCTAAATATTTACTATATGGCCCTTTACAGAAAACGTTTGCTAACCCCTGCAATAAAACTTTATTTGTGGACACTGAAATTTGAACTTCATATAATTTTCACATGTCACAAAATACTATTCTTCTTTTGATTTTTAAATCCATTTGAAAATGTTAAAAAAACATTTTTAGTTGGAAGGATGTACAAAAGCCAGTAACATTTGAAGCAACCTGGTTCTCAAAGCTTCCTTTGTGAAACACAACCCAGGTTTCCTGAAAAGAAAAAAATCTTCTTAAGCAAGGTTTCCCAAGCTCAAGTGTGGCCAATAGTAATTTCATTTCTCCTTAATGAAGTCACCCCTTCCCTGGTCTCAGTCACATGGTTTGGGAGGACTTCCACTACCACCAAATTCCAGGGGTTACAAACTCCCAAACAAACCAATCAGTGAACTCCTATCCTTTGGATCATGGTTTGGGGTTCAAGGCACATGATCCTAAACAAGGGCCAATGAGGTGTTAATGACATTTTCTGGACTCCTTTCTCTGCAGATGCTACTGATGACTATTTCCTAACAGATGCAAACAAGGAAGAATGTAGCCATGAGTCCAGGGGACAGCCACCTTGTGACGCCCCCAAAAAAAGCCTGCCAAAAATCAGCACCAACACCAAGAAGCCAGAGATGAGAAAAAGAGACTTCCTTTGTGCCTTGAATCACACTTCACCTGAAACTACACCAAAAGTATTTAAGTGGGTAGGCCAACAAATTCCCTTTATTGTTAAACGAAGTTGAACAAAATTTCCCACTATTAGCAACACAGACTCCTAACTGATGCACACATTATCTCCACCCCCCTTCCTTAATATTTTATTTCAAATACTTGCATTTTATCTGGTCATATGTAAATCCTCCTCCTCCAACCCCACATCCCCCAAAATGAGCAAATCAACCTTGTCAGCCTGTCAACCTTAAAATCCAAAGATCACTGTTGTACAACCCAAATGACAAGGAACTCCTCTGGAAGTCAAACCCTGATGCCAAGGGCAGGACTACAAGTTTTCTTCTATGCTCATGACCAAATGAAGCCTTGCTGCAGAATTCAGGTTTGGTTCTTAGAACAGTTGTGTGGGCTTCATGAGCATCATCAAAGCCTAATATGTGTGAGCCATGACTGAGAGAATGTAGCTGCATAAATTAGGAAACCAATGACAGGTAATGAGAAGGCTTTCCTACCCCTCAGCAAAGCTCCTGTCAGAGGGTCAGCAGAAGTCAGGCAACCTGGTTCAAGGACATGACCAGCAGTGTAGGTGATTTGGGGCATGTCACTTCCTGATCTGGGCTTCAATTTTCCATTTCCTCATCCACAAGATGGGAGGGGCTGAATTTTAGTGACCCTGTTGGTCTTCTCACACATTCTGCAATGTCTTGGTCCCTGCTGCAGTAATCCAAGCTAAGGACCTCACCTCCCACAGTGCCCTCTATGTAATTTGTTTGTGTGTGGTGGGGTGGGGTGGGGTGGGATGGGGGGGGGAAACTTGCTGGTGGCTCTTTTTTTCTCAACTTGCATAGAGTCAGTCATGCTTTTCTAGTATTCACCCTTGACAGAAACAACAGACATATCAGAAGTCACCCTTTCCTGTTAAAGGTATGGTGGGAAATGATGAAAGTTATAGGTTTCAGTGTGGGACTTTGATTCATCACAGATGGATTCTCAGAAGAGGTGGGACGTTCTTGTTTCTCACTAGCTCTGGTCAAATCCAAAGCTAAATGTGGCCAATAGGAAGACTGCAGTGCCATGAGAAAGACTAGGAATTCAGGAGCTTTTTGGGGTGCTTGGTTCAAATGTGTGTTCCTTCACCCGCCTCTGCCCTGTTAGGCACCAGGGAACCTGAGTCTAGTCACTCTGGGTAGAACCAAGAAATACACAAAATTCTTAGGTGCTTTGGATTCAGGTAGACTTTGAACCACACATTGAAACATCACTGTCCAAAAAAGTACTTTTTTCAGAATGTTTAAAATAAACAATAGCCATTTATAATAACATCTTATTTTTTAAATGTTTCCAAATGATGTGACCTACTGGATCATTACAAAAGCCCTGTGACATAGACAGTATTTATTATCAAATAAAATTTATGAGATTTATTTTACAATGAAATGATGTGTATAAAAGCACCTACCACAGATTTTGATATACCTTAGGTCTAGGTAAATGTTAGTTATCATTATAACTAGCAGTTATACAATATAAGAAGCATCCAATCATTTCCCAAAAGAGTGAATTGTGGCACAAAGGACAAGTGACTGACAAGAAGTCATCCTGACTAGTAAAGGTCTTCAGAATCCTGCCAAATATGGTAGCCTCCACCCCTAGGTGCCTCCTTAGAAGAAGAGAACTTTCTGAGGTTTGTTGTTTGCTTGATTTCTTCCAGACACATTGGTTTTGAAGTGTTTTTGGAGTTGCAGAAGAGTAGGGGCTAAAAGTGCTGGGAGATGGGAACACAGGAGAAAGGAAAACAAGAATTCTAACCTATGCTCCACCAACTATTAGCTGTGTGATTTATAGTAAGTTACATAACCTCTGTGTGCCTTAGTTTCCTCATCTGTAAAAATTAAATGAGATAATATAGGTAAGGTGCTTAGAATATTGCCAGGCACATACAAGCACTTGAAACAATTTAATCATTATATGGGCCATTTGCTTCACCTCACAGGAAGAAAAGCAGCACTAGGCTTTTGGGGTAGCTGATGAGCTGAGGCTAGTGCTGGCTGAAGCTGAGAGCAGTCCTTAAGTATTGGGCTGTGTGCCCAGCACATCCCACTTAAGGACCATTCACAAACATTCACTACTTAGAAGGTCACTTTAATAATTAGTCTTGCTTTGCTAATTATATTTTACTGATTAGAAACTACTGCTGACAATACTGGGGTTGCTGAGAGTGCTAATTTTTTAGCTGCCATCTGAAAATAATAATGACTGATTTTGCTGTCCAGACATTTACCTTTAAACTGACCGTGTCAATAGCGCACTGTGATGGGAATACAAAGAGGGAACTCTGGAGGCTAGAAGACGCTGTTGTATGATTCCCTCCCTGGCATTTCCAGACCTGACATTTAGCCCTAAACCTGACACCCCAACCCCAACGTAAATATTCCTTAACATCAGGAGATAGTTGCTTGCTTGTAGAAGATTAAAAACAAACCTAAAGAATGTGGTTTGTAAAAACACTTTGCTAATAACTAATAACAAATAACCTGTGCTTAAGGAGACCCTACCCTGTGCTCAGCATTCTACATGCATCATCTCATTTAATGTGCCCAACAGTCCAATAACGCAGGTGCTAGTATTCCATACATTTTACAGCTAAGGCAAAGAGGCACAAAGAGACGACGTGAAGTGTCCAAAGTCACACATATAGCAAGTGGCAGAGAAGAAACTTGAACCCAGCAAGTCATGAATAAAACCAGCAAGTCTATAAGTAATCTTTGGACTTCTTTGGTCCCTCTCCACCCCTTCTTTTTTTTAATTAAAGGGGAGAGGGCTTTTTTTAAAAAAAAAAAAAAAAAAGAAGATATAATTCTAGTGTAATAATAGTATTAACACCATTTGTGCGCACCACGTGGTCCGCATAACACTTACGATGCATCATCTCAGTTTATCTTCAGGAGGACCTAGAGTTAAGTATCTATCCAGATCCATTCTACAGACGAGAAACAGAGGCTCAGGGAAGTTCAGTGATTTGCCCCAACGCCAAAGAGTTAGAAAGGGTCGAGTTGGGAGGTAGGAAATAAAAGTCTAATAAACTGTCAGCCTGAGAAGGGCTGTGTTGAGACGGCCCAAGCCGCCGCCAGACCCCGAGCCTCGGCCTTTCTCAAAGCGCTCCAGAAGCGCTGCAGCTGAGCCGGGACAGGCGGCAGTCTGGGGACCCAGCCCCCACCCAGCCCTGCGCTAATGGGGGTAAAGCTCGGCCGGCGCCATCCTGCAAGCCGAGTCTGATAATAGCCCTGATTAAATGGCGGGGCAGCCAAGGGAAGGCCCCCGCCGCCTCCAGCGCCACCGTCACCGCGCCGACTAAGCAGGGACCGGCAGCGGCGGGGCCTCTAACTTGGACGTCTGCGTCCCAGCCGCAGGGACTGCGGCGGTCGGAGCCGAGGGCACCGTCTCTGGCCCCGGGCCCTGGGTTGGAGCCGCGTCTGCGGGACGGTAGCCCGAGCGCCTCGAGCAGAGAGGTGGGTCGGGGTCCGCTTCTCCACCATTCGGTCGTTCGCAGGGACCTCTTACAGCGTCACTTCAGGAAGCATCTTTAGGAATCTGAGTCCACCTCTAGAGTCACCAAGTGATGGAACTTAGTGGAATCGAGCATACAGTGCTGTTGTCCCCTTTACTCTGGGCTGTCGTGGCCCCTCCAAGGTGGAGGTCTGGGCCGATGACAGCCGCAAAGGGGATGGGTTGGTGGGAGAGAACCAGCGGATCCCAGAGTCAAGAGGCGAGAGTGAGCCTTGCAAGCCCCTGGGCTCGGTGAGTCTGCGCCTCTCCGTTGCGGAAAGTGTCCTGCCGCTTCCTGCCATCGCATCTCCGTAACTGGGGCCGCCGCTGCCAGTGTGCTCAGCCGGCGCCGGGCACTGTGCGAGCCTCCCGCTTTACGCTAGGGAAACTAAGGCTCAGAGTAGCCAGATAGCCCACGGTCACTTGGCCAATAAAGGACAAAGCTGGCTTCAAACCTCCAAAACTTGAAAGTCGGCCTCCCATACTTGGGGATACGCAGACTCCAGCCAAGCTCTGCATGATCTCCAGGGCCAGCCCCGCCTCCATCCCCCCTCGCCGCCTCCGCTGCCTCCGCGGAGCCTGCAGATTAGTCGGTAATTACCCCCAGGAAAGAAGAAATAATGACAAAGGCCGCCTGGGCTCGCGGTCTATGTGCGACACCGAAAGACCTTTACGTGGCCTGCCTTCTGTTTTGCACGCCGGGCGGCTGGACCGTGGGCATGCGAGTTACATCTGCCCACATTTGAAGGAACAATGTTCTCTGGCCCGGTGAGCATACAACAAAGACAGGCAGGTGTTTACGGGTTTCTGGGGCTGCTATATGCAACAGAGAATTCAGCCCTTTCCTCCGAACTGCCTCTGCTTCCAGAACCGGAAACTAGCCAAGTTAGTGATAGCATTCGATATGGGTTGGAGGTTAAGATTGCGGAGCTAAACGACTTGGGTCACACAGTCCAAGATTGCCTCCCGCTCCACCATGAAACTATCCGTGTGCCCTAGATCAACTGAGTTACTTCATTTTCTGCAACTTTAAAATGCAGATTTTCTGCAACTTTAAAATGCAGATGATAATGCTACCCGACAGATACTATTATCAACATTATGTATTTCTTGGGAAGCCTAGTGCAGCGCCAGGCACATATTAAGTGCGCAATAGAAGCTCTTTGCAATGCATTGAAAAACCAGCATCCAGGACTTGAAATGTACGCAAAATGCCTTCAAACTACGTGAGTTAATGGAAGAAGATGCAGCCCAAAGGCCATCTGTGGACCTCCAGTCTTTCCAGCGAGGGCGTTCACAACAGAGAGGCCGCGTGTCTGAGCATCCCCGGGGACCTGGCCGCTTCCTAGTGGTGAAGTATGAGTTTCTCTTACACCATAGAAATCGAGTGAGACCCAGAGCCTTTCACAGACTCCAGAGAGAAAGCTGTTTCTTACATTCCTTACAATTCCAGGGTGGAAACTGGGGCTCTTGGACACAGTTCTCCATCAGATCTAATCTGTATCAATTACAAATTTGTAATTTGTATTAAACTGAAAAGGGGCCTCGCCAAAGTTCCAGAGTTGGCCAATAGTAGTATCTGTGAAGTTCTTTACCCTCACACGGACATTAACCTTCACAACAAACTTGATGTAGGTATTATAATCAGAAAACCATATTTTACAGATATGGAAATAGAGGCACTTGCCCAAACTGGTATTTCTAATGCCAGGCTCCACACCTTCCTCTGCAAGCTTTTTAATTAAGGTTGTTTAGTCTGCCTTTATGCCCTTACATCCTAAGAGTTCTTTTAGCTCAATGTTGAGAAAACTGTAATGTATACTTTTCATATCGATGTTCTTTTATACATCTCCAACTAGGTTTTGAATCCTTGATAGGCAGGGATAATATGCAAATTATCCAGCCCCAGCCCCACCCCAATAACCCAATGCCTTGTCCACAATGAATGAATGCCCATAAACAGTTGAATTGGGTATCTCTGCTCCTTGTTTCCTCAAGTCTTTATCACAATTTCTATTTATTTGTGTGTGTATGGTTTCATGTGTTTATTATTGGTGTCTCCCACCAGACTGTGAGTTGCATGAGGCAGAAATTTTAGGGTTCTGATCACTGGTCTATTCATGGAACCTAGCACAGTACCCAGCCCAAAGTAAGTACCAGGTAATATTAGATAAATGAACAAATACTCTGCATTCTTTATATTTTACTGGATGCATACATCTTTGTTCCCTTACATAATACATGCTTCAAGTCGTCTGGAACATGCTGACATTTGGGAATAGGCACCCAAGCCCTTACTGGGTGTATTTTGCCCTCCGTGGGTAAGGGAATAAAATGAGCTTCAATCAAATTGCTTCTGGGGAGACTTGCAATGGGGGCTGGCAGCAGATACCTTGTAGGACTACTTCCTGCCTGGGTCTTCCCCGCCTTGATCTCCCAAACCTCTTGATAAGGACCCAGACAAGTTGTCACCAAACAGCTGGCTCTAGCTCCTGAAAATCGAAGGCAGGACATGCTCCAGCAATCACCCAGGGGACAGGGTGCAGTTGGTTGTTGGAAGGCTGGATCACCTTCCAAAATGTGGTAATCGCTATAAGTTTAATTAGGTGACATCTGCAAAACTGACACTACTTTGCGAGAGGAGGGGCGCTGACAAGACAGCTGTGGTTGCTCTTCTACAGAAATTGCCTCATTTAGTTTTCAGTTTGTTTTTAAACACCTAAGAAATCACAGCTCAGGAAGGATGCCTGGGACGCCTGTCTGGCTGTGGTGTGCCCTATCCACACAGGCCCCACGCCTCCCCACCGGTGGGCCAGGGCACCCGGCCAAGATGACCTTCATCCTGATGCAGGGGACCATCCTCTGTCCTCCTTCCTCCTCCTAGTGGGGGTTCCTGCTTAAACAGTTCAGTGTGCACGATAATGGCAGGGGCGATGCTTTCAAAGCTAGAGATTTGGGTGGAAATCATCGCTCTACTGATTATTATCACTATAATTTCGATCAAATTCGTAACCTTCCTGACCCAGCCAAGACTAGGATGAGAGCCTAAAATTTAAGGGGGTGCCAAAAAAAAACTAATAAATAAATGATATTTCAATGCAGTAATTTAAAAGATCAAAGTTCATGCAAAAATTCATGATGTACGAAATAGCTAAGTGTTAAACACAGGATCGGTCAGCAGCCAGGCGGTTGAGACAGGGGAGGCGACGACGTCCCAAGAGTAGGATTGGAAAAGGAGGGCGGGAGCCCGTATGGAGGAGGAGGAAAGAAGGTGGAGGAGGAAGGAGGGTGGAGGAGGGGTGGGAGAGAGCAGGTCTGGATTCGTCGCCCACAGGGTCAGAAGAGATTTCTTTGCTGTTCTTGGGGTCACGCTGCGAGTTTTGCACCCAATTCTAATGTACAAGTTCTGCCCTGGTCAGGAGGAGACCTGGGGCGCCTAGGGTCGGTCCCTGCAGTCTAGAGCTCCTGCGGAACAAACCTGCATGCGAGTGGTCGAGAGAAGGAGCGGGAGGGTCGCGACCCTAAGGGATCAGCCTGTGAGGAGCTCTGAGGCCCCGCGCCTGATCTCTGCCCGTAGGCCCGGTGGCTCCACGCGACGGGAACCGGGGAAAGCCCCGGGCGTCCAAGTTCCCGTAGCCGGGCGGTGGCGCGCACCCACAGACGCCGACCTCCTCGAGCTTGAGGCCCGGCCGGCAACGTCGCAGTGCCGGGGGCTCTCGCCCGGAAAGATTTTTCCCTTCACTATCTGAGGGCGTAGGCCCTGGAGATGGGCGCAAACTGCCTTAGGCCCACAGGACGTCCCTTTCCTGGGTTCCACAGCCGGGCGCCAGTGTCAAGTCCCGAGCCGCTTGGGCGCGCACGCGCTCACAAACACACACACACACACACACACACCCGCTGGATGACACTCTGGCCGCGCCCCTCGAGGAGCTGATCTATGCTTCGCCCTTAGAACCGGAATTGGGCGAGGGCGCCTCGAGTCGCCCGGCCCTGGGGCCTCCGAGGTGGACCTGAGCTCCGGACGTTCCGGGCCCGTTCTTGCGGCCGGGGCTGGAGGGAGCGCTTCTCGGGGACCACTTCGGTTCAAAAAATCTTAATTCCGTCAGGATGTGCATTTGAGCCTTGGTCCGGGTTCCTCCGAGGAAAGGCTCAGACCACTCCCCTCGCCGCACAGTGAAATCGGAAGCTGCGCCGCGCGCTCCCTACCCAGCCCAGGGATGCGCGCTGTTCACGGCGCGCCCCCGGGACGTGTAGCACCGGCTTCCAGGGGTTGCGGCCGCGCTCCCTACGCTGCTTCGGGTGTCTTTCTTGTTCGGTAAACCGAATTTAGGAATCCAAAGGCACCGAAGCCCATTTCTTTTGCTTTTAAGGAGTTTACCAAAAAGAGCGGAAAACAGGATGGGGACGAGATCTCGGGAGTAGAGCTGCCCTTGCGTTGAGAAGCGGGTCTCCTTTCTCGCCCTCGGGTACCGGGCTGTGCTCTTGATGTGGCACCGGGTCCTGCCGCTCCGGGCGCAGTCGTCCCACGCGGGTGGAGGGTCCCTACCGCTGTCAGCGGAGGGTTCTGCGTTAGTGTTAACGTCCATTAAGCGAGGGGCTATTGGCCAAAATCGTGAAACCGTTTCTTCCTGCACAGTTCTGGGGTCGACCAACTTTTGAGTTCCGGAGACTACAAATGACAATTTGAAACGGTAGTGTGTATAAAGAGACATCTCCCAGTCCTCCATATAATCAAACTCCGTATAACCAGACTCAGACATATAACCCCAAATTTTAATTCCTAGGCTCCAAAGTTTAGCAAGATGTAAATAATGGTCCACTACCACAATGTGACCCCAATCAGTACACTCCAAAACTGTCTACACAGCTACCTGTACGTGAGCACGCGAAGGAAAGATCTCTGAGATCGCGAAATTGCAGCTCAAAAACTAAATATAATAAAATGCTGTACTCATGGTTTACTTATATTGGGGTGACTGTTTAGGCTTTTTACGCACCTTAACTCGTTTAATCCACAGAGCGATATTCTAGGTAGGAATAAATTATTGGTCTATTTTAATGTAGATGATGAAACTAAGGCTTTGAGAAATTTAGGTAACCTGTACCAAGTCTCAGGGAGGGCTAAAGTGGGCTAAAGTCAAGATTCAAAGCCTTCTCCAAGTGCAAGGCACTTTCCGGTGTCCAAGAGTCGCCCCCGCCCTCCTAAAGTCAGCCTGAGAAGGGCCTGCAGGGAAGTGTTAATGTGATTGCTTTGTTCCAACCCCCTCGGTGGCTTTACTTGTTAACCCGCGCTAACACCTGGGTTTTGAAGGGACCTCAGAACTGGGCGATCTCCTCTTCGGGTGGGCTTTGAATCACCCTGTGACGGCACCTCTCTGCCAAGCACTGGTTCCCCGTTTTTACAGCACGGTATTGATTTGCAGAGGCAATAAATCTAAGAGAAGGGACAGTGTGCCCCTGATAATTATGTTGTAGTATACATTTTATTGCCGCGGTTTCAACACCAACGAGATGCATCACTTCTTAGGGATCCCCAAACGGCTCACCTGTAGAGCCCGAATTTGTTTAAAGTAGTCCTTTCAATTCCTGTGGTGTGCCGCCTGCCCCCGCGCGCGCGCTAGCTTAGCTTCCTATTTTGCCTGCAGTAGGATGAACAGTCAAAGTTCGCTGCCCACCAGAGACCCAGAATTGGGCTAAGGCTGCGTGGGCAATTGGAAAAGTGGAAACTGATCGGGGGCAAATCATTTTTCCCCTTGCTCCGCCAATTTTTCTAAAAATGTCCCTGTCATGAAATTATTCAAATTCCAGCCTGAACCGTTAAGATAATTAAGATGTGAAGTTTCCTCATATGAAAACTGAAACCAGCAAATAAGATCTTCGATGCCCAGTTGAAGCATAAAGTTCTAGACTATGACATCACTCACCCAAAACAAACAACCACCCACCTCGTGCCCCCCCCCCCCAAAACCTCATGACAGAAATCTCCCTTCCTGGCCAAACAGTGAGAAGGGACAGGGACAAGCTTGCGCCTTACGTTCAAACAAGGGAAATGTCACTGTTGCATTGACTGAGATAGGGTGTGTGTTGGGGTGGAAGCTTTATTAACCCAAGGGTCTGGGCTGTCCAAAAACAGCAAAGGACCAAAGACTCAAGAACAGAAAAGAATCTGTAGGCGCATGCAGTGGTTTAGCCTCTATTCTTACCAAAGTTTAATCTGAAAGCATTCTCAGCCGGCGTTACTCTACTGTGGATCTCCCGTGAATAGCCCAGGCACAGCTGCAGGGCCCGGGTGTGATCAAAATCTTCGCCTGGAGTGCAGGTCTGCGCCTCTAGCTGGCTGGGCCGATTTTAGGGGAGATGCACCACCCTGCCAGCCAGACCCGGTTTCTCACTCTAAAGCAAATGGACCTGGGCTGGAAGACGGCGAAAATCCCTTCCAGCACAAAAGTCTATAGTTTTACAAATTTTCCCCTAACTTACATACACTCTCTGTACATTGAGACTAATATCAGAATGTTCCTTAGTCACTCTCATGCAGTACATTGTTAGAAACTATTGATACACGGTGACAAGACAGGCTTAAATCACGAGTCCCCCAGCTGTCATCATGTTACTTTCATGGACGATTTCAACTTTTGACTTGCAGGTTTTTTCCCCCATAAGTTTATTTCAGGGGGTGGGGAATGTGTGTGCCGTCGAGAGAGAAAAACATTGGTGGGAAATGGGAGCTGCTTTCCTTTCTTTCTTTCTTTTTTTTTTTTTTCCTTTCAAGACCCACCAAGAGGCTCCTAATCGCCAAACCGACTGACTGGAAAGGAGCGCAAATATTTACATGTACAGCTTGAGTGTGTATGTCAGCCTAAGTTTACACGGCTCCGAGTGAAACGGATTACCCTGCGAATTCGGAGAATTTAAGTTATTCAAGCTGAACAAGGCCAGCAAGACGACCCCCACAGGCCGTGGGAAGTCCAGGTCGTAACTGAGTTTGTGAAGGCTGAAGGTTCCGTGTCCCCCAAGCCCGGGAGCTGTGAGGCTCGCACTCTCCAACTGCGCGTCGCGTGGTCCCAGCAGGGTGCCGCGCCCCCCGCCCCCGGCACGGCGTCTGCCCCTCGATCAAGGCCCAATTTTCGAGAGTCCCTCTCGAGAACCGGAACCCTGCATGAGAGGCGCACCGGTGTGCAGAAGAAGCCGTGGTTCTGAGATCATCCTTTGTCAAATGCTCACAGCCCTCACTTAGCTTATCTTTTGCAGGGCTACATCTCTCCAGCCCCACTGTCTAGCAGCCAGATTTTGGAGCCCAACGAGTGTAGGTATCCAGCCCTGGGTGCTGCCCGGCGAATGGCGCCAGCTCTACGGCGTCGGTTTCTGCCTTACTTAGCGCTTTCTAACTTTCTTTTGCAACTTTGAGCACCAGTAAGAAAAAGAATGGAAGGAGGAAAAACTCCCCGAGGCTTCCTCTGGTCTACGTTCCTGAGATCCCAGGTCTTAGGACGCGACCAAAATGCCCCCTCCCGACAGCGATCACCTCCTTCTCACTCCAGGACTGCGAGACCAGGCGGGCTGTGTCCGCGGCCGCTGCGCCAACCTGGTGGTGTCACCCCATTCCCCGAACGGGTACCATGCTCCAGCGGTCTGCTGAGCGAGGCCACGCGGACGCCGCGCCCCGGGCGCGCCCTCCCCACCCGACCCCGCGGCCCCGCCCCCGGCGGCGGAATCAGGAAGCGGTGACGTGTGGCGGCGCTGACTGGCTGCGGGCCGCGGGGATCGCAGCTGCCAGCAAATTAAGGCGGAGGGCGGCGAACGCCCGGGCGCAGTGTCCTCCGCGCCCCTCCGCGCTCGCACGGCTACGCTCCCGCTCCCAGGCAACCACCCCATTTTAGCTGCGCTCGGCCGCTCCGACTGTCCCCAGAGTGGGGAGGGAGGAAAGACGTGGAGCGGGTGCTGCAGGACCCCTGGGCTTTGCGCAGCTGATGCTTGTCTCCAGCTTCCGGAGGCACAGCCTGTGGTCCTACGGAGCGTCCCGGTGCTTGCACACCTAGCTGAGACCGTGGTTGGTCCTCTCCGGCTAGTTTGAAGTCTCTGCGGCTCGAGGCTCTTGCGGTGGGGGAAAGGACAGGCCGGTGTGGAGCTCTCGGGAGGTTGGGGCTGACTCATCTAGAGTCCCCGACTCCCCTGTGATTGCACTTGGAAACTTTCCGCTGTGTTTCAGTCTCTGTCTCTCTTGGGGAAGCTGGACGGCAGTTCAGCAGGCCAGGTCCCTGGCCAGGACCGCGCACTAGGGGCCATGGAGTTCACGGCGTCGCCCAAGCCCCAGCTTTCCTCCAGGGCCAACGCCTTCTCCATCGCCGCGCTGATGTCGAGCGGCGGCTCCAAAGAGAAGGAAGCTACGGAGAACACTATCAAACCACTGGGTAAGTCGCGTGCTAGACCGTCGGGGTGCGCAGGCATGGGAGTGCTGCACATTTGTCTGTCCCTCCGTTCCCTAGCTTCAGGAGGCTCTCGAGGGTGGCCACCTTTCGCGGCTCGCGGCAGCTCTGACCCTCAGGCCACAGACTATACGTTGCGGGTGGGAGATTTTTTTTTTCTCTTAGGCCCGAATTCTTTGGGGACTTCACAGTCTGTTAAATGCAACCGGTTTCCTATCTCGTACGTATATCGCTAGTCGCTTTCCCTACCTATTTTTCTAGAATCCTTATGTCAAGTCGGACATCCGGTGTGTGTAACTTTGTTGGGATAAAAACATTTAGGGGATAAATAATAATAAAACCCCTTTTAATGACTCAACAGGATTTACGATGCGTGTAACACCTGCTTGTGCATTTGAAACCAAGGAGACTCTGACTTCACAAGAAACTAGTTTAATTTTGTTTTTCCCCCGACTTGAATAGACTACACAAAGTCAGCTGTCAAGTGCTGTAGAATAAGCCAGTTGTCCCCGCATGAACCATTTTCTTCACAGAAGCTCTAGACTTATCTGTAAGACATCATTTCATAACTGCCGTCATTTTCAGTGGAGGTTGGCAAAAACATTAGCCAGTTACCATTTCCCAGATTCCTCAACTTTTAGCTATACTGTTTATTTAACAACCTTTACCATTTATAGAAGACACTACTCTCAGAGTAAAGGGAAAAAAGGGACTATATTCCCCTTACCACGAGTGAATTGTGTGGGAAAGGAACTGCTGGAGATAAGTGTTTTAAGTCCCTTTACAACTGAGGGTTTACAACTGAGGGAGAAAGAAGTGTTCTCATCATCACCTCTTGGGTCCCTGGGTAATAATTATTCCACACCCTGATCATCTGGTAGCCCTAAAACTGTGGAAAGCATCAAATAGCGAACTTAGGGTAATATTTTTAAAACCTTTTAAACTCTAGTCAATTTTTTTCTTCCTTCTCCCTGTCCTTCTCAACATTTTAACATCTCACACCTTGAAACAACGATAATAATATAAAAGATGAAATGTTAGAGATGAAAAATAAGGGGCCTGGGCAGAGAGAGAAGAGAGAACTAAAATCCCTGCAGCAACTTAGAACCAAGGAAAAGGAAACCGGAAGATCTCCAGAAAACATGTCAAAAAGTCTCCTCCAAGGTTTTCACTCCATTTCCCTGGTTCTTCCCACCTATCCTCCTGTGTAAATCTAAACCTGCCAAAGAAATGGAAACAACCAATCAGACAAACTCCAACTGTTTAGAAAAAAATTCACACCAATTTCAAAGTTACGTTTGTGGCACTTCCCAACATTATCCGCTCCTATTTAGGGGGCCTCTGAATTCTTTATAAATGCCCCCATTATAATTTGGTAGCTAGCAGGAAAAGAGGATTTCAGGTTAAAATTCCTGACAGAAGTACAGACAGTAGACTGGGAAACATGCCAGCTTCAGCTCCACTGTCATTACAACATTGCTTTCCTTCTCTACTTTCCTGAGAAAAAACCCACCCTCCTCTGAATTCTAAACTATAAAACCATTCACAGCTCACGGTACCTCCACCCTCACCCCAGTCTGTAAAGTGAGCATCCTCCCTCCCCTGGGGCTTTTGAGACCGGCTCCAAAAAGAACCAGAACCGTTTTTCAATTGTCAGAAGGCATTCTAGTCCCTTTCAGGGGCCAGTTCAACAGAGCACAATTAGCAGCTGTAAGCCAAGGACTCGGGCACGTGAAATACCTGTTAAGAGAGAATGAAACACTAGCGAGATGCTGAAGAAACTGTAGGGTGGAAGTCACAAGTGTCTCATTACTGCTCATTTAAACACGTTAAATCTACTCAGAAGAACCACCTCAGACGACTAGATCATTAATTTTTTTTTTAGATTGAGATATAATTGACATATAACATTGTGTTAGAGCATTTCTGTATCATTTTCTTCTTCCTCCACTTCCCAACCCTGACCCACTGGTTAGTCTGGAGCTTACAGCATTTGCGTTTTTCAATTGTCAGAAAATTTCTAAGGCTACTTGTTAATTCCCTATAAAGATGTTATGTGAATGTGTTTCTGAAAACATTAGTAAAAAATATGATTTTGCCATGGCATGGTTCTCTTTGAGTTTGAAAACAGAAGGATAATTTGGTTATTCTTAATTTAAAATGCTTCCATGAGTTGGATTATTATTCTAAGAGAAAAGAAGGTAAAAATTCTCTACTTCCTGCTTGCCTGCCCCAAGTCAAAAGAGAAATGTGAGAAATAAAACATTATATGTGTGTGTGTATATGTATGTGTGTGCATATATATATATATATATATATATATATATATATATAAAACTTGTTTCAATTCCTTGAGGGCACTTAGAGTTGTTTGAAGTTCAGTTTCACATTGCGGATTCAAGTAGTTTCTTTTTTAAAGGATGCAAGATAATTGGGACAATTACAGAGCTCCCCCTGTATTCCATCAAAGTGACTGGTGTAGTCCCAGGCCCTTATCATCTGTGGGGGAGAGTGTTTGGTTCGTAGGCAGTGGTGTTTCAGCTTGATGGTAGATGGCAAACTGTTCTTCCTACTTCAATACTCTGCTCTTCTGGGTTTGGCGTTCTTTTGCGCACTTCCAAAACGTTCTTGAGAGAGAGAGAAATACACATATCATCCCTCAAGTAGTTGTTTCAAGCCCGGTCCAAAAAATTGGCCCAGAGATTGTACTCCTGTGATTTAACAAGCAATAAATATGCTAGTCTTTCATAAGATCTCAGGCTGGGAGGGAAATTATAAAAATGCCCTAATGTAACATCTGAAAGCCTAGGAAACTGGGAGCCAGGCAGAGAAGTGAAGTGACAATTTTTTAACCCCCCCAACACCCCTTTTTCACTTTTTCTTATGGGGAGGTGACTCCAGGAGGGAAGGGAAGTTCCTCTCAAAATGAGGATGGTGCTGATTTCTTCACTCCCTTGATCTCCCTGCAGAAAAGTGTCCTCTTTGTCAATGAGGAAGAACTGGCACTAGAGCCCACAAGCTGTGAAGTCTAGAACATGGGAGGGATAACAACAGGACTACTTGCTTTTAATTCTTTATGATCATGCCTTTCTCTTTATCCACTCCTCGCATTTCTATTCTCCAAAGTGGGTTTCAGTAATGGTGGTAACAAACCATGGTTCTAAAACTCACTCATTTGGTTCCGTAAGCAAGCAGGAGCCATGTCACTTCACAGGAATTTCAGGCTTAATTTGTATAGTGATGAGTTATTGCTGTCCTTCTGGAGATTCTGTGCGTAACTTTTCCAAAGTTAAATCCAGGAACCTTGAAATTGTGCTGTTCTCCTTTCTGTATCTTTGCTTGACAGAATTAGCTGTCATTCTCAATTCTCTTTGCCTGCAGAACAATTTGTCGAGAAGTCGTCCTGCGCTCAGCCCCTGGGCGAGCTGACCAGCCTAGACGCTCACGGGGAGTTTGGTGGCAGCGTCGCGGGCAACAGCAGCCCATCTTCCTCCTCTCTGTGCACTGAGCCGCTGATCCCCACCACCCCCATCATCCCCAGCGAGGAAATGGCCAAAATTGCCTGCAGCCTGGAGACCAAGGAGCTCTGGGACAAATTCCACGAGCTGGGCACGGAGATGATCATCACCAAGTCTGGCAGGTTGTAGGGGGGCTTGTCGAGTGAGGAGTGGGGAGAAGGGAATAGTGCCCTGGGTGGCAGAGGGAGTTTCCAGGAACTGGGTGAAACTCTACTGGTCCTGAGCTCCAAGAGGAAGCTTCGCTCAAGGAGGGTTTCTTTCGGCAGACTTGCTTTTGGAAAGAGCTGCTGAGACAGATGTCCAGGCATTTGCTTTCTTGGGATCTGGCAGTGGGAAGCCCCACCCCTGCCCTAAGGGCATGGGACTGGGATCTCTGGCCCCCTGCAGCCTGGGATGGCTTCTGGGTGCAGGGTCGGCATCTGGAGGAAAGCAGGAATTCAGCTCATGCCGGGGTACAGGGCGGGCTGCTGGGTGCTGTGAGGGAGGCAGGCGGCTTCCCTTTTATCAGCCTCAATTTGCAGAGGCTCCCATTAAAAACTAAAATGAAAACCTGGGAGGAAGAATGAAATTTGAAACGACCACACTCCCGGTAGGAAGGAGCTCTGGTGCAGGGGGCCCCTTGGCGCCGCAGTGGGCTGACTCAGGGCAGGCAGGAAGTCCCAGGTGCAGGCTGCTCCTGGGACTGGGGCTAAGGCTCCGGGGGTCGGTGGCCCCTTGGCGCCTGACTGCTCCAGCTCTCAGGACTCTGGGACACACCGCCCAGAGTCTCCCGAAACGAAACCCAACTTGAGAACCCTGCTCTGGCTTTCTACTGAGGCAAGAGTGAGTTTTCTCCCTGGAAGGCAAGGAGGTTATAGGACTCTGTCTGCTCTGGAGACTTTGGTCTGGGAGCCTAATGGGCTTGATGATTTAGCACAGGATTTTCCCTAATTGCAGACCTTTGGGTATTAATGAGGACTCCTACAGAGATGACACTTAAGATTATCTAGGCTCGGGAGAAGGTCAGTCTCCGTATTCACATCTCTGAATGGCTTTACAGGAAACACAAAGAATTTGGGGGCTGGGTAGGGAGGGAAGGCGGACCCTTTTCCTCCCTCTCTAATTCGGGTGATTCTCTTTGTCTCACTGTGTCAGGAGGATGTTTCCTACCATTCGTGTGTCCTTTTCCGGCGTGGATTCTGAGGCCAAGTACATAGTCCTGATGGACATCGTCCCTGTGGACAACAAGAGGTACCGCTATGCCTACCACCGGTCCTCCTGGCTGGTGGCTGGCAAGGCAGACCCTCCGCTGCCAGCCAGGTTTGTGCCTCCAGATTTTCCAGCCAAGCAAAATGTGTATTAACCTTGCTGGCAGACTGTCTCCTGCCCTGGTTGTTTGAATTTTAAGCAGGTCTGTTTTTAAAGCTGTGAGTTCTGGTAAGAGAGCTTTCCAAGCCCAGACACTCCAGGATTAACTACACAAAATATGGGTTCGTCTCTGAGAAAGGCAAGAGTTTGTATGCAGAACACTGCCTTTAATTTTATCTTTCATCATAATTCATTTCAAAGTTTTTCTTAAATTTCAATTGGAATATTTCTTAGAAATCTGGCCCCATTTCATACGGCATCCATCATTTCTATTTGGCTAACACCAAACAGAATAAAACTACTGATGAAGTGGCTGCCCTAAAATCCTTTTCAGAAGTGTGTATTTTAGTAAAGTAGTAGTTCCTTACAGTAAATATTTGTTATAACGTGGTTATAACTTCATAGTAAATACCATATTGGTAAAATGTGGTTGTTTTTGACCAGTAAAAGGCTCAGAGATTTTTAAGTAAGAAAAACAAACTCTTTTTTTCCCTCATTATAATTAGTGGATAAATGTAATTCGACATCAAGTTAATATTCTTCTACTGAATTTGTTTTTCTCCTTCTGACTTACTTCACTCTGTATGAATATTAAGGTCCATCCACCTCACTACAAATAACTCAATTTCATTTCATTTTATGGCTGAGTAATATTCCATTGTATACTGTATGCTAACACATATATGTGGAATCTAAAAAAAAAAAAAAGGTTCTGAAGAACCTAGGGGCAGGACAGGAATAAAGACTCAGATGTAGAGAATGGACTTGAGGACACGGGGAGGGGGAAGAGTAAGCTGGAACGAAGTGAGAGAGTGGCATGGACTTATAAACACTACCAAATGTAAAATAGATAGCTAGTGGGAAGCAGCCACATAGCACAGGGAGATCAGTTCGGTGCTTTGTGACCACCTAAAGGGGTGGGATAGGGAGAGTAGGAGGGAGACGCAAGAGGGAGGAGATATGGGGATATATGTGTGTGTGTGTGTATATATATATATATATATATATATATATATCTGATTCACTGTTATAAAGCAGAAACTAACATACCATTGTAAAGCAATTATACTCCAATAAAGATGTTAAAAAAATATTCTTTTACTGAGAAATTACTCAATATATTAGGTAATGACCCAAACAAAACATGTTCGTTTTTGTGCTATTCAATGGTAATGTTTTTCGAGGAGAACTCCGTTTTAAAAATTACATGCAAACCTTTATTGCTACTGCCCAAATGAGCATTCTGGGGGAAAAAACCCAGCAAGTTCTTACTTACGTGAATACTAACAGTTTAAGAACAGGACTCTAACTGCATACTTTAATACAAACAATGAATCTTAGCTGACTTTACATTTAGGGTTCTAAAACCAAGCCTTACAGCTTTAAAGTTGTTTTATGACTAAGTAATTTTTATAATTGATTGGAAGTTCATATCAGAGCTAAGAATTTATTTAAATGTACAGGTTTAGGAACTCTGAAGTTATAGTTCAAAGTATGGTTCTTTGTTAGTATCTAGTCTGGAGTCTAAGTCAAGGCACAGAACCAACACAGTTTACACATACAGTTCAAATGGAATATTAAGCTTTCTTAGTGTTTGATCATATTATTGAACTTACAGTATATTAAATACACTAGAGAAGAGATTAAAAGAAGCCTCTCCAAGTTTTCCATTCCCACAAGAGACTAGGAAGGAGATCTTCCCAGCCCTTCCAAATTGATATATTAAATAACATATTAAATAATTTTTAGGACTAAAATTTTTTTTTTAAATGTCACTGATTTTTTTTTAAAAAAAGGAGCAAGATTTACAAATTTACAATAGATATTTAAATGAATATAATTAGTGTTCTCTACTATTTACTATTAACTAGCCAGTTCACATTACTCTAGAGCTTCTTTCCAAAATTTACAATTTTTTTAAAGGGGGGAGAGAGAGGAAGAAAGAAGAGAGAATGAGAGAAGTATTTTAGCAGATTCCTAACCATTTTTACAAGCAAACCCCTTTTCTTTTTTTTCTCTAAGTCTTTCCTTTAAGAAGTTAATCACTCTTATTTAGCATACATTTTCCTCCTATCTGAAGGTATGGGGAACTGGTGCAGGCCAGTTGGAAATATGACATGCCTTGTTTATGTTACTAATCTGTTCTGGCTGGAAAAGGAAAGCATGTACCAATACACTATCTTAACTGAAGCATGTTTAAGCTATTGCTGGAATTTTAAGTCCCAGAGGACTTGAGAGAAGCGGGGCTTCCTGTATGCTTTTTCATTCATACTAGTTCAGCTTACTTATATTGATATCAGATTGAAATGTTTTGTGCATTATAGGACAGAAATATTCTAGATCATATAAGCAACTGTTCTTTATTATTATTAAAAGACATAGTGCTATATTTTCTAGCTCCATATGGGAAAGGTGAAGAACTTGGGAGGTGATCATTTTTGAACTGATGGTAGAAATTCCTTGCAGTTCTAGTTCTTTGAAGCACTTTATTTTAGACTGAAGTTTATCAGTCAGCTGTTCCTTATCAGAAGAAATGATGCTTGACAATATCATTTGATCATAGTAATGGAAAAGACATTATATATGACCTAAGTAATGTTATATTTTCATATAGGACATTTCCTTTTTTTAAAAAAGTAGTCGATATTTAAATAAATTAATCTTTATTAATGTTATCATATGTGGTGAACTGATACTTAAAGAGGGACCATCTCATCAACTTCTAGGACTTTAAATATTTTTGAACCTTTCTGGAGGAGTGGGTAGGATATGGTGCTGATTAGTAAAACAACTGCGCCTATAAAGTTATAGCCTTGGAGGAGTGACACTTGAAAAGCTATTATGGTTGTGTCATCAAAGAATACTTCAATTGAAAGGCAATTTTGAGCACTCCTTAAAAAAAAAATCAAACAAACAGGCAGACAAACACCTAAGTTCTTGTATGGGTCTGGTAAGAATCTTTAGTGCTGTCAGCCTGTTTTGTGCTTTGCTTCTTGTGGGCTTTGTGAGTTGCAGCACGTGCACCCAATTCTTCTATTCTTAGTCCTCTGTGTGACAAACCACGGCATAGACTTCTTGTTCTTTACATGAATATGTTTTTAATTTTTCCTTGTCTTTGCCCCAACCATAATATTTGTTTAATGATAGTTATAAATATTCTACACAAAATATAGATATAAATAACCCATTGCATGGATAAAGGAATTTATCCCATTAAATCAAGGATATTTCCTTCCTCTATCATTAGTTCTATGACATACCTGACTTCAGAAACGCTTATGTTGAGTGGATACTAGGATTGATTTACAAAGAGTTGTACTTAGTGTGAAGCTTGCAGGCAAAACAAATGACCTGCATTTAACTGTCAGTGAGTAAAAGATTGCCTTGAACATAGCAGCTGATCAATAAACGATAAATCCTTGATAAGTATATTTTTTCCCATCAAAGCCTTTTTTTTTTTTTTGCTTAGGCTGTTAGATAAATACATTGAATAATTTGAAGCTTACCCAACTTGTTTTCACTCTCCTTAGTGAGCACTTAACTAGGTGATGATGAAAGTAGTAATATTTAAAGTACCGGGAGAAGCAAACAGACTATGTGATCTGTGGACTATTAAAAGTTCCCCAGGTCACTGTATTAAAACTATTCTGTCTTGTTTATAAAGAGCATGAACTTTAAATTGAATCACCTTCAAGTTTAAATGAATAGATTCTCTAGAATTGTTTCCTCTTTTAAATTCTTTGTCTTCATTGCTTTTTAGCAGTGCTTATACTAGGAATTCATTTTGCAATTAGTTATAACCTAGTCTTTCTTTTGAAAATATCTACAACAATAGGATTTTATATTTGACAGAAGCAGACTAGTAGTTGATTAGGTTGATGGGAAAAACCCACCTTTAAAAAAATGGCTTGTTCCGCAAATAACAGCAAATGTATTAAGTACATTTTATTTATTTATTTATAATTGGACTATAATTGCTTTATAATGTTGTGTTACCTTCTGCTGTACAGTGAAGGGCATCAGCTATATGTATACATATATCCCCTCCCTCTTGGACCTCCCTCCCACCTGCCCCCATCCCACCCATCTAGGTCGTCTCAGAGCACTGAGCTGAGCTTCCTGTGGGACAAATTGGGAGATTAGGATTGACATATATATACTACCATTAGTATTACCCCTTTTAAATCATTGGTACACAAAGAAACACATTTAGATGTTTCAGCATTATTTTGGTATTGCTGTATTACTAAATTTGAGATTATACGAGGCAAATAAAATTCACTTTATATGAGATTTTTGTGTTCCTTTAGAATCAGAATATTTTATAACCCAAACATTTTTTTTTTTTAGTCTCAATAAAATTCTCTCATAATTTTCTTAGGCTGTATGTACATCCAGACTCTCCTTTTACTGGTGAGCAGCTACTTAAACAGATGGTGTCTTTTGAAAAGGTGAAACTCACCAACAATGAACTGGATCAACATGGCCATGTGAGTACAGTGCTTGGACTATGCGGATTCCCTGGGATGGAATGCAGAAACCACATAAAGCTTCCTCCCTTGATGTCTCTTCCTCTCTCCCTTTCCCCCTCCCACCCTCCAGCTCTGAGTCATTCTATGAGAACATTAATATGTTCTACAGGGAACCTTGACTGCTATTGTCAAGAGGTCATTTACAGAGATGCTGTATGCCATTTCTATGCAAGAGGGTCAGGGACCTCTGGCACCATGGATTCCTACTTCTGCAACTGCTTTAACACCTGCACCAACTAAACAAAGGGAATGTGCATTTTGGAGGTTACTACAGCCCATTCTTGGATTAAACATCTAATTTCTATCAGTGGTATATCAGATAACACAGCATAAAGGGAATGGGGCTGAGACCTCCTATGGGGGTTTCCCAAAGTGTGTTGTATAGAATACATTCTTGTGCGATGCAATGGGGCAAAAGGATTTTATGTACAAATAAATTTGGGAAAGTGCTGTTAGCTCATTATATATCCCCTCTGTAGAGAGCCTTATGAATATTAAAACACAATGAAGTCTTGCAGTTAAAAACAAAACAATTTGATTTTACATCAGTAAGGAGTTCATTAAAATGTTGAAGAAAAGAGAAATTGGAATTCTTAGCTCTTATCAACAGTTAATAGAACAAATAGCCATTGACACAGGCTTTTCCATATTTGCTAAGACTGCTTTTTAAGGAACTATCTATGCTGTTATTTCATGCTCTTAAATAAAGATTCACATTTTAAAAAATCTGTTTTAGATTTTATGCTAAGAAAACTTCAGACAGACATGCATGCTTCTTTTTGATGAGGAGAATACTGTTTCTTTTTTTGCCTCGTTTGCCAGAAAGCACATTGGGATTTTCATAGTTGCTTTCCTTGGCTTAGATATTCTGATATAATTATTCTCTCTCTTATCCCCTTTATTAAGGCTCCTGTTACTTAAGGTTTTAGTTTTTTACTGGATTTATGCAATTCAGAAAAAGAGTTTCAAAACTTTTCTCAAAAAAGATGGTTACACATAGTTAAGAGAGAGCTCTAGACATGGTTTCAAATGGTTGATTGAACCTGGAACCAAGTAAATCACTTCAGGCACTGCCACCATCCATATGCCCACAGGAGATCTTGTTTATCTCGACCAAGTCAGAGTAACCAGGTTAACTAACAACTCTGCTGGTGGCACTGTTGGGATGTTGGAAATAGGTTAACAGGCTTCTGTTACTTGATGTATTGGAAAAGATAACTGACTTTTTTTACCTTCAAGGATGTTGGCAGAATTGTCCTTTCTTTCAGATGTTTTCATTGACAGATTTTTTTTTTCAGGTTAAAATTTATGAAGTATCTGAGAGACATTTTCTGTAGGCCCATGATCATTCTTAATGTCATTCATATTAAAATTTCTTGGGCTCCACTGAAATCTTTGCAGAGATAAATGAAATTTTTTTATGGTTCTAGTATTCTCCAATGTGAAACTTTCATAAGAACTGTTTGAGTTTTTCCAGAAAGACCTGAGAATTCATTTTGAGATCAGTTGTCCAGAACTGATATGTTTTCCTAAATTTTAGCATCAGCTTCATGGATGGGAATAGCACTAAGCTATATTTCAGGAGCTCTGGGTTCTAGTCTGATTATGCTAAGATTAGACCTTTACAAATTGTTTAAGTCTTACATGGTTGCTAATATCCATTTTAGCTTTAAAATTTTATTATTTAATATAACTCTTTGTTACCAGAAATAGTGTATTCTGAAAAGTACCAGGAAATATTTTTAGATCCTGTGGTGTTTAGCCAAGTTCTTTGAATCAGTCCTAAAGAAGCCCCCTTTGTAGATGCATTCCAGGAAAATTTCTTATTTCCAGGAATTTATTTCTTCGATGAAACAACGTCTACATTTTTATCAGTGTTTCTTAGCCCCATGAAAGCTTGAGCAGAGGTTCAAGGAGCCCTGGGATCTGAGACTCAGTCTGCGGTCTGAGTCTGTCCAACACCCTTTCCTAAAGGAAATTAATGTGGGAGTGGTATAAGGAAGAGGGGACCTTATTTAAAGCTTAGGTTTTTTTCCATTGTGTGTGTGTGAGAGTGTGTGTGTGTTTGTGTGTATGATTTGAAAACTCTATCTTCTTAGTAGAACATATAATGAATGGTCAGGTTTTTCTTATATCACGATTAGGAGGCAAATGTTTACTTCTGTCACTTCAAGTTTATTCCAGTTTTATGACTGAGCATAGGTATCCTGAACTCCTTGGAATAAATGCATTACACAAAGAAATAACTTTTTTTTAAGTTTCTTTTGATTCATTTGAACGTCTCATTTGTTTCAGTAATTCCTATTCAGGTCTGGGATCATAAAAAGATGGCATGTTCAAAAATTCAATGCCAGTTAATGCCCTGTAACTTTGTTGGCTTGTATCTCAACATGGAAAGAGATTGATTCTGTATCGGTTATCTCACAGTGACTAGTATTTAACTCTGCTAAAGTCAACCAGTGTTAACACTCACCCACCACACCCAAGTTAGCCAAAGAACAAGAGAGCAACAACACTGCATGCCATTGACCCTCGTCCTGCCACAGCATGTATCAGACACCTCCCCTGAGAGCCAAGCTCTCTGCTAGGCCCTTGGGGTGAAGGGCATACATTGTAAGCCCTGTTATCCCAGGAAAGACATACCCAATTTTGTAGATTTAGGTAGCTGTCTGGGTTGCGGGGCAGGGGGAGATGTGGAAAATCTTTAACATCTGAAAGTAAGTTTTGTTGCTCAAATTTCATAATGGTAAATTATTGTATTTTATTTAAATGATACATGAAAAATACTGCCTGTTAACAGGGTATATTTCTGATCTCTAAGTACCAGACAACTTTTAGTAGCTATGGAATGGAAGACATTCATCACTAACATTCTTACTTAGTTTGTAACTGGAAGTCAGTAATCAATGAAGTTGTCAGAAATGATGACGACAATAATAATACAGTTTACTAAGCACTTCCTATTTGCTATGTGATTTACAAGGGTTACAGCGTCTGATCCTCACCACAACCCCTGTGAAGTTAATACTGTTCTTGCATTTAAGAAAATGAGGTAAGAGAGGTGAGATCACTTGGCCCAAGATTAAAGAGCTAGAAAGTAGCAGATTCAGTATTCCAACCAAGGTCTACCTTATACCAGACTGCCTTTTAAAATTGTTTTATTCCCTCCGTCCCATCTGCCACCCACTCCTCACCCCCCACTGCCCCAAATAACAATCTAGCCTCCTCAAATATGTAATTTCTTACTTTAGAAAATTTAGAGACATACTGCCTTTGGTCTAACCAGACTAAAAAACAAAAAGCATTTTTTAAAAAATAAACATCCTCCAGATGACTTTTTCCTCTATCATTTTAGAAAGGACACTTGAAACAACCTGTATTATTTACAGTTGGTTTGGTAAAAGGTGATTCACAATACTCTGCAGTATCATGTGAAAATTATTTGCGTGAAGAATGGAAAGGGTAGATCTTAATCTTAAAACTGCATTTGACACAGTAGATTTTATGGTTCTTTCTTTGCCTCATTGTAATTTGGCCTGTTTATTAGCACTATAAGTACTTAAAATCCAGTACTGTACTTCCCACTCTTTGCTGCAGATAATTTTGAACTCAATGCATAAGTACCAGCCACGGGTGCACATCATTAAGAAGAAAGACCACACAGCCTCATTACTTAATCTGAAGTCTGAAGAATTCAGAACATTCATCTTTCCAGAAACAGTTTTTACGGCGGTCACTGCCTACCAGAATCAACTGGTGAGTATACCCTTCACAATTTATTTCCCGAATAAGATAAGGCTTTAGGAGAGTTATCTTCTTGGAGAGAAGGGCTATCCCAGTACTCAAAACAGAAATTCACTTTGGAGAAAGCTATGGAGAATCAGCCCCAGGACTTCCAAATATGTTGAGTATCCATGGCTCAAGGTTATGAAGGTCTGTATTACACCATCTTTCTTAGAACCTTTATACTCCTGGTCAGGCTGTTCACTGCTCACATGTCCCACCCAAACCTGACCCAATCTGCCTTCTCAAATTTTCTCAAGAACATTACCTGCTTCCTTCTCTTTCTGGTAGAGCCTCATGACATGTGTTACCATACACTCATTGCTTCATAAAATTTAGAAGTTCAGTTTTTCTGCTAAATTAGCACACGTAGTGTGCTAGCCAGCTATCCAAACTACTGATACATTAGATATTTTGTGAGATTTATTCAGCTGTAATTCAGGGTAAGATAATTCTAGTAGAATGATCTTAAATGCCTCTTTAGATAATAGACTGTAGTATGTAAGCAGTTGTGTATTTAATTAACATCAAGATATCTAATTTGTAATATTGAGTTATATATTTTCTATTCTCTGTTGTAAATCATATTTAAAATTTATGCATTTCTTCATCCATAAGGCTTAGTCCAACTCTACTGTAAATATTTATCAAAGTGTTGCTAAGGACTGAATCCTGTTAGATACTTCCCCATGTATTCTTTCATGGTCAGCATAATCTTGAAGGCCAGGGGTAACAGTAACATTCTTTAGTGAGGAATCTGAAGCTAAGAGAGGACAAGTAACTTTTCCACAGTCTGAATGGATCAGAAGTAGAATTCCTTTTGATACACTGTACTTTAGTAAAAGGAACTCACATTGTCAGTTTACTCTGGGTTTTGTGTCTTGCTTTTATTTGACTGGTTATAGGTATCCAGGACTCTTGCTCTCCTCATGTCTTGATGTTATATTTTGGGTTCTGAGTGAATACTGTTAGGTGCTGCCTGATAGATGGCTCAGAGTCCAGAGTGGGATGGTCAACCAAGCAAAAATGGTGTTGAGTCTCTCAGGAAAAGCAAGAAGATGAAACTGAAAGCCCAGGTAGCCCTACACAGATGAGGAAACAGGAAGTCAGAGAAGGGATGTAGAAAAATGGCCAGAGTGGGTATGTGTCTGTAAGGCATAAGCACCTATAATTTCCATATGACTTTGAGTAGATTTCACTTCACCACTGTGGCTGCCATCTTCTTTGCCTGTAAACTGGGACTAAGAAACAGACCATCTTAGGGAACAACTGTTAAGGATCAAATGAGATGCTGTGCATAAACATGCCTTTGGAAATTGTAAGGCACTCTGTAAATAAAGCACGTGGTGACTGTTGGACTGTCTCTGGAATGTCCAAAGAGGATTTGCCACCATTTGGATTTTTAAATGTTAGTGGCAACTTTTCAATGAAATAAATGAATGCACAAATGTTATACTATTTATCTTTAAGTAAAAGCAAAGTACTATAACTTTTTAATTATCCTTAAGATAACAACACAGCAGTGGCAACTTTCAGAGAATGCCCAAGCTAAAAATTTGGGTATAGAGTGAAGCCCACAAAGCCCTAAAACATAATGCTATTTCTCTTAGAATCTGGAACACTGACATCAACAATCCCATTTTTAATTTATTTGAGGACACATGTAATACAGGTATCACAGGATCTAAAAAGATTCCTGAAACATTTAATTCAATTTACACTAACTGAATTAGTAGCTTTTATATTATAAAACATCAGATTTATACTAATACAAGAAAACCTGCTGATGTTTGAGAATGAAATAAAAACTTGTCATATGGAAAGTTCATTGCTTTTATCAGAATTATCTGTAAAGGGAGCCAAAGCAAGAATAGGTAACTTGGGATTGTTTAGTGAAAATTATGGGCAGAACAAAATTAAGGAAAGTTCTAAGTGTAACACCTTAGATTTGGTTTAACTGATGAAGAAGCAATCCTGAATAAATATTGGCAGGACCTCTCATATCATGGAACACGGAATAGGAGGTTATTATCTACATAATTATAATAACAGCTAATATTTGGGTGCGCAAGGCACCATTTAAAGTGCAGTCTTATTTAATCCTCACAATGATATTATGAGATAGGAACAACAGTATTTTTATGTTGCATTTTACAGTTCAAAGAATGGAGGCATGGAGTTAAATAACTTATCCAATGTGACCCTGCTGCTCCCATCACAGATATGAATCCAGGTAGTTAGGTTTAAAAGCCTAACCTCTTTTGGTGCTTGGTGTCCCCAAGAAAGGGGAACCTCACCTCCTCTCAATGAATGGACCCTCAATGAATGTGACCCTGATGGATTCAAGACATCCTTTTTAGAGGGTTTCAGTTCTTTATGTTAATTTCTTTTCTTTTCTTTTCAGCAAGTGCTCACTGCTTACCTGCTGTGTGCAGGGAGCTCTTCACACTGACAGCAGCCAGTGTAACAAGATGGTAATCAACCTATATTGACAGTCAAAATATCCACTGGCATTAGCTGTTTCTAATAGGAGCCGTATGCTTTAGTGACATTACCTCACTGAATTCTTTTGTTTCCGCTCAACATTTATCTAGAAAATTTTCAAATATCCCAAAGTTAAACAGATGGTAAAATGAACCACGTATACTCTCCACCCAGATTCAACAATTAACATTTTTCCAATTTGCTTTACCTCCCCTGCCCCATTTCTCAATCTCTGTACATGTACATACTTTCCCCCTTCTCGCAACCATTTGAAACTAAGATGCATGCATCATGATACTTTACCTGTAAGTACTTCTACAAGTTTAGACTGACAATAAGATTACTTTGTAACCACAGTATCTTTACAACATCTAAAATTGAGTTCATATTAAAAATTTCGGGATGGACCTACAAATGTCTTTATAGCCTTCCCCCCCAACCCCCGCCTTTGAACTAGTATCCACCTAAGGTTCATGGTTTGGATTTATTTTAATTTAGAAGAATCTCTCTATATTTTTAATCAATATCTCACTTAATTCTGACACTAATCCCCTGAATAAGGCCCCATAAGCCTCATTTTGTGGATGAAGAAACTGAGGTTCAGAGTGGTTAATACACTTGCCCAAGGTCACAAATCTGGTAAGTGAAAGAACCATCTTCTGGGTATTAACTCCTCCTTTTTGGTAGCATCCTGCTGGATTGCTACCAAAGAAAATGACCACTGACAGTGTCAAGGTTGGGAAACTGAATGTGAAAATACTGCTAAATTAAAATAGGCTAAGATTCTAATAAACACATATCCCAAAACTAGTTGCTCCTCTTGAAAATGTTTATTTCTAATTAAGATTATAAATAGGCTCAAAATCCACCTACCAGCGCCTAGCTACCTTTCACTGCATCATTAAGTGTAACGATTAATATGATTAGTATATATCATTTCATTGCTAAATAACCCACAATAAGTGATTAAATTCAGTACTGCTTTTCTCAATAGATCCTGCCATGTCTGAGTTTATTTCTGTGCACCCACCTTTAAAGCCATAATCCCTAGCACAATGCTGTATGTGTGTGTGTATGTGTGTGTGCATGTGTGTGTGCTTTTACTTAAAGATAAATAGTATAACATTTGTGCATTCATTTATTTCATTGAAAAGTTGCCACTAACATTTAAAAATCCAAATGGTGGCAAATCCTCTTTGGACATTCCAGAGACAGTCCAACAGTCACCATGTGCTTTATTTATAGAGTGCCTTACAATTTCCAAAGGCATGTTTATGCACAGCATCTCATTTGATCCTTACAGTTGTTCCCTAAGATGGTCTGTTTCTTAGTCCCAGTTTACAGGCAAAGAAGATGGCAGCCACAGTGGTGAAGTGAAATCTACTCACATATATATTTGAAATTCAATTAATAGTCAAAAATTTGATTTGGTATACTAATGAGCCATTTTTGCAAATGGTTTATAGACCTCATAAGACCAATCGAAATTCATGTGGGGTGAATAAATCATTTTGGGGGTTAGTATTTTCATTAGTCTTATACAGTTTTCTGAAGTTATCCTTGATTCTTTCTAGGCCTCCTCACATTTACTGCCTTTTCACTGCTATACCATGCTTGTCTACTGATTTACCCATAATAAACATAAAATAAATATATAGGAAATAAACAAATATGTACTAAGTACAGTATAAATATTAGAGTATTTTCATGCACAAAGAACAGGGAGAAAAGAGAGAAAGAAGATTTAAAAGTTCATACTTAGGACCACCTTTATATCTCTTAAACTTTGGATAGGACATTATTTACATATATATTAAAAGCCAAATCAAATTTTCCATTAGAATTCGTGAAAAAGCTTCTCATTTATTGTGTCTGGTAGTTTTATTTGTAAGTAATGAAAAGGGGACCTTTTTCCTATTTTTTCCTCTGGTTTTTGTGAGGAAATGATTGTATTTCTTTACATTATTAGATTAAAGCTAAATACATTATACTTTCAAAAAACTATTTTATAATATAAGATTTAAAGGTCATACATTGTTTTTGAGCAGGCAAGCCATTGCTGTAAAGTTGAAGTGTAGGTCAGGTTTCATTTTTAAATGCCTTTGGACAGATCTTTTCCTGATAATTGGAGAAACGGTCTCTGAGGGCCAATTTCACCTTGTGGCTGGGAACCCCAGCTATATTCAGTCCAGTAATATCACATGGAATAATAACTACTAGAAAAAGTCCCTTTCTCTTTGGTGCAGATGGCAGTGTCAAAATCTGCCCTCCATTTATACATATATTTATCTATAAAGGAGATGTTGAAAGAATGAATTTTTTTGGTTAGGAAGTGTATTATGTTCCATATTATTAAGATAATACATGAAAAAACAGGTGTATTTTGACCACAATTAGTCAGTGATTTGCATATATGTACATACACTTGAAACAGGATTTCTTAAGCACATACTGCTGTCCTTGTTAATTCTTCTTCCTCATAAAATGAAAAATATTGCTGCTTTTAAAATTTGTTGTTGAATCATAAAGACATACTTGTAGTTTCACATGGGTTCTCTACATACGTTTTTGGTAGCTGACTATTTTTGGATCTTTCTTTTAGCTTTACCTTTGACATGGGTGATGCTGTTCAACAGCTTTACAAGCTGCAGGTATTCTATATTAGGAAAATGATGTCCAACTGACATCACTGTATATAACTCAGGTCTTTCTCTCATTGGTTCTCAAATACGTAACTTTTTCGTTCTCCCACATTTCATAAAGGGATATAAAACTATATCTGCAGAAATGAATTTCTTTCTATTAACTACTGGTTTTTATTTAAATATCCATGGAATAAAATCTGTGCCTGACCTTTTAAAAGTGCATGATTAACTAGAATGTTAAAACTTTGCTATTTAAAAATTACTTTATCTTAAAATAGAAAACAAAATGCTTTTTATGTAGACTCAAGAATTTCACCTAGTCTATAACTGGTAAACATATGAAATCATATTTCTGACTGCTTGTCCTGGAAGCAAAGTTCAAAAGACATTTCTGGGGTGCTTATTGTTGGTGCCCCAGTAGATTCAGAGTCTGTGATATCACAGTGAGCACGGTGGGCTCATTAAGAAGTCTACCCACAGTCCCTGTACTGCTAATCAGTACTCCATAAAGCCTGTTCAAGACTGTAGTGGTTAGTTCAGGGCCCCCGTACAATTTTAGTAGTAAGAGATCCATTCAGCTTTTTTTCTCTAACTTCCAAAAGCAATTTTTTTTCCCTGGAATTAGATAAAATAGTCCATAGAGAAAGTAAATACCTGGTTACTCTCTTGAGCTCCTTTTGTAATTAACACACTAAAGTTAAATCACTGCTGAACCAACTGGTAAATCTAGCTGTATGAGTACATCTTGTACTATTCTTGAAACTTCCCTTCAGTTTGAAATTATATCAAATGTAAAGTAAAAAAGTTACCATTGATACTCTTGGGGATGATGAAAGAAGGACCAAAAAGATACTGGAAAGAGAAAGTTCTAATAAATGAAAGAAAATTCCAAAGAAATCTGAAAACTTGTGTTGAATTTGATTCACTTCCTCATTCAAAGTTATGGCAGTAATACTAGATATGGTGACACATCAATTGAGCAACTAACACACACACACTGAGAATATTTATTTTCTACGACAACTCCACAATCATTACATTCTGAGCCAACAGTCTACCTCCTGGAAATATAAATAACAACAAATACAATTCTCAAAATCCTTTTCAGGGACAAAGTGGATCAAAGGTGGTTCTTTAACTGTTATAACAGATAGATAATATTTTCTATTCTTTTAGTTTATAAAGACTCAAACAAAGCTTGATATGGTTCACATTTTTTTGTTATATTTATTAAAAAAAATTTTTTTTGGCTGCACTGCGTGGCTTGCAGGATGTTAGTTTCCCGACCAGGGATTGAACCCGGGACCCGGCAGTGAAAGCGCCAAGTCCTAACCACTGGACCACCAGGGAATTCCTGATATGGTTCATATTTTAGAGGGATGGCTGCAAAAGGACTTCGTTCAAAATTTCTCCATCAGATATTATTTGCCTTTGTCTCCAGAAAATTTTATCCATTGGCAAATCCATTCACTTTTTATAAATGAGCTTGTAAGAATTGAACTTGAAGACTTAACTTTATTGCTGTATCTTACAGTTTCAGTTTGAAGCTTTTATCTGGGTTTGGTTCACACTTAACATCACCTAACACTGCAGGGGACGTGGTGCCAGCTTCTTTAGTGGCACTTAAACCACTTCCAGTTCTATGTATGCCTCTGCCTGCTCCATGGAATTTTAGGGACCATGTGATCTCATTTCTGTTGATAAATTATTGTGAAAGTGTTTTCATGAACTATAAAGCACTTTAGAAATCTAAAGTATTTTCATTTATAATTATTCAGTAGAAAAAGATAAAGAAATCCCATTTTTGAGGATTTAAAAATCTTGTTGGTGTTTTACAATTCTAGAATATATTGACTGCTTGGGCTTTAGAAAATGTTTGTAATTTATTTCAAACAAATAAAACTTTTTATCTTTGCCCTGAAAACTGACCTTTAATACTAAATCCTAGTCTGAAAGAATGGCTAGAAGAATGGCTTTCACCCTTTAGAAATCCATGCCCTTAATTAAAGGGGTGGCTGAGTGTGAGAGAATGTTCTCTACAAACTCTTGATGGCCACACTTTAGGGGCAACCTCAGTGGTTCCTGTATATTTCTTTCTATGCACACAAAGACCTGTTGCTGTCCATTAAGAACAGGTTTCTTACTTATCTAGCTTATTTCCTTCACTGTTTACCATTGTCCATTAACTAAGCTGAAAAGGAAATTAGCAATTTTATTTTTGGCTACTGTAGAGTGAATGTGCATGGGACAATAATGAGCATTTCTGAGGCACTGTCAAGTGTCCTTAAAAACTAATATCAAAGAATCAATCTTACAACTTGCCAGTGTTAATGATAGAGAAGTTCAGTCTCTCTGGTAAGGATAGTGTGGGAAGTTCTATTTTAAGTGAGGTAAATAGCTTTTTGCAGCTTGTACATTGGTTAGCTCACATTAAGAAAACTTGAAAAGTAAAAAAAAAAGACTGTCTTTTGTAATGAAAAAAACAATTCTTTAGATGTTAATAGTTTAAAATGAAAAGTAGATACACTCTGATCAAAGGGAAAGTTGCTTATTGGCAAAATAGTATTTCAAACTATTATATATCTCAAAATAGATATATTTTTGATTGTGTTTATTCCTTACTTTGAAAGAGGAAGGCATGCCGCCCTCAATCTATAACTTTTTTTCCAGGTTAAGACTATTCTGTGTGTGTCTCTCTTTCCAAAGATGAATGTGGGTTCTCATTTTGACACAAATGAGCTATGACTCTCTTTAAAGGTGTCTGTCGTTCTAATTCCAATAATTCTCCTCCATTCCTTTTAGCTCTTAACACTCAGAAATTTTGCAAGTAGAACATCTTTTAATCAATGTTTTATTTATTTATTTTCTTTGTAACCTAACATTTTTCCGTGAAGGTGCAGTGCATATATTTTAATGGATCTTTCTGCATTAATATTGCGAAAATTATGACTAGCACAACATAGACACTTAATACTTCAGACTATGATTCTTATTAGGAAATTTTTTTTTCCATATAAGCATACAGTCTGTAAGTAACATTATATGGGAGGATAATAAGAGACCCACTAATTTGATTCTTATTTAGTCAGATGGAAAGGGGAACAGGGGTAAATTTATATGCTGAAAGCTTTATATCATGTATTTATGTCAGGTATTTCATATAGTATTGAACATGAAGTTACTATTGTGGTATCCATTATGGTATATATCGGTACCCATGGTATTAACAAATGAGGCTGCCAAGTCAGCATGAGGTAACGTTCTTGTTTTTATTCCCCATTACTCACCAATGCTGGCCTTCTAGACAGCTTCCCTATTCCCCAGTCGAGCTCTAGCCTTTCACTACTCTCTTATTAAATACTTCACACGGCAGCCACACTGTTTGTAAAAGGCCCCCATTTCAAACTGTCTCTATCCATTGACTTCCAGCCTGTTTTAGGACCAGTCTGTCCTCAACTACTTCCTTCTCTCTGAGGCCTTCTCTGACCATTCCACCCAATTTAGGCCTCTTGTGAACTTCCTTAGCAATTTTAACCTCTATCACAATACTGAGAGACATTAAGATATTCTTGGGGTGCCATGATGGAAAATGAACAAACTTTTTATTTCTGATTTTATTTCCTTGACCATGGAAATGATACAGTTTTGTTACACTTTCTTCCCTTTCCAGATAACCAAGCTGAAAATAGATAGTAATCCTTTTGCCAAAGGATTCCGGGACTCCTCCAGGCTCACTGACATTGAGAGGTAATGAGAATTTTCTGTTTACTTTTTTGCCTAGATAAGATAAAGAGAAGCACTAGTTTGTAAGAGCACACTCCTTTCAACACCAAAGAGCCATAACCTCACTGTATAGAGTCTCCAATACTCAGTATAGTCTCCAGTTCTCTGCCCCACCTTCCCTTCCAGTTATAAACCCTGTAGATATGCAACTGCTTAAGCTTTGACAGCTGCAGCAGCTGGATCTATTCTACACTCAATTTCTGAGTGAAGTGGTTTCTTTGGACAGGACATTTTTTCAACGGGGCTTCTTTGTTATCAAAGACACAGTCCTCTACATGATATTAAGCTTCATGTCTTGAGTGGCAATCCACAGAGAAATAGATTCTTAATAGCCTTTCCCTTCTGAAGTGGATATATTTGTTAACATAAAGACTATAAAGGTAGTTTGGAATTTTGAAACAAGGAGAGGCCATTTAAATCAAGGGGTATATTTTACCTACAGCATAGACTGCTTATACTTAATAGGAAAGCTATCAGATCTCAGGACCTTTAAGAAGGCAAGTGACAATCATGTGCCGTAATTTACCCCACTTTTTATTTAATTAAAATGGTTCACACGGTGTGAGACTGTCTACGTGATGAGTAATGACTATATTGAGGTGCATAGTTCGCCCAAAATTAATGTCAAAAAATGTTTTTTTCAAGGAGAAGATTATTTGTATCCCTTAAACATACTATGTAACTTTCTGTACTTATTCTGTTTTGTTTTTGGTGAGCACATTTAAGTTCCACTCTCTTTACAAATTTGAATTATATAATACAATGTTATCAACTATAGTCACCATTTCACACATTAGATCATCAGCTCTTACTCATCTTCTGTATCTGATCTTTTACGTGGCCTGGAATCTTTTGACAGGTGGGGTACCCTAGCTTTATCTCCAAATCTTTGTGTGATTTCCCTACCGACTGCTACGTGTTTCTGCCACACTCTTTGTTACCTACCACATGGTCACATCTGACCTCAGCACTTCTCTCTGACCTGTCCTGGAAACTCAAATTAAAGGATGATTACGTGTTTTAGCAACATCTGTCTTATCCTTCCCTCATCCTTCCCAAATGGCAGCGCATAGGCGTGTGGTTTTGACTTGTGGGAACAGATATAGAAGCTCAGTGAGGAGACAAAGTATCCAGCAGGAGAGACTGAAAGTTGGGTAGAACTGTGGCATCTGAGTAGAAAAGATTAATTAGTTGGAGTGCTTGACAAGTGACTGTGGGGTATTGAGAGATCAGGGAAGGAAACTTGAGCTTGTTGAAAAATCCATTGCAAAATGCAGAGAGATAGCAAGGAGATAACTCTCCAATTAGGTGGGACATAGGCGTGCAAATAGGTCATAAGACCCAAGTCAGTGAGAAAGTGGTATCAGCAGCGTGGGTGACAAAGGAGTCCATTTACAAAGGCTACTTGCATTTAGGTGTGGCCTTTTTTATCTCCTATTTCTGGAGTGCCAGAGGTACTGATTCAGACTGGGTTTATGCAAATGGGATTTTAATATGTGAACTTTTTCTCCGTTCTAGTCAGGGGTCAGGCAAGAATGAAAACAGTGGCTCAGTCGGGAAGTAAGTGATGTGTTTTTACAGTGGGCATCATATCTTCTGTCTCAAATCAGTGGATGAGCATGGTATATAGAGACAAAGTCATGGGTTAGAGCCCCAGCTCTGCCTTTTCCTGCCTGAGTGATCCTAGAGAAGTCACCTAACCCCTGAGTCTGTTTCCTCATCTAGAAAAATGGAGAAAATAACCCTGCTTACTTCAAAGGTTTATTATGAGAACCATGTAAGATGACATTTATGAAAGCACTTCTAAATCTCAAAATGTAAAATAATTATATTTTATTAGATGAGCATAGTTTTACCCCATCTAAGCTACTTTTAATAGTCTTAATAAACTACTCCTAGAGTAAAAATAGCCCCTTTTGTTGCACTTGTGCTCATGAGAGACAAGTACCCAGACTCACTACCCTTTAGAGAGACGGATTTGATAACACACGCAGCCACATTTTCCACTTATTTAATAAACATCCTGATGTGGGGAACACTCACATGTACATGAAGCTAAGAAGCTTTCAATGGTCTGAGGGCCAAGAGAGCATCTTATGTAACTAGCTGCAAGTTTGCAAGATGACCTAAGTAGTGTGAAATTGGCCAAGGTTTTGGATTTCATTTCCAGGTGTTTCAGTCTGAATTTTTTCTAAGCAGCCTTTGGGGATGGGACAAGTCAGATCAATTGATCTTTGGAGACCTAAAGAAATTAAATTAGTCTGGAGTCAGTTACTGCACTAAACCATCTAGTAATTGAATTGCTCCTTGTAACTGACTGAAAACAGCCCTATTTGTAACAATATAGAGAGCTTTTTTTAATAAGAGATCTGAGAGAAAAACACATCTTTTTAGGACATGATGACAGAAATTGCACTTTTCTAACCTAATTGAATATGATGTTATAAATATGTGACCTTAATGATTTCAAGTTTCCTGTTCTAGATTTACAGCTACTGTGTGGGACACCCAAACAAAAATGCCTTTAGGATTGGATCTGTTTGCCTTATACCTCTAAACTCACAGTATTATTCTTTCTACATCTGCACAAACTTTGAGGATACTCTAAAGGGCATTCTGGTTTTCTTGCTCTCATTTTATGAGGTTCCATTCAGATACCTGAATGTCTTACATACTTCATGTGCAGCCTTCTCCAGGGACAGCATCTCCCTCATTTATAAAAGGCAACTCATTACCAAAAGTAGAAAGTGTTTTCATTAGATGCTTTGCACATATACCTACAATGGACAGCCAAGAAGCAAATCAAAAGCTCAAAGGGATTTCTTAATATAATCTAATTTATAGTTATTTAGTTCAGGGAAAGAATTATCTGCTGGTGCCATATAATAAATAACTTACAGACACTCTATCAGTTGGTTTTTCTTTTGTGGGGAGGGAAGGGGCACTTTGTATAGTAAGTGAAGGCATGGTATTACTTCGGAGAAAGCAGAAATGACTATGAAGATATTTAAATGTTCAAAATTAAGTTTCTTCTGTTAAGTTTTTTTGTTTGCTTGTTTGCTTTGTTTTTTACAATTGGAGTTCATGCTTATTGCAGAAAAATACTGACAAGCAAGAAAAAGAGCATAAAAAAAGTAACAAAATCCCATTCACTCAGAGATAACCACTGACAAAACTTATATATTCTTCCAGATACTTTCCTATGCACATATGAACATTAACTTCCTTTGAAGTTTACCACACACACTATTTTTAATCATTTTCCCTTAATATCAATAGGTATATGTCTGTAGTATACTTTTTAATGGCTGTCTAATTTTCCATTGTGTACAATAATTTGACCAATCCTATAATGTTAGTTACTTAGGTTTCCCACTCTTTGTTATGACAAACAGTGCCAGGAAGTAAAATGTATATCTTTACACATGTTACTCATTATTACTATAGGATAAATACTAACAAATAAAAATGCTGTGTAAAAGGATACACATTATTTTAACCATAATGTTATTTTTAATTGTTAAATTTTGGGGAAAACCTGAATGTTCAACAATAGGAGAATGGTTTAATAAATTTTTATAGTCATGCAATGGAATTTTTTAAAATTGTGGTAAAATATGCATTTTTAAGTGTATAATTCAGTGGCATTAAGTACACTCACAATGTTATACAACCATCACCATATCCATTTCCAGAATGTTTCCAACATCCCAAACAAATAAATCTGTACCCATTAAACAGTAACTCTCTACTCCTCCTCTCCACAGCCCCTGGTAAAGTCTATTCTACTTTCTGTCTCAATGAATTTGCCTAGTTTAGGTACCTCATATAAATGGAAAGATATGCATGTTTTAAAGGCTTTTCATATATACTGCCAAGTTTCCTTCAAGAAAGATTGTCCATGTCATGATCAAGAGTGTCCATTTCTTTGCACGTTTGTGAAATATGATCATCATCTTGTTATCTTTGCCAATTTGATAGGTGAAACTCTGCATTTCTCTTTTGTAAATTGACCTATTTATGTCCTTCGCCCATTGTTTTCTTCTTTTGGATTGTTCATCTTTTCTCTTATTCATCTATAAAAGCTGTTCTTATGTATTAATATTTTTATTGTTAATATATATTGGAATTATTTTATCCGTTTGAAATTAGCTTTTTACTTATGTTTTTGATAAACAGAATATTTCATCACCAAATGTATTGTTCTCTTTATGATTTCTATCTTAAAAAGATTCTCTAGTCCAAAAAAACATAAATAGGTAAATATTCAACTACAGATTTTCTATCATTTTATTGCTTTCTAGGTTTTTATTTAAATACTTAACTCATGCAGTATTGATTTTGTATAAAATATAAAATAGATGTTATTGTATATTTTTTATAAGTGGCCCCAAAACTATATATTTACTAATATATTCCTTCCCACTTTTAAAAAATTTCCCCTTTATCATATACTAAATTCTTACCTATAGTTGTTTTTAGTCTCTTTATTGATCTGCCAGTATTGTATTGTTATAATTTTGGTAAATTGGTATAATATATAAATATTTGATGATAGGTATAGATATCTGATATGACAAACTCCAGATCTTTTTTTACTTGTCATTTTCAAATTTTCTTGACATTCTTTGACATTTATGCTTCCAGTCTCTGGAATTTTGTCCAGTCTTCCCAAAAAACGTCATTGGAATTTTGACTGGGCTTGTGTTGAATTTATATAATAATTTGGGGGAGAAAAATGATATCTTTACAGTATTGAGACTTCTAGGAGTATGTCATATGTTTGTCTTTTTACTGAAACCTCTTCTTATGTTCTTTAGAAGTTTTGGTATTTTCAAGTTTATAAGTCCTACACAGTTTCTTAGGCACAAAGCTACATTGTCCAGTTCAATAGCCACTGGCCACAGATGGCTAGTGAGGACCTGAAATGTGGCTATTCCATATTAAGAAATACCATAGGCACCAAAAAACAAAACAAAAACAAAAAAACAAGCAACAAAAAAACCCAAACACTGATTTTTAGGGTTTAGTATGAAATAAAAGACTGAAAGTATCTCAACAATAGTTTTAGGATATTGATTACATGTTGAAATAATATTTTGGAGACATACTGGGTTAAATAAAATACTAAAATTAATTTCACTTGCTTTTTCAAAATGTGACTAGACTATTAAAAATTACATACGTGGTTCACGTTACCTTTCTTTTGTCTAGAATGTACTAGAATTTTTAATTAGAAATCGGTCTAGTCTGTAAAAAGCTATTGATTCCTATATGTCTTTGGCATCCTGCCATTTTATTGAACTTAAAAAAATTAGTTTTAACAATTTTTCCTTTTATTCTCTTGAGTTATCCACTTAGATTTCTATATCATTTGCAAAAATGATCATTTTATCATTTTGTTTCTAGGATTTACGCCTTTAACAATGTCTTTCTTGTTTTATTACACTGACTAAAATTTCCGGAATACTATTAAAAAGTGATGATAGTTAGCATTTTTCTCTTGTCCTTGACTTATTTAGTAACACCTCATGTTTTATCATTATATATGGTTTTCACTGGCTGTTGGTTTCAGATTGATATGCTTTATCATATTGAGGTATGCCTAAATTAAGAATATTTTGCTATCCTGAATGTTAACTGAATTTATATTAAATGCTCTTTTAACATCCACTGAGACAATTTAAATTATTTTTTTACTTTTAAATAACAATATGATTAATTCTAGTCATACTATGTTGAGCCATCCTTGTATTTCTGGAATACATCCTATCTGGATTTTATGTTTTTCTTGTAATATATTGCTGGATTTAACTTACTCATATTTTATTTAAGACTCTTTGTATCAGTCTTCATAACAGAGATATACTTTGTTTCTTCTTTACTTCTCTGTCAGTCTTTGGTATCAGGTTTCTGCTAGTTGGTTTGAATAAACTGAAATATCTTCCTTCTTTTTATTGTTTGATCCGTTTAAATCCAAAGAAGTGATACTTTACAGTCTTGCCCATAAATTCATCTGGGTGCACTATTCTTTTGAGGAATACTTCTTTAACTCCTTTCTTAGTTTGTTCCATAATTTATCAGTCAAATGATCATTTACTTCTATCCCATTTAATGCCTGTCTTGAGTTCTACTTTGTCTCATCTTATATTGGTATATCTTAACATTTTTTGCTTTTATTTGCCTTCCAATTTTTAAAAATCTTTGTCCCTACAGCAGTAGACCCCTCTTTCTCTTGCATAATCAAACAAATATCTTGACATTTCTTTCATTAAGTAAAAAACAACCTTCTCTTGATGCCATGTGTCTCTTGAGTTACTGATTTTCCCAGTTTTCGACTCCTTCTTATAGTAAAGCTCCTTAAAAAGAGTTGTGTGTATTCTCTTCTCAGTTCCTCTCTTCCCTTTGTCTCTTCTACCCTGTCATTTAGAGTTTCACCCACACTACCCCACCAGTCCACCTCTGTCCCGGTCACCAGTGAACTCTCCATTGCTAACCACAATGGTCAATTCTCAGTCCTATCTTACTTCACCTATTACCAGGGTTTGACACTGTTGTTTATTCTCTCCCTTTTTCCTCTTTGCTTCCAAGATCTCTCACAATCTCTGGTTTTTATTCTACTCCATTGGCCATTCTTTCTCCATCCCCTTGTTGGTTCTTCCCCTTGTCCTCCATCTGTAAACAGTAATGTGTTCCAGGCCTTAGTCCTTGGACCTCTTCTCTTCTCAGTTCGCATCCCCTTCCTAGGTGATATCACCAGTTTCATGCCTTTAAATGCCATTATATGCTGACTACTATCAAATTTACATCTCTGGTTCTGGCCTCTCTAGAGTCGAAGCTCTGGCTGGCTATTTCTTTTACTTTTCCATCTCTGCTAAGGGTACCTCACATCTACAACAGGATGCCCAACTACACTCTTCTACACCTGCTCTCCTCTTACAGTTCCCTTCTCAGCTGCATCCCTCTCGTTGCTCCAGCCAAAAGACTGGGTGTCACCCTTGCTGACCCCTCTTTCTCTTTCCACATGCAGGCAACTAATCATTCTAACTATATCCAGAGGAGTCCAACTACTTCTTACCATTCTCACTGCTACCACTCTTATCTAGGACAATATCATCTCTTTCCTGAATTATTACATTAATTTCCTAATTGATCTTTCTACTCCCACTCTTACTGTTCTTAAGTCCATTTTCAGTTCACCAATCAGAATGATCTTATCAAGAAAGGAAGTCAGATCACATCACTCTTGCTCAGAGTGACTCATCTTCCCATTCACAGTAAAATCCAAAGTCCAGACAAGGCCTGAAAGGTCCCATAGAATCTGATTCCAGCCCTCCCAGTTACCTCTCTGAACTTACCTACCTTTGTCTTGCTCACTTTCCTTTGAACATGCCCAGACCCATCTTAGCCCCAGTTAGGGCCTTTATACTTACTTACCCTCTGCCTAGGTTATGCAGCCCCCAATATCTGGTCCAATGCCTTGTCTATTGCTTCCTACTATATCCCCAGAGCCTAGAATAGTGCCTGGGATAGAGTAAACACTCAAATATTTGTTGAGTAAATAATGATGTGTCTTTAAAGATGTCATACAGAGTATCTGTATTTTTAAAACTTTGTCTGAAGGTCTTTGTGTTTTAGTTGAAAAATTTAATCTATCTCCAAGTATCATGACCACTGATATATTTGGTATTGTTTCTTTCTACCTGTTTCTGCTCTCTGTTTAATTCAACTATTTGTTTTACCCCTTATTTTCTCTTCCTGTCTTTTGTTAAATTTATCAAGTCCCAGCACCACCCCCCACCCCACCCCGCTTTAATTACAGTTAACATTCCACAGCCACCACATGTCAGCCAGTGAGCTATGCAGTTGACACATTTTATTTCAGCTACACTTCAAAATAATTCTCTAATAAAGAATGACTATCATCCCTATTAAGATGAAGCTTAAAGAGATTAATACTTTATTCAAATTCACATACGGTAATTTGTGACAGCTGAGCCTTATACCAGGTTAGTTTGAAACCAAAGTCCTTTCTCTAATGTTCATTATATTTCTTTTTAATATAATTATGCTTTTAAATTCTGAAAGACATAATTGTAAAATTGATATTTCTCTGTTATTGTTAGGAATGAAACTATACATTTTCTTTTCTTGTAAAATAGGAGATATTTAGTATGTGATTTTTTCCTTGTACTGCCCCTCCCTCAACCTATAGCATTGATTTAAAAAACTGGGATTTAAAATCCAGTTTATTCATGCATCTTCTTTATCTTCTTTTTCAATTCTTTTTCTTAATGTTAATGTAAGGATCACAAATACATCAACCACAATCATTTAAATTTAATTCTAGTCACACTCATTTCATTGTTTAACGCTCATTTCTTCTGTTATACTCTGATTACTGGAATTGTGTTCTGACTTTATTCTCAGTTGTTGAAAAATGTTGAGTAATTGGTTGAGGAAGGATATATGGGTGACCCTCTTTATCAGTTCATACATATCTGAGAGGATCTGTTGCCATTATTATAACCTGACTAGCGTCACTGTCTTTCTCCTCAGAACTCTTTCAACCTTCCTTTGTCATCTAGTTTTTAAATACTGTAGATAGGGTAAAAGCTGATGCTAAATTCACTCTCTTTCCTTCGTTGGAAAATTACCTTTTCTTCCTATCTGATAAAAATGCTTTTAGAAAGTTTCCTTTGAAATTCAGAAATTGTACCAGTATTTGTTCAGTTGTAAATTTTTTTCATTCGTATTTACAATGTAACTGAGCCCTTCCAATTGAAAACTCAAGTCGTTACTTATCTCAGGAAAATTTTCTTGTTCTTTTTTTTTCCTCCTCTTCCTTATTCTTTTTGCTTCTAATTGTTCTGCTCTATTCAGACCTACTAAAATTCCTATTATATAAATGTTACAACTCCTGAATCTATTCCCTACTTCTTTCATCTTTTGTTTAATAATTTTTATTTCTTTAACTGTTTACTCTGATATTGGAAGAATTTCCTATATGTCTTCTAATTCGTTGATTCTGTTTTCTACAGCATCCGGTATTCTGTTTGCTGTCCTTATTGTGTTCTTTTAAAATGTGGTAATTATTATTTTGTCACTTTCAAGTATACTTTTACATTTTCAGATTGTTTCCTTTTCATTCCTGCTAGTCCCTGCTTTATTAGTATAGGGTCTTCTTAAATCTCACTAAAAACTTGAAACTACAAATTAGAGACTTAAAACATTTGTTTCTTGGAACAAGTCTGTTTCAAAAGAGATCACTTGTTCCATTTTTAAAAATTAGTTTTCTTCTTTTGAATTGCTGAGTGTTTTGTAATTCCAATTATCTTTCTCTAGCTCGTGTATAGAATGGGATGTCTGTTTAGCGTTAGGAGCTGAGATTAATTGTGAATAAAATCATGTGGCTCTTTGTTTAATCTTGCAGGTGCAGACTGAAGAAGGGGTAATAATTTAAACTTACTGTGAGTGTGCCAATTTGGAAATAAAATTATTCTATTTGGGTTAGGAAGTTGTTGCAGGTAGGTGGAGATAGCCTTGGAAAAGGGAGTTTTACCTTTGCATTGATTATATTACCTTGTCTGCCTCAGCAGCTGGAAATCAGCTGTTCCCTCACCATGCCCAGCAAAGCAACCTCATGGCCCTCCTCCAGAGCCGGTGGTGGTCATTAGCCCCGCACCCTTCAATGTACCAAGACCACAGTGTGCTAGCTGAGAGGGTGCTGCTGTGGGATCCCTTCCTCATGGCCTCCAGCCATGTAAGAATCTGCTTCTCATCAACTGCTCAAAGATCTGCCATTATCATTAATCTCCGCTGCTCCAAGGTGGGGTTTAGGTGAAGCTCTGACAGAGAGCTTTTCATTTCTTCCCCATTCCCCCAAGTAGCTTTCCTCCCTGTACAGCGATGAACCGCACGCTGTTTGATGCTTCCCTCACTCCTTTCCTGTGGCTAAAATGTCAAAGTATGCAGTTGGCACTCTCCCTTCACACTCAGAGTCTCTATAAAATATGTTTAAAACTCCCTGGGATTGAACAAAACTTTCAAACACATGAAATTTGGACACAAGCCCAGAGGGAATCAGGCCTTCTTGCTCAGAGCTCAAACACTATTAGTTTAGATGAAGAAGAAAACTTCAGGAAACAAAGTTGCAAATCTGCTATTCTGGAAATTTATAGTTTTACCTGCATCAAGCCATGGAGCAGCAAGTATTTTGGCAGGTTTGCTAAAGAGGTTCAGTTTATGGATAATTCCTAGGTCTTAAATAATGACTTCTGGTGCTAGAAAGCAAGCAGTGTTGGTTCTAACACAGCTCTAAGCTGGCTTCTGGAATTTCTGAGGCAGTAATGTTTTCATAAAGAGCAGTGTGGGGTGAGTGGGGCCCATCTCTAATCAGGCAAATAGCGTGGAGCAGGGGTTGGCAAACCCTGCTGTCTGCCACCTGTTTGGTATAGCCCACAAGCTAAGAATGGTCTTTACATTTTAAATGGTTGAAAAAGTTATAAAAATAACATTTTGTGACATGCAAAAATAATATAAAATTAAAATATATTGTCTATAAAGTCTTATTGCAGGACAGTCACATTTTTCAATTTATGTATTGTATGTGGCTGCTTTCATGCTACAGTGACAGAGCTGAGTATATCTGACAGAGATCCTAAGGCCTGCAAAGCTTAAACTATTTTCTACCAGGCCTTTACAGAGTAAGTTTGCTGATCACAGGCTTAGAGCTTGAAGGGGCTGTGGAAATGTTGGCAGCAAGGAAAACTTCTACCCAGAAATTTTACCTCCTTAGGATGGTATTTAAAATGAAGAAACTCAGAATTTCATTTTGAGGCCCGTATGGTGATGCTAATTGACAAAGCTGGTGAGATCTGATCTCTGCCAACACCTTATCCTCCCTATCTTTACAATGGTAGTTTTTGAGACATGCCTTAGGGTCATTTTAGCACCTGTAGTTCAAGCCAGAAGATGACAGAGTAGGATGACAGAGTAATAACTTCAGAGATGCATACTTAAGATTCTCTGTAAATTTCAATTATCTATGTTATTTTTATCCATCGTCTAATCTTGTGCCTCAATTATAATGAATAACTGAAAACTAGGTTGTAATTTTTTTTCCTCTTTCAGAGAAAACTTTCAGGGCCTTTAGAGAACAGTATAAAAGGTATTTGGGAAAGCTGGTGTTAGAAAGACTCCAAAAACATCATCCAGTTTATTGTTAAAGAATTAAAACACTTTTACTAGTATTTCCCAAATTTGCATTTTAAAATGGAAAAATATGATATTTAAAATGTGTAAGAATCCAGTACTCAAACTTTAAATAAGTCAAATGTGAGCCTCCACTTCTCAGAATCCCCCTCCCCAGAGATAGTCTCTGTCCTCAGTTTGAAGGATATGTGTGTGCACACCCACATGTACTTTAAAGGTAAAATCCTACTTAAGTTCATACTGATACTTTCTATTTCAATTCAGGATGATAAAGTTTTTACTTAACCTCTCTGACCTTTTATCTGTACTTCTTTTCTCTCATGCTGAGCCTCTAGTTCTCAGTAACACCAGGAATGACAGAATATTCTGTCATTGCTCCTTTTTTGCTTTATCTCACAGCATAGAGAAGCACAGCAATCTCAGAATATGTATGTCAGCATATCTCCACCAATGTGCCAACTAAAAATAGTTAAAAATCTTTGTGGTTCTTTTTGTCCTTAGTGTAGATTCTGTTGATACTACAGTGTTGTGTTTTTTTTTAAGTTTTGTTTTGTTTTTTGTTCATACCACTAACCTAATGATACACATTTAGGTTCATTTGTTTTATTGTATTTTTTATTTTTGGGAATTTAAAAAAGTATAATTTTCTTATATGGTTATTTAATACATGATTTACATGGTTTCAAGACAAATCTACAGAACATGACTTATTCAAAGACAGTCAAAATTCTACATCTCCTCCATCCTATTTCTTCCCTCTCCTATCGGTAACCATTAAAAAAAAAGAAAAAGCATTGTTTATCCTTGTTTTTTAATATAATATATTATGTTTTTTAATATAAGCAGATACATGTTTATATATGTTTCTTTTTCTTAAATTTTAACACTCTATACATTTTCACCTTGTTTTTTATGTAACAATGTACATTAGTATTTTATTACATATATATATCTGTACTATGTAAGTATATAATATACATGTAATGTATATAGTAATATGTTTGGGCTCAGTTGTGGCATATTGTTTTGTTATATTTAAATAGATATACAAGTATTTTATATAAATAATCTTTTACTATGTGGTCTATTTTATTAGCAACCTTTTTTTTAATACTTTTTTTTGGTAACTAGCAAGATTCATACTCTTGTTCTGTTTTCCTTTACACTAATATCTGTTAAGAACTCCTACTCTCCCTCTAATTTTCTTTTAAGTCCCCTCCTAGAAGCAATATTGAAATTAACTAGTAACTTCTTTTTTCTTCCCCCCTACTTTCCCTCTTTTTCAGCATCTGATTTGAAGTAACATCCTTTTAATCCCAGTTAATAAACATATATAATCAACAACTTTATTCTACTTACCATGTTCTTTCCCCATTCTCCCCCCCATTTTTGAGAACTGTATCTCATCTACCTTGTCGGAGAATACTGTATCCTTTCTTATAACCATGGTTTAGTCTTAGTTCTATAAGTAAATATATATTTAATGTCCCTGATGCATCTTATGTCAGTATCTCTCCCATGTTTTGGTTGTCTGAAGTTCATTTTCTACTTGGTTCCTCAAGAAAGGCTATAGTGGGACCAAAATTCCTTGTCTTTTGCATGAACATGAAAGTCTGTGGCCTCCATTTGTGAAAGTCAGTTGGACTTGGTATACACAATCCTTCCATCACATTTTCTTTCCTGCCATATTTTAGATATGTTGTTACTTCAGTGTCTCCTGGAATAAACTATGGCTGTCAAACTCTGATGACAATCTAATATTCTTTCCCATGTAAGTGACAGCCTTTTTTCTGGAATGATCAAAAGATTTCATTCTTTTTCCTTTGTTCTTATTGTCCTTGATCAAAGGGCAGAAGGGGATGCCCAGTTCCCAGAGGATTATCTGGACATGTTGCCTTCTTATTTCTTTCACTCATAGATGATGTGAAGGGACAGAAAGGTGGCATCAGTCTTCTGAAACATTATGCATTTGTTCCTCTTGTACCTCATGCTTTCTTAGAATGAGGAGTCCTTGGAGTACAATCCAAGACCCTCCCTACACTAACTTCTAGTGAGCTTGCCAACGGAATAAATTTTAAATTGTCAGAAGCTCTGCTGATGACCTTAGAGGCAGAGAAGTGGAAAATCATGGTGAAATGAAATGTAAGGATTATGTGGATTTTCCTTCTCTACATCATGGGTCCCATCCAGACAGCTGGCACTTGCATCATTTTGGTGGACTCAGTGGGAAGCTGAATGGAAGTCCTGCTCAGTGCTCTCTCCAGATGTCCTATAGTAGAGCCATTTCTTTAAAAAATCCTCCTCTACCTTTGAATTCTGAACATATTAGTCACTTTTTTCCTTAAAATGTGGTCCAGAATAAGACTTTCTGCAGTATACTTTTGTGTACTTAGTTCATCTCTCCTCCTCATCTTCACCTTCCCCTATTTAGGATACCTGCTGCTGGTATCTGGGCTTTCTTCTAAGCATTCTGGCTAGCTTTGGGAAAAAGAAAATTCTGACATTCAGGGCTCCTGAAGAAGTCATGCGTGTCATGAACTGATTAGTCCAACCTAATAGTTGTTACCCAAATAGCCGACAACATAAGTTCACATATCCCTCCTTATATTCTATCTTTAGAAGAAAACCAGTATAACTGATTTATGCAAAGCAGAATATATATATATATATATATATATATATATATATATATATATATATATGGGGGAGCATTGTATTGCCTGAGAAAATAAATGGATTAAACTACAGCCTAGTGAATAGTGAAATGGTTATGGCTCATAACTTAGTTTGCTAATTCCCTTAATCTTTCATAAATACAACTATACTTGAGTATTCCGGAGACTCTTATAAAGTAGATTATGCAGTGTCTGTAATAAAGTAAAAGTGAAACATAATTTCAATGAAGTCAGCTAAAAAAAAAACAAACAAAAAACCCTGGATGTTAAAGGCAGCCACCACCAGTGAGAGGCAGGCTATTCGAAAGTAAAAATACTAAAGAAAGCAAATGGCAAAAGCTAGTAACAATGGTCTCTGCTTCATTTATTTTAAGGCTGGAGTGATTTGGGGAGCCAACCAGTTTTGTCATTATACCAATGAGGCAAGTAGGGCCCAGAGAGTAATCTGCCAGATCACACAATTAGTTAGTAGAAGATTTGGGGTTAGAACTCAGGGTTCTTTGCAACTAGTACTGGACTTTTTCAAAATGACTCTTTTTAATTTTTACTTCTGTTTATATATCTATAGACTCATAAATTGTTAGAGCCATAATGGATCTTAGAGATCATCTAATCCAGCCCACCATTTCCCTACCACACCCTCATTTTATAGGAGAAAGCAAAGCCCAGACACAGATAAGGAATCTGATCGCACAGCTTCTTAGTAAAGAAACATCTTTTTATCATCTCCAATGAAGGCAGAGTTAGTATAAGAGACTGTATGCATAAAGTGGAAGTTATTTTGTTTGGTAACCAGATTAAAGTCTGCTTTTAAATACAATCTATTAATTTAATAAATTAAAATAGTCTGGTAACAACAACCACAGAAAGGAAGGGATGACTTTCAACAGAACTAAATTTTTCTTTTCAAATTATATAAGTAGTTACCACAAAATTCTTTTAACTAGCAAGCTATGTTCCTGCATTTAAAACGTTACTCATTTATTCACAGCTTCTAAGAGGAAACATTTATATTACAAAACAGTCTCAAACAAATCAGCGGGTTTGATAGAGCAGCAGAGTTATTCACAACTGACTTATGGTCATAAGTTGTCCTCCTTTTTTTCTTGCTTGTGTCTTTCTTTCTATCTGTGTCTAAACGATATTTGTTCCCTGCCTCACAATTTACTAAAGTTTATTTTTAGAGGCTGAATAATCTGTACTTTGCATGAGACCTTTGTTCTAGTCACAACAGTTAGACTTAAGAAACTAGTTTTTTTTTTTTTTTCCACAGTGGTACAGTTTACTTATTTAAGTTGCTAATAATGATATAAAACCAGAAATGTGTATTACTATTGAAAAGAAAAATTAGTAGGATTAAGTCACATAAATAAAAATAAGCTAAAATCTAAAAGCTTTTAAAAAGATTATTTTGTTTTTCCAAAATGTATTGCATAATATATTTCTGTTCTCAAATTAAAATTAATGATTTATAATACAACTCCAATTGTATTATCTAAAGCTTTCATTTATTAAGTACTTTGTGGAAGCAACAAATATTGATATATTGTCTTCCAGTAATTTATAACATTATCTGCATAAATCTTTAGAAAAATATTGTGACAAGGAGTTGTTTACAAAGGCCTACTAGTAAAATATGATGTAAACATGAGCAAACTCATGAGCACGGACAACTTTAAATATTTTGTTTCCTGTAAATTAGATTTGATTTTAATGGATCTGTCATTTTCTCCCTGAATGCAGCTTTTTACCGGGTCTGTATTTAGAAAGAGAGAAAGTTAGAATGTAAATTGAAATAATATTTACTTTTTATTTAATTTTCTCTCTGACATGTATATTGTAGGATGGTTTAAATGAAGCATAGCAAGTTATAGCGACTGGAAGTCTCAATTTCATCTAAAATGATTATGATTATGTAACCAGCTTTAGGAACACATGATTTTGATACTCAATAATAACAGTGATTTAATTTTGTTACCTATAAACATTTATTGAGCACTTATTATATGCCAAGTACAAACATAAACTCTCTATATGTATTTAACTCATTAAATCTTAATAATAACCCTAAAAGCTAGGTCATATTAATATCCCTCATTTTGCAGATGAGAAAACTAAGACAAAGAGTAGTGAAGTAATTTGACCAAAGGCACACAACTGGCAAGTGGCAGGGCTAGGATTCGAGCTAAGCAGGTTCCAGTAACCACTACACTAGGGCAGCGGTTCTCCGAGTGTGGCCTCCAGGTCAGTAGCATCAGCGTTACCTGGAAACACGCTAGAAATAATATTCTTGAGCCATACTTCAGACTTACTAAATTAGAAACTCTAGGGTGGGGTCCAAAAATCTGCGTTTTGACCAGCCCTCCAGGTAATTCTGATGAACACTGTCTTAGTCTGTTGGGCTGCTATAACAAAAATGCCATAGACTGTGAGTAGCTTAAACAACAGACATTTATTTCTCACAGTTTTGGAAGCTGGTGAGTCTAAGATCAAGGTGCTGGCAGATTCAGTTTTTGGTGAGGACCTGCCTGTGGTTCACAGATAGCTGTCTTCTCACTGTGTCCTCACATGGCTGAAGAACAGAAAGCTAAAGCAAGCTCTCCTTTCTCTTATAAGGGTACTAATCCCATTTATGAGGGCTCCACACTTAAAACCTAACGGTCTACCAAAGGCCTCACATCCTAAAATCATTACATTGGAGATTAAGATTTCAACATGAATTTGGGGGACACAAACACTCAGTCTATAATACACTAAAGTTTGAGAACCACTGCCTAGATAAAGAAAGCATTGTTCTCTCCCTCGTTCAAAGGCCAACAGTGTAGTGGTAACGGTGGTCATGCAAACACATGATTGCCATCCATCTAGTAAGTGCATTTAAAGAGGAATATATTGGGTGAAGCAATGGTGCAAAGGAGAATGTGAAGGAAAAGGGAAGGTTTTGCTTTTTGATCATTAAGAAATTTGTACTCTAGTTTCAGAGATAGAGGAAGGGTAATCAGTTCAATACTGATAGAGTATGTTGGTTTTGCTTATCTAGAGTTTCAACAGATAGTTCAGATGACTTCCAATAGTTCTGAACATTTTTGCAGAATCAACATAATCATTGCAGCTACCCTGTATTTTGCCCACCTTCTGGCTATGATTGTGTCTCTTACATGTATATTAGTCTTGGAATTGATGGTTACACATTAGTCAGAAGAGATCTCTTAAAGATACCTAATAATGTATGCTTTTTGCCTAGAAAAATAATTTAGTGTTAGATATTAGAAAGGCCAACCTTCAATAATGGTACCCATTTTACTTATCTATTAAAATCCAAAGTAACTATTGTCTCTTACTTTGGGATGTAACAGAACTGAGCATTACAAGGTACTGTCCTAGCTTGTAATACATAAGTCACTTAACCCATTAGGTGAGTTATCCCTTATTTTTCAGAGCACAGTATTCCAGAAATCCTCACAGTAGTCTTCCAGGCTAAATAAATTCTTTGCACTTTTCATTCTGCTGGAAACAGGGATTAGACATAAAGTAAACAACATGAGCTGTCTATTCTTCGTAACATCTTCGAAGAGACGGCCCTGATTTGCACCACTGTTTTCAATCACTTAAAAGGCAATAATTTAATTATGCCATCCTTTATATAAGAACTGCCATTGCTTTCAGTTCCCTTCCAGGCCTGACAAAAATAAATCACTTCAATAAATCCCTTTTTTCTCCCTCTTAGAGACAAGAATAAGTAATGATACCAGTGATCTTCCAAGGACAAAATAAATATAATGTACTTTGTATAGAAAAGCAAAATATTTCACAAGGCAGTGATTCATTGTGTTATTTAAACAATTTTTCTTGTGTATATGTGAAAAATGTTTAAATGATTTTATATAAGGGCATTTTTAGAGCGGCAGATACTACACTCTGCTTTTGAACTCAAATGCTTGGATAGAGCAGTCTATGTGCCTAGGATGGGCAACAGAATACACCTTAGAAATATACCATCCATAATTTCAGCTCATTGATGGTCACTCCTTTATGACTTTACAAAGAGAAAATATTTTCTAGGGTATCTGAAACAAGTTCTTTCCTCATGTGAAAATAACCACCTAATTCTTTTCTAAGTTCATTTTAAATATTAACAGTATGACACATGGCTTAGACTAAAAGGACATCAGCTTGAATGTATGTAATAGTTGTCATTTTATTAAAGGTTACTCATCTCAATTGACGTTTTTCTTAATGACCCAAGTTACCCAAAAAGACAGTCATGCTCTAATATTACAGTGAATTAAGTCCTTGAGTAAGTGACTCAGCTGTTAAGGCTACAGGGGTCCAACATTACCAGAGTGTGGGCATATAAAACTTAAAATATATGGCAGTTAGCAAATTGATTAGTTAGGGTCCATGTTATGCCAAGTTACCCTTTCTGTTCATTTCTTCATTTACTGGTGCCTCTTAGTAAATGATAAAATATTTTCATGTCAACAAGTCCAACTCAAGGGATTCAACAAGTTCACGGGATCTTTAAAAATAGGTTACAGTTTTAAACAGGTGATATGGACTCATTAAAGCTTAATGTTATATTTTATGATAGGTATAATTTTATAATAGAAATGCAAATAACATACTTTTCAAGTTTTCTGCTGACTTTTACATTCAATCACTGAGAAAAATCCTCCTGTTTGGATCACGTTATTCTGAATTAGGATTATTCATATGGGTGAAATAAACTGGAAAAAAATATAATCTAAAAGAATAGAATTTTTACCTGCTTTAGATATACTTTTATAGGGCACTAATATTTACTGCGTACCTCCTATGTGCCACTTTTGAGCAATTCAAATGCCTTACCTCATTTAATTCTCATAGTTATAGTTCTTATCACTATTATTTGCTTTACTTTTATTTTTCCATAGCACTATCATCATCATCTAATATGCTACACATTTTTCTACATATTTTTCTTATCATCTTCTCCTTCTCCCCCAGCCCTCTCTCCCATTAGGCAGGGATTTTTACGTTTTGCTTACTGCTGTCTCCATAATTCCTAGAATAGTGCCTTGTTCATAAAAGGTGCTAAATAATTTTGGGGGGGATGAATGAATGACTTCCCAATTTACAGATGAAGAGAGGTTAAGGAAGTAACAAAACTAGAATGTGAAAATGGTTTTAGGTGGTCCATATACTCATCTATCCATTCATCCATTTGATGAGTGACTTTAAAGCCCATGAAATTTCCAATATACCACATTGCCTCCAATGCATTTACTATATTGATATAAAAATCAGCATGATAATGACAAGTTTTATCGATTCATTATAAGTTCCCCAAGTATCAGCGTTAGACCAGCAGTTCTTCTCTTTTGTCCATTGGTAGGTTACCATTTCTTATGATAGTTTATGATTTGTAATTAATTTTGAATAAACATGTCCAAAGTTCAAATGGTACAGAGGCATATATGGAGAAAAGTATCCATCACACACCTTCTCCTCCACTAGAACCACCTGGGGAGCTTTACAATTACTGAAGCCTGTGTCCCACCCCATAGATTGCGATTTACTTGATCTGTGGGTATGACCTGGTTTTGGAATTTTTAGAAGAGCCTCAGGACAGACTTTGCTTCAGGTAAAGGTAAAGCAACAAGGACCAAATATAACCTCTTGCCTTAAATAACTAAGAAACACACAAAATATATGAAACAATGCTTTTTTAAATGATACTGGACACAAGGCAAAAAAAGACAGTAATCCCTGAAAGATGGGAAACAAATGAGGTGAGCCCTATGATGGACCCAGCTTATAGTCTGAGAGAGTAGGCCATGGCACAGGGAGAGAGAATATAGGCTGAGCCTGGCAGACTCCCTGAGTTGAGCACTCAGAGCTGAGAGTTCAATGAGAGCAAACAGTGAGAATCCACAGGACAGACCACAGGAGAAGAGAACGCCAAAGTCCTACAGGGGGGTCCCTCTTGAGTGTTCAGCTGGGAGCTGACTAGCACATGTGTGAGGAAACTACCAGAGGTTGCGGGGAAGGGAGCACCTGATAAGACTGGAGGCAACAGTACCTAGTGTCCATACAGTGATAAAAATAACGCCTGTTCTAACTAGATGGACTGGAAAATCTTGCAATTTGCAGGGCATTTGATAGAATACTCAGATGGGTTTTGCTTTAATAGTGAGAACAAAATTAGTCCTAGACTAAACAGTATTCCAGTCCTACCTAACGTATCTTGAAAGCAAGACCCCAAACGATCACTTATTTCCAAGTAGCTTAACTATATCCTAGAACAAAGCTCAAGAATATTTATAAGAATACAGAAATATCCAGCAACCACCAAGATAAAATTCACATCTGACATCCAATTAAAAATTACCAGAAATGCAAAGTAGAAAAATATAACCCATAAATTAACCAATTGAAAATAACCCAGAACTGACACAAATATTACAATTAGCAGACAAAGACATTAAAACAGTTATTATAACTGTATTCCAAATAGCCAAAAATTAAGTAGAGACACGGAAGAGGCCCAAGTGATCCAAATCAAAATTCTATTATGGTTTATCACAGGATATTGAATCTAGTTCCCTGTGCTATACATTAGGACCTTGTCAAAATTCTAAAGATGAAAACTATAATGTATAAAATGAAAGATACACTGGATGGGACTAATGGCAGATTAGATGTTGCAGATGAAATAATTAGAGAACTTTAAGACACAGCAATAGAAACTATCCAAAATAAAACAGAGAGCAAAGAGAAATTTTTTTAAATTTTAAAAAATAAAGAGTATCAGTGAGTTGTGGGGAAACTAATATAGTCTAATAATAATATAATATAGTCTAATATAATATAGTCTAATATATATAATATAATATAGTCTAATATATGTGTAACTGGAGAACTGGAGCCCCTAAAAGGTGGATGGGGAGATGAAGGAAGAACTATATTTGAAGAAATAATGTTCAAAAATTTTCCAAATTTAATGACAGCTAAAAACACACAATCCAAAGAGGGCCAACAAACTGAAGTTCAAGAAGCATTAAGAAATAACACCAAGGCACATCATAATCAAATTGCTCAAAACCAGTGTAGAAAATATTGAAAGCAACCAGGGAATTAAAGACATAGTAGATAAGACAAGGATGACAGCAGATTTCTTGTCAGAAACAAAGTAAATGAGGAGACAGTGGAGCAACATTTCTAAAAGTGCAGAAAGAAAAAAGTCTGCTCACCTAGAAATTTATACCCAGCAAAAATGTTAAAAAAAAAAAAAAAAAAGCGGGCTTCCCTGGTGGCACAGTGGTTGAGAGTCCGCCTGCCGATGCAGGGGACACAGGTTCGTGCCCCAGTCCGGGAAGATCCCACATGCCGCAGAGCGGCTGGGCCTGTAAGCCATGGCCGCTGAGCCTGCGCATCCGGAGCCTGTGCTCCGCAACGGGAGAGGCCACAACAGTGAGTGGCCCATGTATTACAAAAAAGAAAAAAAAAAAAAAGCAAAATGAAGACTTTTTTCAGACACACAAAATTGCACTACAGATACGTTAAAGGAAGTCCTTCAGGTAGAAGGAGAATTATATCAGATGTCAACCTAGATCTACGCAAAGGAATGAAGGACAGTGGGAATGGTAACTACAAGAATAAGTAGATCGATTTTTTTCATATTATTCAAATCTTTTAAAACATAATTCACTGTTTAGACAAAAAAATAACAGTGTAGTGTGGCGTTTCTGTAAAAGTAAAATGTCTGACAAGAACGGTACAAAGGTTAGAAGAGAGAAATAAAAGTAATGTTATTGTGAGTCTTATACTTAAAGTGGTAACTATCACTTGCCAAGCAGATTGTGACGTGTTAAAGATATTTACTGTGAACACTAAATCAAGCACTAAAAAACCAAAAGTTATAAATAATAAACAAACCAACAAAGGAGATGAAATGGAATTATAAAATATAACCTAAAAGAAGGCAAAAAGAGGAAGAAGTTTTTTTTGACAAAGATGCAGTGGTAATTCAGTGGAGACGGGGTCATCTCTTCAACGAATAGTGCTGGAATAGTTGGCTATCAATAAGCAAAAAATGAACATCCATCCATACCTCATGCTTATACAAAATTAGCTCAAGGCAAATTATATATCATTATGTGAAACCTAAAACTATAAGAACTTCTAGAAAAAAAAATTAAGAGAAACATTTTTTTTTTTTTTTGTGGTACGCGGGCCTCTCACTGTTGTGGCTTCTCCCGTTGCGGAGCACAGGCTCCGGACGCGCAGGCTCAGTGGCCATGGCTCACGGGCCTAGTCGCTCCGTGGCATGTGGGATCTTCCCAGACCAGGGCACGAACCCATGTCCCCTGCATCGGCAGGCAGACTCCCAACCACTGCGCCACCAGGGAAGCCCAAGAGAAACTTTTATGGTCTTGGTTTAGGCAAAGATTCTCGGATAGTATAGCAAAAGCATCCATAAAATTGCAAACAATAAATTGGACTTTATAAAAATTAAAAACTTCTGCTGTTTAAAAGACACTGTTAAAGATGAAAAGACAAGCCACAGCCTGGGAGAAAATATTTGCAAGTCATACATCCTATAAGGACAAGCATCCCAAATATATATTGAAATCTCAAAACTCAATAATAAGGAAACAACCTAATTTTTAAAATGAACAAAATATTTGAACAGTTTTACCACAGTTGATACATAGAAGCAAATAAGCACATAAAAAGATGAGCAACATCTTAGTCATTATGGAAACAAATTAAAACTATGATGACATACTAGTACCTGTGTATTAGAATAGCTACAATTAAAAAGACTGATCACACCAAGTGTTGGTGAGAATGTGGAGGAATGGAACTCTCATACACTGCTGAGTGGGAATACTAAAATAAATGATACAACTGCTTTGGAAAATAGGTTGGCAGTTTCTTAAAAAATTACACATATACCGACCATACGATCCAGCCATTCCACTCCTAGGCATTTTCCCAAAAGAACAGAAATCATGTATATTTAAAAATACATATTAATATATGCAGCAGCGTCATGTGTAACAGTTAAAAACTAGAAACAACGCACATGTCCATCAGCAGATAAACAGGTAGACTATAGTATGTCCATACAATAGAATGCTACTCAGAATAAGAAAGAATGAACTATTAATATGTGAATCTCAAAGTAATTGAGCCAGATAAAAAGATACACATAAGGTATGATTTCGTTTTTATAAAATTTTAGAAGACACAAACTAATGTGTAGGAACAGAAATCATACTAGTGTTTTCCTTGGAAAAGTATGTTGGGGTGGAGACCAGGGAGCATGATGGGCACGAGGAAACTTCTGGAGGTGTTACATACATTTATTATCTCACTTGTGGTGGTGGTGTCACTGGTCACGTAAGCCCAAATCAATCAAACTGTACAATTTAAATATATGCCACTTACTGTATATTAATTTTACCTCAATATAGTTGTTGTTTTTTAAGAGTTTTAGGTAACTCAAGTGTATTTGGGACAAATTTGGGAATCATTGCTCCAGTAGGTCCCTAGTTCCACACTACAGAGACAACCTATTCTACGCAGCTTCCTGTTCTGGAAATTGGAACATTCTGGAAATACTGTGCATATACAAACATACATATTTCTTGTTTTAAATTCACAAATGGTAGCAAACTTTATACACTGTTCTGTACTTAACTTTTTTCACTTAATATGTCTTGGTGATCATTCCATATCAATAAATATGGAATGGCCTCATTTTTTTAAACACCTACATGTTAATCCACTGGATCTGGATTTTGCCTGATCCCAGTGATTTTGGCTACATGAGGTGGTACTGTATGCTTATTTTAAAACCTTTTAGGAGTAAAGATATAACTTGAATAGTTGTTAGAATTAATTTTTCTTTTAGGCATACCTTTAAGTCTTCATTTGCATGCTATATGACACAATGCTTTAATCTGTATGAGTATACAAGCTTTCTAGAACACCAAATTCACTATTAGTATTTTTTCACAGGTAAAGTCTGTATATCTCTGTGAAATGTTAACAAGTATTACATTTTGAAAAGTTATTATGACATTTTATTTGCTTTCCTTATCCTCTCAAGATGAAATTTGGTGTTCGGTTTGTCCTTTATTCAACACACTTTTTAAAAATCCTTTTTTCGTCCTTTGGTGGTTAATTTGGTGTTGGTCTTTAGGCCACAGCTATTCTTGGAGATGTATACTGTATAAGCTAATCTGTTACCAACTTCCATTTTTGGCAAAGAAATCATTTGGCTAAACTCTAGCTGGGGGCTTCCCAGGTGGCACAGTGGTTAAGAATCCACCTGCCAATGCAGGGGACACGGGTTCAAGCCCTGGTCTGGGAAGATCCCATGCCGTGGAGCAACTAAGCCTGTGCGCCACAACTACTGAGCCTGCGCTCTAGAGCCGGCGAGCCACAACTACTGAGCCCACGTACCACAACTACTGAAGGCCACATGCAACAACTACTGAAGCCTGTGTGCCTACAGCCTGTGCTCCGCAACAAGAGAAGCCGCCGCAATGAGAAGCCCATGTACCACAACAAAGAGTAGCCCCTGTTCACCGCAACCAGAGAAAGCCTGTGCACAGCAACAAAGACCCAATGCAGCCAAAAAAATTAATTAATTTTTTTAAAAAACCTCTTATCCGGTGTTTTTCTCTCTTAATGGCAGCAGGCTGAACTGGCAAATACCAAAATAATTTTTGTTTTTAAAGTTAACAACACTCTTTAGTTTTTAGACTATATTGCAAGAGAAAGACCATCTACAAAGACAATGCACCAATTTATTTGAGGGCTTAAATTCCCTAGTGGCCCTTTATGTGTCCTTCATAGGTTTTCCATAATTTTCAGTCTTAAAGCAACAAGAATCTCAAAGTGGCCATTATCCATACTACCCATATTGTCATATACTCTATGCACTTACTAGGTTTATTAGTGAACATTGAGTCTTTTTTATGACTAATGATATTCTGAACTTTGGGCCAGTATTTTATCAGATGTTCAATCAGTGCAGTTCCTTATCAGGTGAGTATTTGTTTTGTATTCATTAGCTAATGAAGTCACAGGATTGCAGCTGTTTGTAGTAAATTCACCAGTCATTTTTTCACATCATTAAATTCCATATTCCTATGGTCAGGTTTTATAGCTCCTTGTTCACCTTTGACCCTAATTTTGTAGAATTTCAGGGAATTGTCCTTATCCTGTCCAGTTAGGTTTCTTGTATTTATATGCCTGAGGTCATGTTTCTGAGGCATCTACAATGAAATAAACGTACATGTTTTGAATGTTATCTTTCCCTGAAGTGGTGGTATTTTTTTAAAATATTTTTTAAATTAATTAATTTATTTATTGGGCTGTGTCGGGTCTTAATTGCGATGTGCGGGCTCTTCGTTATAGTGCTCGGGCTTCTCTCTAGTTTTCTAGAATATTAGAAACGTGTGGCCTGTGGGTTTTCTCTTCTCTAGTTGTGGCGCATGGGCTCTGTAGTTTGCGGCACGCGGGCTCTCTAGTTGAGACGCGTGAGTGAGCTCAGTAGTTGTGGCATGTGGGCTTAGTTGCCCTGCGGAATGTGGGATCTTAGTTAGTTCCCCGACCAGGGATAGAAACTGCAGCCCCTGCATTGGAAGGCGGATTCTTTACTGAAGTGGTGGTCTTTTGGCTGATAAAATGGTTTTACTGACTGGTAAATCATCTTTAAGACTCCTCTTCTTCTCTGAGTACTTAGCTTTTTAGTTTACTCAGGATGTGTCACTCTCTAATCTAGGGAAAGTGTGGAGAGCCTGATTCAAAAGCATTCCTATGCCCGCTCACCCATCCGTACCTATGGAGGAGAAGAGGATGTGCTGGGGGATGAGGTTCAGACAACACAAAATCGAGGTAAGACTGCTTCTGGGCTATGCAACTGCTGGACAGGGAGGTGATGAGACTCCTAGCCCTCAGGGAAGAGACTGTCCCAGAGTATTTCAGAAGCCTCTTCAGGAAGGGACAGCCTGAGGCTGATCATTATTTTGTCTTTGCATCTTAAGTGATTATGCTGCCTAAAGCCTTCCTGTAGTTTGTTTTCCAGTAAAAGGACATTGAGCCTCTGAGTCAGGGCCCAGGAGTTATTTGTCTGTGATCTACTACCAAAGAGCTATTTGGACTTTGGGGGTGGCCCCTTAGTCTTTCTCAACCTCAGTTTGACAGTCTGAAAATCAGGGAATATATCTGTTTTACTTATATCAGGAATATCTTATTAGGATCAATGACTAGAATGGAAAACACTTTTAAAAAGAAGATTCTCCTAGTGAACACACTGCGTAGAGACGGTGGCCCAGGTGGTGAGAGTAGGGGAATACTATAAAGTTCCTTTGCTGCAGATGTTCATAGAGGAGCCCTCTGCATCTGGGAGGCCAGAGAAAAGAAACCAGAGGGGGGTGCCCAGGCACAGGGATGTTCACATGGGGAGAGTCCTCTGTCATATTTTTATGTCCATGATATGGAATAGCATAAGCAGTCAGAACATATGATGCCTCATAGCTAAGTCCAGATGAGCTACTAGTAATTATACAACTGGAAAATTCAGTGTCAAATTTTGTTTAAACTTCTGGATACTGTGATATAAGAAAAACTTACTCTTGCAACTTGTCAAATATCTAATAAAATATTATGGACGCTAAGCTGTCATTCCTGATAGTTTGTAATGATGTATATTACCATTATTACTTAGTATATTATTATATACTAAATATATGATACAGTATACATATATATTTTATTTTATATTGTGACAATTTGTTCTTTTCTATTGATGTGGCTTCTCATCTTGCTCAGTACTATGCTATTTTCATAAATGCATTATTTTGTTTTTGTAACATGATAACGTATTTTTATATCTGGTAGGGAAAATCTATCCTTGTTATAATTTAAAAAATTTTTAAATTCTGTCATTATTTGTCCCGATAATTTTGAGAATCGAGTTGAAGAGGGAAAAAACATTGGCATTTCATTGGCTTTACACTCAACCAATAAATTAATTTGGGAATAAATGACTTTTAAAAAATTTTTATTTTTCATCCAAAAATATGGCATGTGTCTCCAATTATTAAAATCTTTCCTTACATCTCTATTTCAATAGAGTCGTGTGAAAAATTTCAAATAAGTATCATGCATTTCTTTTCAGAGTAATTTCTAAGTATTTATGCTTTATTTTTGACAGTGCTTTTGTTTCCACATAACTCAGCTATGCTGAGTAGAGCTGGCATATTAAAATGTGTTTGGATTTTGTGTATCTGTCTTAAATGTAATCAACATAGTAAATGTTCTCATTATTTCCAAAAGAAAAGAGTTACAGAAGCTAAAGAAAAAAAAAGAAAAAGTCTTGTGGGTTTTCATAGTGGCTTTGGAAACCAGGTAGCTTTGTTGAGGCTTGTCTGTCCAGCCTTACTTATAGGGATACTACAGAGGTTAGGATGGATATCAGCTATTTGGAAGTCCTTTAAAGGGAATCAGGTCATTACCTTCAGGCAGGTTGCTAGTGTTTTGGCCACTCTCAGGGAGTATGCAGGCCATCCATTAAGTCAGTAAATTCTCTTTTCCATATATGGTATAAATGATATATTCTTGTGTGGAAAGCTAGATATGCCTCATGATTGACCTGTCTCTCTTTTAAATTATAGATCTATTACATAATTTTAAAAATAAAATTGACCCTTACAGATAATGTAATTCTTTTTTTTTTAAACATCTTTATTGGAGTATAATTGCTTTACAATGTTGTGTTAGTTTCTGCTGTATAACAAAGTGAATCAGCTTTACATATACATATATCCCCATATCTCCTCCCTCTTGTGTCTCCCTCCCACCCTCCCTATCCCACCTCTCTAGGTGGTCACAAAGCATGAGCTGATCTCCCTGTGCTATGCGGCTACTTCCTACTAGCTGTCTATTTTACATTTGGTAGTGTATATATGTCCATGCCACTCTCTCACTTCGTCCCAGCTTACCCTTCCCCCTCCCCGTGTCCTCAAGTCCATTCTCTACGTCTGCGTCTTTATTCCTGTCCTGTCCCTAGGTTCTCCAGAACCTTTTTTTTTTTTAAGATTCCATATATATGTGTTAGCATGCTGTATTTGTTCAGGTAATGTAATTCTTGATTTGCACACTGGAGTAGAGTTTCCAGTCTAATGAGACTTTTTTTTTCCTTTCAGGATCAGCCTTTACAACATCTGATAATTTGTCTCTCAGTTCCTGGGTATCATCTTCATCCAGTTTTCCTGGATTTCAGCACCCACAGTCCCTGACTGCTCTTGGCACCAGCACAGCATCCATAGCGACACCCATTCCTCACCCTATACAGGGCTCTCTGCCACCATATAGCCGACTTGGGATGCCTCTAACCCCATCGGCCATTGCCAGCTCCATGCAAGGGAGTGGCCCAACATTCCCCTCATTCCACATGCCCCGGTATCATCACTACTTTCAGCAGGGGCCCTATGCTGCTATCCAAGGACTGCGCCATTCCTCTGCTGTGATGACGCCATTTGTATGACTCTTCTAAAAATAGGAGAATCTAGATCCAGAATGTGCAAATGGGTATGGAAATATAAGACAGGGTTGGGTGGGTGGGATGTGGGGTGTTGGAGCCGGGGCTCTCCAAGAGACATGGGACCTATTAGAGAGGAGAGCTGGACTCACAATAAAACCAACCACTGAGGGAAAGCACCATGGACCAGGATTCATCTGTAGTGGGGGACATCTTTTGGCTTTGAGAGAGAATCAGTGTAAAGTTCTTAGCCAGCCTAAGTCCTGCAACTATTGGATATCAATGTACCAAGAAAGTTTAATAATACAAGGCAGATGAATCTTAAGATGCATTATTCCTAGTGGTTAAAAATGCTGTGTCAATGCAGTAATGTATAAAGTCAACATGTATAGGTTTTCTTTCTACTTTCCACAGGTTAAAAGAATCTTCAAAGAGGCAATACTATATAACATACCATAATTCATAATGACTAACTGAAGTCCATTTCTCCCTATAGAAATGAGAGCCAATAGAGAAGTATTTGTAGTGCTGTAGCTTAAGCATGTTTAGTTTTTCTTTGTGTTAGTTTGCTGGGGAAGGAGCTGAGATAATGCTAATGCATCCTAATTTGTGGATGAATAGGTGGTAATGACGTCACAAAGTTCTTTCTGTAATATTGAAGGGCCAGTACCTGACAAGTTCTTTTTCACAGTCTTTTCTTTCTTTCTAATTCTCTTTCTTGCAATTACTTGCCATTTATATAGGAAAAATCTTCCATATACGAATAAAACTGAGGTTTTATTTTTCTGGGCTGCATTCTAAATACACTGCTGATTTATTCACTGAGGGACACTTTAAAGTCTCTACACCTTGACGCATGAGACTTTCTTTCACTACAATAAAAAGATGGTTGCCCTATTCTAAAAGGAATTTTTCTGCCGTGGGTACCAAAGCTCCCTTCATTTTTACTTCAGCTTTGGGAGACTTTATGGATGTTAAAATGCACCAGGCCAAATTCTCATTTTCAGTAAATCTGCTTTGTTGTTTGATTAGCTGCTGCCACTGACTGACAAGGATTTATGAATGACCATTCTAAATGCCCATATAGCCACCACTTAACCTTTCGTCACGAATAGGTATGTGTCCATCTATCTGACTGGCCCTTTTTTCTCACTGTATTACATTCAGTAATTCTGCCATTTTTCTAGGTGCATGAAATTGCATGTTAACTCAATGACACCCTGACTGAAACATTGGAAGTGCTTATAAGTAAATCTAAAGGATTTATCCACTTTATTTTCAACTCTTGCTATCTTCTTAAGCCTTCTTTTAATATTTATAATAGTAATTATATTGTAGTTATATATAATTTCTGTATTATTTTTGAGCCATATATATCTAAGCATTTACAATCAGGGTAGTACATTTGGCATTTTGCAACAGTTCATTTCCCTAATAACAGAGGTTTAATGAAATTTGTAGTCCTTCAATTTTAGATATAATGCATTCTAGCTATAGAATTTAACCTGTCTTCTTCACAAAGCTCCCCAATATTCTTAATTTTTAATGTAATATTCATTCTACTTCATTCTAACTACAAAAGTATTGAATCTGTTCAAAGAGATGGGAAATCTTGCTGCTGAGAGTAGAGGTGTATTTGGAAGTCAAATGTAATATACTTATCACATCAAACTCAAGTGGGATTTTATTTGGTTGTTTTAATGTTAGGCTTTTCCGTATCAAATGACTTTCTTGGGCATTTCCAGCCTGTGAAACAAGGTATAATTGGCACAACCTGTCTAAGTGATGCTATTGTTGGACCTTGCAATTGACTTTCTCCACTGTATTCCAAGGTTTGGTTATGGAGAAGCACCAGCTGCGTTAACCAAACATCTCAAAGTCCTATGGCAGACACGGTAGGCTTATTTCTAACTTCTTCCATGTTATGCTATAGTAACCACAGGTAGTTTGTTTTCAGACACAGCACAGGTGTGCGTTTCTTTAAAAAAGTAGTTATGCATAATGTTTAAAGTACATATCCACAGAGCTTAGGATGGGGATTTAATGTTTAATAGTTGGCCTGTTGTCAGTGCTTTTAATACAGAGTACTGCTACTTAAAGCAAGAATAACAAAAGTAAATACTATTTTACATGATACTACTTAATACCCTAATAAATGACTGGTCTACTAAAGCAAATCCATATCTGAATTTTCTTTTCAACAAGCATGAAAGGATCATTTTAATACTATTTTGACATTTTTCCCAATTGGTGTGTCTCAAAAGTAGGTTTATATTTTTTTGTTAAATATGGTTTTATGCTAGTACGTCCTGAATTCATAACTTTATTTTGTAATTAATCAACATAAGACTAAAAATAAATAGCACGCTTAGAGAAGAGCAAAGACTAAGACACCAAAGTATGCTCTTGGAAAATCACACCTGAAATTCTTGGATACACTTTTTAAGTATCTGGTATTATTTGAACAAGAAAGAAGCAGCACAGGTGAAATGGAGCTTAACCTGGTCAGTCACTCTAGTCATGGAAACCAGGGGTAGATATATGACCCCACCAGGGTTCTTCTGAGCTCTTCTGCTTGTTGATTATTACTTAACCCCTTGGGTATTTAACATTTAAAACTCTAAAGTCTATTTTACCAAAAACAATTGCAAGAACTAGATAACTAGGGACAAAGCCAACTGAATAATAAAGAGCATGAGTTATGGTATATTTGGAATAAATTCAGGGTCCCCCTCAGGTATATTACAGTATTAAAAAGCCTGGCTAACATATGGTGCTGCTAAAAAGCGGCACTACCAGAATGGCTTTATCTAACCCAAAAGAATTAATTCATAACTTAGTAGATTCTACATATGTGATATGTTTTGAAAATGTTTATCAATAATTCTGAGTAAGCTCATTTATTTCTTTTACTTAGTAAGTCTTCCCCCCTCCTCTGTCCACCCTTGGCAGTATAAAGATAAACATATCCAGTTTGTATCCAACATATCACAAATTATTAGGTAACAAGGTCTACATTAATGAATTTATATTACATTGCTGGTCCTTTTGAGTTTATAACAATGGTATGTTGTCTTAAAGGTCTACCACCATTTCTAGCAGGTGGGCACAGAGTAGGAGATATTAAGACACTTCCTGATTATGATGCATCATCTACTAAACACTCTGTGTAAGAGTCACATTGACTTTGTGGGATATTCCAAAACCTCCTCTCTCCATCCTTATCCACATCTCTGTAATTGCACTTCTCCAGCCACAATGCCCCACCCTGGGGGGATAAAAAGGAAACCCTCTAAAAGCCCAAGAATAAGTATTCTTAGAAGCAAAGCATCTTCATCCCATACTGCCTATGAATTTTTCATAGAGATATTAGGATATTTATCCCAATTCTGAATTTCACATTAGCTTTTCAGGCTGTCCTGCTTATATTTAAGCTGAATTATACTAAGAAAACTGAGCTTCAAATAAGGTAAATGGAGTGACTTTACCACCTCATTAAAAACACAGTCAAACTCAAGCCATGACTCAGTAACTAAAGTTCAAAAAGTCAGTTATGTAATGTACAGGATCAAATATGGCAAGAACAATATTTTTACTCAATCTTCCATTGACCAAGTAAGGAAAACTGTTTTCATTATTAAATGTGTATGGAATTGATAATTACTACAAACAAAACAATATTATACTATAAATTTAGACTGGACAGAAATGAAGCACTGGACGGAAAAAATTTTCGGCTGGCTCCTTTAGAGAGCTAGGCTTGGATGGAGGATGGATTTTATAAATTTTTATATTATTTCAGAATGTAAGGATTTTATGTAAACAAGCAAAGGGAAGGTTAAAAACTCTTAAAATTTTAGGAAATCACAACATTCTTTCTTCACTACTATTCCATGCCAGTTATAAAATATTCCAATACTTAGCTTTCTTCAGCATGCTTAAATATGCAAAGGTTCATTTATAAATATTTGATAGACAAATAATCCATAAGTATTCTCTGGCCCTTATTTCTCTGTCTCTCCCTTAGATAATTCCAACCTCCTCCCCTGATAATAAGAAAATAAAAACATTTTGGTGAAATAGTACATCTGGACAAAAAATACAGCTTGTTGTATTTTACTTCTGGTACATTAAAATACTTTATTTAGTTGTTGTTTTTCTTAGTTTCAGAAACCTAAAAGAAGGTCTTCTATTTCCTAAAGGATAAAATTGGATCTAGCCTCTTTAGTAGACTCTATCACCGTTCTATTGTTTGCTGTGTTCATTTGCTTAACGAATTGAGTGAGAACAGTCACTGTAATGACGTGTGTGTGCTGGGGGTGGTGGGAAGGGCGTGGGAAATGTTTTATGAAAAAGGAAGTTATAAGCCTAATACTATAAAGTAACATCTAATGAAGTTCTTTTTAAGTGCAATATATTTATTTCTGCTAGAAATGTATTATCAACATTATGTAATATTTGAAGCATTACATGTTATTTGTAAACAGCTTAAAATTATATATTACCCAAAATTGTACAAAAGTACAAATGTGTGGATGTTAATTTCTTTCATTAAATATGATGTGTTTTGATATACATGCACACATTTACACCTTTCATTATCTCACACACTTTGTGACTTTTGGTACCCATTTCCTCACCTGAAAAAAAAAAAAGAGGAGGATTAGGTAAGATCAGGGGATCATAACTGGCCACTCCCAGGCCAGACACAACACACAGCAGTGGTGGTTTTGTCACAGGGCTGTGGTTTTGTCTTTAGTCGCACTTGAAAGTCTTTAGAGAGGACATTGCTCTCAAGTTGCCACCAGTTCCCATATTCCTACACTCCCTTTCACTCATTCACTCTACCTGATGAACCTTTAGAAGCGCCAGTCTTCGCACTTTTCTGTTCTGAATGATACCGAAGACTCCATAAAGCTTAAAGAACTCCTACCTCTCATTCCTGTCATGACCTCTTGGATGTGCTGTAATATTACACAAAGCAGACTGACACAAAATAAGATTAGCCAAATTCAAAGTCTTAATCCTTCTTCCATGTAACAGTCCTTCAAAATGCTTGACGTTATCAAACCTTCTGCTTTCAGAAGTCTGCTCTATTACCCTTAATATTTTGTGCATGCCAAACACCAACCTTTAAAAATCTTCTATTTGGAATAATTCTAAGCTTATAGAAAAGGTGCAAGAACTGTACAAAGAAACTCTGTATACTCTCTACCCAGATTCACCAATTGTTAACTTTTTGCCCCATTTATCATTTGCATTCATACTGAATAGTCAATGCATACACACACACACACACACACACACAAATTGTTTTTCTGAACATTTGATAGTAAGCTTCACACATCATGCCCTATTATCCCTATAGTAAGCTTCACATATCATGCCGCATTATCCCTAAATAATTCAAAGTCTATTTCCTAAAATCAAGAAGATTCCAGTAAATATCTATAGTAGAATTAGCAAGTTCAGGAAATTTAACAATGGTACAATACTGTGATCTACCATCTGTACTCCAATTTTGTGAAATGACGCCAATGATGTCCTTTGTAGCATATATTTTCCTTCAGTAAGAAGTATCAGATCCAGTTCAGAATCACTTACTGCATTTAGCTGTCAAGTTTCTTTAGTCTCCTTTAATCTGGTACTTATTATGCCTCAGCCTTTGTCTTTCATGGCAAAAGAATTCCTATTTTTCAATGGCTTATAAATTATTACTATCCTTAGTTATCTTGATACTCAAATCATCCCAGATTTGGTCACTGGGAGCCCCTTAAATTGGCTCCTGTGTCCTCTTGACATGCCCTAATTTACTTTTTTTTTTTAAAGTTCTTCAATTTCTGGCATAACACACTGTTCCAGGCTCATCTTGTACCTTTCCTGCCTCAGCCCTGTAATCAACAGTTTCTACCAGGAGCCCAGATTCCTTTTAGTTGGGAAACTGTATTAGTAACCAATATCTGGGTGCCAGATGTGCTCATTGTCATATGTTTCTAGGCCTTTTCAGCTGACAGTGTTAGGAATGTATATATATATATATGTAAGCACGCATGTTCAAATATACGTGTGTGTGTGTATAAAATGTATTAGAAATCATGAGTTTATGCTGGTATCTCCAATTCCAATGTTCTCCCATAGGATCTTTTTTTCCATGCTTTGCCTCATTCCATATCTGTATTTGCCTTCTTGCACAATGAGAACCCTGGCTCCCAACAACATCAACATATTTATTTACTCAATTCTACTATATACCCCAAATAATTTCATATTGCTTCTTTCATACAACTACAATAAACCTTCTAAAAAGAGTTCAGGATTTGTTTGCAGCTGTTTACCCTGCTACTCAACTAAGTGTATATAGTCAAATGACATGTTCAGCAGTTAGTTTCTTTCTCCTATATGGTTATGTTATTCACTAGCAATACAACTGGGTTCATTTGTTCAGTTTGCTTATAGTTTTAAGGTTTTTTCCTCTCCTTCTTACTGATTTTTTAAAAATATACATATAATATTAACATACTTTCAACAACAACAAAAACTCATAAAACTAATAAGCAATTATAACAAGGTCATAGGACACAAGGTTAATAAAAATAAGTCAAATGCTTTCTAATATATCAGCAATGAACAACTGGAATTTGAAATTAAAAATACAACACCATTTATATCAGCACCAAAAAAAAAAAGAATACTTAGGTATCAATAAAATATGTACACGATCTATATGAAGAACACTACAAAACTCTGATGAAAGAAGTCAAAGATCTAAATAAGTGGAGAGATATTCCATATTTGCAGATAGGTAGACTCAATAGTGACAACCAATTTGATTTATAGATTCACCACAATCCCAAACAAAATCCCACCAAGTTTTGTGGCTATCAACAAACTGATCCCAAAGTTTACATGCAAAAGACCCAGAACAGCCAACAAAATACTGAAGAAGAACAAAGTTGGAGGACTGACAGTACTTGACTTCAAAACTTACTATAAAACTATATTAATGAAGACAGTATGGTATTGGTACAAGAATGGACAAGGAGATCCACAAAACACAACAGGAGCCCAGATAATAAACCCATATGAATATAGTTGACTGATCTCTGACAAAGGAGCAAAGGCAATTCAGTGGAGAAACTATAACCTTTTTAAAAAAAATTATGCCGGAACAACTGAATATCCACATGTAAAATACTGGATCTAGATACAGACCCTGCACCTTTCACAAAAATTAACCCCAAATGGATCATAGGCCTAAATGTAAAATGCAAAACTATAAAACTTCTAGAAGATAACAGGAGAAAATCTAGATAACGTTGGCTTTTTAGATACAACGTCAAAAGCAGATCTATTAAAGAGAAAGTTAATATGATGGACTACATTAAAAATTTTAAAAGTCTGTTCTATGAAAGACACTATTAGGAGAACGAAAGGATTGGCTACAACTGGGAGAGTATATTTGCAAAACACGTATCTGATAATGGGTTTGTATTCAAATATACAAAGACCTGTTAAAACTCATCAATCAGAAAACAATCTAAGTTTTTAATAGGCAAAAGATCTATGTGAATAGACAACATACCAAAAAATATGTAAAGGTGGCAAATAAACATGAAAAGATGCTCAACATCACATGTCATTTGGGAAATGCAAATTAAAACAACAATGAGATACCATTACACACCTGTTAGAATGGCTAAAATCCAAAACACCGACAATGCCAAATGCTGACAAAGACAAAGAGCAATAGAAATTCTCATTTATTGCTGGTGAGAATGAAAAATGGTATAGCCACTCTGTATGACAATCTGGAAAAGGCAAAACTATGGAGATAGTAAAAAGATCAGTGGTTTCCAGGGATTTGGGAAGAGGGAGGGAGGGATGAATAGGTGAAACACATAAGCTTTTTAGGGCGATGAAACAATTCTGTATATTATAATGGTGAATACATGACATGATGCATTTGTCAAAGCCCAAAGAACTGTACAGCTCAAAGAGTGAACCATAATGCAAAGTATAGTTACATTAGTTAATAATAATGTATCATTATTAGTTCATCAATTGTAACAAATGTACCACACTAATAAAAAGTGTTAATAACAGGAGAAACTGTGTGCAGCAGTGGAGGGGAAGGGATATATGGGAATTCTGTACTTTCTGCTCAGTTTTTCTGTAATCCTAAAACTATTCTAAGAAATAAAGTCTATTAATTTAAAAAAGCCAATGAGATACCACTTCACACCCACTATAATGGCTATAATCAAAATGATGGACAATAACAAGTGTTGGCAAGGATGTGAAGAAACTGGACCCCTTGTACATTGGTGGTGAGAATATAAAATAATGTGGCTGCTTCGGAAAACAGTCTGGCCATTTATAAAATTGTTAAACATAAAGTTACCATATGACTCAGGAATTCCACTCCTAGGTATACACCTAGGAGAAATGAAAACATATGTCCACGTAAAAACTTGTACATGAATATTCATAGCAGCATTATTCATAATGGCCATAAAAATGAAAACAACCCAAATGTCCAGCAACTGGTAAACAGATAAAATTTGGTATGTCTGCAGTGGTCGAGAGTCTGCCTGCCGATGCAGGGGACACGGGTTCGTGCCCAGGTCCGGGAAGATCCCACATGCTGCGGAGCGGCTAGGCCCGTGAGCCATGGCCGCTGAGCCTGCGCATCCAGAGCCTGTGCTCCGCAACGGGAGAGGCCACAACAGTGAGAGGCCCGCGTACCGCAAAAAAAAAAAAGAACTAAAGTACTGATAAATGCTACAACATGGATGAACCTTCAAAACACTATGCTAAGTGAATGACGCCAGACACAAAGACTACATGCTGTATGATTCCATTTATACGAAATGTCCAACAGAGGCATATTCAGAGAGACAGAAAGCAGATTGCTAGGGGCTGCAAGGAAGGAGGAATGGGAATGACTGCTAATGAGTATGGGGTTTCTTTTTGGGGTAGTGAAAATGTGGACTTAGTGGTGATAGTTCCACAACATTGTGAATATACTAAACTCACTGAATCCTACACTTTAAAAGAACATATTTTATGGTATGTGAATCATATCTCACTAAAGCTGTTACTTTAAAACATAGAAAAAGCTATCCAGAAAATATTTTATTTCCATTTTGTAGGGCCCAACTTGTCAACTTTGAGGACTTCAGGGGAGTTAAACCTTGTGTACTTGTGAGTTAAGAGTGAGCAGTCTAGAATCTTCTGCCTGCCTCAAAATTCTTTTTTATCTGTGAAAAGAAGATAATACTGCCTATTAGATAGCATTGTATGGTTTTAGGCTCTCAATTTAAATTGGCTTATTTTTAGCTCCGTTTTTTGTTTTTTTTTCCCCCCTAGGAGGAATTGTAGCTGGTTCTTTGGACTCCCCGAAAAGAAAAAGGTGACATAAATAATTCCTTCTCCATCTTGAGCCTTGCTATGATAATAATTGCTACCTTTTGTAAAACATTTACTATATATCTATGTACTTTATATACATTATCTTACTTAATCTTTGCAACAACTTTATGAGGTGGGAGCTATTATTATTCCCATTTGAGGTATGAGAAAATTGCGGTTTAGAGAAATTAAATGCTCAGAGATCTACAGTAAGTGAGATAGCCAGGAATTCAAATCCTGTCTGTACTCATAACTAAGAGACTGTGCTAACCCCTATAACAAAAATTTCTAGATTTTAAGAAAAAAAATTTAAGGTCTACATTGCCTTTATGGAATCCAGGTATGCAACCTTAAATGAGAAACATAAAAGCAAAACTCAACAATTTTTCTCGTAAAGAATTTTACATTGTCACTGTTGTGTCTCAAGAAGAGTTTCAGATTGTAGCAAAAACAAGAAGGAAATTTTACACTTCCACATTTACCTTTTAAGGATGGGTCAATATTTATGTGAAAGCAGGACTCTGCTGCCCAAAGCAAGAGCCTGGTGGTCTTCATATAAACACTTATTACTTATTTAGGGACATTTCCCCTTCCCTTTATACTCCAGTTGCCATTTTGGCTCCTAAAGGACAGACGTAATTAGAGAATAGGAACAATGAAGCCCACTATACTTAAGAGAATGGAAAGCAAGTGGAATCAGGGAGGAACCAGAACAGAGATCAGGGATCAGGTGGAGGCCGGGTTGGGCTGCCTGAATAGGTAGAGAGAGATAGGCTTAATTCATCTGAGTTAGCAGTGAGAGTTGTAGCAACTAAAGGACAGGATGGGGGATAAATTGTGGGGTAGATCGCAGAGAGTAAGACCATAAAGGTGGAATCAGAACACATAGCTGGAGATAGATGAGGAGAGAAGAGAAGCACTGTTAAGAAGGGAGTTTGGTACAGGGCACTGATGACTCAATAGGTATATTTTTCCAGCTACCTAAACATATGTTCAAATACTAACTATAATCAAATAAGTTTAAAAGACTTTAATAAGGCCATGTAGTCCGAAGTCTTTATTTCATAGTTGAAGAAATCAGAGCTAGAGAAGTAAACTGCACAAAACATATTGGCTCATACCTTACTGTGATATTACTTGACCACTATGTCATGATCAAAGTTAAATCTTAAGTCAATCTAAAATATTATGTGATATAAAACATAGCATACAGGTGCCTTATGTTTCATTTCTGTTTTTGCTATATTTTGTATTTAACCTGCCCATACATATACTACAGTTCATTCTCTAATATAGTCTTAAGACTTTTGCTTATTTATATTGGACGTAGTAATTCTTGTATTAGTTACTTCGGTGGTAAATTTTTTAAAATCTCAGTATGTTGTAGTTTGTTCATGGAACTATCACCACTGGGTTCATGGAAAAATTGACTTTGGGATCTGGTATAAATATTCATGTATGTGCTTGTGTATATATTGGTTAAGTTATTTAAAAATGATTACTGAGTACGCTTCTGCTCAAATCAGTGTGCATATCTTATGCAATTAGGCAGTCTCTCCATGTGGGAGGGGAAGGAATTCTCCCAATTAATTAATGGATTACCTTCCTTCCCCAGAATGACACATGCCTATATAAAGCGGTTCAAGGTCAAGGGGATCTCATTTCATCTGATATACATCTGGGAACTAAACAGTATGGGTGGCTGAGAGAGCTACAGTTTTAAAAGGAGAATAGGACCCTCATGGACACAGAAAGTGGACTAGAACTCCTAGAAATTCCAACTTATTACAGATACCTTTTCTCCCATGGATGAAAAGGCAGTTTTATGCAAACTGTCATATACAGATGCATTTACATTCAAACTGTATGCTTCACTGCAACTCGGTGACTTTCCATTTTCTTCTATGAAAAAGCACCTGCATCCAACTAGAATTTAAACAGGCTGTATAAAGTAATTCAATAGCAGCAAATGCACTATTTAAAAATGAATCAATCTGAGATATGTAATGGTTTTAGACTGAAGCAGCTGTTTTATTAAATATACATATGCAATGACATTTCTTTTAGTGGAAGCAACTTGCTGAAGAATTTGAAAGAATCTTTTAACATATAAAACAGACCAATTAGAAAATAAATAGCTACCAAGAAGCCTATATCTATGGTTATTCTATTTTTGAGACAAGAATAGAGATACATGAATAAACAGAAATTTTTTCATCTTTGTGAATTTATAGGAATTCTTGCAAAAGTATTAAAAAAAATGAATCCCATTCAGTTCATCTTTTTAAAACTTCTTAATTGAAATGAATAAAATTACTAAATCAAAATGCTCAGCAAAAATCTTGGATATGTGATTCACTTATAGTTAGCATAATCATGAGATTCTAAGAATTTTGCTACCATTTTGGGGACTAACTGATGATGACAGACTAGAGATAAACACTTAGATGCCAATTCCAATTCTCTGTACCATGAAAGAGAAAAAAAGTACTTTAACGTATAAGAAACTGTGAAACAGCACAAATAAAACCCCATCTTGTATGCAGATTATCAGTTAAAGTGAAATTAGTACTTTAAATTATCAACTTACAAGTGGAAAATTTAACAGTTTCAAAATGATATTCACTGAATTACCTCCATCTTTCCTGATTCATATAATCAAGCTAGCTATAGATGTAACTCAGCTATCCACTTATATTTATGTCTACGTATTTGCGCAAAGTTAAAACACTTAAATTTGATTAAAAACTTTCTGAATCAATGAAAGCAAAGTCATTATTATTTGGAAAACCAACCATTGACCATAATGAATATCTTAATTATTTTGATACGTGAAATATGCAATGTAATTATTTTTATGCTGGATTATATTGGGAATTTCCCTACACTTAATATTTAGTTAACTGATATATTACAAGAACAGCGATATTTTTCTTTTTAAAAATGAACTTTAAAACTTTTATAAATTTTTAAAATTCTGATTTATAAGTCATTATTGCCATCTGCTGGTTATACAGTTTCATTGCATTTTGGGGTAAAAATTAGCAATTGTTTTACTAAAAGAGAAAACAGACACAAGTTTTAGAAATAGATGACTGGAAAATCTCTATGTAAGAGAAACAATTTACTAAATCACAAGGTATCTTCATCTCAAAGAGGAAAAAATAATTCGAGAATACATTGCATTATATCAAATTATAATGCACTATTTTAATTGTCAGTTCATCGTAGAATAAGTATCAGGCATACTGATTTAAGTCACTGTCATTAATAAGCATAAAGCTAAAATATGACTTAAATAACTGTTCAAAATAACTAGCTCAAAATAAGTGAACACTGTTAAAGAAGTTAAAAAAGATGAAAACTTGTCAGATTCTATTCAAGCAAAAAAAACTGAGCGCCATGTTTTCCCTCACATACACAATCTATCCCTCTCCTTACTGACAGAACGCCAAATTATTTAGGCAACTGTCTCTCAGTATTCTGAGTTAACTAGTGAACCTTCAACTTGTATTACTGTTTAATAATAGAATTAACATATAACTTAATGACAAAAATCCAGGTGAGCAAAACATTAATTGGAAATAATACTCAACAGTATACTCTGAATATGGTCACTCTAGAGCAAGATATAGTAATAATTTTATTTTATTTTTTGGCCACGCTGTGTGGCCTGTGGGAGCTTAGTTCCCCCGCCAAGGATTGAACCTGCGCCCCCTGCAGTGGGAGGGCAGAGTCTAAACCACTGGACTGCCAGGGAAGTCCCCAAGGTATAGTAATAATTTTTAAATTAAGCATATACTCTTTTAGATGCTTTACTATGTTTTAGGTACTTCAGCATTTTTCAGATCAGGAGATAAATTAGAGCAGTTAAGTTACTGGCTAAAGGTAATCTTGGTAAACTTCCATATATGAGTCCTCTATGTAAAAGATTTAGAATGGAGCATGGAACACAGTTAATTCTATGTGTTTACTCTATATCTGAATCATATATATCCTGCTTATTTTACCTTTAACACTATATCATGAGTATTTTCCTATGTTGTTAAATATTCATTCAAACCGACTTTAGTCAATTTAGTAATGCTTCACTGTTATCAGTGTTCTGTAATTCATTGTTTGACATGGAGATTACTTCTAATTTTCAATTATATAAATAATAGTACAATGAACATTATTATAAAAATTATTTTTTAAATGCCAAAAATGACCAGATTTGTACTTTCAAGGGCTAGACCAACAGAAAGAATACGCTTTATTCTGTTAGGACATGGAGTGATCCAAAAGACAACTGGAAACTCCAAGAAACAAACAAATTCACAAAAGGGAAACAAGAAATAGGCAAAATAGACTGAAAAGAAGGAGACCAAAATCAGAAAGTTCAAAGTTTTACAAGAAAATGTCACTAAAAATGACATCTGGCCAACATTCCAGTAGCAGCTACTCCTTACTTCCCACAAAAATACCCACTCCTCATGAAAAACAAGGACATAAAACTTATAAAATCACTTAAATGAATGACCTATCAACAAGGACCCTCAGATTACCTTTTAAAATATTCAACAAGATATAACTTAAAATAAACACATCTATTAAAATCACAGAGATTTGAAGGATAAACAGATTAATTGGGAAAACACTGATTTTTTGAAAAGGCACAGATGGCCATATCAATTTCAGGTAAAAGTAGGGTGTATAATTCAGCTGACTTGAAACGTCTATTGGAAAATATAAATTTCCCAAATTGATACCAGAAGTAGTAGACAATGTAAATACATCATTAATAATGAAGGAAACTTAAAGACTAAAGAAAAATAAAAAGGCTCCAGAACCAGATGTTCTAATACATACAAAAGATGCAAATCCACCCAATTCATTTTATAAGTTTAACATAATTCTACAATTTCCTTTTTATTAAAGGGAAACAAAATCACTGCACTCCAAAAACAATATTAAAATACTCATATGAAAAAATAAGGTTTTTTTGAATCTGCATATTTACTCAATAATATATTTTTATCAACCACCCATAAGTACCTTGTATTTTAAACTCAGGATTGGACGATTTATTAGCTGTTAAAAGTTGGGTAAATCATTACATCCTTGACCCGCGGTTTCCTAATTCATACAAAGTTATCGTGTGAATTAAATGCGAAAACTTTTTTTTTTGGCCCCGCCGCGGCCGCGGGGGCCCCTGGCCTTAGCAGCGAAACCGCGGAGTCCTAACCACTGGACAGCCAGGAAATTCCCTAGATGCGAAAACATTTTAAGCACCAAATATAGTGCCAGGGATGTAGAAACACTCCTTGAAGAAAATCTTACAAACCAACAAATTAATATTAGCACTTATTGAATTTAAATAAGTGACAAGATGAATAATATTGTCAGTAACTGCTTTAGACCTTCAGAGTAGGGAAATTAATGTGGGCTAGCTCGGAGGGTGATAGAATTGAGATGGGCAGGCAGAAATGGATGAAAAAGCTACAGGAGGGCTGTTCGGTATAAGTAAACGGATAGTTACGGAGTCACACTACGGACCTCACCTGTAATGACTGGAAAGGAAGATTTGTGTCCTCGGACATGGGAAACTAAACTTGAAAGGGCAGACTGGGGCAGCTTGTTGAAGGTACCGATGAACAAGCTGAGGAGTTTACGTTTTATTTGCGGGCTAATGGGAGCCACGAGCATTTCTGAAGGGTGTGGTATGCGGAAAATTAACCTGGCCACAGTGAGCCTAGATTAGATGGGGGAGAAGGAGCTTAGGGAGTTCGATCCATGATCAAACAGATGGGACGTGAAGCGGCGTGGCCTGTAACAGAGGACATGAAAAATACCAATGGCCCCTGTCCATCTTTGCCAGCCGCCCTGGCATCACGTGTGGCTGTGCAGTGACTATGGGGCTCCCCTCTCACATGTTCCTGGGTGGTCCCTGGTTCAGAAGGGGGAGACTACTGAGCGCAACTCCACGCTCAACTGCTGACGAATTCTGAGCAACCTTGTTGGGGGTCACAATTTCACTTCAGAATGGATTAATAAGCGCTGTCCTCAAAGGGGACATCACCGAATTCCTGTCAACCAGAGGCTATGGGGTTAGACTCACCGGGCTGACGCCTGCTCTGCCACCTGCGGCCTCGGGTCACTGCCTCGGCGTAGGAGACGGACTGAGTACCCAATGCTAAGTGTTCCAAGGCGGCGAGGAGAGACGCTCCTAATAAGTGCCAGGCGCATCACAGGCGCCCACTTCCTTCCCTCGCTCTCCTTCTACGGTTATTTCTTTCAGTTGAGATCTCCTTTGCCTTCAATAACCTCGAGACAGACAATCTTTTGGTAAAAATAACAAAGCTAAGCCTAAAGTCGAAGGAAGTTCCTTAGACTTGTCCACCAGCAGCGTAGGGCAGCGGTGAGATGGGCGGCGCACGTGAGAGGATAAGCGTGAGGAGACGCGCGTGGGGCTCTGCGCGGCGTCCGCTTACTTGGGTCTGTACACGTGGAGGCGCACGTGGGAGGATGCGCGCCGAGCTGCGCACAGGGTCTGCGCACGTGGGGCTGCACGCGTGGGCGGCGCACCGGCCGCGCGGGGCAGCCTGGGCCTGACGCCGCCCCCCTTCCAGGATTCGCGGTCGCCTTGACTACCCGGTGGCCCGCAACGGCGGCGGGGACTAGTCGTTGAGGCTGCGAGCCGAGCCAGACACCTGCGGACGTCGCCCGACTCGGCCGGGCCCGCGCCGGAGAGAGTAGCAGCTCCATCCGAACAGGGACTATGAGAAAATGGTCGGGCAAACGAGGAACAAGCTCAAAGAAGCGGCCTCAGAGCCGTCGTACTCTCTCCGCTCCACGCAGTCTAAGCAGCGGCGGCGCCGGGCCACCGGAGCCGGAGAGCCGGAGTTGGACGAGGAGCCGAAGGGGAAGGTGAAAAAGACGGAGCTGCCTTTGCCCGCACGCGGGGGGAACCTGCCAGGGGGCGCCCGGAAGTACTCGCCGCGGAGGACCCGAAACCTGAACGCGCAGAATTGCCTGCAAATGGAAGTGGTCGGAAGGACCGTTCTTCTCGGCCGCTTTCAATTCCTCAGATGTTTCATGGAGCAGCTCCGCGATAAGGTGCATCTATTGCGGAGATATCAGTTCACGGGCAGTATGACCCTCGGCATAGGTGAGCAGAGTCGACCGGGGAAAGCCCTCGGCAGGAGCCCCGACGGCTCGAGGCCCAGCACTCCCGCGCGGTAGGCTCGCATCCGAGGGACCCGCGGGCCCTCTGAGCCTCGGGTTGGAAGTGGTTTTGGTGAATCTTGCAGATCAGTTTAACAAGCAAGTCTAGCAGCAATAATGGCGAGGTCCAATCTCTGGAAAATCGCTGACAAGAATTTCCAGTCCCCTTCTTTTAAAGTTCTTTTAAAACATTTTCAAGGGTTTTCAGGAACAGTGATCACTTCATGGGTCACCAACAAAATGTCATCTTAAGGCAGCCATTTATCACAAGTTGTGAAAATGATAGGGTAGCTTTTGGGGGGGAGAGGTCAGACATTGTATTTTTCTGCACCTTGAATAAAGCAAAATAAACTGTTGGTTATTTTAATGAGTTGAGAATCTTTAATAGCGGAAATAGAGTCACATTAGGCAATGTATTTACCCATGTTTTCCATTTATTTTCATCTTGCTGAGGAGCTTTGATGCTTAAATTTTCTTCTTATTTAAGCATTTGAAATATGTTTATTTGTATTCCTCATTTTCTGTAGCTTAAGACGTAACTTAAATATTGCTGTTTCATTAAAATCAGTTTTGAGCCTAGTCTTTCGTAAGACTGGCTGCTGATGTGTATTGAAACATGGATAAATGTCTCCTAATGTAAGTACTGTGATTTCTATCATAAGTTGACTGCTGATGTTAATTAAAGTAGAATGAATGTCCACATTTGGAGTGTGTTGAAAATACTTGAGAAATAATAGATGGGGGTTCATATTTAGATTTTGTCAGATGTCTAATTATGGAAACAGATACATTCCACATCCAGAATCAACATGGTCTTGAATACAGAGGTGTTTTGCCCAAACACAAGCCCTCGTGCACCCATGACTGGCACATTGAAGGCACTCAATCAATGTTGGGTGAAATGATGAGTGAGTATATTAAGTGCTATGAGAGTTCAAAACAGTGAACATACTGGAGAATGGGAAGTGGGAAATGAGATCAGATAAGACTTTTAGGAAAAGGTGGGATTTGAATTGTGACCAAAAGGCTAACATATGGATGCCTGAAGCACAGAACAAGTTTAGAGGCCTATAGAACAGCATAGGGCTTCCCTGGTGGCACAGTGGTTGAGAGTCTGCTTGCCAATGCAGGGGACACGGGTTCGTGCCCCAGTCTGGGAAGATCCCACATGCCGTGGAGCGGCTGTGCCCGTGAGCCATGGCGCGGCTGTGCCCGTGAGCCATGGCCGCTGAGCCTGTGCGTCCGGAACCTGTGCTCCTCAACGGCAGAGGCCACAACAGTGAGAGGCCCGCGTACCGAAAAAAAAAAAAAAAAAAATGAACAGCATAATCAGTCATGGAAGTAAGAAAATATGAAAGCAGAGTAAGGGTACAAAAAGAAGAGAAAGTAGGAAGTTCAAAAGGTTGGTTGGGACCAGCCATGGAGAGGCTAATTCAAGCCTAGGTTTAAGGCATTTGGACTTCATTCTGTAGGGAGGCACCGATTGATTCTTTTCTTTAGGAAGATAATTTTTTAATGAGGTGAAATGCACATAACATAAAATTAACCATCTTTAAAGTGAACAATTTTGTGACATTTAGTACATTCACGATGTTGGCATTGAATGATTTTTAAATAGAGTAAAATGATCAGAAGTGTGCTTCCGAGAGAATAATTTGACAGCATTGTGTAAAATGGACTGGATATGGACTGAGAAAAGAAGCAGAAAAAATAATTGAATGCTGGAATCCAGGCAATAGTGGTCTTAATGAGGGTAGCAACAGTAGGAATGGAGAAGAGAGGACAGAGGTGAAAGTTGATGGCAACAAATTGAGAGGAACTGGGTAGGTAGTGAGGTAGAAAAGGAAAAGAATGTGAGGAGAGGGAGAGAGAACATTTGTTCAGGCATGAGGAGTGTAGATTTGGGAATTATCCATGTGGAAGTGAGTTGAAATGTTAAGATTGAGTGAGATTTCCAAGAGAGGAAAGAGAGCAAAGTAAAGCTATTTGAGAAAACCCGTTATACTTAGTTTTAAGAGGTGAGAGAAGGAAAACCAGATAGATAAGCATGTAAAAACAAAATGGTCAGAAAGAGTTGATATGATGGAAGATAACAGGAAGAAATCTAAGAATCTGGTCAAATGCTACAGAGAGATTGAAAAGCAGAAGTGAAAGAGGCCATTGATGTTGATCACTAACTGATCATTGGTCGTTTAAAAGAGTTATAGGAACTTAGAAGAAAGAAGTTGGCTAAGAATCTTGTTAGATAATGGCAGGGGGGTGGAGGAGAGAATATTTCATAGTTGGAAGGCCTACTAGATCAAGAGAAGTGTTTTAAGGCCTAGGAAAATTAAAGGCTGAAGGGAAGAACCAAAGGGAGAGGGTGGGATTAACGTTCCAAGAGAGGGAATACTTGATAGTGCAGTCTTGGAGTAATTGGGAAGGATGAAATTAAAGGCACAAATTTGAGATGCTAACTGTTGAAAAGAAGAGATGCTTCCTCTTCTTAGATGGTAGAGAATAGAGAAGCAAAGATTACTATGTAGAGAAATGTTGAAGTGGATATAAGAGACTTTGGGAGTGCTCGCATTAAATGATCTTTGTTTCAGTAAAGTATAAGGTTGGGTCACTATCAGAGGTGAGATTGACAGAGACAGGATACTGGGGCCCAGGATACAGGGGCCCAGGGGACAGGCTTTTTATCACAACTTTGAAAGGAACTGTGATAAGCACTTCTTTAGTTTTACAATATTGGCGTCATTACACCTTACCATTTTATCAGGTGTGGAATGTGGAGTAAGGGGAGGGAGAGGCACACGAATATTTTGAGGGTTTTTGGAAAGCTAGATGGACTTAGTAGGATATTTGATCTTTTCCTTAAATGTCATTTTTAAGAGTAATTGTCTGGAGAATAAGAAAGAGGATACAAGTATAGTTGAATAAGGCATTCTCTGTGCATCTTAAGAGTTAATGAAACCTTATCAGAGGGGCATCTGTTTTGAGTTGCGAGGGGAGGTATAGGTTTAATTTTAAAGTGGTTCAGAGTATATTATGTATGTATTAGATAGAAAGTTAACATATGTAGCAAGTATATAATTTTTCTATAAAGACCCAGGTGGTAAATATTTTAAGCTTCACAGGCCACATACGGTCTCTGTTAACTATTCTTCTTCCTTATTTTTATAACCCTTAAAAAATTTAACAAATATTTTTAGCTTGCAGACAATACAAAAACAGACCATGGGCCATAGTTTGCTGATCGTGGCATAAGAATAGTAAATCTGAGAAATACTGAAGAGTGGTAGGAATGAGCTCAGGATGGTAAGACTATGGAAAAAGAGCTGGAGAAGCATGATTGGGAACTTTCAACAGTGCAATGTTTGTTTTAAAAATTATTAAATAGTTGTTTTAAAGGTATATTATAATGAAGCAGCTTTTAATGACTTTTTTCTTTTCTTCTTTTTCCAGCTGTCTTTGTGGCAATTTTGCACTGGTAAGATTAGTTTCAGTTTGAAATCAATGAAAACATTTGAATTAAAAATTGCCATTGCTGTTTGCATATAATAAAACAATAACTGCTTGTTACATGTATAGAACGTCTGTATGTGCACCAGTTTACATATATATATATATATATATATATATATAACCTGTTTTAAAACGTCATGTGAAGCAACTTTTATAAATGGATGCATTAGGGGAATAGTAACTTATGAATTAAAGTATTTTTGCTTTATCAAAGGATTCACCACTATATTTCTTAAATATCTAGCTTTTGTAGTATACTTTTCATATTTATTTCATGTAGAAACCTTCCTCATTTTATAGTAATTGAGTGTTGTTAGTGACATAAACTTAGAGATAAAGTTTCAGTGACACCTGTCATTGGAAATCAGGTAGAAATGAAGATAAACACTCTGTGATGGTAATACAGAATTAAATGAACCTTTCAGTATGCATACACCTGCACATAATTTTACACAAATGATATGTTTGCAAAAACTCTATGTAAAATAATATTTTTCCTCTGACGTATCTTCATTTCTACCTGAGCTCAAGGATTTCTACTATTGGGAAGAATGGGATCTGCCCCACATCCTGTTGGGACAGTGCTCTTCTGATCATTATTCTGCAGGGAGATTTTGATGTTAGAACTAAGGCTGTAATGGTAAGAAACATTTCCTACAGCTGTTGGTACCGTGGCATGTGTATGTGTAAACGAAGGTGAGTGAAAGACAGGGTTGCTATATGGAATTTTGATTTATTTTTTACTTCATTGGAAAGCATCTACTATGTAAATTAAGGGTAGCATAATTGCTGACAATAATTTATTTGTCACATATGCACCTGTTTTCAGTACCTACAGCTGTTTTTTTAAGTTGCATTAATAAAATATCTCAAAGTACAGTCCTGTGTTTTTTGGCACTTTGTGTAGTATTATACTTATTTAAAAATTGCTTTAACCTAAAATAATTTTATTTAAAATTATATTCCAAAGCTTTTCAACATTTAGAGGCATTTCCCAAACCTGGTACATTGGAAACACTTGTGAAACCTAACAAACAGACAAAAACATGCTTCTGTTCTGATTTAGAGGCCTGGAGTAGGAGGAAGGGTGATTAGATCTGCAGGAGTTTTAGATACATAATTAAGATTAGGAACCAGGGAGTTAAGGAATTTCAGCTGTGTGCTAATGCTAGCTTATGAATGCCTAAAAATATACAAATTAGCAAGTTACAAAATTTTCTCAATATTTATTATAAAAATTTATTCTTTATCTTTTTATGGCTTTCATACTTTGTTTATAATAGTTATTTTAGTGCTGTTTTTGAAACATGTTATTTTTCTTCTAGGATACATTTAATAACACTTTTTGAAAATGATCGTCATTTTTCTCACCTCTCATCCTTGGAACGGGAGATGACTTTTCGCACTGAAATGGTTAGGTTCTTTCTTCTAATGAATTCATTTGTAGTTTAAGAATAGTGAGACTATAAGGTGGAAACTTATTAGGAACTGAAATGAATTTTTGGTGATTTGCACTGTTTCTCAAGCTATAGCCTATAGGTTTATTTTGTTTTATTTTTGCTGTTTTTAAAAAAAATTTTTATTGGAATATAGTTGATTTACAATGTTGTGTTAGTTTCAGGTGTACAGCAAACTGATTCAGTTATATGTATACATATATTCATTCTTTTTGAGATTCTTTACCCATGTAGATTATTACAGAATATGAGTAGAGTTCTCTGTGCTATACAGTAGGTCCATGTTGGTTATCTATTTTATATATAGTAATGTGTGTATGTTAATCCCAGGTTCCTAGTTTATCTCTCCCCACCCCACTTTTCCCCTTAGGTAACCATAGGTTTGTTTTTGAAATCTGGCCTGTAGGTTTATTATTTGAATAAAAAAGTGTTTTAGTCCTCACACCGTAAACAAAAATAAACTCAAAATGGTTTAAAGACCTAAATGTAAGACCTGAAACCATAAAACTCCTAGAAGAGAACATAGGCAGAACACTCTTAGACATAAATTGTAGCAATATTTTTTTTGGCTCTGTCTCCTAAGGCAAAAGAAATAAAAGTAAAAACAAACAAATAGAGTCTAGTTAAACCTAAAAGCTTTTGCAAAGCAAAGGAAACCATCCACAAAACTTAAAGACAGCCTACTGAATGGGAGAAAATATTTTCAAATGCTATGACTGATAAGGGGTTAATATCCAAAATACATAAACAACTCATACAACTCAATATAAAAGAAAAAGTTAAAAAAATTGACAGAAGACCTGAATAGACGTTTTCCAAAGAATACATACAAATGGCTAACAGGCACATGAAAAGATGCTCAACATCACTAATTATTAGAGAAGTGCAAATCAGAACCACAATGAGATATCACCTCACACTTGTCAGACTGGCTGCCATCAAAAAGTGTACAGATAACAAATGTTGCTGAAGATGTGGAGAAAAGGGAACCCTTGTACACTGTTGGTGGGAATGTAAATCAGTGCAGCCATTATGGAGATTCCTCAAAAAACTAAAAATCGGGCTTCCCTGGTGGCGCAGTGGTTGAGAGCCCACCTGCCAATGCAGGGGACGCGGGTTCGTGCCCTGGTCTGGGAAGATCCCACATGCCGCGGAGCAGCTGGGCCCGTGAGCCATGGCCGCTGAGCCTGCACGTCCGGAGCCTGTGCTCCACAACGGGAGAGGCCACAACAGTGAGAGGCCCGCGTACCGCAAAAAACAACAACAACAACAACAAAACACCTAAAAATAGAACTACCATATGATCCGGGAATTCCACTCCTGGGCACATATCCAAAAAAACCCAAAAATACTGATTTGAAAAGATACATGCACCCCAATGTTCATGGCAGCATTATTTACAATAGCCATGATATGGAAGCAACCCAAGTGTCCATCAAGAGTTGAATAGATAAAAGAAGATGTAATATATACATATATATGCAGTGGGATATTAACCATAAAAAAGAATGAAATTCTGCCATTTGCAACAACATGGGTAGTCCTAGAGAGTATTATGCTTAGTGAAATAAGTCAGAGAAAGACAGATACTCTATTTTATCACTTATGTATGGAATCTAAAAAATAAAACATATAACAAAAAAAGTGTTTCAGGATTCTTTTTCTTTTACCTCATTCTCCTCCTCTCCTAAGGCAGACTCCTTTTTAAGATAATAAAGATCAATTATAATAGCTGAGAAAGAAGGAAAACAAAGACAAGGTTTAAGAAGTGATACAGGGGGCTTCCCTGGTGGCGCAGTGGTTGAGAGTCTGCCTACCGATACAGGGGACACGGGTTCGTGCCCCAGTCCGGGAAGATCCCACATGCTGCAGAGCGGCTGGGCCCGTGAGCCATGGGCGCTGAGCCTGCGCGTCCGGAGCCTGTGCTCCTCAACGGGAGAGGCCACAACAGTGAGAGGCCCGTGTACCACAAAAAAATAAATTAAAAAAAAGTGATACAGGGCTACCAAAATGATCAGAAATTGTTTTCTCTTAGGGTGGAGTTGGGAGACCGTGTTTTATCTGGCTCTTTAAATTCTTTTTTAGCTCTCTTGATTTCAAGATAATTTCTTTTAAGAGACAACTTTTGATATAATGCTTTCTGTTTTTTAGACATCTAATCTATAAAATGGAGATAATCTATCTACCATATGTATTTCACATAATTGTTATGTGAGTTAAATGGGAAAAAGAATGCCAAAATTGCAGAAATTTACAATTAAGAGAGACCAGGGCTGTCTTCCAGATCAGCTAGTTAGGGGCCAAGAGAAGAATTGAAACTGGCCCTCCTGACTGTTTAGCTACTACTTTTGTTTTTTGGTTTTAATTGTGGCTAAATTAAAATAAAAAATTTTAATTAAAAAATTAGCAAAATTTACCATTTCAATTATTTTGAAGTATACAGTTCTGTGGCATTAAATACACTTGTATAGTTGTGCAACCATCACCACCATCCATCTCCAGAGCTTTATTATCCCAAACAGACTGTACCTGCTAAACACTTAGCTCCCCACTCACACTCACTCCTCACCTAGCTGCTTGGTGACCTCTATTCTACTTCCTGTCTCTATAAAACTGCCTACTCTAGGTATCTCAGCCATTGCTTTTTAAGTCTCACCGTATAGCCACTTAAAGCTTTGAAGAATTGGGTGTGTTAGCATTTGTATGGCATTTGAATTTTTATTATAGGTATTATTTCCAAAGACAGGATATAAAATATTAAAGAGCATAGCTGTGGCAGAGTCTGGGCTTTGATGACAGATCACTAGATTCAGATAGCAGTTCTGTGCTTTCTTGTGTAATGGCTAGTAAGTTAACTTTGATTCTCAGTCTCATCTGTTAACTGGGAATAATGCCAGCCTTACAGGGTTTTACTGAAAATGAAGGAAGATGAAAATGAATGAAGCACATAGCACAGTACCTGGCCCAAAAATAATAACTGTTATTAATAAAAATTTATATGTTTTCTATTTAAGTATAGACATGCATATTAAATATCTTTTCATTGTAGTATTGCCTTGTTTTTCTCATAAGAAAAGGGAAAGATCCTTATATGAACTTATTTTACTAATCAAAATTATGAGTAAATGCTTTTTCAGACATTAGCTAAAACATCTTTAATTTTTTTATACTTTTTAAAAAAATTATTTATTTTTATTTTTGGCTGTGTTGGGTCTTCATTGCTGCGTGTGGGTTTTCTCTAGTTGCAGAGATCTTCATTGCAGTGCGTGGGCTTCTCATTGCGGTGGCTTCTCTTGTTGTGGAGCATGGGCTCTAGGCGCCCAGGCTTCAGTAGTTGTGGCTCGTTGGCTCTAGAGCGCAGGCTCAGTAGTTGTGGCGCACGGGCTTAGTTGCTCCGTGGCATGTGGGATCTTCTCGGACCAGGGTTCAAACCCGTGTCCCCTGCATTGACAGGCAGATTCTTAACCACTGCGCCACCAGGGAAGCCCCCCAGATCTTTAATTTTAATAGTCACTAGTGTTGCTTAGTCTATCAAAAATAAAGTACCTATAGTTGTATGAAGCAGGAATGAGTGTGGGGTTGAAAATTGCTTTTAATGTTTTTTGAGGGAGCGTGTATTACAAACTATGTGGCCCTTTATTTTTTAGGAAGGAAGGCAGGAAATTGATGAGGAAGTAATATGAAACAACATGCTTTTGTTAATCTTTGGAATTTAAACAGCACTTTTAGTAACCTAATAAAATCATTATTCCACATGCTGGAATAATGCACTAAAGTAATCCTTTTTTTAGGACACAGCATTTGTGTCATGAACAATAGTCGGTTCACATTTAGTTAGCTTTCACTTTGTGCAGAGCCAATAGATGGAACTAGGAAGTAAGATGAAAGCACAAAGTTGCATCTAATGCTCTTGTAGTCACTGTTATTTCTTAAGAGTTGGAGAAAAAGAAGTAATTTTCTCTATGCAAAGTTCTACACGTACAAGGACATGAAGTCATCTCTGTTTGTGCCAGAATCATATCTCAACTTCTAGGCATCTCATAATGTGGGGGTAAAATCAGGTTTGGTAAAATTAAAAATATATTGTTTACATATTTTAAGGTGTGGTTAGAAAAGCTCCTTAAAATGTTTAACCATCCCTTTAACTCTTTTTCAAACCTACAGAAAATATGAAAGAATATTATAGTGGTAACCTGAAAATGTATGCCTTTTTTGCATCCAAGAATGCACTAGCGAGGAGAAATTAGGTAGTCTTATTATCTATCCTTTTCTTTTTTTCAGAGTAAATTTGTTCTAAAAAGAGTTATAAAAATAAATATTTTCAAATTTTACTTACATTAACAATTTGTACTTTTTTAAAGGGACTTTATTATTCCTACTTCAAAACCATTATCGAAGCACCTTCATTTTTGGAAGGACTATGGATGATTATGAATGACAAGCTTACTGAATATCCCCTTGCAATTAATACAGTGAAACGCTTCCATCTTTATCCAGAGGTAAGCAATATTTGGGAACAAATATTTGTAGAGGGATTCTTCTTTATCAGATAAAAATAGTAAGCACAATGATGTTATAGGAAGGAGGGGATTTTAAAGTTTATTGATTGTATGTGTCCTTATAGTTGAGCAGTGTATCAAAAGTTCCTGTCCTAAATTTAAAAGCCCCAGAAATTATGCTCACAACTTAAAGAATAGAACCTTAGTATGAAATTAATGACTAGTTTAATAGGCCAAATGGGAAGGAGCCAAGAAGGATTCTCGAGGGAGATGGTCTGTTGGCTTTATTTTTTTTAAAACCTCAATCTATTATTTTCTAATTCTAGCAAAAATATATCCTGTTAAATTCCTCTTCTTTTCCCCAAGCAAGTCTTGGTGAAAAGCAGTACATGGCTACTGCAGTATTTACAAAGACCATATATTACAAAACATCAGCAGAGAAAACGCTGTGGGAAGATATTATTGAAGCATTCTTTAATCAGTATTCATCAAATTACCTACTCCTTGATTTATAAAATGAAATAAATGAATGATTTGATAAAAGTAACATCAGGGCAAAAGCAAAATAGATACAAATATAAGTACAATAGCTTCTTTTTAAAAAGTTTTTATTGGAGTATAGTTGCTTTACAATGTTGTATTAGTTTCTACTGTACAGCAAAGTGAGTCAGCTATACGTATACATGTATCCCTTCTTTTTCGGATTTCCTTCCCATTTAGGTCACCACATAGCGCTGCATAGAGTTCCCTATGCTATACAGTAGGTTCTCATTAGTTATCTATTTTATACATAGTATCAATAGTATATATATCAGTCCCAACCTCCCAATTCATCCCACCCACCCTTTTCCCCCTTGGTCTCCATACATTTGTCCTCTACATCTGTGTCTCTTTTTCTGCTTTGTAAATAAGATTGTCTATACCAATATTTTCAGATTCCACATATATGCGTTAATATACAATATTCGTTTTTCTCTCTCTGACTTGCTTCACTCTGTATGACAGTCTCTAGATCCATCCATGTCTCTACAAATGACCCAATTCGTTCCTTTTTATGGCTGAGTAATATTCCATTGTACACATGTACCACATCTTCTTTATCCATTCATCTGTCGATGGATACCTAGGTTGCTTCCACGTCCTGACTATTGTAAATAGTGCTGCAGTGAGCATTGTGGTGCATGACTCTTTTTGAATTACGGTTTTCTCAGGGTATATGCCCAGTAGTGAGATTGCTGGGTCATATGGTAGTTCTATTTTTAGTTTCTTAAGGAGCCTCCATACTGTTCTCCACAGTGGCTGTATCAATTTACATTCCCACCAACAGTGCAAGAGGGTTCCCTTTTCTCCACACCTTCTCCAGCATTTATTGTTTGTAGATTTTTTGATGATGCCCATTCTGACTGGTGTGAGGTGATATCTCATTGTAGTTTTGATTTGCATTTTCTAATAATTAGTGATGTTGAGCATTTTTTCATGTGTTTGTTGGCCATCTGTATGTCTTCTTTGGAGAAATGTCTGTTTAGGCCTCCAGCCCATTTTTTTGATTGGGTTGTTTGTTTTTTAATATTGAGCTGCATGAACTGTTTGTATATTTTGGAGATTAATCCTTTGGCCGTTGCATCTGTTGGCTTTAGAGACCGTGTAGATGGGTATACTGATCACATGAAGGGACAATGACAGTGACGAGTAGAATAGTGACCTTGGGGATACATTAATAAGGCAAGATTTATTTAGTTATATAGCTAGAAATCTATGAATACTTCCCAATACTAAAAAAAGTATGAACTTTATGATAGTCTTCAAATTCTAGAAATTGGAAAAAAGAAAAAAAAAATAGTAGATTCAGTTTGTGAACTCTGAAGATAAATGCTGACTTGACAGCATGGTAAGAACTACTTTTGAGTTATCTCAGAATCCAGCAGATAAGTTAAAAAGTCTAGCTTTTTATTTCTTTCTTCATATTTTATAGCTTTTAAAAATTATTATTTTGATTTTAAATGTTTAAAATTGCAGAAGCTAGAGAATAATGTGCAAATATGTGTGGTCAACCACCTACAATAAATAAGTGCTATTCTTTTATCATTTTTGCTTCTGATATTTTAAAATAAATAAAGCATTATAAATACAGTTAAAGTCATCTTTGTTCTGCTTCCCAGTTAAGTTTGTTCCTTTCCCATTCTCACAAGCATCATTATCGTGAATTTGATGTGTATATCCATCCAGTTCTTTTTTCAAGGATTGTTTTATGTGTTTTTGTAATTTCACATAAGTGTTCTCATACTGAACATATCACTCTACAACTTTTTCCTCAGTATTTTATTTTGGAATTTTTGAAAATGTATGTACATATTTATTTTTCTTTAATTTCAACCATTTTATGAATTCCAAAATTATTTGTATATTTCCCTATTATGGATATTAAATTATTTCCAGTTTTTAAATTACAGATGTAAACCATATAATCCAGCAGTTGTACTCCAGGACATTTATCCCAGAGAAATTAAAATTTATATTCACACAAAAACCTATACACATTTATTGTAGCTTTATACATTGTAGCACAAAACTGCAAACAACACAGATGTCCTTTGACATGTGAATGGTTAAAGAAACTGTGGTACACTCATACCAGGAATACAATTCAGCAATAAAAAAGGAACAAACCATAAGAAACTGCCAAACTGTTTTCCAGAGTGGTTATGCAATTTTACATTTCTACCAGGAATGTATAAGTGACTCACTTTCTCCACAGGGTCTCCAGCATTTGGTGTTGTCACTACTTTTTATTTTAATGATTCTGATTTATCAGAATGTAGTGATTTATCATTGTGGTTTTAATGTGCATTTCCCTAATGACTAATGTTGTTGAACGCTCCTTTTTTGTGTTTATTAGCTAGCTATATACCCTCTTCAGTGAAATGTGTCTTCATGTCTTTTGCTAATTTTCTAATTGGGTTTTTTTTTTTTAATGTTGAATCTTAGGATGTTCTTTATATATTCTAGGTACTACTTCTTTGCCAGGTATGTGGTTTGCAAATATTTTCTCCCGGTCTATACCTTGTTTTTTCATCCTCTTAAGTAGAGTCTTTTGCATAAGACAATTTTTAAATTTTAATGGAGTCCAGTTTAGCAATTTTTCTTCTTGTGGATTGTGCTTTTGGTGTCAAGTCTAAGAATTCTTTGCCTAGCCCTAGATGCTAAATATTTTCTACGTTTTTTTCTAAAAGCAATTCGAATTCTATCTGTGATCCATTTCATTTTGAATTAATTTCTTTATGTGACGTGAGACGTGAGACTTGGGTAAAGGTTATGTTGTTGTTGTTTTTTACCTATGGATGTCCAGTAGTTTCCATACCACTTGTTGAAAGGGCTATCTTTTCTTCATTGAATTGCTTTTGCACCTATGTGACAATAAATTAGGCATATTTCTATGGGTTTATTTCTGGGTTCCCTTCTCTCTTCCATTGATTTATGTGTCTATCCCTCTGCCAGTACCATATAGTCTTGATTTAATGTACCTATACAGTAAGTCTTGGATTAGGTAAACTGATTTCTCTCACTTCATTCTTTTTCAAAATTGGTTTAGCTAGTTCATGTGCCTTTTAATGTGTATTTAACAATAATGTTTTCTATATCTAATTCTATTGATACTTTAATAAGAATTACATTAAACATGTAAATAAATTTGAGGAGAACTGACCTCTTTGCTATTGAGTCTTCTAATTCATGAACATGGTGTGTCGCTTGTTTATTTAGGTATTCTTTGGTTTCTTTCAAAAGCATTGTGTAGTTTTCAGCATACGAGTCTTGTATGTGTTTTGATAAATATACGCCTAAGTATTTCATGTTTTTTTAAATGATGATAAAGGGGATTATATTTTTAATATTGATGCCCACATGTTCATTGTTACATGGAAATACAGTTGATTTTTTTGGTATGTTTATCTTTTACCCTGCAATCTTGCTGAATTCAATTATTAGTTCTAGGAGTATTTTTTTTTTACACATATGTTGGGAGTTTTCTACATAGTGAGGCATTTAATATGCAAATAGAGTATTATTTTTTTCTTTTAATCTGTATGTCTGTTATTTCTCTTATTTACCTTATTGCACTGGCTAGAACTTTCAGTACTATGTTTATTAAGACTGGTGAATGTGGACATCTGGACCTCATTCTTTTTTCTTTTTTTTTTGGTACACGGGCCTCTCACTGTAGTGGCCTCTCCCATTGTGGAGCACAGGCTCCGGACGCACAGGCTCAGCAGCCATGGCTCACGGGCCCAGCCGCTCCGCGGCATGTGGGATCTTCCCGGACCGGGGCATGAACCCGTGTCCCCTGCATCGGCAGGCGGACTCTCAACCACTGCGCCACCAGGGAAGCCCCAGGCCTCATTCTTGATCTTAGGGAAAAAGCATTCAGTCTCAAACCATTAAGTATAAAGTTAGCTGTAAGTTTTTTTGCACATGACCTTTATAAGATTGAGGTAGTTCCTCTCTTATTCCTAGTTTTTTCTGTAAGTTCTTATCAGAATGGGTATTGAATTTTTTCTAATGCTTTTTCTGCACCAATTGATATGATCATGGAATTTATCTTCTTTGTTCCATTAATATGATGGAGTACATTCATTTTTTCATACTGAAATAGTCTTGCATCCCTGGAATAAACCCCATCTGATCATGGCATATAATTATTTTAGTATATTGCTGAAATCTATTTACTAATATTTTGTTAGGGTTTGTTACGTCTGTCTTTATAAGGGGTATTAGTATGTGGTTTAATTTTTTGGTACTTTCTTCGTTGGTTTTGGTATCAAGTATCAAAATATCTTTAACTCCAAACCTGAGAAAATAAAGCAAAGGGAAAGTCCAGGGAACTTATTACCATGTCATTCCTTGGGCCCTGACATTCCTATCTAGTTTGCCTCTTTTCTCTACCTTTAAGGGTCTTCTTGTGTTTGATTTATATTATTCACAGGAGTTCTAGTTGTACTTGTAGGAATAGGAAATTTACATTATTTAAATGTTGACTTTTTTTTCATTTTCATTTAGTTTAAGTGATTTTCTAATTTCCCATGTGATTTCTCCTTTGATCCATTGGATACTTAAATATTGTTATTTAATTTCAGAGTACTTAAGGGTTTCCCAAATTTCTTTCTTTTTTTCTTTTAATTTCTATAAGTACTTTTCAATGTAATTTGTAGTAGTAACAATTGTATAGTATAGACCTACCTAAGATCTAAGATGAAAGAAGCAGTTTTCTGCAGCAGCTTTCTCTATATCCCGGCTTACTTTTCAAAGGCAGTCTGACCATATTTCCTCTAATGATTATCTGTCTAATTCTAGTGTAAATGGAAAAATCAAAAAGAAAAAAAAAACTATTTGTTGAATCTTCAACTTTAGTTAACATTCACTTACTCTGTGTATATAAGATAAGGACTTAGCTTATTAAACTAGGCCCATTTTTTCCAGTGTTTGTTAAGTATTATTTTTAGTTTTTGATTACTTTTGGAACTTTTTGTCGTTACATCTCTGTTTCTTGTTCCACTAGTTTCAAACAGTATGGTCTCTAAAACATTAGCTAATTTTTTTCTTTTTACTTATTAAAAATATTTATTGAATAATTTGCAGTTTTCAGCTTCTTTGATGCTTTGAAAAAGTAATCATGGTAATGTAGTTCATTTGTTTTCAAAACTTGAAAGCATGTAAATGACAGGCAACAAGGACTCGTCCAGTCTTATTTTCATATTGCATAGATACAATATGCAGATTTACATTTGCTTGCGACCTTATATAGTACTTAAGTGTTGAAGTAAATGTCCATACTTTGTGTTCACAAGATTAATTTCTCATCTAAAGATGAAATTAATTTCTCACCTAAAAGTGTAAGTTTGAAACAATGTATTTTGTAAAGACAAAAGCATTTAATGCTTACTATATGCCAGTACTTATATATATAAGCTCTAATCTCCAATCACTCTTGTAAGACGGTTATTATTGATATTAACCTCATTTAACAGATGAGGTGACTGAGGTTCAGAGGTTGAAGGATTACTTCACACCGTAGAAACAATACCTTGTAGAGTCAGAATTTTTTGTTCTATTTTGACTTCAAAGTCATGCTTTTCTACTATATTAAACGACATCTCAGAAAGGAGTATAATTCTAGAATTTGCACATACATTTAATGTGGAAATTTTTTGTACATGTATGAAAAACACACAAGAATAGAAGTTATAAGTTTAAACAGAATGTCATCTTATAAAATTAAGTGATAAAATCGTAAATAATATTATATATGAAAAGATGTTTATGACATTGTTTAGTGATGTATATTACATTAACATCCTATAATACATAATATTACATAATGAATAACTCTAACTACATGTTTCTTATGCCTAGGGAGAGACTGGAAGGATGGTCACCAAAATAGTAAAAGTAGTTAGTTCTAGGTTATTTTTAGTTTCCCTTTGAACTCCTCTTTACTTTTTTTTAACTTTTTTCCCCAATGATTTTGCATTATTTTTCCCAAATCTATAAAATTATTTATTAAAAAATCTCCCAGGCATGAGCATTTTGTCTGTAATTTTTTTGTTGCTATTTTCCCTTGTCTTTAAACTTTTTTTTTTTTTTTAATATTTATTTATTTATTTTTGGCTGTGTTGGGTCTTCGTTTCCGTGCGAGGGCTTTCTCTAGTTGCGGCGAGCGGGGGCCACTCTTCATCGCGGTGCGCGGGCCTCTCACTGTCGCGGCCTCTCCTGTTGCGGAGCACAGGCTCCAGACGCCGCAGGCTCAGTAGTTGTGGCTCACGGACCTAGTTGCTCCGTGGCATGTGGGATCTTCCCAGACCAGGGCTCGAACCTGTGTCCCCTGCATTGGCAGGCAAATTCTCAACCACTGCGCCACCAGGGAAGCCCTAAACTTTTTAAAGTAGATTTCAGGTTGGGAAGTACTGGTTAATTAAATCTGCTTGGTCAGTGTTTTAATGGGCACAGGAGCTGTTATTCCATGTGCAGTTGGTTTTATAGACTATGAGTTGGTTTTTAGACTATGAAGAAAATAAGTTCAAGGACCTAAGGGAAGTGTTACAAAATACTTCTGTAAATCTTTGTATTTTGCTATTAATTATCATAATTATGTACTTCATGCTTGATTTTACAGCTACTATTAATTATGTTATAGTTGATTACAAGAGTATATTACAGAGATGTTGATCACAACATAAATTTTGTAGATGTGCATTACTCAGTAATACATAACTTTAGTTGATAGTGTGTGTGTATAAAATTTTAAATGATTGTTTCCCACATGAAATGATTTAAATAAATTCATCAAAGTTTATAATGTTAAAGGCAACCATCATAAAATGGTATTTTGGAAAAATTATTATTAAGAAGATATTGAATTTTTCTTCATTATCTTTTTGATTTTATCTTTTGTAGGTGATTATAGCCTTCTGGTATCGCACATTTATGGGAATAATGAATTTATTTGGGCTGGAAACAAAGACCTGCTGGAATGTGACCAGAGTAGAACCTCTAAATGAAGTTCAAAGCTGTGAAGGCATGTTTCTTCCTAAAATGCTGTTGTATTGTCATTAATGTTTACATAAACGTAATGTTATGACTCCTTTAAGAATTACTATAAACTACTGTGATTTTTTTCTTTAAAAACAGTCTAGAACTGATTCACCTAAAAGTGTATTTACCCTTTAATTTTCTGAGAAGACAATGTACTTGCTAATAAGAGTGTTAATTTGGAATTTAATTTGAGTATTAATATGCTCCAGTGTAAGGCCACACTGATTATAAGTCATTCCTCCATTTCAGAAGGTACTGGGGTGGCTTGAATATATAAATTTGGGGGATGTAGATTAAATAGTCACAGTTCTACCTGTAATAGTTAACATAAATAGTTAATGTAAAAATTTAGTTATGCATAAATATTTAAAAATCAGATATATAATAGATTACTGTAGAAATTCTGCTGTTTTTGTGCTCTCACAGTCCATGAATAGTTCTAATCAAACTCTTCATATAAATCTTCTACATCAGTATCTTTGTCAAAGAACTGCTTTTCGAATCATCTAACAGTTTTCCAGGATCTGTGATTGTCACTTCCATTTAAGATGTTTGCAGTTTAGCACTGTTACAATCTTAGCATGATGCTGTTCCTTGAAACTCTTATTTGAAATCACGTGTATCTACTTGCATAACACATAGTTGTTTTTTCTTTATTTCTTCATATTCTCTAGAACATTATGTTTTATAAATATATTTTTGTTGACTTGTGTATAGTAACATTCAGTTCTCAGAATATATCCTAAATTTGTATTGCCATGTTTCCCTTACATTTTTACTGATTCCCTCAGATGGTCTTTATCACCATGGTCTAAAGCAGCATTGGTAGAAGATATTTGAGGGCAATTAGACTGTTGTTTTTTTTTTTTTGTACAAACTAAAGGAATTGAGCGACTGCCTGAACCAGCTTATAAGGTATAAACTTTTCTGAGGGATGGGAAAAAATCACCTTATATATGTACATATATGGTATTTATTAAGTTGCCACTAAGTTATAGGTTAGTGTTGGCACTTGGGACCCCAAGATAAACTGGGTAAACATGGGGCCTTACCCTCATAGAGTTTGCAACATAAGAGGGATGTTAGCGGTTACAACTGTGGTGGATGTTACAAATAGGAAAATAAGATTGCTGAGGTTAGGAGAAGTGTTTCAAGAATAGGAACCATAATTTTCCAAAGTCCTGAGGCAAGGGAGAACTGAAAGAAAGCTAGATTTCCTAGAGCAGAGAGATAGAGAAGAAAACATGGTGTGAAATGATGCTTAGAATGTAAGCAAGGGTCCGATAATGAAGGACCATTTACTAGTTAAGGATTTTATGTGTATTCATTGAAGACTTTTGACAGATTTTTATTTTCAAAACACAATTTTGGCAGTTACATGGAAAAGACACTAGTAAAGGACAAAAGTGAATTCAGTGAGGCCAGGTAGGAAACTATTTTGCTCTCAGCAAGTGATTGCAGGAAAGGTAACTGGAAAATGAATGGATTTGAGAGATAGCTGGAAGGAGAAACGACAAGATTTGGTAATTGTTTGATGGGGAAGGGGAAGGAGAATGAATTTATGTAACACTGTTGGGTTTCTAGCTTAATTGAGTCCCTCCATTCAAAGTGGTAAGAAACATTTTTAAAAGTAGCAGGTTTGAATTGCTATTAATTCGAGGTACCTGAGAAACCCCAAAGTGTAGATGTCAAGAGGCTACCTGCATATACATACCTATAGGAATAAGAAGAAAGTTCTCATCTGAAGGTATACTTGGAGTCATCTGTATATAGATGATAATTGGAACCATGGAACTGGAAGAATTTCTTTAAGGAGAATATACAGACTGAGAAAAGAAGAAGGTATATGACAGAGCCTAAGGTGGTCCAACATTGAAGGGCGGTGGTGTAAAAGGATGAGAAGTTACTAGGACAGACTGAAAAGGAATGATCAGAGAAGAAGAAGAAATCAGAAAGGCCAGCCTTTAGATCCTGGCTCCACCAGTTACAGCTAAATAACTTTTGACAAGTTACTTAAGTTTTCTGTGTTGTTTTCTCAACCATTAAAAAACGTATTTTCATACCAAGTAATTTCAAAGATTTGTTCTGAGTATTATGTGAGATGATGATTGCAAAGTACCTAGTAGATTATGTGTGTGTGTTAATATATATATATATGTATTGTCTTATACACAGGATATAGTAAGTATTAAGGTCCTGGCTATACATGATAATGGATTAATTTATCCCATACAGACTAAAGCTGCTCCTTGAAGTCAGGGGCCGTATTTTACTCATCCTAGAGCCTAGAAAAAGATAAAATTAATGCAATGGATTTTCGCTTGTAATTTATCAAATGGCTCTACAGACAGTTCTAGATACGGAACAATAGCAGCATCACCTAAATAAAATGAAGCACCAACTAATCATTACACTATAACAACACTTCAATAGGGAAAAGTATAAATGTAACTAATAATGCCTCATGGATGGGGAAAGTACTAATGTAACTATTAAATAGAGCAGCAGTCTGAGCAGCAAAGCTTTCAGCAAATTCACTAGCTCTTGATTACAAAGCATTGAGATAATTATGCCCAATTACTGTATAGTAATTTATTCATTAAATACTGAATAATCTGTGTCTTTTTAAAGGATTGGGAGACCCTGCTTGCTTTTATGTTGGTGTGATTTTTATTTTAAATGGAATAATGATGGGATTGTTCTTCATATATGGTGCATACTTGAGGTAAGACTACTGTATTAAAAGATCTTTCAGTGGGATAATAAGGACTTTCTGACATTTGTTGATTAAATTAAAAGGATAGGGCTTCCCTGGTGGCGCAGTGGTTGAGAGTCCGCCTGCCAATGCAGGGGACACGGGTTCGTGCCCCGGTCCGGGAGGATCCCACATGGCGCGGAGTGGCTGGGCCCGTGAGCCATGGCCGCTGAGCCTGTGTGTCCAGAGCCTGTGCTCCGCAACGGGAGAGGACACAACAGTGAGAGGCCCGCGTACAAAAATAAATAAATAAATAAATAAATAATTAAAAGGATAAATAACAAGATTAATTGACTAATAGTAGGAAACCTTTAGATTTTATTTTTTTCAGAAGCTGAGCCAAATATGCAGCCAAAAGCTAGAGCTGTCACTAAAACAATATCTTAAAGGCCTGTCTTTTATCCTTATGGGGGTATTTTTTAAGCTTATTAAGATTCCTGAACAAAGATTTTAATGAAAATACCTCTAGATCATGTGTAAAATTATTATAACATTAGAGGGGATCTTTGGTTGGCATTAGTAGCAAAGTATTAATATTTCTAATTTTCATCTCTGTACATGTGAAATTAAGAAAGCAGTAAAAGAAAATGTATATCACTTGTAGCATACACTTACATTTGATAGCCTATCTTTCTTGATAACAGCAACCACAATTTTGTTTGGGGTAGCAGGGTGCCCAATTTCAGGTGATAGGTTGAAGTTAACTATGACCATTGTGTATTCTGCTTCCCACTCTCCATTGCATGTTGGGAGAGCCATATGAGCTAGCTTTTCTGGTGAAAAAGAAAGTGAAATCAGACTTGGTTACACCAGGAAAGCATTTGCCTTTCTAACAAAAGGTTAGATTCAGCTGCCGCTTTTCTGTTATTTTCCTGCTTTTACCTGGATGTGATACCTGGAGCTATTGCAGTCATTTTGTGATCATGAGGAAAAGGCCATAAACATAGCACATATGTCTGCCTTTTTTTTTTTTTGCGGTATGTGGGCCTCTCACAAACCCTGCAGTTTTTCTATTCCTGTGCTTTCTAAAGATTCTATAGTCTTTTGAGAATCTTTCACTTACATATTAGCCATAAACCATACTTGTTTTATTGTTTTTGTTTTTGTTTTTTGTGGTACGCGACCTCTCACTGTTGTGGCTTCTCCTGTTGCGGAGCACAGGCTCTGGACGTGCAGGCTCAACAGCCATGGCTCATGGGCCCAGCTGCTCCGCGGCATGTGGGATCCTCCCGGACTGGGGCTCGAACCCCTGTCTCCTGCATTGGCAGGTGGACCCTCAACCACTGCGCCACCAGGGAAGCCCTCATATGTCTGCCTTAACATCCTTCTGCTGCTGAACCAATGCCAACAGACACTTATCTTTTATTTTCTTGTTGAATGATATAATAAGCATCCATATTATTTAAGACACTTCTGTCAGATTTTGTTTTTGACAACAGAATACATTTTTAACTGAATCATCAGATTTCTTTACAATGTTATTCTTGAACTGTGCAACATTAAAAGTGAAAAATTTAGATTTAATCTTTCAACAATTACTGAGTTTTCATAAGGTTTATGTTTCTATAGAGATTAATACATATATACCCCTTGGTTTTGGAAGTTTTCAGCATAAAAATCCTAGCACAGAATCAGTGAAAAATTGTGATCTTGATAAAATTGTTGGCCTTGATAAGCTGATTTTAAAATTATTCAGAAATGCACAGGGCCTAAAATAGTTGAGACAATCCTGAAGGAAATGTGAGAACTTGCTTCATTAATTATTTCTATATTATAAAGCTAATGTAAATAAGACAATGTGATATTGGCATAGAGATAGACAAGTAGATCACTGGAATAAAGTAGAACCCAGAAGCAGAAATGTACATTGATATACACCTGGTATATGACAAAGTGGATATTACAGATCAGTGAGTAAGGATAGGCTTCTCAATAAATGGTGCTGAAATAATGGGGAGATCATATGGAACAAAGCAGAGTCAGAACTTATGAAAAACAAATACTAGTTGGATTAAAAACTCAAATGTGATAGACAAAATTATAAAATGTTTAAAATGTTATATAGAAGATTATCATCAGTAACTTGGGGGTAAGAAAGGATTTCTTAAACAAGTACAAAAGTCCAGCCATGAAGAAGAAAACTGATAAATTTGATGAAAAGAATTTAAGTTCCTCAAGATATAATAGAATGAAAAGATAAGCCACAAGCTGGGAAAAGATACTGCAAAGCATGTATGCAATGTGGTATCCAGACTTACATTCATTAATTAGACAAATATTTATTGAATGCCTACTGTGACTGGGAGCACTATTCTAGGTGCTAGGAAAACAAAACAAACAATCCCTGTCCTCATGGAATTTATGTTCTAGGGGATAGACAAAGACTAAGAAGATAGACCACCCAACTGAAAATCGGACAAAATATTTATGAATAGACATTTCCCAGAAGAATTCCAGATTGCCAACAAACATGTAAAATTGACCACCATCATTAATTATGGGGAAAAGACTAATTTAAACCACAATGAGATACCATTTCACACCTACTAGATTTACAAAGGCAACTTTTAACCCTGGTGGGTGGATATATAAATTAGTACAGCTATTTTGGAAAAATGGTGTGCATTATCTAGTAATTTGAAGATACAGGTACCTTATAACTCAGCAATTCCAATTTAAAGTAAATATGCCTAAGAAACTCTTTTATGTACACCAGAAAATATATACAAGAACATAGCAGCATTGTTTGTACTAGCTCCAAACTAGAAACAACTTAAGTGTCCTTCAGCAGAGAAGTGTGCACATTGTAGGTTTATTAATACAGTGAAATACTGTACAACAATGATAATGAACTATAGCTACAAACATCAATGTGGAAAAGTCTTACAAATGCTGAATGAATCAAGGCATGCACAAAATTTAAAAATACTGCATACTTATATTTGTATAAAGTTTAAACACAGATTAAATGATAGTATGATATGTATATAGAAGCAGTTATATTGGTAATCACAAAACTCAGGATAGTGTCTGTCTTAAGAGGTGGCAAGTGAGGTCTCAGGGTGTGATCAGTTTTCTGTTTCAATGATATATGGTAGATACAAGAATATCTACTTATAAGTGTTCTATAAGCTATCTAGAAATTTTTATGTACTTTTCTATATGTGTGTCAGATAGGAAAAATACATAAGCTCATCAGTATTTTGAGGGAAAGGATGACTTTTAGATTATGTTAACAGGCTTTAAATTGTTCTAGTTTAAAAAATAGTTTATTTATTATGCTTTTTTCAAATATGGAAAATGTTACACGAGACTAAGACATTTTAAAAGTTAGTACTTTTCATTGGGAGAGCTACCCAAAAGGTGAAAGTCTTCTCTAAATTGGTTACACAGTTCTAGAATATCAAATACATTATTAGGCTCCAGTCTTTAAGAAGGATATGTAGATATAACATATGTTGGCTATAAAAGTGTCACCAAAACTGTGAGGAGATTAGAAACTATGGCATATGAGAATATGAGAAACAAAAGCAATAGGGATTTGGGGAAATTTTTCTATTTCTTACCTTGGCCACCCTTCCGCACTGGCACTAACTTGGAAGGTAGATATTCCATTTCTATTCTTTTGGTGGTTAATGATAAAATGTTAACATGCATATCTAACTTGATCAAGTCTAAAATTAATTGATATCTTTCCTCTTCTTTTTGATCAGTACAAGGAATTTCAGAACACTTTACTTCAAAACAGCCCCTAGCATCTTGTAATTATTACCATAATTTAGTACTTCTAGTACCCCTCCACAGCAGTCATCACTGTTGTTTTTTGTTGTCAAATCTTCCTTAGATTTATCCACATGTTCCTAGTTTCTATATGCAGCATTTGTTCTTGCTTCTCACACCTTCCTCCTTTCAATTTCTTCTTTTCTGATGTGCGTCCTTTGAACTTCCCTTAGTGAAAACTGTTAAAGGTAAATTACTTCCCATTGGCTTTCCTCTGCTTGTTTTGTTAAACTCATTCTTTCCTTTTTTCAATCATTCAACCAATATTTATTGTCTTCCGAGTCTGAAGCTGTGTATATAATGATGAACAATACTTTAAAGAAAAGGCAACTTTAAGAAGTGGTTTTTAATCTTTGATAATAATCAGCCATCCTTGATCTCAGTTTTGTATTCTACATTGTTGTTTCTTGGGACTCAACAAAAGAATATTTGCAGTAGTTTAGATGGTTCAGTTACCGCTAAATGAAACTGTTAGACTCTTCATCTCTCAGTCACTGAAATCCAATTTGGAATGACAAAAATTTGCCTCCACTCAGAATATTCAAAGAATACAGTATAAACTCTAAAGTGCTGGCCTGTTCGTTAAAAATTATTTTATGTTCACATATAATATTTTACATAGAAAATATTTTAAATATAAAATTAATGACATTCAGATTACTTTGTATGTACACTTTGTATGCTTTTACATTCAAGAATAAAACATCAACTACATGGGTACTTCTGAAATTTTTACTGTTATTTTATATGGTTTAGTACTATGACATTTTAAAAATCTAAGATAATTTTGTGAAAAACTCACTATATTTTACATGAATTTTGATTGTATACATTTTTTTTTACAGTGGGACTCAACTTGGAGGTCTAATTACAGTATTATGCTACTTTTTCAACCATGGAGAGGTTTGTTTTCTAGAAAATAATTTGTACAAATAGAAGGGGTGGCATAGGAACAAGGAAACTTATTCATCAAAACAGTATTTAATTGTATATTACTTAGGATTTGACAGTATTTTAAAGAACCTTGTGTTGTAAGTTGATGTTTTAATCATGTTGATCCACATTTTTACATAATAATTAGAATTTATGGTGTGAGCTATCTTGCCTGGTTTTAGAATGTATATATGTTACATATATTTTATAGAAAAAGGAAGTACTATATTAGTTGAGTTTAGGCACTTTATGTACATTATCTCACTCCCACCAAAATTTTTAGGGAGGTGGCTGTTATCCTCACAGTAGAAGATATGAAACTGAAATTTGGAGAGGATAAGTTACGTACTCAAGATTCCACATTCACACCATGATGAAGCTGGGTTTCCTCTTCTACATCTTTCTGGCTCTAAAACCTTACTTCTTTCTGTTACATCATGCTGCCTTTTTAATTACACAAAATGCTGACTTCAAAATACAAATTAACTTACTAACTCAGCCCAATAAGACATGGTCCACCTAAAAAGAGTTCATGGAAACGTACTTAGAATATGATAGATTCGTTCAACAAAATATCAAGTACAAAACGTGTGCCAGAGTCTGTGTTAGATGCTGAGGATATGGCCAAGAAAAGTGGAAGAATCTGACTGCTAGTTTTTGGAAGCAAAATATGTAGTATGTTATGGCACAGATTATATAGGATGGAAATCTCTATCCATTACTATTGGGAAAGGTAGATACTTGGTTAATTTTAAAAAATCAGTTAGACAAGGGAATCATAAAAATTATACATAAGTATCTTAAATATATTAACTTAAAGCAAACAAATACATTGTCAGTCACCAGTGTATTAGTATAAACACAAGACCTTTTCTTTGAGTATGCCAGATGACTGACACTATGAGTTGACCTTCTTATACATACCGTAACTCACCTTCCGAGGTTTATGATTTTGGTTTCCTGGAAGAAGAGCAATAAATTTTAAGACTCTTGCAAAGTTGTAAGAGTTTAGATTCTTTCTAGAATTTCAGAATTCTTGATATAAAATTTTATAATATTCCCACCCATATGTTTTGGAAATAGTTTTAAAGTCTATATGAAAATTTAATTAATACTTTCATTGTATACATCATATCAGTGAATCCCAAATACTTCTAGTTGTTTTTAGAAATTTATAGTTAACTCTTTCAAAGGTATATTTCACAAATTCAGAGACAGTCTTAATTACTTGTAGTGAGTGTCTATACACATTAAACTTGTCATGTGTAAACATTTGGTGTTTGTGAATGCCCTAGGTGACATTTGTTTAGATATTTTTCTGAGCATGTATAAATCCCAAAGCCCTGGGTTGCCCAGGGTCATCACTGAAGAGCTGGAATGTGGATCTGGTTTGTCTTTCCCAGAATTCTCACTGCTCCTAACCCTATCATCTTGTTTGTCCTTCGAGTGTCCTTACGTTTGGCCTGATCTATCTTTCACTTGTTTCTGGACTTGCTAGTTAATGGCTCTCTACCTAATGGCTATGTGCTGTAAGAGAACTCCAAAAACTGAGGAGCTATACCAGGTCTCCAGAAATAAATGAGCCTAGTATTAAAATTACTAAAACCAGCCCACCCATGATTTTTTAAATTAATTGTGTTTATTGCAATGGAACATAGAGTGAGGTAAGCATTTTATTGATTTCAGGCTACTCGGGTGATGTGGACACCACCTCTCCGGGAAAGTTTTTCATATCCATTTCTTGTACTTCAGATGTACATCTTAACTGTGATTCTCAGGTAATTTTTATTTATAAAACGAAACTAGCTAAATTGTAAGTTTCTCAAAATTACTTCAACCTATCGTTATAATTACTAAATTTGGACTCTATTTTAAAAAATTACTTCAAAAATAGTGTGTCCAGTTTAAAAAGAATCTAAAATTGCTATGTAAAAAATCGTTTTCCACTTAAGAGTCTAGGCTACAGGTTTTACATAACTGTTATGTTTTAATAAACCAATATGTATGTGTTCATATATATTTGGTAAAGATGCAAAGGTTTTTGAGAAAGTATTACTTTTTTCCCTCAATGCTTATGTACTCTGACTCATTGTTGTCCATCCTATGGTTTTGATGTAGCATGAAAAAAAAAAGTGTTCTATGCACAAATAAATTTGGGAAATGCTAGGTTGGATAGATAAGGAGTATCTATATTCATATGTTTATGACTATATCGGAACTACAGATGTTTCTAGAAACTCAGCCAAAGTTTCATCTCAGCTGTTTTTCCTGGACACATTTTTTGGTTGGGATTAATTTTATAAGCATTTCAGAAATTTTAAAAGTCTGAGGAACAACAACAAAAACATAAATAGTAGAATACTATAAATAACTTTACCATAGAGATAGGTTCATAGAATGTTCATGAGATCTCTTATTGAGAGAGTGATCACTGTCCCCTCCAAACTCCCAGAGAAACCCGTAGTTCACTTACTAGTACCCATCAGATTTTGCCTATATTAAGATCATTTGTGTACATGTCTTCTTTCTTTCTTAAAACTGTAAATTTGTTAATAAAGCATACATACACAAATGTCTAAACATACACTTAATGTATTAAAATGCCACTGGAAACAGAGACCGTGCCACATTTATCTCTTTAACCATGGAGCACTTAGCACACTGCCATGTAGACATTTAAGGCTCTTATATGTTAGCTTAAGGAAGGTAAATAAAGGCATACTGGCATGACTACCAACCTCTAGAAAGGTGCAGACTACCTTGTGGTTTGTTAACCTACATGAAAGTTTATTTTTGGATTGAATATGGATTTGGGAATCTGATCCTTATCCCGATTTCTATATCTTTGCTCTAAACCTTATCTTCTCTCAAAGATTATGGTAGAGGAAGCTGCCTGTTTATCCCCACTCATTCCCAGTTAAATTTCTAGAAAGATGGTTTATTTTCCACTTTTATTTTTTGAAGTGATATTAGTCTAACCAATCAGAGAGTTCATGGAATTAAATATGTTAATTAGAACATTTAGAATTGTATCCTTGAGTGCATGTGTTATACTCCATTCCTTAGCCAAAAGTAATTTTTATTTTATAAATATAACTGAGTACTTAGTGAATATATTTTGTGATAATATTATTAAACAATATGATCATTAAAAATTTTCCTTTTGAAAATGTATATACCACAGTACAAGAATTTATGGAAATCCAATACAACCTTTATAAAAAGAAGAGTTACAGTTTTATAATTTACACAAAATACGTGCATTTCTTTTTTTCATATTCTAAAAGGTAATAAAATCTGTGTGGTAAAAGGTATTGGTTACTGATAAATCTCATTATTGCAGAATGGACGGTTTAAACTTCAATATGCATTAGTTTAACTGTATTCCAGAATTATTTCTTTAAAGTCATTGTTTAAAATCTCTTTAGGTTTTTCTCATAGTCGTTAGCTTATTATTTCACCAGCACTTATACTTTTCTTCATTGCTTTTTGAAACATAAAAGTGGTGGTATATGAAAGTTATTGCTGCTCATGTAGTATAAATATCTCGAGGTATGCAAGGTCAGTTCAGATTCTACTTTCTGACATTCTTGCTGGAGTATTAAATTTCTAATGTCATGCATAGTTAAAGAAAAATAAATTTTTAGTTGAATATAGTTGATTTACAATATTTTATTAGTTTCAGGTATACAGAATAGTGATTCATTATTTTTACAGATTATATACTCCATTAAAAGTTTACAAAATAATGACTTGAATTCCCTGTGCTATATGTTTAAGATACCTACTGATAAACTAGATACAATACTTTATTTAAAGCTCTAATTTTGTTTGTTTTATTATAAACATTTTTATAACCCAAATATTTTAAGTTCTTCTTAATGAGCTTTTAAAAGTTAACTATATTTTGTTGTCTAACATCAAAGGTAAGGGGATCAATAGATTTTAGCATTTTGCAACTAGTCATTCAGTTTAATGATAGGCTACTTTTATAGTAAAACTTACTGGTGTCAATTCTCTCCATTAAGGACATCGAACAATAGTAAAAAGCATTTTATTGCACTGTGCCTTTCCAATGTTGCTTTTATGCTTCCCTGGCAATTTGCTCAGTTTATACTTTTTACACAGGTAAGATGATTTTAAACTAATTTAAGTTGAATGCAAGATGTGCTTGCTTGTTTCCATAGGAAAAAAAATTTTTATTGAAGTATAGTTGATTTACAATATTGTGCTAATTTCTGCTGTACAGCAAAGTGACTCAGTTATACACATATATACGTTCTTTTTTTATATTCTTTTTCATTACAGAGAAATTTTAAATGTGATTATATTTGTGCCCTAATAGATTTTCAAAATATGGAATAATTATAAAGTTTATATACATGTGTGTTTTTTTTTTAATCATATAAATCTACCTTCTGTTAATGTGTTTGTTAGTTAGGCAGATATTAAACCTGCAAAAGACTTTTTCCTCTTATTTTAATCCATAATTTTTCCTGTTGGTATTTGAGATGATCTCTGTAAACCTTCCTGTAGATTTTCCTTCTGTCTGAGGAATCATTTTAGGAGCCAAGCTGCGCAACATGGTAAGGGCCATTTCGATTCTTCATGGAAGGGGATTTCTGCTTCTAATCCAGCTAAATGTTGGCTGTTCTGTCTGAAGAGCAGAATCTTACTGGACACCATTTCTCAGAGCTTTAATCATGGTATTATTCAGTGAATTGAGGCCATATCCTGTTTCTTCAAACAACTAAGTAACTAATAGCAAGAAACTGAGCTGGGGAAGCAGAGAGTAAAAGGTCAATTTGGATGAAATTTCCTACTATGATTTTTCTTTAGAACTCCTTTCCACCTAACTAACAAACACTGATAATATGTAATGATGTTCTTTATTGGCAGTGAGAAATTCTGCCAAGAATCCTTGTGCTGCCAATTGTCTACAAAGAATGAAGTTATAACCACAACTTAATTGATGCTGCATGTTTAAAGCATGTTAAGAGTATTCCCTCTGCCTTACTTCCTTATATTTGGTCTATAACTAACACAGAATTTCTGTGGTTTTCATTATTTGCATATGCCAACATAGTAGAATAGATTTCTAATGTGCATCATTTCCTGGCAAGGAAATGTATTAATTTAGCTCCTTCGGTAATTTTGATATTGCCTTAATGATTTTCTATCCATTCAAAAGTTATAGTATACTTTTACTTGTTGTTGTTGTTTCTTTTTTTTGAGATGTAATTAACATTTTGTAAGTTTAAGATATACGATGTATCAATACATTATTATATTGCAATATGATTATCCCCTGATTAACACCATAGTGTTATTTAACACCTCTATCAAGTCACATAATTATTATTTCATTCTTGTGGTGAGAACGTTTAAGATCTAGTTTCTTAGCAACTTTGAATTATATGATACAGTATTGACTATAATAACTATGCTATGCATTAGAACTGCAGAACTTATTCATCTTCTAGTTGCAAGTTTGTATACTTTGTCCAACATCTCTCTAATTCCCCCACCCCCAAGCCCCTGTTAATCACCATTCTACTCTCTGTTTTTACAAGTTTGGCTTTTTTAGATTCCACATACAAGTGATATAATAAAGTATTTGTCTTTGTCTGACTTATCTCACTTAGCATAATGCCTTCAAGGTCCATCTGTGTTGTCACAAATGGCAGGATTTATATATATATATATATTTATATACATATATATGTATATTTATATACATATATATATATGTGTGTGTAGCATGTCTTCTTTATCCATTCATCTGTTGATGGACACTTAGGTTGTTTCCATACCTTGGCTATTGTGCATAATGCTGCAGTAAACATAGATGTGTAGATATCTCTTCAATATTCTGTTTTCATTTCCTTTGGAATATGTACCCAGAAGTGGGATTGCTGGATCATATGGTAGCGGTATTTTAAATTTTTTGAGAAACCTCCATAGTGTTTTTCATAGTGGCTCCACCAATTTATTTACATTCCCACTAACAGTGCACAAGGGTTCCCTTTCCTCCACATCCTCACCAACATTTGTTTTCTTTTGTCTTCTTGATGATAACCTTTCTAATAGGTATGGAGGGATATCTTGCTGTGGATTTGATTTTATTTCCCTGATGATTAGTGATATTGGGTGTTTTTTCATGTACCTGTTGGCCATTTGGATGTATTCTTTTGAAAAATATTTATTGTTCCTCTACCCATTTTTTAATCAGTTTTTTTTTCGTTATTGAGTTGTATGAGTTCTTTATACATTTTGGATATTAAGATTTCACCTAATAGATGATCTGCAAATATTTTCTCCCGTTGCATAGGTTGCCTTTTCATTTTGTTGATTGTTTCCTATGTTGTGCAGAAGCTTTTTATCAGTAGTTTGATGTAGTCTCACTTGTTGGTTTTTGCTTTTGTTGCTCGTGCTTTTGGTGTTACAATCCAAAAAATCATTGCCATGATGAGGGTCAAGGAGCTTATTCCCTAAGTTTTCTTCTAGGGGTTTTATGGCATCAGGTCTTATATTTAAGTCTTTAATCCATTTTAAGTTAATTTTTGTGAGTGGTGTAAGATAGAAGTCCAATTTCATGTAAATATCCAGTTTTCCTGACACCATTTATTGAAGACATTATTTTTCCCCCTAAGTATTCTTGGCTTCCTTGTCAAATATTAATTGACAGTATATGCATGGGTTTACTTACGGTCACTCAATCTGTTCCATTGCTGTGTATATTAGTCTTTATTCCTGTACCATACTGTTTTGATTACTGTAGTTGATAGAGTAATGGGGGTTCCTTATATGTTACAGTCCTTTTTTTTTTTGCTGCTTTTAGGATTCTCTCTGTCTTTGATTTTTAAGTTTCATTATAGTGTGTCTTAGGGAAGGTATTTTTCAATTACAGTAATGGAGTGATTTATTAGCTTTGTGAACTTGCATGTCCAAATCTCTTCATTGGTTTGGAAGTTCTCAGCTATTATTTCTTTAAATAAACTTTCTGTCCTTTCTCCCTCTCTTTTCATAGAACTCCGGTGATTCTCTTATTTGATCATTTGATATTTTCATATAAATCACATAGACTTTCTTCACTCTTTTTCATTCTTTCTTCTTCTTTCTCCTCTGACAGCGTATTTCAAAGTTCCTATCTCACTGTTCTGTCTTCTGTTTGGTCTGTCCTGATGTTGATACTCTATTGCAGTTTTCATTTCATTCATTGAATTCTTCAGTTCCAGAATTTGTTTTGTTCTTTTAATCATTTTTATCTCTTTGTTAATCTTCTCATGTTTTTCATGTATTTTTATCCTGATTTCATTGAATTGTATTTCTGTATTTTCTTGTACCTCGTCGAGTTTCCACAAAACAGCTATTCTGAATTCTTTATCGGGTAAATCGTAGAATTCTGTTAGAGTTTGGTTACTGGAGGACTGTTGAGATTTTTTGGTGATATTTCATGTTATTCTTATTCATGTTTCCTTGATTCTTCATGTTCCTTGAAGTTTTGTGTTGCAGTTTTTGCATTTCAGGTTGCCTTCAGGTGGGATATATTCTTCATTCATCCTGCTTATATCTGGGGTTTTCTCTGACCTTATATGGATACACCTGCTTCATGCTTCTTGCTCCCTCTGTGGCAGAATTATTAAGCTTGTATGTCTTTTCTAGACAGGCCCACAGACCCTGGCCTCTTTTTCACATGAGCTCCTTATCTACTAGAACTCACTCTTACTGCCACACTAAGGAACATGAAAAAGGAGCCAGCTGCAGAGTCGGGAGAGGTGTGAGTTTAACACTCAGGAGGTGTCAAGAGTGCCTGCAGGCCAAGTGGAGGGATCTTTGGGTGGTTTTCTCAGCAGCTGGTAGGCAGGTTTCCTGCCAGAGTCCTGAGCACAACCAGAAGGAACTGCATCCTTTCAATGCCCTCTGATATTCTTATTTGCCTCTTTCTCAATCTCCTACCTGCCCCAGTCATGGAGGTCGCACCGCAGAGCTCTGAGTGCTGTGGGAAAGAAATTGTTTTTTCCAGCAATGTCCTGCATAGCTGGGGATGCCAGGCACACACTCATCATTCTCCTTTTCCCCCATGGGAGAGGTTGCCACTGGCTAGTTCAGGCTCTCACTGTGCCACCTTGGGGATAGGGTGGTGTTGACAAAGTTCCTCTTACTCTCTCTAGTGCATCCAAACTCATATATATTTTTGCTCCAATGAAGTGCTTGAGCCTCTCCTCAGGAAGACTGGATTCTACAGGACTCTCTTGTCTGTGGGTGTCTGCCGAAGTCAGCAGTATCCAGATTTTCTTCAACCATAGCTGAGAAGAGCTGGGATTAGTTCACTGGCTCCTGCTTATTCCACACAGGAACTGTACTGTCTGCTTATTACCAGATACATAGGTGGGCAAGACTCCTTCCGGGACCCTTGGCATATGGTGCTGGATCCCACAACTTCCACAGAGGCACTTTTGTTCATGGGTGGATGCCAAATTTTAGTTGTTAAAAGGGGGAGGCAGAAAAGCAGGACACCTTATGCTGCCATGATGCTGACGTAACTCCCAGCTTTTAGTTTTCTGAATTAACGTATAAAGTTTTGTTTGCTTCTGTTTTTTTTTTTTTAATACTAACGTGAAGATAATTCAATGTTATTTTTCTGGGAGTGTTTTAAGGCTTTTATTCTTGATTATATTTTTCACAGATTAAAGTTAAGATTAGTTCACGTCTCTTGCACATATTGTCTGAGAAATGGGGCTGAAGGACTCAAGGACTGGCTATATTTTAAAGGAAAAAAGTTACAAGCAACAATTGTAGAAACCTAAAATATTTGGAGTGAGAAGACCTTAAAGCATTATCATTCTTAAGAAACTGAGAAATTGTGACTTACTTATTCAGTAACTGGATTTTAATTTATAATATGCTCTATTTTCTTATATTTTATTAGAGAATTCCCATTCATGTAGGAGAGATTGTTATGACCAAGCACAGTAACAGGGGTAGTTGCAGAAAGGAGGTTATAAAATCAGAAGTGATAGAGATGCAGATTATTTCCGGAAGAGAGAGTATCAATATATCTATACAAAACTGGTTGTCAATTTCATATTCTTTCTTTATATAACTGATTCTTTGCTTGGGTATGTATAAAGCCATATCTCTTTTAATATTTAAATTAATGTGACTCCATGACCTCATCTTGCTTATAAGAAGATTATTTTCTTCCTACCCTGGAGCTTCTCTTCCAACGATAAGCCCATCGGCCATTTATTTGGGCCAAATATCAGGACTAGATGTTTTTGCCTCACTGTTGAAGCCAGAAATGAGACTACTTGTATCTGGAGGATTCAGAAATCTGGGTACACAGTCAAAGCCACCACACTGCTGTTTAGCAAAACTTACCCCTTCTGCATGGAATTTGACCCTCAGTTAACCTTCTAGCTCTCTTCCCTTAGAAACCTGCTAGTGTTGTGTGACCATGATGTTACTAGGCAAGTTGCTTGGTGATTGCCTAATTGCATCCGAGAGGAAGAAATTGTAAGTGAGCTAAGTTCTTCCTGAGGGGGATGCCTTGACTTTGGGCTTCCTGAAGTAAAGTGACGCTCTTAAGTGTCATTTCCCTTGCAGAAGTTTCCATGGGTTATGGATCTTCTAAGCCAGAGTGGCTTCTGCATTTATGTGATGTGCATCTTCTTTCTTTGCTCCTGAGTTGTCACCTGGGGTGAGGCTACCATGAAGACTTCTTTGAGAGCTCCCACTGAAGAGAAATATCTGAATCTGTCCTGCTGACAAGTCCTGTTTCCTGTCCTACAGCTTTCTGAATGAACCAGAGGCCAAGTGTGCACTTAAAACCCCCTGGGTTGCACTGATGTCAAGAACTCAAATTCACCTTATTGAAGATAGAAAACTCCTAACAGCCATAGATGCCAAGTGCTTCACACTAAAATTGGCCTGGACTGTGTGCTTTTACTTACGAGTGGCACCATTTTCTTTCTTGTAAATGTCTCATAGCACGCCTGCAGTGCTGAGATAGCTGAGTTGAGTCATAAGGAATTTCAGCATCAGCTAAATGCTGTCTGTAGAACCAGGCTTCTCCTAAAAAAAGACTGCAGTTCTGGTGTACAGTTCTTGTGAGTGAGCTCACAAGTTCAGAATTCTATCATCCACACAATGTGTTTGTTTCTCAAGTTCCTTGGGGTTCTGTCTTGCCAAATTAGGATTATATTAGTTTTTTGGAGATGTTAAAGTATTGGTGAGTCTCAGAAAGGTTTTCCACCAGGAGACTCATAGCTGCTTATGAAACTTTTTTCCAGTACCTTTGTCTTTACTGAACATCAAATTTCACACACCAAGGGGCTGAGAAAGGACAGTTTTTTGGCAAGTCAAATAAACCTTTTGTTCAAGAAGAGTCTTCGATCTACAAAACCTAAAAGGTCACCAAAATGTTTTTTTCCAAGGGGAGTTGATGTTTCTTCTTCTGGATGTAGAAGCAGCTACTCTTACTATAAATGTCAGCTTCTCTTTCTGAAAGCTTTGTCTGACCTTGCATCTTGTTGTTAAACTCAGTCTACAGGTTGATTTCTTTCTATTAGTTTGACAATGTTTATTGTGGCCACAGTGGTTAAAATATAGTTGATTCTATATGTGTAAACTAACAGGGAATCAAGAATTAGCTTACAGAAGGGATTTATAGTTTCATTCCTTATACACAGTTTTATTTAAAATTTATTTTAAATGCCTGTACTCATTTCTGATTTCAGGAACAAAATTGGTCCAAGCATTTGAACAGATTAAAAACTCTTTATTGTTTCATGGAAACAAATTTTGCCCTATCCTCAGAACTACTTATCTTGAGAAGTATGATGAAAGGAGGCAAGAATAGAAGTCAGTTTTCTACATTTTCACAACAGAATGTTGGCTCTGCTGCTTGTATCTCAGTGAGAGGGATTTCTTTTCAACCAGCAGTTCAAATAGCAACAGTCCAGCTATTAAGTATAATTTTCTCCTGTGAAGGTTTTTTTTTTTAGCAGAAGTGTAAATATGATGTTTAAGAAGGGGGGTCTAGATCTGCATATCCTAATAGTATTGGTCTATGGGAGGAGGGAAAGAGAGACTAACATATACCAGACTTCAGTATTATAGCTTATTTAATCCTCAAGGAGTCCAGGCACATGGGTATTATTAATTTACGATTACAGATGAAGACACTGAGGCTCAGAGATTAAGTTAAAATCAAGTCGGCCTACTTCAGAGCACCAACACTTTCCAATTTATTTTTGCTGCATCTCTAGGGTCTTTCAACTCTTTTCTGTTGAAGGCCACACACTTGGGTGTGTTGTCTTATTTCCTTACTAAAATACCTTCAGTTTTCATGAAGCATTAATAAAAGAAATATGCATTTAAAGCATACTTCTATACCTTTTGTAAAACCATAATTAATTGAGTCTACTGTATTACCTAATTGCTTTTCTATATAAGAATCTGTATGATACATTTTTCATAATTAGTGTCAAGATTAATTTTCTTCACAAAGTAAATTTATGAACTTTTAACAACTATAGTTATTTTATTAAATGAGCTGGACACACTTTCTCACAGTCTCTCTTAAAACCTATATTTTAGACTTGTCCCCATCCCCAAATTTATATACATACTGTATTCTTTTCCTTTTCAGTTTGACAATAAGTGTGATTGCAGTAAATAAAAACTTTTAAGATCTTTAAAATATTGTGTCTTCTGATCAAAGAACATGATATATATCTACTTATTTAGTTCTTAATTTCTATAAATAATGTTAATACAGATTTTTAGAGATCTTTCATTAGATTTGTTCCCAGGTATTTTCTATTTTTGTTGCATTTTAAAAGATTGATTATATTTGTTAGATATGGGGTTCTATGTATGTTAAGCAAAGCTTGTTAATTGTGTTATTCTAATCTTTTAGATTTCTACTGTTTTTGTTTGCTTTCAGTTACTAGAGGAGGAATGTGCTAAAGTCTTCCATTATAACTGATCTGTCTGTATCTACTTTTAGCTGTGTAAATTCTTGCTTTAAACATTTTTTTTTTTTTTTTTTTTTTTTTTTTTGCGATACGCGGGCCTCTCACTGTTGTGGCCTCTCCCGTTGCGGAGCACAGGCTCCGGATGCGCAGGCTCAGCGGCCATGGCTCATGGGCCCAGCCGCTCCGCGGCATGTGGGATCTTCCCGGACTGGGGCACGAACCCGTGTCCCCCGCATCGGCAGGAGGACTCTCAACCACTGCGCCACGAGGGAAACCCCTTGCTTTAAGCATTTTGATGCAACATCATTATGTGCACAGTTGTTATATAGTCCTTTTATTTTTATGTAATGAGCCTTAAAATTTTTTAAAGTGTATTTGTGTGTATGTGTGTGGTAAGAACACTGAACATGAGATACACCCTCTTAATAGATTTTTAAGTGTACAATATAGGTATTGTTATCTATAGACACATGTTGTATAATAGATCTCTAGAAGTTATTGATCTTGAATAACTGAAATCTTATGTGTGTTGATTAGCGACTTCCCATTTCCTCTTCCCCTCAGCCCTTGGCAATCACTATTCTATTATCTATTTCTGTGAGTTTGACTATTCTAAATACCTCTGATAAATGGAACCATGCAGTATTTGTCCTTCTGTGACTGGCTTAATTTACTCAGCATAATATTCTCATCCATACTGTTGCATGTTATAGGATTTCCTTCTCTTTTAAGGCTGATACTATTCTGTTGTATGTGTACAACACATTTTAAAATCCATTCGACCGTTGATTGTCATTTAGGCTATTTCCATATCTCGGATATTGTCAGTAGGGCTGCAGTGCACATGAGAGTGCTAATATCTCTTCAAGATCCTGTTTTCAATTCCTTTGGATAAATACTTAGAAGTGGAAATGCTGGATCATATGCTATTTCTATTTTTAATTTTTGAGGAACCTCCATACTGTTCTCTTTAGCAGCTGCATAATTTTGCATTCCCATTAACAATGTAAAAGGATTCCCTTTTTTTCACATCCTCACTAATACTTGTCATTTGTTTTTTTGAAAATAGCCATCCTAACAGGTGTGAGATAATATATCATAATGGTTTTGATTTGCATTTCACTGATGATTAATGATATTGAGTGTTTTTTCATATATCTGTTGGCCATTTGTATATCTTCTTAGGATAAATAGCTGTTCAATTCTTTGCCCATTTTTTAATTGTTATTAGTTTTTTGCTAGAGTAATATGAGTTCATTATATATTTTGGATATAACCCCTTATCGGATATATGGGGTATTTTCTCCCATTCCATAGGTTGCTGTTTACCCTTTCGGTGTTTCCTTTGCTATACAGAAGCTTTTTACTTTGATGTAATCTCACTTGTCTTATATCTGATAAGAGATTAATATCATCAAAATAAGAGATAACAAGTGTTGGTGAGGATGTGGAGGAAAGGGAACCCTTGTGCACTGTTGGTGGGAATGAAATTGGTGCAACCACTATTGAAAACAGTATGGAGGCTCCTCAAAAAATTTAAAATTGAACTACCATGTGATCTAGTAATCCCACTTCTGGGTATATATCCAAAAGAAATGAAAACAGAATATTGAAGAGATTATCTGTGCTTCTATGTTTATTGCAGCATTATTCATAATAGCCAAGGTATGGAAATAACCTAAGTGTCTGTTAACAGATGAATGGATAAAGAAGATGAGCTACATAGATACACAATGGAGTATTACTCAGCCATGAGAAAAAGGAAATCCTGCCATAGGACATAGATGGACCTTGAGGGCATTATGCTAAGTGACATAAGTCAGACAGAAAGACAAATACTGTATTATATCATGGGATATAATATTAGGATCACGTATTAGTATTTAGTTTGGAATCTAAAAAAACCAAACTTATAGAAACAGAGAGTTGAATGGTGGCTACCAGGGCCTGAGGAGTGTGGGAAGTAGGAAGATATTGGACAAAGGTACAGACTTGCAACTAGAAGATGAATAAGTTCTGGTGATCTATCACATAGCATAATGATTGTAATTAACGTTATTGTTTTATATACTTGAACATTGGTAAGAAAGTAGATCTTAAACGTTCTCACCACAAAAATGAAATGAGAATTTCGTGACGTGATGAAGGTGTTAGCTAACACTGCAGTGGTAATAATACTGTAATATATGTGTATCAAATCAACAGGTTGTATACCTTAAACTTACACAATGTTTTAAGTCAAGTATATCTCAATAAAGCTGAAAAAAAATAACAGAGGGATCCTTGGTAGAGACTCTAAGCTTAATAAAAGGGACAAATTTCTTAAATCCAGTAAAGTTCTGATTATCCATTAGCTGGAATTTTAGTTGGAACCACTTTATGCCTTCCCCATCCATTTTGGGGGAGGAGGTAGGTAGTAAGGTATTTACGCTGGGAGAAGAAAAAATGACAGGAAGTTTGAGAGTAAGATATTAGCACCAAACTCCCAAATTCTGGGTAGTTGATCTATAGAATATACTTATAACAATTTATGCATTCTTTTGACTCTGAGATTCTATGACCTTGCCTGAGCTTACTTTATGAGGCACTTGATAATGTGTTGAAATGAAGTTTGCAGAGATATTCGTGTCCTTGCCTTTTTTTCCACACCACCAGCAAATAAGTTTCTTTAGGGTGGAGATAGCATTGGCCCTCTAGTATCCATTGAATGGCTTTGAATTTATAGCATCGTTTCTAAGAACACTATACTTTAAGCTCCAAGCAATTAAGTTATAAGCAAAGTTCTGGGAAACTATATTCAGGTAAATTGGTTATTACTTGAAAGTATTACCATCTTCAACTGGCACCTCTTGAAATAAAAATCTCTTTGGAATTCTTGAATGAATTATCCATTGTTGTTTTACTTATACAACAAATTCATAATCTGGTTACCACTAAATGTTAAATTGCATGAGACTTTTCAAAGGCCCAAAGAAAAGAATTCCTGGGCCCAGTCGTAATTATTATTGTGAATGCAGTCCTCTAAAATAAATGTTAATACTGTAATTCACAGCAGAGCTGTACAATTTTTAATGAAATAAAGTACAACCAAAATAAAATGTCATATAGTTAGAATCATAGGTTGTGTCACATTTTCAGACTGACTTCTTTCACTTAAGCATATGTATTTTAGGTTCCTCCATGTCTTTTCATGACTTGATAGCTCATTTCTTTTTATTGATGAATAATATTCCATTGTCTGGATGTACCACAGTTTGTTTATCCAGTCAACTCTTGAAGGACATCATGGCTGCTTCCAGTCTTTGGTGATTCCCTAAACATTCATGTGAAGGTTTTGAGTGGGCATAAGATTTCAGCTCAATTGGGTAAATACCTAGGAGTGTGATTGTTGGATTGTATGTTAAGACTATGTTTAGTTTTGTAAGAAATTGCCGATTTTGTCAGGTTTTTGGATTTCAGCCATTCCATTAAGTGTGTAGCAGTATCTCGTTGTTCTAATTTACAGTTCCTAATGTAGTATTGGGTTTAGCATCTTTACATGTGCTTATTTGCCCTCTGTAGATCTTCTTTGGTTAGGTTATTTGTTCACATCTTTTGACCTTTTTTTTTGCGGTACGCGGGCCTCTCACTGTTGTGGCCTCTCCTGTTGCGGAGCACAGGCTCCGGACGCATAGGCTCTTGGGCCATGGCTCACGGGCCCAGCCACTCCACGGTATGTGGGATCCTCCCGGACCGGAGCACGAACCCGTGTCCCCTGCATCGGCAGGAGGACTCTCAACCACTGCGCCACCCTTTTTGACGCAGTGGTTGCCCTTTCTGACCATTTTTAAATTGGGTTATTTGTTTTCTTATTTCTGAGTTTTAAGAGTTCTTAGTACATTTGACCTACCAAACCTTTATCAGATATGGGTTATGCAAAGATTTTCTCACAGTCCCTGGCTTGTCTTTAGTTTTCTTAATAGTGTCTTTTGTGAAGCTGGGGTTTTTAATTTTAAGGAAGTTCAGTTTATCAGTTTTTTTCTTTCATGGATCATGCTTTTGATGTCATAGCTAAAAACTAATCCTCAAATAAGATCACCTTGATTTTCTCCTATATTATATTTTAGAAGTTTTTTAGTTTGTGTTCTACATTTAGCTCTAAGATACACTTGAGTCAGTTTTTTGAAAGGTGTAAGATCTAGGTCTAGATTTATTTTTTTTTAATGCATGCGTGTCCAAGTCTTCCAGCGCTATTTGTTGAAAAGACTGTCATTTCTCCATTTTGTGCAGTTGTCAAAGCTCAGTTGCCTATAATTGTGTGGATCTGTTTCTAGACCCTCTATTTTATCCCTTTGATCAATTTGTCTATTTTTTTCTCCAGTACCGTGCTGTCTTGATTACTGCAGCTTTGTAGTAAGTCTTAAAGTCAGTTAGTCTCAGACCCTTTTTAAGAGTTTTCTCTTTGCCTTTGGTTATAAGCAGTTTTTACTATGACATGCCTATGTATGGTTGGGTTTTGTTTGTTTTAATTTATCCCTTGCTGGGGGCTACTAATACTTTATGAATCAGTGCTTGATTCTTTTTCTATAGATTCTGGGGACTTCTCAGGTATAATGTCTTTAAGTATAGATTTTACTTAATTCCCTCAGCCCTTTCTGAGATGTAAAGTATGACCTTTATACTATATGCTCTACATCTCTTATGTTCTTTCATATGTTGTTCATCCCTTCGTCATTTTATACTTTCTTCTGACCTATCTTCCAATTTATCACTTCTTTGTTTGGCTGTGTTCAACCTGCTTAAACCCATTTTTGACTTCTTATTATTGATTATTGTAATATTTAGTTGTATATTTTTAATTCGGTTCTTTATTTAATGGCTTTCAATACCCTCCTGGAATTTTCAATCTTATCTGTTATTTCTGTGCATATGTCAAGCATAAAGTCTATGTCTGATGATGCCAGACATGTTTTTGCATGGTTTGTGAGCTAAGAGTAGTTTTTACATTTTTATAGTAGAAAAAGAAGGAGAGTATACAATTGAGACTGTACGTGGCCTACAAGTCTTAACATATTTATTATCTGGCTTTTTACATAAAAAGTTTGCTGACCGCTGAACTAGATTGAGATTCTTCATAGATCTGTTTCTGTTGTCTTAGTGATGATGTCTTATCTCCTCCTGTATCTGATTAGTTTTGATGTGGTATTAGACATTGTACCTGAACAATTGTACAGTTAATTTGAGACTAAGATATTAAGTTCTTCCAGAGAAAATTAAATTTGTTTTCAGCAGGCAAACACAGGGACTAACAATCTTTAATCTCCCTCATGCAATCACAGAATGAGATAATTCAAAAGTGGGCTTCAGTATTTTGGAGCACTGCTTTGATTTCTGGTTCTCTCTTACAGTATAACCCTTTGAAGTCCCAAACCAAAGCTTGGGGACTTAGCAGAGATCTCATTCTTGGGGTTACCTGACAGCTAAGTGTGTGGAAATGTCTCAACTGCCTCTCAGCTAGCAGGCATCTGCTTCTGTTAGAATTGGCAGAAGAAGAAAAGTGACCCAAAATGTCATGCTCATCTCTGTAGATTTCCACCTTTTCTCTGGTCTTAGCTTCCTAATTCTTTTTTTGCTGTATTAGTAAGCTGTGGCTTTCATACAGGTACTTTTATTATTTTTTAGAGCTCTTCTAGTTCTCAGTTGGTTCACATTACTTTGACAATCATTATTGGAAATATAACTCTCCTCTTATATTTACTTTGCTTATGAATAGTGAAATGCTTTTCTACATTTTTTCACTTCTGCTTTTTTTATATTTTTATTTCAGATAGCCTCATTATTTCCCATGTATGTTGTGGGGTACATTGAGCCAAAAAAATTTCGGAAGATCATCTATATGAACATGGTGACAGTTTTTTGAATATCTTTATTGGAGTATAATTGCTTTACAATGTTTTATTAGTTTCTGCTGTACACCTGGTAACATTTTTAATATTTATAAGTCATATATTAAAATAAGATCTCAGGGTTTATAAAATAGAACTGTTTTATATACCTCCTCTCAAGTAGTATTTAATACATATGATGTTGCTAATATTTAGAAGGATAACTGAATGCCATATTATAGCAACTATACTTTCAACTAGACTGTAGACATTTTTTATTCTCTGAAACTTTAAAAAAATTTTTTTTTAATTATTATTGTCACTACTTTTGTAACTGCCTTTTCTCCCTGAGACCTGAGATTTTTAACACTTTGCATGAATTTGACACTCTGTGAAATTTATGTTTTTGCATTATTGTTTTTTTATATTAGTTTCCAAACACATATCCCTTAAGAAAATAAAAATCTTTTAGGTAAGAACATAAAATAAAGCTTCCTTAGTGAGGAAAATCCTCAAGTAGTTCAACAAAAATCAGATTAGAAAACTAATAGTTATAAGTAAGTCTTTCTTATTATATTCCTCCATTATTGAGTTAATAGAAACAATAAGATTTTTCCTGTTTTCTTTGTACCAAGTTAAAAATAGGGGGAAAAAATTAAATTCTGCTATATAGTATTTATGGTGTTGAAAATGATTAGAACCTATCAGTGTGTTGAAATTCTGTTATCACTTGGTCAGGATCTATTTATTAATCTTTTTATGCAAATAAAGTTTGTATTGGAAATGAGTATATCCCTGTAGACAAAGTATGCATTATGCTATCTATCTAATAACTATAAAATGTATTTATTTTCTGCAATTTTCAGGTTTCGGTTCTCCTTTGTTTTGTATTGATGTTTGGAAATCCAATGTATTTATCTTCTTATTATTCTTCGTCTCTATTGATGACATTGGTAAGTGTTTGTTAAGCTTGTGAAGATTTTTTTTTAACCTGTCAAATAGCAAGTTTACCCATTTAATATAGGTTAAAGAGAATAAATAAGGCCCTTTCTGGATTACTGCCCACATGAAAAATTTTTCCCAGATAATGCTTTTTGTCTATCTAATCCTTGCAAAATAATATAAGCAAAGTTTACCTTTTTAAGGCAATGCCCAAGTAAAATTTTTTTAAAATAATAAGGTAATAAGACTTACTTTTTAAAATATGCCATAATTTATGACAAAAATTAGTTATTTCCTTCTAAGTCACTTCAGTAGGCTAAATACTTACTGCAGTGACACTGCCATTGCCCAAAACGTTTTTGGAACTCCTCTGAATTGCCTTCACAGACTCTGGCACATTCTTTTAAATGTCCTCAGTGGTGGCAAATCTTTGTCTTTTAAGGGTGGATTTGATTTTTGGAAATGACCAAAGTCTTGTGAATAAGGTGGGTGATTGGGCTGGGTAATACAGATCTTGATCAAAATATAGTGTGACAACAAAGTAATAAGACCTATTTTCTTGCACGCATAAGGAAATAATCTCTAAAGATAGTTTATAAAGAGGAGTTCCAAACTGTTTTGAGCAGTGGCAACATAATTATAATAAGGGTGTAGTTTCTTCATGTGACTTACTTTCATGGAATAACACTCATTTAGAGTTGTATTTGGAATGGTGGTTCAGTAAATCAGTTTTATTACCTTATAGTCATACTTTCGATATTCATAAGCCAGAACCTGGAATGTTCTCCACTGGAATGTTCCTAGAATATTCTCTTTCCACAATGACCAGAAATGATAACTTATTACAAAAATACCAAAATATAGCACTTTTCCATGTGTGGTGCATTGACTGAATCTTTTGAGATTTAGGTTTTTAACATTTTTTCTCCCCATACCTTTTTTTTTTTTTTTGCCTCCCAGTAAGTAATTTCTTCTCTTTATCTCTTCCAAAAGGCATAGGCCCTTTCTTTTCAACATTTTGTCACACTTTTTCAGTATTACAAAGTAGATGACTTGTAATAGTGTGTTCATCAACATCTTTCTATGAAAACATTTTTTATTCTAAAATATAGCACAGATGTAGAAAACCTCATAAAACCAATGTTTTATGTACTTAGTTCTGACTAGTACTGATAAGTACTGATTAATGGACTGTTACTTGTCAAACATCCTTAAACTACCGTCAAGTCAAAACTAGAACTTTTCTAACCATTCTAGAAGCCTTCCATGTAAGCTGCCTCAATCATAACTCCCTTGAGCTGCTCTAAAACAGTAGTGACTATCTTGACTATGGTGATCACTCCAGGCTTTTCTTTATAGTTTTATCACTTAAGTTTCTATTATTATCTATAGGTTTCCAATATGTCTCCCTGTTTTATTCCCCGGGATATTTTTTTTTATCTGGGTCACTGAACATGTGAAGGGTTCTGTGGTCTAGATTTTGCTCCTGAGTCCTCATGGTGCCGCTTTACATCTTCTTTTGTCTTCTGTATTTATATTAATACTTGGGTCTAAAACCTGGACGTGTTCAGATTTAATTCCTTTGGCAAGTATATAGTATTGTTCTTCAGTCAGGAGTCACATATTTATCTGGTGCCTCTCTTTTTATGATCAGCATTTGGTACCAGAACCATTAATTCAGTAGGGATTGCAAAATGATGATATTCCAATCCCTCCTTTACAGTTCACATTTCATATAGGAAAAGTAAAGTACATTTCTAAATGGGGGGAGTTGGGAGGAAGTAGAAAAATATTTGAAGAAATAATGACCAAAAATTTTCCAAATTTGATGAAAATTATAGTCTCAGAGATGAAGAATAACAGTAAATCTCAAATACCAAAAACATAGAGCTAGAGTAAGCATATTATCAAATTGTTTAAGATCAGCAATAAAGAGAAAATCTTCGGAGTAGCAATAGAATTAAGACATGTTAAATACAGAAGAACAAAGAGTAAGGATGTCAGCAGATTTTTCATAAGAAAAAAGTGCAAGCAACAAAACAGTCAAGAAGCATCTTTAAAATATTTAAAAATACTATCTATGATTCTATATCCAGCAAACATGTCTTTCAAAAATGCAGGCAAAATAAAGACTTTATGACCTTTATGTTAAAGGAGGTCTTTCAGATGAAAGGAATATAATATTAGATGTCAGTCTGGCTCACACAAATGAAGAGCCCTGGAAATGGTAGCTAAAGGTTTTCCTACCATCTGTGACAGAATGGATAGACCTTGAGGGCATAATTATGTGACATAAGTCAGAGAAAGACAAATACTATCTTTTCATTTGTGTCTTCTTTAATTTCTTTCAGCAATGTATTCAGTGTGTAGGTCTTTCACCTCTTTGGTTATGTTTATTCTTAATATTTTCTTTTTGAGACTATTGTAAGTGGGATTGTTTTCTTAATTTCCTTTTTAGATAGTTCATTGTTAGTGTATAGAAATGCAACATAGTTTCTTTGTTGAGTTTGTATCCTGCTACTTTGCAGAACTTGTTTATTCTAACAGTTTATGTGTGTGGGTGTATGTAGAATCTTTAATGTTTTCTACATATAAGATCATGCCATCTGTGAACAGAGATAATTTTACATTTTCCTCCTCAATTTTTCTGGTTTACCCATTTAGTTGTTTTCTTTTTTGCACTAATAAATATTACATGTATATTTTATTATACCCCCTCCTACTTACATGAAAGGTAGCATACTATAGTCTTTTGCATTTTGATTTATCAACCTATTCTGGGTATCACTTAGCAACCTTTCATAGATATCACTCCATATCAGTTCACGGAGATCTTCATTCTTTCTTGTAATTTCATAGTAAGTATTCCCTTCTGCATCTTCCATAGATAATTCAACCATTCTCCTAAGTCTGGGCATTTTGTTTATTTCTTGTATTTTGCATTTACAAACAATTGTGCATTGTGTAATCTGGTACATTTATATTTTCCTATTGTTGGAACTTCAGGAATCCTGGCTCATCTTGGGCCAATTAGATGATGCAAAATTCTCCAAATCTTAGTAATACACAGGCCTAAGATTTGTTTCTCATTGGAGCTTTTTGTTTTTCCAACACAAACTTGGGAATAAACGAATACCTTACCAACTTGTAGAGATAGTAGGAGGAGTATTCCTAGTTCCTGCATGTCTTTGTCAGTTCAAGCTGCTATAACAAAAATACCAGAATGGGTGGCTTTCATGGAAATCTATTTCTTAACAGTTCTAGATGCTGGAAAGCCCGAGATCAAGGTGTCAGCTGATTTAGTTCTTGATGAGGGCTTTCTTCTTGATTTGCAGACAGATATCTTCATTGTATCCTCCCATGATGGAGAGAGCGATCATCTCTCTCATGTCTGTCCTTAGAAAGGCACTAATCCCATTTATGAGGTTCCCACCCTCATGATCTAATTACCTCACAAAGGGTTCCACCTCTAAATGTGTCACATTGGAGCTTAGAGTTTCAACACAGGATCGGTGGAGGGACGTAAACATTCAGTTGATAGCACCAAGGGTATAGTTTTTGAGGACCCCAGCTGTATGCATGAGTCTTAATTCCAGTTTCTTACCTTTCATAGTCCCAAGTCTTCTGCTGCCCTCCCTTTTAATACAAGCCCATAGTTGTAACCTTGTTCTACAGACCTCCTTAAAAACTGCCAACTCCTTAAAAACTCTCCTAATTAATGTTTTGCTTTTTAAAAATCACCTTCTTTTCTCTGGCACCTGGAAAGTTCCTTTTCTTTCTTATAAATTCAGTTAGATATATATATATTTTTAAACATTTTAAAATATTTGTGGGTTTGGAGAGGAAGGATTTTCATGTTAATTTAGACCACTAATTTTTCTGGATAACTTACATGTATGCTTGCATGGACATACCTTTCACACACCATCTATCTCCTTGGAGGAACTGCCCTGCATAAAACATCCCAAGTAACTCAGTAAGGAATTAACTTGATTCTAGGGTCAACTTTCTGGTACACAAAGCATTTGGCTTTCACCCCAAGGAAATTTTCCATGTCCAAATTCAGAAAAATCAACAATTAAGAAGGAAAATGTCTGGTGATAGCCAAGATGGAAGGGGGTGGCTGTGTAACTTTTGAAATGTAATTTTTAAAAAGTTAATTTAATTTGATTGTGTCATTTTATGTCATATGCATTTTAGGTGATAATTCTAAGGAGAAATAAAATTCAAAGATTGGATGCATCTGAACTCCACTTTTGGGTAAGGGTCAACATTTTTAACACAATTTCTTCAAATCCTTTTTTATTTCTATAAACTGAATACAGATAATATGCTTTAAAAATGAATGATTTATAGTTAGTAAATGTTATAAATAGCTACTTACATAAGGTGGGAAACACTCCTTAGCAATACCTACAAGTCATTTTCAAGAAGTTAGTTCATTTATTTCAGCACTACCCTCAGGCCTTTCTTCTTTACTTTTCCTTCTGATATACCCTACTACCTTGCTTTTAATTTTTTTTCTATTTGCTTTGAGTTTCTTTCTTTACATTTACTAACCTTCTCTTCAAAATAACTCAGTCCGTAGTTCTGTCCCCACTTTCCCTTTTTCTGTTCTCTACATTTATCCATCATCTATCTTTCCTTTGGCTTCCAACTTTAGACTCTTATTATTTTTGTCCTTTTAACATTTTCCCTACAATCTCCCAGTTCCTTTTTATTTCAACTCAGCCACTACCTGATCTTTGTTTGACTTCTTTGCAAATGTACAAATGGATGGCCCATGTTATCTCTATATTTGTATGTTACGTTACAAAGTAAAATAAGTACCTTATTAAGTAGGCACTGCAATGACTAATTCTCGTAGTATCAGACAGATGACATTCTTTTTCTCTAGGTCTTTAATGTACTCCTACTAAAAAATAAAATCTACCATATTAAAGAACTCTGTGATTACATATTATATATTGGTATGGTAAAACTGGAAATGATAAGAGGGTAGATAGCCACTCAGAATATAAACAAACAAAATGGAATGAGTTGCCAGTTTCTTATTGCTGGAAGCATTCTCCCATACCCTATGGTGAAAATACACTTGTTATTGAATGATATGACCCTTCTAATATTTTGATTTTTTTTCTTCAGAAAAATTGGCAAAGCTTGTTTTTTTAAAGATTAAACCAAGAAATCAACAGAAAATTTAAAGATTTTTATTTAATAATTTAACTCAAAAGGAAGTCAAAATTTTAATTACAAATTACTGAAAAATGACAACAAATAGAGCAGTATCTGTGGATGTTTAGGGAATTCTGCCAAAGTTGTGTTCGGAGGAAATTTTATTGTCTTAAATATTTTCAGTTTTAGACTGCAAAGAATAAAAAGCTTTCAAGTCAAGAATTTCAAAGAAACAAAAATCTAATGAGAGAACAGTTAAGATATATTGAATGTTCAGCTTATACTTACGTTTTAAAACTGATATAATTAATACCATCAATCTCTTGCAAAAGGGAGAAATTAGTCATGGTAGTCATCTGAACAACACAGAAAACATTCTGGCTTTTTATGTCTTTTTTCTGGAAGACCGTCAAAAAGAAATAGCAAAGCTATTTTGTGAAATAGCACTTTTTCTTACAAAAACACCTGTTTTTGTAGGAAAAAGGGATAATCCATTCTTGTCAAATTGGGTTCATCCCACGAATGCAAAGATGTTTCTGGAAAATTTATAAATATAAATTGTCACACTAGCAAATTAAAGGAGAAAAATACTTTATGATCATCTCATTAGATGCAGAAAATAAATTTCATAAAATTAAACACCCATTTATGATAAAAACTCTTAGCACAGAAGAAATAGCAGGGAGTTTACTTAACCCAATAAAATTCTTCAGCAGTCATTGGTTTTGCAGGAGAGATATTTGGAGTATTCCATTTATGAAGATCAAGATAAATATGTTTTTTCACATTTTATTAAAGGTTCAAACATGTAAAAGCAAGAAAGTAAATAACAGGATTAGAAAAGAAATGGAAAGAAAAATCAAAATTTATTATATCATTATTTACATGTAAAACAAAATAATTATAAGAAATTATAAAAATTCAATAACATGGCTAGGTATAAGATTAATATTCAAAAGTTAATTGCATTTCTGTTCTTTGGCAACAAACAAAAAACATATTTTTGAAAATATGCTATATATATTAGGGAGAAAAAAATACATAGTATCTGAATAAATCTAATATTTTTGAAATTTAAATTTTTTTTAAATGTGTAAAAGCATTTATCATGTAATAAGGATAAGGAAAATTACAACTTGAATGAGAAAAGGCAATAAAGAGATGTTAACACCCAGATGAGTAAGATGTTGGGATTATTTGGCAAGAATTTTAAAGCAGTCATCATAAAAATACTTCAGTGAGCAATTATAAGTACTCTAGAAGCAAACAAAATATCACCAAAGAAATCAAAAATTTTTTTTAAAAAAAGGAATAACTTGGGAATTTAAAAAAAAATAATAACTTGAAAAATACTGTAACTGAAATAAAAAACTCAGTGAATGAGCTTCATAGAAGAATGAATATAACAAAGAAAGCAATCAGTGTACTTGAAGATAGAATAATAGAAATTACCCAATCTAAACAACAGAGGAAAAGTAACTGGAAAAAAATGATAGAGGCTTAGGGAAATGTGGGACAATAATAGAAGATTTAATATTTGTATTGTGCGAGTTCCACAGGAGAGGAAAAAGAGTGGGGCTGAAAAAGTATTTGAAGAAGTAATGGCGTAAAATAGATAGCTAGTGGGAAGCAGCCACATAGCACAGGGAGATCAGCTTGGTGCTTTGTGACCACCTAGAGGGGTGGGATAGGGAGGGTGGGAGGGAGGGAGATGCAACAGGGAAGAGATATGGGGACATATGTATATGTATAACTGATTCACTTTGTTATAAAGCATAAACTAACACACCATTGTAAAGCAATTATACTCCAATAAAGATGTTAAAAAAAAAAAGAGAAGTAATGGCTGAGAACTTTCCAAATTTGGTAAAAGACGTAACTCTATAGAGTCAAGAAACTGAGTTAATCCTAGGTAGGATAAAGCCAACAAAATCCATGCCAAGACACATCATAATTCAACTTCTGCAAACGAAAGGCAAAGAAAAAGTCTTGAAAGCAGACAGAGGGAAATGATGCATTACCTTTAGGGCAAAACTGATTCGAATTTACAGCAGACTTCTCATCTGAAACTATGGGAGCCAGAAGGAGGTGGCACAACATTTGTCAAGTGCTGGAAAGAATTGTCAACCACAAGTTATATATCCAATGAAAGTGTCTTTTAGGAATGAAGGGGAAAGTAAAACATATTCTCAGATGAAGGAAAACTAAGAATTTGTTGCTAGCAGAGCAACCCTTAAATAATGATTAATAGAAATCCTTGAAACAGGAAGTAAATGATGGGAGAAGGAATGTTAGAACATCCAGAAGAAGTAAAGGACAACAAAATGGATGCACATAGGTCTAAATATAATAGACTGTTCTTCTCTTGAATATTTCCTTTCATGTGTTTTTGTTTATTTTGTTGTTCTTTATCTAGATATTTGAGTCCAGCTTTTCATTTATTTCCTTTACTCTCATTTTTATTGATAAAAGTTTATGAGGCCATGAATTTTCTTCTGATCATTGCTTTACATGCATCCCTTAGTTTCTAATATGTAGTTTTCATAACCATATTTAAAAAAATTTTTTTTTGAGTTTGTATTTCCCTTTCACTCAAGACTTACTAATAGGAGGTTTAATTTCCAGGAGGAGGGCCTTTTGGTCTTCTGACTTATATCTATTTTGTTTATTTTCTAGATAATTCAAGGAAGTGCTTGGTTTTGTGGGACAATCATTCTGAAATTTCTGACATCTAAAATTTTAGGTGTTTCAGACCATGTAAGTACTTTCTGGTTAAAACATTAGAATTCATATACATATTTAGTTGGATGAAGACTTTGAAACCATCTATTTTTAAATGAAACCTCTTCATTTTATAGAGGTTAAGTGCCTTCTTCAAGGTCCCAAACCAGTTATTGGCAGAGTCAGTACTAATACCCTGCAGATCTTTTCAACCCACTAAGAAGAAAGTATATCAATGAATGGTGACTTAGCCTTCTAGGAAAAAAATATGTTAAGTAGTTGTTTATATTTTGGTTAAAATACAAGTAGTTTGTTTAATAAGTTATTAATTCATTGTAAATGTTAACATATGAAGAGTCTGTACTCAGCTTTGCAATATAGAAGTCAAGATCTCAATATAATTTTATTTATAATTATAGATTAAAATTAAGATGTGATTTGATATTTTTAAAGTTTTTCTTGTATAAAGAGAATGATAAAACTTCTCTGTCTTTTCAACTTCTGGAAAATATATGGACCACATCCCTCATGCATGTTGTTTCTGTCTGTTTTAAGGCTAATACCTCAAATAATGGCCCTTTTCAAAGCAAAAGTTCCTATTTACTAGTTTGTTTTGGGAATAGAAAACAATGCATGATTTTAACTTTTGATTTTTCAGCACTCTCTGTTTGGATATGAGGATAGATGAGTGTATCATACAATAATCTACTCTGAAATTTACCTTATGTAGTACTCTCCAATTAGGACTCTGTCTAATGCTGAAATTGCTTCAACGTTAACAAGGGATTATAGATAGTTACTCTCTTAAAATGTCAAATGCTGTCACTATCCAGGAGAATTGAGTCTGCATACATGTTCATGTTAAATAAAATTTCAAAATGTAAGGATTTATTTGCCATTTATTGTTAGATCTGCAGAGTAGTTTATTAGGTTTATTTGTTGTTCTTAAATTTTTATTCTGTAGGGGGTATACATTTTATGGTAAATTTATTTAGGCCTCCTAAGTTATTTATTAAGTTGGTCTGTTATTTTCTTTCTTGCCTTGCTCCACATTGTCACCCAGCTCTTTACAAATCCTAAGACACACACACACACACACACACACACACACACACACACACACACACACACACACACACACACACACACACCTTGGTATTCTTAAGTGACTTCTGTGTGACAGCTGTGAGAAAGACTTGAAACTAAAGTGGCTTGGTTAAATTGTAATTAGTCACCAGGCCTATTCTAAATTAGAAAAATAAAGTTAACTGTAAATTATCCTTGCTACTGGTAGATAAGGGGAATCATGAATAAATGAAAACCATAGATAATCATCAAAGTTGATATATAATAATTTATGTCCTTTTCAAGTAGTTTGAGTTAATGTTTTACATGCCAAATATTTTTCTTTATCTGGCCTTCTAAGAATGCAGTATAAAAACAATTGTCTCACCAAAGTAGGTAATAAATAATCAGTAGAAAATAGCTCTACATTGGATTTTGTTGGTGGTGTTTATTTTAAAGTTCTTTGAGATCAAGTAACTAAATCAAAGGAGTATGTATAGTTGTTGTAATTCTCTTGAAGAATAACTCTCATAGTTAATGGCTTGAATGTATGTCTGAAAAATTCAAGAAGCACCAAAAATTGTGCTTAATGTATGAGGCTTTGTGAAAATGACAGTGCATGGAAAATTTGTTCATGATTTACAATGTGTGGTGAAAGGAGTTAACTGAAATTGGTTTTTTCTTGATAAGTGATCTGATTATAAAATCTCATGATCAACTGCATGGTGGTTTGTGCCCAGCAAATGTTGATTTTAGCTCATTCTTTACATTATCACCTTCTCTGCTTGCTTTTTCTGAACTTCTTTTTCCTTTTCATTTCTCTTGCTATTTGTTTGTTTTCAATTTTCTTCATAATTCAGCGCATAATGTGATTCACTGTATTTTTTGTTTTTTTGGAGAGTCATCCATGTACCTTGGATTTATCTTCTCTGTAGACTTTGTTACTATTACATCAAACCAATTATTATTAACTATAATTATTTGTGTAATTTTAATTTGTTTTTATTTTCTTCCAGATTGGCCTGAGTGACCTTATTGCAGCCAGAATCTTAAGATATACAGATTTTGATACTTTAATTTACACCTGTGCTCCTGAATTTGACTTCATGGAAAAAGCGGTATGAATGTTTCTTTTTTTCTCCTCTACAGGTATGATGGGTTCTTGCTCTTAAGTTTTCCCTTTAATCTGAAACTCAAAAGTTTTATTCAGAAACACCCAATTTACTTACTCTATCATTTTTTTACGGTAACTTTTGCTAATTATATGGCCTTCCTCACCTGGTTTCTTATGTGTAAAATCAGTAAACAATGGCCCCTACCAGGGCAAGTGCCTAACATACTGTATGACCCATAGTCAATTACTGTTACTACAGTTCAATTACTTTTAATAATCTGGGTCAGTTGGAGGACCACTCAGGAAATATAAACCCAAATTCTTGTTTTTGTTTTTTAAAAATTCAGGGTTTTTTTCACTTAATATCCCAAATATTACAAACTTTTAAAATAAGACATTGCCAAGAAAGATATACTACTAATCATCTATTATTCTCTTATCTATCCAATCAGTCATACATTTATTCAAAAACAATTATTGACCACTAATTATCTGTGAGGCAGTTTGTAGTCGGACTATGAAGAGTAAAATTACTTGATTCCTGCCTTCAAGAAATATATGATTTTGTTACATGGTAAATCACTCTTTATCACAATTCATGAGAATTATTTAGCTGCTGCTATTATTTTATTACTTATTCATACTTACAGTAATTACTTAATGTAACTTTCTTCATTGTTAGTTCTGTAGTTTCACAAATGAAAATAATAGAATTTGCAGCCCAGGAAATGATAACCTAGGGCCCAGGGATCAGTAAACACGCATTTTAAACTTACTATTATATAAATAAAGCAAAGATAAAGCCAAAAGAAAGGAAAAAATAATATCCATAGCTAATTTTAATAGTTTTTATCATTAAAACTATTTGATATATTTGTGTAACTATTTTATATTTTTGATTCTTGTATTAGAACATGAAACTCAATAAATATATAGTCTGTTAATGACAAAGATATCTTTTACCTTTATGAAATCTTATTGTGACACTCAAGTTGACATACATTTTTATTCATTTAATGTAAAATTTAATAAATAATTATTTTGAATAATTTGCTATATTTCAGACGCCACTGAGATACACAGAGACATTGTTGCTTCCAATCGTTATTGCGATTACTTATTTTATCTTTAAAAAGGTATTTAAAATTTTTTTCACTTGCTGTTGGGTTCACGACAAGGACTTAGATTAATGCTAATAGCTCAGAATTCTGTCTTACTTTTAGGATGAACTCTTCCTTCCCTAAAAAACTTTTTTTATTCAGATTTTTCTTTATCTAGTATTATGTGGGTGTTTTTCTGAAAGCCACATTAGAAAAGATATTTTTACTCATTCTTTCGAAAGAAATTTGTCAGTTACCATGTTCTAAGAACTACGTTAACAAAGTAGGTACACTGAGATAAATAAAACAAGCCCAGCCCTATCTTGAAACTCACAGTCTGAGCCGGGGGGAACATTCAGCAAATAATTTCCCAAATGATTAAATAATTGCAATTGTTATAGGTACTAAAAAAGAAAAGTACAATGACCACTTTGGTATCTTTCAAATATAAAGCACATTCAAAAAAGTCTTGATCCATTTTGAGACATGAACAGGAGAAATTTGTATAGCCAGTAAAATATCATTCTCTACTGTTCACTGTGTTCACAAAAAACCAAAATGTTATCACAGTAGAAGAAATAATGTTTAAAATACCACTGGAAGATTTTCTTGGTCTGGGAGTAGTTTATCCAAAAGTCTGGTTAAAGACAGTGGGTCCTCAGTTTTTAGCAATTTTGAACCATCTTTGTTTTTATTGTTTAAAAGTTGTCCTGCCTTAAGTCAGTATGTATTTTATGCTTTTAAGCAGATAGCAATAACATGATTTCTCTACTGTCATACGAAGTGTGGTTCTGTTGAAGCCAGTGTTCTAAATTTAAAATCAAATTGTCTATCTTCCCTATGTATTTCCAGTTCCCACATTTCTCATTCCTTTGTTTTCACATAGAAGATGAATAATTTATGAGTGAGAAAGGCATCTCCCTGTACATCTCTGTTGTTTCACCCTTGATCCAGTTCTCTAGGGACCATGTGGAAAGAGTCAGGATAGATACAAATGGGTAAACTACACACAGGTTTGCTGCTTTCCATTGCTTTGGCCCTGCTTAGCTCAAGTTGCATATTTTCTCCACTAGCCTATTTCTCTATTCCATCATGGCAATTTATGTTATTCTTACAAGGCTCCACTTGGGGGGGGACTAATGCAAGAATTAACTGTTCAGAGGGGAGATATCTAGCACAGGAGAAAATGATAACTAGATCTACTATTAACTATTTTAAAAATAAAGATACAAGATCTAAGACTCATAAACATCATACTAGCCCCCAAACATACCACAGCTCAAACCGTGCACGTGCAGTAGCAGGCGCACTCACGCATGCATTCACGTATGCACACACACACACACACACACATCCCTGCAGCCATTAAAGCTTAACTCCTTTCTGCATCCACATAAACACCTCAGTCTTTAATTGTCCTATTATGGCTTATTTTCCACCTCAGGGCTACTTCTGATGTTCATTTAACTTTTCACTTGTGTGAAATCACTTCTGAGAAGGAAAGGAGGAAGGCATGTCTAGTATGATTTCCTGTAACACTATTGAATCTTAGTCTCCTATAAATGCATATATTCGGTTATCTATACCTTTGAATAGGCTTTTGCTTGCCAAAAAGACTGATAATCTCATTTTCATTATTTGAAACATTCGTCCATGCCAGATGCCCTTGAATCAATGAGAGAAGTTAAAAATTCTAAACTTAGATTTAATTTAACATTAGAGTCGAAATTTTATTACGTATTTTTTTCATTGTTTATCTGTGGGTTATAAGCCACATATCATGCAGAGTGCAAAATTTTAAGTTCCCTGTAAATTTCTTAAGTTGTGTGTAATTGCTGCCAAAACCTCTTTGGCCAAAGTTATCTTCCACATTTTTTGCCTTCACTTCTCCCTCTCTCATCATCATCTGGTACACCAGGGAAGTCCCATTTTGATAAGTGCTCTTAAGCCTTCTGTAGCAGTCACTTCAGGCTGAGGTAGGTCAGGGAAGCAGATACGCCATAGCTAATTTTATAATAATCAGGAGTTTGAGTGAAGCAGGCATATAGACTGTGTAGATAGAGAGAAATTCCTAATTCGCTTAGAAGGTCAAGATAAAATAGTCTCTGAAAGTACCTGGAGGAAGCTGCCTCCTTTGTGGAAACCAATCCCCCACAACCCACCTGCCTCCCAGTAAAATATAAACTTAAACACTGGTAAGAAGTTATCCACATATAAAAAGCTTAGAATTTTAGAGCTGAAAGATTTACTCCAAAACTTTTTTTTTAATAGAAAAGGAGGTTACAACTTTTGCCTGAGGTAGAGCTGGAACTAAACTGTTTCTGAGGACTCATTTTAACAATAAAAATACTTCTTTCTAGTGGGGGTATTTTTGTTAATGAATCAGGACATTTTAAACATCACTTAATTCCTTAGAAATTTCATCGATTTGATTCTATTCACAGGCTTTTCGTGATATTTTACGTGTCTTATCTGCAAACACTTATCTGAGGTAATTATTTCATAGTTGTTTTTAAACCATACTATATTCAGTTATTAAATAACTTACTGTAATATCAGTTTTTCAAATGAATATACATTAAACTTAAGCATTATGATTACAACAGGAAACATGAACCAAACTTAGATGTCTTCTTAAAAAAAAAGACCGAATGTATTATTCTTATGGCTGTCTCTCTTTTATGCATTTGGACTTGTTTTGAAGGGTTTATATTTGTGAATTAACTCAAAGTTTAAATTGATTTAGTTTAATTTTAATATACCACTACAATTTAAAGTCAGTAAACAGAAGTAAGCTAAAGTTTTATTTTGGCGATTCTTTTTTTTTTTTTTTGAACTTTCAGAGAAAACATACTTGTTTTTCTGAATATTCATGAAATAACTTTTCCTACATTGTTGTTAAAACTGCTTGTTTTATTGCATTTCTTTGTAGTTTTATTAGTCACTAGAATTATGGGATAAATATGAGCAAAATATAACTCAAATCACACTTTGCTATAGGACATGAGAATTGTGAAGAAAACTTCCTTCTGAGGAAAATTTTACCCAGATTACATTTTATATTTGTAGATATGTTCATTAGATGGATTATTTTTAATAAAATTTATTTTAGGACAGCTTTAGATTTACAGAAAAAATTCTGAAGATAGAATAGAGTTTCCATGAACCCTGTACCCCATGCTTATATTTTCAGTAAACAGTTTTGTATGGTAGCCAGAAGAGCTAATTAGAATCTTATGGTTGAAATGGTAACATCTTGTTTGTTGAAATTGTTTCCAAATCAAGAGGGTTAGTAGATCCACTCTACTTTGTTCTGGTCAGATGGAGCCTGGGGGAACATGTCTTGACATTCTAAAAAGAATGTTTTTAGAGCCCTGAAAACTGTTCACTTAAGGAATGCATGAAAAGACCTGGGATATTTAATTGAATAATAGAAGATTGAGGGGTACATGGCAGCTGTCTTCAAACATTTGAGAGAGTATAATGTGGAAGATGACAGACTTGAGGGAGCCAATTGGTGGAAGGAAGATACTTCGCTCAAAGTTAGGAGGTCCTTTTTGGCGATTACATTCCTGAAAGTGATGGCTATGGGCAGAGTGGCCTTTAAATCACAAAAATAATACAGTTGACTGTTGAACAACATGGATTTGAACTGCATGGGTCCACTTATTTGCAGATGTTTTTCCCAATAATAAATACTACACTATTACTAGATCTGTGGTTGGTTGAATCCCGGGATACAGAGGGACCAAGTATATGGAGGGCCAACTATAATTTATACTCGGACTTTGAACTGCGCCCCTCACCTCCATGTTGTTCAGGAGTCAACTATATGCTTATAGTAATACAATCAGAAAAAATAGTATATCAAGAAAAGGGGAAATGTTCCCCTCTCTTCAGTGTACTCCTCAATTAGTGCTGATTGTAAGTGGCTTTGTATGTATCATTCCAGAAAACACTTCTGAAAACCCAATGTATTGTTTAAATGGTATTATTCTGTAACTTTTATGTAACAGCGTGTCTTGGGCATCTGCCTAGATCTTCCTCATACGTTGTGGTAGTCTCCACGTTTTATTGTTCAGCATCATGAGTGACTATCATGTAATTAGCCATTCCCACATCAGTGGACATTTAGATTATATTTACCTTTTTGTCATAACAACCAGTGCTATGAGTAATTAACATCCTTGTACACATTCATTTGAACACTTATTTCAGTATTTAAAATATTGAATATTTGAAATATTTGATATGGGACTGCTAGACCATAAGGTATGAATTTTTATAATTTGATGGATACTGAGAACTTATAATGGTGAGAGTGTCCATTTCTCTGCATCTCCATGAACACCACTGTTATTAAACTTATAACATTTTCTAACTGATAGTTTTTTTTAAAGTAACTCACCTTACAAGTCTTTGCCAGTGAAGTTTTACATCTTTCCATAAGTCTGTTGGCTATTTGTGTTTCTTTTTTTCTTTTTTTTTGCGGTACGCGGGCCTCTCACTGTTGTGGCCTCTCCCGTTGCGGAGCACAGGCTCCGGACGCGCAGGCTCAGCGGCCATGGCTCACGGGCCTAGCCGCTCCGCGGCATGTGGGATCTTCCCGGACCGGGGCATGAACCCGTGTCCCCTGCATCGGCAGGCGGACTCTCAACCACTGCGCCACCAGGGAAGCCCTGCGTTTCTTTTTGACCATTTGAAAATTGATTTGTGGTGTCTTTTTATATTATAGACAATAATCTTTTGTCTATTATGTCTATAACATAGTTTATTCTAGGATATCAATATATAGTTTATTAATGGTCATTGCTTTATAGAAGTTTAAAATTCGTATACAATCACAACTGTACACTTGCTCTGTTTTCTGTGTTAACTTCTGTGCTTAGAAACACTTCACATCAAAATCGTAGAAGTATTTCCCCATATTCTCTTTCATAGTTTTCATTTTTTGCCAAATAAATATGTGTATATATAAAGTATATAATACAATGATTTGATATACATATATGTTGTAAAGTGATCACCACAACCAAGTTAATTAACACATCCAACACCTCACAGAGTTACCTTGTGTGTGTGTGAGAACACTTAAGGGCTACGCTTTTAGCAGATGTCAAGTATATAATGCAGTTTTATTAACTATAGTCACTATGCTGTACATTGCTTCCTCAGAATTCCTTCATCTTATAACTAAAAGTTTGTACCCTTTAAAGAACATCACGTCATTACCCTCAGTCCCCAGACCCTGGCAACCACCAGTCTACTCTCTGTTTCTGAGTTTGACTTTTTTTTGGTCTTTTTTAGATTCCACATGTGAGTGATACCATAAAATATTTGTCTTTCCCTGTCTGCCCTGTTTCACATAGCGTAATGCCTTCCAGGTTCATCCATGTAGTTGCAAATGACAGGATTTCCTTGTTTTTTATGGGTGAATAATAATCCATTGCATATATGTGCCACATTTTCTTTATTCATAGTTGCCCTAAAACAAATGGACTGCCAGATATTTCTCCAACAAAGATGGGTTTATTGGGGGTCAGCAGAGGATTGCACTTTGAGGTTTATAACCATGGTGAGCCACATGCAAGTCCCTGCACAGCAACGACTTTCATAGAGGGGAAAACGAAGTTGGGAGAGCTATAGTAAACCAAAAGTCCATGGCTTTTCATTGGCTGAATCCTTGCCAGGAAAGAAGAGGAATCCTCCTTCTTCCTGTTGGACTCTGCTGTTGTTACAGGGCATGAAAGTTCCTCCTTCTTGTCTCCAACTCTATTTAATTGAGATTTCTATTTATTATTTTTTTTTACTTTCCCCCTTTTGATCAAGACCTTTCTCTGAAAGCATCATTGATCAAGAGTCAGGTTTTCTAGTTTCAGCAGCTTTTTGTCCCTCAGTGCCAGGAAGGACCTTTCCTGAGTGTAGTGTCTCACATCAGAGGAAAAGTGCACAGATTGGAAACCTATTGAGGTCACATGCGAGTAACAAGGAGGGGTGAGAGGGAGAACTCACAGGCACTTTTTTATCTAAAGTTCATATGTTATCAAGATACTAAATATCTGTGATCATCTGAAGTGTTATGTCATCCTTAAAAGTTTGATGACAAACTTCCAACAGTCCTGGCCTGGGTATCCTGGGAAAGCTGTCTCATCAGATGTCATCTACGTCAGTTCTGGGAAATCTTTACTTTCAAGTCACCAGATGATGTGCAGGTCCAGTCAGGGTTCTGTACTTTCTTTAGGTGTGTCGCATGAATCCAAGAGTCTGTTCCTTGGATTCTGGTGGCATAAGGGTTGGTTAGCAGTACCTGATAGGGGTCCTTCCAGCAAGGTTGAAGAGAGTTCTTCTAGAGATGTCTCTTCCAATAGGTAAAATCTCCAGGTTGCATGGTGTGATGGTTAAGGTTTTTGTCTCCCAAGAGTACACTGTGAAAAGATTGCTCTAATAAAACATGGTTATTTTATTTTATTTTTTAATGCTAATGTTACAGTTTAATGAACTGTGTTTAGTGCTTTACATAATTGATCTTGTCTAATCTTTGTAAAAAAAAGTCAGCAAAGTAGACATTATTAGCCCATAGTACAGAAGACAACACTGAGAGTGGGATTCTTCTACTCAACTGGCAGGTGGAGATTGAGTTTGATGCCAGATCTGACTACCGAGCCAGTGATCTTAACTCTTCACTCTGCTGCCTTTCACAGCCATGTGCTTGGGACTTCAGTTCCTACTTGTTATCTTCACTTCTCCAAATCAGTCCCTGGGTTTTCAGCTAAATCCCACAGCCAAACCTCTGGTTGACTGAAAAAACAAATCAACCAACAACCAATGGGAAATCATCTTGCAATAGGCCAACGGAGATCTTGACAGGCATTTCATCCAAGATTGAAAAATAACCAAGGGTTGTAAGAATTGGATGTCAGCAACAGAATGACATTTTGAATTGAGACAGTGATTTTAGTTTCTTCATGGCATAATGGTAGAAATTATTCTTAAATAGAACACCTCCTAAGATAATATAGGTCAGTAGTTTTTTGTATTCAGGTTTAAGTGCTTCAGGGAAGGTGCCAGGTGACCATCAAGCATATGACCTGAAGCCATCTCCCCACATCCCTTCACAATAACACTCTAATATTTGGTGGCTATAAGGCACTTTTAATTTGGAATCTAAACAATGTCCTTAACAGAAGCCTGTCTTATTTGCAAGGCTCCCTGAAGAAGACAGTGGGTGAACTGCATGCTGCCAATTCTGCTTCTGTGGTCACAGCCCAGACCTTGCCATTGCCTGAAACTGCTCCTTTTAAGAAATCCCACCTGGTATCCACATGCTTGCATTCCTCTTCTCCCCGCTCACTAAATCTGTTTGTTCTTCAGCTGCCTCAAGGCGCCAAGATGTCAACTGCTGTAATCTAATCAGCATTCCCGGTTTGCTTTCTGACACAGCCTGGAATCCATGGTCAATCTCTATTATGGTTTCTTATCAAGAATTCTCAACTCCCTGGTTTTTCCTCTGCATATGCTCTATGGTTCACACCTCTCTGTTGGTCTAGCAGTCTCCACTCTCTTCTGCACAGTAGAGATGATTACATAACCTTAATGAATGACAGTGACTCCACCAAAAGATCTGGTTCCTGGCAACTTCTAAGGCTACCAGTGCTACTCTTTAGGTCTATTATTTTAGGTACTTTTCTTTCCTGCTCCCCTTTGTTGGCTGTTTCTGACCTCACATCTCTCCTTTAAGCCCATTCCCCAAAACATGGTTATTTTTAATAGACGCAATTATGCCTTTGTGATATTGGAGTATCTCTCCCTTTGTAAGCTGTAAGTCAAAAGAAGCAGGAGACAAGTGCCTTGAGAATCCTGTGACTCTCTCACAGGGTGAGGGTTCCAAAAGTGGTGGATCTAAGATTTAGAAGGACCAACAGCAGTGCTTTTAGAAATACACCATTCATCCATCAGCAGACACTTAGGGTGTTTCCATATCTTGGCTATGATGAATAATGCTGCAATGGACAAGAAAGTACAGATATCTCTTCAGGATATGGATTTTTATTCCTTTGGATGTGTTCCCAGCAGTGGGATGGCTTGATCATATGGTAGTTCTATTTTATTTTTTTGAGGAACCTACATACTGTTTTACACAATGTTATACCAATTTACATTCCCATCAACAGTCCTTTTCTCTACATCTTCATCAACATTTGTTATCTCTTTTCTTTTTGATAATAGCCATTCTAATAGACATGAGGTGATATCTCATTGTGGTTTTGAATTGCATTTCCCTGGTAGTTAATGATGTTGAGCACATTTTCATGTACCTGTTGACAATTTATTGACAATTTATGTATATTCTTTGGAAAAATGTTCAGGTTTTTTGCCATTTTAAAATCAGATTTTTTTTGTTGTTTTGCCATTTAGTTGTATGAGTTCCTTATATATAGATACTTCAGATATTAACCCCTTATCAGGTACACAGTTTGCAAATATTTTCCCCCATTCTGTAGGTTTCTTTTTCATTCTATTTCCTTTTTGTGCAAAAGCTTTTAAATTGATATTGTCACCCTTTTTTAATTTTGCTTTTGTTGCTTGTGCTTTTGGTGTCAAGTCCAAAAAAGTTATTACCAAGACCACTGTCAAGAAGCTTTTCCCCTTTGTTTTTTCATAGTAGTTTTATGGTTTAAAGTATTAAATTTAAGCCTTTCATCCATTTCTACTCAATCTTGGTGAGTTGTGTAAGATAAGAGTTAATTTCATTCTTTTGCATGTGGTTGTCCAGTTTTCCCAACATTATTTATTGAAAATGCTGTCCTTTCTCTGTGCATGTTCTTAGTGCCTTTGTCAAAGATAAATTGGCAGTTTATGCATTGGTTTAATTCTGGGTTCTCTATTTCTGTTCCATTGGTCTTTGTGTCTTTTTTTATGCCAGTCTCACACTGTTTTGACTACTATAGTTTTGTAATATAGTTTGAAATCAGGAAATGTAATACCTATAGCTTTGTTCTGCTTTTCTCAAGATTATTTTGGAAATTCAGGGTCTTTTGTGGTTTATGAATTTTAAGATTGTTCTTAGGCACACTCATGTATATGTAAATGAATTTTCATAAAGCAATTCTTACCCATACTGCAATGCAAAAAAAAAAAAAAAAGATTGTTCTTTCTATATATGTGACAAATGTCATTGGAATTTTGTTAGGGATTGAATTGAATCTGTAGATCACTTGGGGTAGTATGGACATTTTAACAACATTAATTTTTCCAAACCAAACGCATAGGGTATCTCTCCATTTAATTGTGTCTTCTTCAATTTCTTTCATCAGTGTCTTACAGTTTTCAGTATACAAGTCTGTCTCCTCCTCAGTTAAATTTATTTCTAGGTACTGCAAACATGGACAATTTTATTTCTTCCTTTCTGACTTTGATCCCTTTTGTTTCTTTTTCTTGCCTTATTGCCCTGGCTAGGACTTTTAGTACTGTGTTGAAGATAAATGGCAAGAGTGGGCATCCTTGTTTTGCTCCTGATCTTAGAGGAAAAACTTTGAGCTTTTCACCATTGAGTGTGAAGTTAGCTGTGAGCTTGTCATATATTGCCTGTATTGTATTGTCTATACCTAATTTGTTGAGAGTTTTTTTTGTTTTTATCATGAAGGGGTTTTGGATTTTGTCAAATGCTTTTCCTGTCTCTATTGCGATGAGCACATGATTTTTATCTTTCATTCTGTTAATGTAGTGTTTCACATTTATTGATTTGTATATGTTGAACCATCCTAACATTGCAAAGATAAATCCCACTTGATCATGGTGTATTATCCTTTTAATGTGATGTTGAATTTGGTTTCTACTATTTGTTAAGGATTTTGGCATCTGTATTCATCAGGGATATTGGCCTACAATATTCTTTTATTTTTATTGTCCTTGTCTTACTTCAATGTCAAGGTAATACTAGCCTTGTAAAATGAGTTTGGAAGTCTTCTTTTCTCTTAAATTTTTTGGAAGAGTTTGAGAATGATTGGCATTAATTCTTGTCTAAATGTTTGATAGAATTCTCCAGTGAAGCCATCTGGTCTTGCAGGTTTTTTTGTTGGGAGACTTTTGATTATTAATTCAATCTCCTTACTAGTTTTAAGTCTGTTCAGAGTTTCTGTTTCTTCCAATTCAGTCCTGGTAGATTGTATGTTTCTAGGAAAGTATCCATTTCTTCCAGGTTGTCCAATATGCTGGTTTATGATTGTTTATACAGTTTCTTATGATTCTTTGTATTTAGTTGTAATGTCCTCTCTTGCATTTATGATTTTCTTTATTTGAGTCTTTTTTTCCTCAGTTCAATTAAAGGCTTGTCAATTTTGTTTATCTTTTCCAAAAAAAAAAAAACCCTCTTAATTTCATTGATTTTTTTTCTATTATTTCTTCTATTTCAGTTATTTCTTCTCTGATGTTTATTTTCTTCCTTCTAATTTTGGGCTTAGTTTGTTCTTCTTCTTCTAGTTCCTTGAGATGTATAGTTAAGTTGTTTATTTGAACTCTTTTTTCTTAATGTAGGCATTTATTGCTATAAACTTCCCTCTTAGAATTGCTTTTGCTGCATCTCATAAATTTTGGTATGTTGTGTTTCTATTTTCATTTGTTTCAAGATACTTTTTGATTTCCTTTTGATTTCATCTTTAACCCATTCATAGTTCAGGATTATATTTGTGAATTTTCCAGCTCTCCTACTTCTAATTTCATACTGTTGTGGGCAGAAAAAATACTTGATATGATTTCAATCTTAAATTTGTTAAAACTCGTTTTGTGACCTAACATGTGATTTATCCTGGAGAATGTTCCATGTGTGCTTGAGGAGAATGTGTGCTCTGCTGCTGTTGAATAGAATGCACTGTGTGTATGCTTAGGTCCAGTTAGTCTAAAGTGTAGTTCAAGTCCAACATTTCCTTAATGATTTTTTGTCTGGATGATCTATCCAATGTTAAATTGGGTACTTAAGTCCCCTGGAATTATTGTGCTGCTGTCTATTTCTCCTCTCCTATCTATTAATATTTGCTTAATATAGTTAAGTGTCTTAATGCTGGGTGCATATAGATTTAGAATTGTTATATCCTTTTGATGAAGTGACTCCTTTATCATTATATAGTGACTTTCTCCTTTGTCTCGTTACATTTTTCAACTTAGTGTGTTTCACCTGATTTTATATATACATATAATATATTATATATATATATATATATATTTACCCCTGCTTTCTTTTCATTTCCATTTGTGTGGAATACCTTTTGTCATCCCTTCACTTTTACTTCATGTGTATCCTTAAAGCTAAAATAAGACTCTTATAGGCATTATAATTGGGTCTTGTTTTTTTATTCATTTAGCCACTCTGTATCTTTAGATTAGAGAATTTAATCAATTTATACTTAAAGTAATTATTGATAGATGAGGACTTATTTTTGCCATCTTGTTTTCTTTCTGTTTTGTAGTTTCTTTCTTCCTCTCATGCTATCTTCCTTTATCACTTCATGATTTTTCATAGTGGTATGCTTTGATTCCTCTATCTTCTGTGTATCTACTATAGGTTTTTACTTTGTGGTTATCATGAGGCTTACATAATACATCTTACAGTTTTGAGTCTATTTTAAGCTGATAACAACTTAACTTCAATTGCATATAAAAATTCTGCCTTTTTACTTCCCTTGTCCCCATTTTATGCTTTTGATGTCACAATGTGGATCTTCTTATATTGTGTATCCATTAATAAATTACTGTAGCTACATTTATTTTTTAATGCTTTGGTCTTTTGTCTTTATACTAGAGTTAGGTGATTTACACACCACTACTACAGTATTAGCGTATTCTGAATTTGTGTAGTTACTTTTACTAGCAAGTTTTGTACTTTGATGTGTGTTCATGTTACTAATTAGCGTTCTTTCGTTTCAGCTTGAAGGACTCCCTTTAGCATTTCTTATAAGGCAGGTCTAGTGATGATGAACTCCCTCAGCTTTTGTTTGTCTGGGAAAGTCTTTCTCACCTTCATCTGAAGGACAGCTTTGCTAGGTAAAGTATTCTTAGGTGGCAGATTTTTTATTTGAGCACTTAGAATATCCCACTCTCTCCTGGCCTCCAAGGTTTCCTTTGAGAAATCTGCTGATAGCCTTACAGGGGTTTCCTTATATGAGATGATTTGCGTTTTCAAAGTTCAGTTTTTGTCTTTGATTTTGACAGTTTTATTATAATGTATCTAGTGAATTTGGGAAAGGTCACGTATGAGCCTCCTCTACTTGGATGTCCATATCTCCCCAGAGTTAGCAAGGTTTCAGCCATTGTTCCCTAAATAAGATTTCTACCCTGTTATTTATATGTTTATTCATGGGCATTTTAATCTGAACACTCAAATCTTTCTTTAGCTCAGGGGGTAGTTATTCTCTTTTTTTTTTTTTTTTGCTTTAGCCTCTCTTTTTTGAACATATATTATTGCTTTTATCATATTTTTTATTTCTTTTTTTCTTATGTTCTCAGAGAATTCTATGATTGGGTCTTCAAAATGACCAATTTCAGCTGTGTAAATTCTGCTATTCAACCTTCTTCTAAGGTTTTAAATTAGGCAAATATGTTTTTTCATAATTTCTGAAAGCTCTTTTTTACTGCAGCTTGTTTTAATTGAATGGATGCAGAATCCTCTTAGACTTCTGTGAAGATAATAATTGGAATTTTCATTTAATACTATTATTCCTTATATTAACTCTTTCTCGAGTGTTCAGTTCATTTGCTCATTTATCTTGATGTTTTTCTTTCATCCTATTTGTGTCTCATGATTTGGTTGTATATTGATATTCTAAATTAGTTACTAGATTTATTTGTATCCATACTTATTGTTGGGGTCATTGGTGATTATAATACTTACCTACCAGGCCTCTCCCTTCATGCAGTAGCTCACTATAAGAGTCTGTTGTGACTGGCAGATTTCAGGACATGTGGGAACCCATCCATTCACCCCCACCTCCACCCTTGACTGCATAAACTCAGGAAGGACTTGCAAGGTTGGAAAAATAATTTGGTGATTTCACTACTATTCTAAGAGGCCTTCCCTCCACTACTCTTCTTAAAAAATCTCTGGATCTGTGAGTGCCCCTGAACTTCCTTATACTTCTTACTTTCTTATTTATACTGTCTTACTTCTCTCTCCAACCCAAAAATCCATATGAGAAGGCCTCTCATCCTGCAAAGACTGAAATATTCAGTCTTTACAATGGGCAATAAAATAAGTAGTCTTGTATCTCTTGTCTGGATCTAACATAAACTCTATGAGGATAAGAACAGTATCTATTCTGTTCACACTGTGCTCACTGCACAGTGCCTGGAACACAGTAGGTATGCCATAAAAATTTAGTAAATTTTTAGACATAAATATTTAGAAAATTTGTTAGACAACTTTTGTGGAACTAAAAATATTTATAAGCTTTACCTAGTAACTTTTATTCTAGAAATTTATCCTAAGGAAATACTCAGAGATGCTCACAGAGTTTTAAGTACAAGGATGTTCATGTTAGTAATTGTGAAAAATAAAAACAACTCAAAAGTCACAGCAGTGCTTATATAAAGCATTATATATTCTGTATATGGTTGAATATTTAATAGATATTCTTTTTGTTCATTTATGTCTCCAGAGATACAGTTTTCAGCAATCAGTAAAACCCATTTTATGTTAACCAAAGAACAGCATTTTGATATACTTTAAATAGAATGACTATAAATCATGCCTTTTAAATTGCCATAATTTTTAGTAATATTATCTGATAGCTTTATTTATTTATATATTTATTTATTTAAAATATAAGAACAAATAAATGGAAGTTCATTTTGATGTAATCATAGTATAATGGACAGTCAGTAAATAGAGAATATTTTTGTTTTATTCCAGAAAACATCTCCTTGAACGTGGTGAGGTAAAACTTTCTTTTTAATCTCTGCTAGATTTGTGTATTATATTTTAGTTCAAGGATAATTCACAAAGGTATAACTCTGCTGTTGATACACCAACATCAGTGCTTAAGTGCTTCAGCACTGGTAATAAATTTCTGCTCATCCTTCCCACTTTTTAATCTGCTCTCAGTTTTGAACAGTAGTAAGGACTTGACAGCCAGAAGGCTGATTTATGACCACAGAGTATAATTAAATTAAATTACCTTCCTTCATTCATTCAACAATAACAAACATTAATTTCTAACCCGCTGAGCTAATCAGCTACAAGCCATCAGGGTAGGTACCCGTGGCCCTGTAACTGGTGGGTTTTTGCCACACACAGACCTGATGGTCAACCAGTTACAAGCTTAGCCGTGTTATAGGATACAACAGATGGTATAGCGATGTTCCTGCTCTCAGAAATGTCTAATTTTTCAATGGAGAGCAAAACAACATAGCCTTTCTTATGGTGCTAAATTATTTTGTGACATACAAGAGAAAGATCATCATGGGCTAGAAATACAATTTCCTAAATAATAGAACTTTGAGTCTTAAGTGGCAGGTCAAATTTACAAGAGAGGGCAACTGAATTTGAACTTAATAGGAATAGCTTATGATGATAACTAATATTTTTTAAATAGTTACTATGTGCCATGTACTGTACTGTTTTGATTCTCATAATAATATTATTCCCACTTTGCAAATAAGAAAATTATGTTAATTAAATGATATTAGATGTTACAGAGATAAACACTAACATTAAAATGACTTAAATCAGTAGAAATTTAATTCTTTGCTCACATAAGGTTAAAACCGGAGTTCCTGATTAGCAGGTAGTTCTCCAACAAGCAGTATTTGAGGGACCCAGACTCCTTCCATCTATGGCTCTGCCATCTTCAATATGTGGTGTTCAGGCTTGATGTGTACAAGGCAGCAAAGGAGAAAGAACATGGAAGATTGTGCACTGGAGGCTTTGTAAGGCTGGAAAAGATAGATGCACATCACTTCCTTCTCACAGCCAGAACTCAGGCACATGGCCACACCTGACTGCCAGGGAGGCTGGGAAATGGAGTTTTGCTGTGTGTGTAGGAAAGAGAGCAAAGGGATCTCTGCCAAGGACTAGAGACCTAGAGAAATTAAGTAGTTTACCTAAAGTCTCATAGCTAATTTGCAGTAAATCTTGCATTTAACCACTAGCAATCCATTTCCAGTGCTCTCAGAGGAGTAGTCAGCACTTACTGCTTCCTATGTGCAGGGCATTTTGGGGGAAGTTATTTGATAATTTCATTCTCACAGCAACCCATTGACGGTAAGTACTATTATTTTTTTATTTTACAGATGAAAAAAACTGTGGCATAGAGAGGTTAAGTATTGATAACTTGCCTAAGGTCACAAAGCTAAAGTGGCCTTAGCTCTATAGAGCCAAGGACTATGAACCCAGGCAGTGTAGCAGCAAAATCCATGCTGTTGGCCATTCACTCTGATACCACCTAATGTGAACTGCGTTTATGTAAATTAGGCATGTCACATTATCCAGCTTTACTTACTAGTACACATTCGTACTTCATATTTTATCATACAATATTTAAAACCCACCTCTTTTTAGAAATATAGTATTCCTTAAGTTTCTGCCTCTCTTTCTCATATAGTTTGCTACCTTCTCATTTTCTTTCATTTCTCCATTTGTCCTTGTTTTGCCCATTTTTCTTTTTTCTATTAATTCTGCATACTTATCAGTTCAGTCTTTATTATGTGCCTACTATACACCAGGTTTCTGCTTTTATGGAATTTAAGGTATAGTAGAGGGAAAAAAATGTGACCACATAATTATATGTGCAATGACAAAGGAAGATACAAAAGTAGTACGGAAGAAGAAGTGATTAAATCTGTGTTTGGAAGGGATGGGGTAGTTAGGGAAAGGCTTTTCAGATGACTATACAGGAAGAGTTTACCAAAGTCAAAGGATGCACATGTGCAAAGAAGACAGAAGGTAGTAAATTTATCCAGAGCTACAGGCAAATCAGTGTTGCTGATGCATAAAAAAGACAAGAAGATGGGAAAAGAAAGCAGCGTTCAGAGTATGATGCCTTTGTGTGCAAAGCAGCTGGGCTTCATTCTGGACTTTGTTGTTAAGTTGGAGATGGTATGGTCAGATCTTTAAGTCTGTTGGCAGTAAAGAAGATGGTTTTTTAAAAGGCAGTAAGAAGTCAAGCTGACCGAAAAGACAGTGATAGCAAATCTCTTAATTTTTTCAAACTAAAGAGGGTATGCTAAACTCCTGATGTATAGGCAGATTAGAGATTTAAATTTCTAAAAATAGTAGGTCTTATGGAAGGAGATGATAGATTTCTGGGCAGTAGCAATGAAGTGGCTCCTAATCCCACTTCCACTTGTGACTCACACTTGATAAATATCTGTTTGGTTTGGGATGGGACTGTTTTCACCTTAGGGATGATAGGGTGTGAGAGGCACAAACCCTGATTCACTCTGAATGTGATATGATAGCCAAAGATTGTACATTCCAGCTTGTTTCAAAATTAGGTGAGGATCCCTGAGGATAATTTTTTCACTGGGGGTAAGTTCTAAATTCCTCGCTTTGTGCTAACCCTCTGAATCAGGGATAGTCTGCAAACCTCAACTCACTAAATTAACCCCTACTGGTATGATATTGATTATTAAAGTTTGTTAGATTAATGGATACTGTTGTGATTTTTCCTCATAATTTAATGTATTTGTGTTTTATTTATTACATCAGATTTGTTTCTTTTAGCCAACTTTTCTATGTTATGGGCTTAGAAATTAGTGAAGGAGTACCTAGTAATTCACAGGGAAGAAAAGAAAGGAAAGAGATTTAGGAAAAATATTTAGTCCCAGAATGTCCTAATACTATGAAGAACTGGTGAGAAGATTGGCTAGGGAGAGAGAACATTCAGAGTATTCACTCCTGAATATTCTTTTGACCCACTCATATCTCATTTTGTCCATGACAGAAAGTCGTGCATCAGCCTTCAATTTTTTCTAATCCCTAGTTTATTATATTACGTGATTAGTTTATATTAGATCCTTTATATTTGAAGTCTGTTTAGTTTGTGTTTTCTATTATAAACAAGGTTTTCCTATTACTTACAGCCAAAGAGCTTTCTGTGACATACAGCTGAAGGCATCTGAACTTATATAGAGCTATTCAGTTGAAGAAGTGAAATGATAAGGAATTTGGGGGAAGAATTACTTCTTTTGAGAAACTGATATTGAGTGACATATTTTGGGAATCTGTACACTTCTGTATTCACAGACTAATAGAACTATGTTGTTGAATAGTTTATTGTTTGGAGAGAAAGTATAGGGTAGTAGTTAAAGACAATGACTCAGAAGCTAGACTGGACTCAGATCTTTGTTATTCCACTTACTCAGCATGTGATATTGGCTAAGTTATTTTACATCTTTTGGGGAACAACAAAAACAACAACAATCATAATAGTACTTATCTTCGTATGGTTGCTATGGGATTATATGAGTTACATGAAAGGTCCTTACAATAATGCCTAGTCTAAGTTAAGCATTGTGTAAATATCCACTTTTACAGTTAGTGTGCCTTCTGGATCAAAATTTCAGATCTAATATTCTGCTCCCTGTTAACTGTGCCAGTGAAGGGCATCTCTTTAGCATGTTCTCAAGATATCTTCACACTGTCATGTGAGGTAATTTTGACAGGAACAACTCGCTATTTGGACTGGCTTTAGTTAGTCCTTGCTTTCTTTCTGCTCGGTAGCTGCTACCTCACATTTTACCCAGTTGGGCTCACTTATTCCAAAGATGAGTAGTAAACAGTTCCCTGAGCTTCTCTTCCTTCCTTCCAGCCTCTAAAAAATGTTGTGAGAATTTTCCTAGTAATTTTTATATGGCAAGAGGTACCAGATTGACAATGGCATACATACAATAGTGATTTTTGTACTATACTTTTTGACTGTAGCCTTCTGTCCTCCACTTGGTAGTTAAAAAGAAGGCTGTCTTACAGAATGGAAGATAAAATAACTATGGCAAAAGAGCTTTATGGAAAATCGTAGCCTGAGGGTAAGTGAATGCTTAGGAGCATTTGGGTGAGAATAGAAAACAAACGTAAGTGATGCCATTTGGGATAGCTGTTCTGTGTCATCCAGCCACAAAAAGCATCATTCAGGGAAGACAAGGTAATGGTGGGGATCTTTCAAGTCTCCATATGAAAACAGTCCTTCCTTCAGCCTTTAGATGATAGAGGAAAGTCAAGGAGTATTACTACCTTGGATTTGATTTTGGTCATGTGAGAAATTGTTACTAAAGTAGAAGTAACAGAAGTTAGGGGAGGAAATGATAGTGTCATCCTGTGGCTCAAAATAACCAAAGGAAGGAATACTGGGAGAATTCAGATGTGTATTTGTATCGATTATCCGTTATCTATTATGGTCTGTTTCTAGATGCCACATTTTAAGAAGATGATGGACAATCTGTACCACATTCAGAGCAGGGCAACCAGAATTATGACAACACACAACTAATAATTGAATTTTTCTGAATATTTACTCTAAAGATAGAAAGCTTTCTAAGGTTGAAGGTGGGAATAATGCAAAGTCATAATTACAGTATTTAGATAATCGAGAACTGTCATGCACAAATGGGTTTAGGCCAGTTTTGTGCAGTTCCAGAGGTGTGGAAGTTGCAGGAAAACATTAGTTCTGTTTTAGAAAAGATTTTCTAACATATACAGCTATCCGTCTTTGTAATAGGTACTCCTATGGCATATTCCTTTTCAGGAAATAGTGAATATTCAGTTGATAGATTTATAGAAGTGATCCCTGTTTTGGATAGATGATTAAAGTAGATGGCTCACATAACCTATCAATCTGTGATTTAGCGGTCCTAAACAAAAGGACCTATTTGAGGATGAAGTGTGTTGATGTCTTGTCTTCTCTCCAAAACATGTTCCTAATTTTGTCCAAAGGTGAGTTTGACTAAAGAAAAATGAAGGATTGATTTTGAAATAAATGTTCCACATTCCAACTCTGGGTTCAAGAATTATTTAAAAAATTAACAGATTTTCCATTTCAAATATCATTTAGAAAAGGAAAAAAGATAACTTTAGGTACAGTTTTTGCCATTCTGTTTTAAATATAAATTATATATTTCTGATTATAAGAATAGCACGTGTCTTTAAAATTTGAAAAATGAGAAAAATCACCATTCAGAAATAATTTCTGTTAACTTTTTAGGTATATTCTCTTACAGCCTTTTCCCCCTGTGCATGTATATACACACATAGATGGTTTTCATAGAATTAATATTATTATAGTATAGAGTTTTATATTCTGAAAACTTTTCCATGCCATTAAATAATCTTCCAGTATGTAATCTTTTAATGGTTGTATACATGTGAAAATGCAATAATTTACTTAGTCCTCTATATTGGTCACTTAGGTTGTTTCTGTTTTTGCTGTGAAAAATTCATTTCAGCGATCATCTTTGTAGAAGCATTTTTGTGTTTTGATTATTCTCTTAAGTTAAATTCCTAGAACCAAAATTTTAGTCAAAGGAGCTGGCTCTTTTCTAGGGTCTTGATAAATATTACTAAATTACAGAAATATACCAATTATTTCGGTGTGTTTCATGGCATACTCTCTAACACTCTATTAATTTAATATTTGTCAATTTTATAGGTGAAAATATTATCTTTACTATTTAATTTGTTTGAATATTAGTGAATTAGAACATGAATATTTAGTTGTGCTTACTTTTGGTTGTATTAATTCTTTGTCCATTTTTCTAGTGAGGAGTTTGTTGAAATTTTATGAATATGTCTGTTAGAAAAGTTTTGTTTGAAACCTTTGCTCAGAGGAACCCCATCTTAAAATGGGGTGTCCTACTAATTAGTACAAGTATTGATACAATTCCACTACTTCTAAAATAATCTAGTTTGTGTTATGATTTTTGTTGCTGACTAAATGACACAAATTTGTGAAGCATCCCATATTTTTATGTCTCTGTGACTCCCTTTCTCACTTGGTGTAGGTCCTTGCTCAAATGCCACCTCTTTGAAGAGGCCCACTCTGATGATCCTAATTACACTTGCAACTTCTCCTGCCTGTGGTCTCACACCACACCCTGCACTTCAGTCTCCTTTCCTGGCTCTGCTTCCCTTTCCATTGCACCTACCACTTTCTGATAGACTGTATGATAGATTTTGTTATTTGCTATGTCTATTTATTTTGTCTCTCCTTAGTAAATGTACTAAAATGTGAGCCTCATAGGACAGGAATTGCTCAGTGTTGTTTTGTTCACTACTATATCCAAAGCATCCAGAACAGCACCTGGCATATAGCAGGCATTTGATAAATCTTTGTTGAATGAATGAATAAATATTAGTAGACTTATTAATAACTTAAAAGATCCTTGTCCTAGTGAATAATAGTTTTAATATACTTTATTTTACATATATTAATTAAAAACATATAAAGTGAAAATGTAATTTTGTTTTGTGTTTTTATAGCTAATTTTTCACATATTGCAGTTGTTTGCATTTGCTTCCCTTGCCATTTTAATTATGAGGCTGAAGCTCTTTTTGACACCTCACATGTGTGTTATGGCTTCCTTGATATGCTCTCGGCGGGTAAGGTATTCATTCTTGTATAACTACACTATAACACTACAGCAACTACGGTGTAGTTACCATGGCTTTGCTGAGTAATCCAAAACATAAAAACACTAGGTGTTTTTATCTTAAATGATGTAAAATGTTAGTTCATGATTCATTATAGAGTAAGAAAAGTAAATTCAGGTAGCTTTGAAAATTATTCCTAGATTTTAGCTGATAATTCTATGACTTTCCCCTCTATTAGTATCCTCTCCACAAATATAGTTTTTTGAAGTTCAGGTCAGTGTAAGAGATTCTTGGCCCGTCAAAACTATCCTCAAGTGCTCTTGTAATACTAGAGAAGACGCAGCGTAATTGCTCTAGTGTTGTCTTGTTGGGCTTGGATAATTCGTGGGGGAAAATTGTCAATTCTGGGGTTCTGTTACTGTATGCAAAAGAGCTAGACAAAGTAGCTAGAATTTTGGGACCAAGTTACTTCTAGAGACACCTTATTTAGTTTTGATTGTAAGTGTCTTGCCTTAGAATATCATAATGCTTATATTCCTGAGAGGAATATACTTGTCAGTACTAATGAGGTTTCCCTAGTTATTCAAGATGTCCATAAAAGGCAGCCAGATGTTATGGATTTAGTTCCAGGATGTTTCAGAATTGTGATTTGCTAATCTTAATTCCTGGTAGTAAATCAGTACCAGAAGGATCAGGTATTCCTTCTTTATTTCTTCTAAGAGGAAAGAAAGCTCTTTTTTTTTTTTTTTTTTTTTAGCGGTACGCGGGCCTCTCACTGTTGTGGCCTCTCCTGTTGCAGAGCAGAGGCTCCGGACGCGCAGGCTCAGCGGCCATGGCTCACGGGCCCAGCCGCTCTGTGGCATGTGGGATCTTCCCGGACTGGGGCACGAACCCGTGTCCCCTGCATTGGCAGGCGGACTCCCAACCGCTGTGCCACCGGGGAAGCCCAGAAAGCTCCATTTTTAACTGGACTCCAATTCCAAAATATTTGCTGTTTTTAAACAATAGGTGATGATTATTATATTCTGTATATTGTTAGTATCAAATGGTAATCCACCTTGGTTTAGGTAGAAAGGTGGTAATTTATTATTGACCCAATAGCCTCCTTCATATAAGAATTATAAATAATTGGTTTCTTTCATTTCAGCTCTTTGGCTGGCTTTTTCGGAGAGTTCGTTTTGAGAATGTTATCTTTGGCATTCTAACAGTGATGTCAATACAAGGTTGTACAAACCTCCATAATCAATGGAACATAATAGGAGAATTTAATAATTTGCCCCAGGAAGAACTGATACAGTGGATCAAACACAATACCAGACCGGGTATGTAGCTGTTTGGTTATACGTATAGCTAGCACACACTCACGCACACACATTATTATTATATGTCATTATACATTTGCATATATTGTACAGTTATCATTTCATATATATGTGTATGTGTGTATATATATAAAAATTTAAAATACATATGCATTCATACCTTCACAGATTTTGAGCATGGTAATTGCAGTGTTCACCAAATCAAACCTTTTTAAAAGGTGGTTTTGTGTCATCTTTAAACCCCTCCTAGGTACCTGTCGAAAAGAATTTTAACTGACTTTAAGAGTTATTGATTGTCCACAAGTTATGTGCTGTAACTCTGAGATTATTGTATTTTAACCATAACAGTGACACCTCAAAGAAAAAAAAAAAACCTTTAATGACAACTTTCACACCTTGTGACAGGCCACTGGAGAAGATAGTTTTGACTGGGGAGGTTAACAATACCCCTCCCTTCACTTCCATTCAGTGCCTACTCTCTGCTCCATGTCTGTAAGACCAGTCACATGGAGAAGAGTTAAAATCTTGGATATTCTGTTTTCTTCACTAATTCATCTCAAAAAGATGAGTATACATGCTATTTTTAAATACTTTAAAATATTCTTTTAGCTTATCTTCTTTTCTTGCTATCTTTGTCCAAAACCACCTCAAGCAGATTGATATTTATTTCACTTTTAAATACCTTTCCAGAGGATAAATATATTGTACATTATTTTCTGTAAGTAACCTATAGTCTTGTCCTAGACAATTTTTGACGTTTCATAATTTTTTTCTGGCACAAGTTCTTCACTATGGTTTATTTAAATTTATCCTGTGACTCCTTGAGCCAGTTTCTTCTTATCTCTTATTTGGTAGTCGTCATTTTACTAACTAGCTATCATTAAGGTAAACTCTTATGAACTTCAACTCAGATATTTGGCCTATGGCTTTCAAAGGGTGTAGGTGACAGTGCCTCATCACTTAGAGCTTCCAGGTTAGTTTAATCAGAATTTTTGAATTAACATTTTACTGACTTTTTCCCTGTAGTACAGTTGTACAAGGTAGCTAGTCCCTTTACTCTCCCTTGCCCCTCCCCACTTACAGCTGTTTTTCCAAAGCTTTAAAAGATACCTGCTCTTTCCATGTTTGCTTGTGTCTTTCTTTGTTCCAGTGTTTGTCTTGGGTTCTTGGCAGAGAGAGCCTATGTTTGGCAACTTACCCTTCTGAGACAACTCTCACAAACTCCTACCTCATTTTTGCCTCTTCTTTGATCTTACCAATCTTTCTCATCGCTGTATTATGAGTCCTGTCATGGTTACCACATGGGTTATTAAATTCTATAGTAAAGGTGGAACTAGAGCTTACATTCAGGTCTACCATGTAAGGTTGTATAATTTGTACACAGCACAAAGGTGCTCAGTTGGGAGGACAAGTGGGAACTGATATCCAGCCTGTGGTCCACTTACCAAGTCATGTATGTATTAGTGAGGCTCTGTCAAGTCAAAGGGATAATTTTTTTCTAATACATGCGGTAAGCTAAGTGGAGATTTAAATATATTATAGAAAAGATCCTATTGTTTCCCTGTCACACTCATGTTTACTTTGCCCCCAAGAGGAAAGAAGCATTTGGGGAGTATTCTCTCTCCTCTTCTCTCTGTTTCATAGATGGTTGCTTCTCAGTGGTTCCAGTTCTTGCTGGACAGGCTTACCTAGTTTCTTCTGGATGACCCTGGCCCTGAGCTTTGGGTCCTTCTAGCCCAGAGTTTCTCAAGCTTGGCACTGTTGATATTTGGGGCTACCCTGTGCATTGGCAGCATATTGAGCAGCATTCCTTCCTTCTACCCGTAGATGTCAGTAGCCCCTCTCCCCCCACAGTGTGCTAACCAGATATATCTCCAGAAGTTGTCAGTGTCTCTAGGAAACAAAATCACTTCTGGTTGAGAACCACTGCTCTAGCCTAAGAGCTTTTCATCATTAATTATTGAATCTTACAATAATAAATACACATCTACTTCAATTTATTTATGTATTTTCAAATTTAAGGCATATAAAGAGATATTCATGCAAAGTTATATTTATTTATTTACTTATTTATTTTTAAATAAATGTATCCATTTATTTATTTATTTTTGGCTGCATTGGGTCTTTGTTGCTGCACGTGGGCTTTTTCTAGTTGCAGTGAGCAGGGGCTACTCTTCGTTGCAGTGCGCAGGCTTCTCATTGCAGTGGCTTCTGTTGTTGCGGAGCATGGGCTCTAGGCACGTGGGCTTCAGCAGCTGTGGCTCACAGGCTCTAGAGCGCAGGCTCAGCAGTCGTGGCGCACGGGCTTAGTTACTCTGTGGCATGTGGGATCTTCCCGGACCAGGGCTCGAACCCATGGTCCCCCGCATTGGCAGGCAGACTTCTAACCACTGCACCACCAGGGAAGTCTCCAAAGTTACATTTAGAATGCTTAATTACATTTGAAAGTAAACATTCAATTATTTACAGTAGATCTGAATAATATGCCTTGTTCTTATTAGTGATTTTACTGTGCTAATTAAAAATGACGATAACCTTGCTAATCATGTAATCATTTATTGTACACGAGTGCCAGGAAGTAAGCGTTTGGTCTTTTTGTCTCCCAAGAGACAGAACTAAAACTGAAGCCAGACAGTAGATTTTGGTGTAAGACTAGTTATAACCAAAAGGCAATACATTTATACAAGCTATTACTTCAGAAAGTACTACTAACAAGTAATGAAATGGTTTGATGAAATGTATACATTTATAAAGTCAAACAGAAACTAAGAAAACTTATTTATGAATATTTAAAGGTGATCTGAGGGAAGAAAACAATGCTTTCATCTGGAAAGTTCTCAAGATTACAGTTCACAACCCACAAAAGTCACTTTAAAACATGTACCGTAAGACTTGCCCTTTATAATAGTCTCCCAGTTCCTAGAACTTTAAACTATTGGAACAAGATATCAAATTTTACAATTCTTTCCAGTCCTGTGTGTCTTTGTAGTGCTGTCTCTTAGTATAGCGCTTGAACATGGTAGTATGCTGTAGTGAAGTGGCTAAGAGGGTAGGCCCTGATACTTTCTAGCTGTGCAGTCTTGGGCAAGTCACTTAATTAACTTTGCTGTGTCTCAGCTTCCTGATGTACAAAATAAGAATACATAGAACCCACCTCAAAGCTGTGCAAATTAAATTCTATAATCCTAGTAAAATTATTTAGCAGTTCCTGGCACCAAGATAACATTTAATGAAAGTTGGCTATTGTGTAGACCATCAGTAAATATTAAGCGAAGAAAAAGAATGCTGCCAATGATTATTATTTAAATGTACTTCATCTTTCTTAATCTGGGTTCAAATATTACAGATAGGTAACTTTTGGTTTTCTTTAAAACATGTTGTTAAGGAATATAATCTTGTTTTCCAGATGCTGTTTTTGCTGGTGCCATGCCTACAATGGCAAGTGTCAAGCTCTCCACTCTTCACCCCATTGTGAATCACCCACATTATGAGGATGCAGGCTTGAGGTGGGCAACTGATAGAATACTTCAACCAGACACACTAACGACTTCTCCTGACTCATAGGAATAGGGAAATTTTCATACACACATGCACACACACACACACAATCACTCTTATCCTCATATTTGTGCTAGAAGTTAAAGAATAATAACCATTCAGAACTTACAATACGTACCTGTTGACTTAAAGTAACCTTAATAAACCTCTGAAAACTGAAAGAAGCAACACCCAGTTTTTCTCAAAGTGAAAAATATGTCACATTTATGACTAGCCTCTGTGTGTTTATGTGGGTGTGTGTTCCAGTGAAGCTCCTAAGTAATAGTAATAAGAGTGGGGATAGATTTGGCTCATGGCCATAGTTTGCCAACCCCTGTTCTAGATTCCACAGCCCCTCTCCCTGGTTTAAGAAACCATTCTTCATCTTACTTGTGGCCAATGATTAGCCTTTTTTAACAGATAGAAAAGGTACATGAAATTTGCTATATTAAATGCTTTTATGAAACTTTGGGGTGCTCTTTTCCTAGCTGATTATGGGAACTCTAGCTTCCACTGAGGTCTGAAAGTTTTGTTTTCCTTAAATGACTGACTTTTAAAAATTATTTTAATCATTCTAGTAATTGGGTAATCATTTCCTTTTAATGTATTTTTGGCTTATTGTTAGAGGTAATATTTTAAATTATTTAAAGTTTTATGTTTGGTTGTGGAGATTGGGCATTCTGTATGCTTGAAATCCTAAGAAAAGTCTAATGCATAATTGATAATTTGTTCAGGATTTTATAAAAAACCCCATTTAGGGCTAAACCATCTGTTGTACCATATTTTGGTAAGCATCCCTGTCTCTCAAGCTTCTGTTAAGTTGCTTTCTCTACATGACTACTACCCTAGATGCCCACTGTCTAATTGTTCTATTTGCTACATTCAGCTTCAACTCATATGCTTTTCAGAGTTTCTATGAATGAAATTATCTACTGAAATCTATATTTTCACTATATTTAGCCTCTATCTGAATTTGTTCCAGATTAATTATTTTATGAATTATGCAAAGCAAATTTTATATTCTGAACTATTATACTGCTACCTACCTCTAGACTCTAAACTGGTTTATACACTAATAAGCAGTACCTGCAAAAATCAAATTGCTGTAAGTTTAAGCACATGCAAAATATAAATAGATATGTGGCAATTGCTATTCCCAAAATAATTCATGCTATTTGGGGTCATATATAATCAATGCTCCATCCAGTAAGCATTGAGGTTTTAATTTGGTAACAAATCTATTATCATTTATTTAAAAATTTTTTAACTTGTTTGAATTTAAAGAGCTCGGACAAAAATAGTTTATTCTGCATATAGTCGAAAATCTGCAAAAGAAGTGAGAGATAAGTTGGTGGAGTTACATGTGAATTACTACATTTTAGAAGAGGCGTGGTGTGTTGTAAGAACTAAGTGAGTATGAGTCCTGTGGTATATGATATGGTATATTTTAAAACAACAAATGTTTTACTTTATTACAGCAGTCCTGATTCTTTAAAAATTTTTATTTTAAATTAATTCCATTAAATTGTTGCGCTGGTATTTTATTTAAAATTATTTCATGTAGGAAATTAAAATTATACTATTGTTTAAGCATAATGTAATTTTTTTTAAAGTATAGTATATTTTGCTATCCTAATTTTTTCATTTTAATTTAACATCTTAAATGTAGCTTTTTTCCATAATCTTTAAATTTTTTTGATAACTTTTATTAGATGTCTGAAATACAGATTTGAATTTACAACCAAGTGAGATATTAGCATTCTGCTACTACAGCTGATTTACATTGGATTTATAAGACTCATAAGAAAAGTTTCACGTAACTCAAAAGGACATAATAAGAAAACGTTTCTAATTAACATTTTTTCATTTCTAAATTTTGAATCTCTAATAATACATAAAATTCTAAGATGTGTAATGGATATCTTGAGACCTTTGTTTAGTCTCCTTGATTTAAGAAGTCCTTAGTTATATTAATTTTAGCATTAAGAATTTTCATTTCTCCTATGGATAATTAAGAATTGGCTATAACAGATTTTGAAGAGCTAAGTTCGTAAATTTTAGTAGCTAATTTTTGTATCTAATTTTAAGATCTAATAAATATGTATAGGAAGAAACGGCATCTTGCAAAAGAAGAAACAGAAATATCATAATGTATATGCGTATCATATTAATTTAAAGCTTAAGACAAAACATACTTCAAAACAGGGCATATTGTCACAAATAAAGATGGACATTTTATGATGACAAAAGGATTAATTCATCAAAAATATCTAACAGTTTTAAATATGCATACCTCTAAACAGAGCTTCAAAGCACAAAAAATAAAAATGTGTAGAACTAAAAGAAAAAATAAGCAAGGCTTTAATTATAGTTGGAAAAGTTAACATTTTTTTCCCCTACTAGGAAAAGTAGATAAAAAGTCAGTAAGCATATAAAAGAGATGAACAACAAATAGTATCAAATAACCTGACCCAACTGACATTTATTGAACACTACAGGAAACAGCTGTGGAATACACATTCTTTTAAAGGGCATGTGGAATGTTCACCAAGAGATAACATATGCTGGGCTGTAAAATGGTTTCAATATGTTTAAAAGGTTTTAAATCATACAGAATTAAAATAGAAAACAATAATAAACAGATACCTAGTAAATCCATGCATATTTGGAAATTAGGCAGTAAACTTATGGGTAATTTATGGGTCAAAGGAAAAAAACCACAAAGAAAATTTTAAAACACTATTTTTTACTTGAATGGAAAAAGGGGTCTTTTAACAATATTGCTGATCTAACTGGATATAATGTACAGAAAAAAATTAAACCATGACCCATACTACACCATATACAAAAATTAACTTTATGTGGATTATAGAACTAAATGTAAGAGCTAAAATTGTAAAGATTTCTTAGAACACAGAGTACTAACGATTTAAAAAATCAATAAATTGTATATATCAAAATTGAAATATTTTCACCAAAAAGACATTAGGAAAATGATAAGGCAAGCCACAGACTAGAAGAAAATATTTGAAAGCATATATCTGATAAAGGACTTATAAATATAGTTCATATAAAGAAATTCTATAGGGGGCTTCCCTGGTGGCGCAGTGGTTGGGAGTCTGCCTGCCGATGCAGGGGACGCGGGTTCGTGCCCCGGTCCGGGAAGATCCCACATGCCGCGGAGCGGCTGGGCCCGTGAGCCATGGCCGCTGAGCCTGCGCGTCCGGAGCCTGTGCTCCGCAACGGGAGAGGCCACAACAGTGAGAGGCCCGCGTACCGCAAAAAAAAAAAAAAAAAAAAAAAGAAATTCTATAAATTAATAATAAAATGACCGTACAATTGAAAATGGGCAAAAGACTTGGAAAGACATAATTCACCAAAGAAAATGTGTGACTGACCGATAAATACAATTTTTAAAACTAAAATACCATACATTGGAGAGGATACAGAATAATTGTAAATCTCTGACATTGCTAAGGGGAGTGAACATGATACAACCACTTTGGAGAACTATTTGGAGGAATCTTAAAAAATTTTAAGCACACATCTACCTTATTACTCAGCAGTTCCATTCCAAAGAATTTAAATAAGAGAAATTAAAACATCTCTCTAGGGCTTCCCTGGTGGCGCAGTGGTTGAGAGTCCGCCTGCTGATGCAGGGGACACGGGATCGTGCCCCGGTCCGGGAAGATCCCACATGCCGCGGAGCGGCTGGGCCCGTGAGCCATGGCCGCTGAGCCTGCGTGTCCGGAGTCTGTGCTCCGCAAGGGGAGAGGCCACAACAATGAGAGGCCCGCGTACCGCAAAACAAACAAACAAACAAACAAAAAAACCCCATCTCTCTAGAAAGAGTGTCAGAGCAGTTTTATTCATAATAGCTCAAAACCTGTAGGTAACTTGTTGCTTTTCCCTTGCTGCTTTTAAGAATCTCTCTTTATGTTTGATTTTTGTCATTCTAATTACAGTGTGTCTTGGTGTGGACCTTTCAGGTTAATCCTGTTTGGGACTCTCTGTGTACCTGGAAGTCTGTTTCCTTTCACAGGTTAGGGAAATTTTCAGCTATTGTGTCTTCACATATGTTCTCTGCCCCTTTTTCTCTCTCTCCTCCTTCTGGGACCCCTAAAATGAGAATGTTAGTATGCTTGATGTTGTCTCAGAGGTCTCTTAAACTGTCCTCAGTAATTTTTTTTTCTTTTTTTCTGTTCAGCATCAGTGACATCCACAGCTCTGTCTTCCAGTTCACTGATCCATTCCTCTGCATCATCTAATCTACTGTTGATTCCTTGTAGTATATTTTTTTTTATTTCACTTATTGTATTATTCAGCTGTTTGGTGGTTCTTTATATTTCCTATCTCGTTGTTAAACTTCTCACTGTGTTCATCCATTTTTCTCCCAAGTTCTTTGAGCATCTTTGTGATCATTACCATGAACTTTTTATTTGAAATTACTTATCTCTACTGCACTTAATTCTTCTTCCAGGGTTTTTATCTTTTTCCTTTGGAACATATTTCTCTGTCATCTCATTTTGCCTAATTTGCCGTTATTATTTCTATGTATTTGGTAGTTTGGTTACACTTCCCAATCTTGGTGAAGTGACCTTCTGTAGGAGACATCCTGTGGGTTCCAGAAGTGTACTCCCCTCTGGTCACCAGAGCTATATGCTCTAGGGTTGCCCCCTGTGTCAGCTGCGCAGGCCCTTCTGTTGTGGCAGGCTGAGAACTATGGATGGTCAGGTAGATGTGGCTGGCCCCCAGTCCTGTTCGTTGCCAGGCCCTACCTTGTGTGGAGGCTACTGGCCAGTGGTGGGTGGGGCCAGATCATGAGGCACCTGGCTATAGGTTCCAGGGTGTAGCAAAGCTGATGTTGGCCTGCTGGTGGATGGGGCTGTGTCAGGCTAGCTGCTTGATCTGAGTCTTCTCAGTACTGGTACTCACAGGATGGTGGGTCGGGACAGGTCCCATGCTGATAAGCTAGAGGAAGAATTCCACGATGGCACTTACCAGCACCAGTGTCCACGTGGTAGAACAAGCTCCCCAGAATAGCTGCTACCAGCATCTACGTCCCCAGGGTGAGCTCCAGTTGCCTCCTGCCTCTCTGGGTGACTTTCCAAGATCAGCAGGAAGGTCTGACCCAGGCTCCTTTCAGATTACTGCTTCTACCCTGGGTCCTGTAGTGTATGAGATTTTGTGTACACCCTTTAAGAGTGGATTCTCTTTCCCACCGCCCTCTGTCTTTCCCAAAAGTAAACCCTGCTTGCCTTCAAAGCTGAATATCCTGGAGGCTCATCTTCCTGATATAGGACCCCAAGCCCAAAGTGGGGCTCTGATCCTTCACTCTTTGGGGAGAACCTCTGCAATTGTAATTATCCTCCCATCTATGGGTCACCCACCTGGGTATATGATGAGTCTTGACTATTACCACACCTCTGCCCCGCTTACCTGTCTCATTGTGGTTCTTTCTTTATATCTTTAGTTGTGTAAGATCTTTTCTGCTAGATTCTGGTCTTTCTCATCAATAGTTACTCTGTAAATAGTTGTAATTTTAGTGTGCCCATGGGAGGGGGTGAGCTCAGGGCCTTCCTACTCCACCTTCTTGGCACACCTCCTTGGAAATAATCCAATTTTAATGTAAAGTAAATTGTGATACATTGAAGATGTCTGTTGTAATCCCTAGAGCAAACCACTTGAAAAATGCAAAAGCAAAAAACAAAATGAAAAAACCCAAATAAGCCAGTAGATGAATTGAATGGTATAATAAAACCTTTTTGCTTTACATAAAAGAAATCAAAGAAACAGATGATCAAAAAAGATACGAAACAAACAGAAGAAAAACAGGAAAGTGGCAACCCTAAATCAAACCATATCAGTACTTGCAAATGTGAATGGGGACTAAACACTCCAATCAAATGTCGGAGATTGACAGACTGAATACAAAAGCAAAACCCAACTATGTCCTTCCTGTAAGAGATGCATTGTAAATACAGATACATGAAGGAAAGGTTGAAGGAGAAAGGATAGCAATGTTACCATGTGAGTAACCATGTATGTAATATATGCTAGATATGCATTATCTAGCATATTCTAAAAAAGGCAATACTATAGTGCAGAAGGGTGCAGTGCTTGCCTAGGTTTATATTTGGGGGAGAGGACTGACTCTAAAAGGCTGCTACAAGGGAACTTGTTGGGGTGATGGAAATTCCCTGTGTTATGATTATGATGGTGCTCACACACCTATACACATTTGCCCATACTTATCAAACTTTACACATAAAATGGGTGAATTTTATCGTACATAAATTATACCTCAATATAGCTGTTAAAAAATTAGAAACCAGTTTTGCCTGACTTCTTCCCTTTAATGACTCTCATGCCAGGTTGTTGCCTAGTGAGAAGTATTATTTCATTCAATCCATTCAGAAGGGAAAGAGTTGAGGAGAATAAAGTTGGCAGAAGAGCTTCTTTTCCCTGCTTTGGACTATATATGTTTTCATGCTAATCCAAGTCAATTTAAGCTGAAAAATATGAAATATGAATTTCATCAGGAATTAGATTAACTTTCCTTTAATTTGTCTCATTCTGCTATAAATGGGCCTTATGTTTGGATGGCAATACCAGTTAGAATATTCATTTATATTTTACTTTGAAAGTAGATTTTTAAATATATATTTCTGAATGTGCATTGAGCCCTTATTATTTGATTCAATAATATATTAGTTATTTCACTAAGTGGAACACGAAAATGCAGTGTACCTTCATTTTATTATCTCTAAATTTTAAACTTACGTTTTTTGAAATGATGCTTTTAAATCTTTAATTTATTAAATTAGTCTCTAAAAATCTAGGAGATATTTTATAATTATATTTCTTCTAGATATGAATGCATTTTTAATACAGATATATGTGCCTGTTTTTTTCAGGCCTGGTTGCAGTATGCTTGAAATTTGGGATGTGGAAGACCCTTCCAACTCAGCTAACCCTCCCTTATGTAGCGTCTTGCTCAAGGATGAGAGGCCGTACTTCACCACAGTGTTTCAGAATAGTATGTACAGAGTGTTAAAGGTTAACTGCTAACGAGACTACCCTTTACACTGTGGTGCAAAGAGGTGCATAAAAAACAATCACTTTAGTTTATTTACATTAATAAAATTCACAAGCTTTAATAAGGGACCCTTAAAAAGAAGATAATAAAAATGATTTAAATTTTTCTAATTGCTAAAAGGTAAAGTATTTCATTGTTTTCCATTGAATGTCAGCCTTATTAAGCTTGTCATATAAATGAGTAAATCATCTTAAAGTTTTAAAGAAGAAAAATATATGTAAAAGAACAATGAAATTGAATAAATCAAGGATATGTAAGTCCTTTTGGTATCCCACTAGGTGAATTGCTTCGGATTTTCCTTAGTTCCAGGATGTACCAGCTCAGACTCTTTAAACCACTTAGAAGAGACTAATGCAGTCTCTGAAATGACACTTCCTTAAGATCCTGATACTGATCACAACCTCTTTACCTCTGTGAGGAAATTTGTAACCATGTGTTTATTAAGGTTGTTTTTGCTTTTAGTAGCCCTCAGGAAAGATCTTTAATAGCTTTTAAAAACTTTTTTATCATTTCAGGTTAGATATTTTAAAAAACAGCTTATTTTGTAATGTTTTCAATCTCTTTAAATTTATTTACCGAGCCAGATAAGTATTTTTCACTGATTAGTTCTCAATTTGAGTTCAACAGATTATTAATCTGTCTTTAGAATTCAGTGGTTTTTCTTTTACTATCCAAGTAAAATAAAAGTTGTTACAGTACACAGCCAAATGTAGGGGTTAAACATAATCAGAAATGAAAATCCAGTTAAATTTATCAAATGAAATTTGAAGATTCTAGATCTTGAATGAAGCAAAGGCATTCTCATCTTGAAGCCCTGTAAGCTCATTGGACATAGTCATTTTTTCTGGTCATCATCTTTCATAATTAATGTATTTTAAAGTCCTTTATTTATTTTTGGTTTTGGATGAGGACAGTAATGTTTTATAGATCCTCTCTCCCAGTATAAAACCTACCTGATAGTAGTGCTTTGAAAAGTGGTAAATAGTTATCTTGAAGATATTGTTGCCAAATGGAAAGATAAACACTCTTTCTTTGATTGATGGATGTTAAATATGCCATAGCTGTAGTATTTTAATGTGCATCTGCTTTAATCACCTTGAAATTTTTGTAATCCCCTGATTTTTTGGACCTCTACATTTGAGATAACAAAATGACTAAATTCTGTAGATTAGTTCACTTACAGTAGGTAGAAGATTACATATATATAATATATACAGGAAAACCAATAAAATTTTTAACTTTTATACTTGTAAAATATCTTAATACAAGATACAAAACAGCTAAGAAAGCATACCAAATTTTATTTATATTTGCGTTTCAGATAATTTGTTTTGGCATAAGTATGAGGCAAAGAGAGAAAGGAGATACAACACCTAACATTCATAAAAATTAAAATAGATTTTGGATGATGTTTTCATAGGAAATATTTTAAAGAAGTTGGTAGCATATTTTTAAAAACTGTATTAGCTAATAAAATATGCAATACAAATATATTTATGTGGATTTATATATAGGGAAACCAATATAATTATTTTAAACTTTTTATAGTTGTAAAATATTTTAATACAAATACAAAGCCACTAAGCCACTAAGAAAGCTTTATTTTAGCATTTTCAAATAATTCATTTTGGTGTAAGTGTGGGGCAAAGAAGGCAAAGAGCTATAACACCTAACATTCATGAAATTAAAGTGACACATTTTGGATGGTATTTTCATAGGCAACATTTTAAAGAAGTTGGTAGAATTTAACAACAAAAATGGATGAGCTGTATTAACTGAAACAAGTTTTATGTAAATATAATGTATTAATATGAATTTGTTATTTTCATGTGCTATATATGTTTTAAATTAAAAAAGCCCTTGAAGATTCTTTTGTGTGTTTTCTATCTTTCCTCATTCTTTACTAAACACACATTTTAAAATTGAAATCATTCTGATATGAAGGTAGAAATCATAGTTTCCTGGATGTATTGACCATGTTTACATTGGCAGTGATCTTTTTTGACCATTTTAAAACAATTCTGTGGGGCTTCCCTGGTGGCGCAGTGGTTAAGAATCCGCCTGCCAATGCAGGGGACACGGGTTCAAGCCCTGGTCCGGGAAGATCCCACATGCTGTGGAGCAAATAAGCCCATGCACCACAACCACTGAGCCCCCGCGTGCCACAACTACTGAAGCCCGCACCCCTAGAGCCTGTGCTCCACAACGAAGAGAATAGCCCCCGCTCACCACAACTAGAGAAAGCCTGTGCGCAGCAACAAAGACCCAATGCAGCCAAAAGTAAATTAATTAAAAAAAATAAGCATACCGCACTACTGCTTACTCTTATATAAATTATGCTATTAGATTCTTACCTGCATACATTTGATTGTTTATTCTTTTGAAATCTGAAAAACTATGCACAAATGCTGTGGGTTGAGTGATGAGTAGATTTTTCCTCAGTGCAAGGAAGCATTTTCCTTAGTTTCCTGTCATCATATGTTTGCACGTTTATTTGAAATCAGGGTAGAAGTGAGTTGTGCACAAGCTCAGCAATTCCCTCCGTCATCGAGTTGTCAGAAGCTGGTGTACAGCTTCAATGAATAATATGTGTGTTGTACTCTTTTGCTGCTAATAGACACTATATCAAAAATCATTGAGTACTTTTCATTTTAATTTTAATAATAAAACTATGCTTATATTTTATATGTTTCTATTATACAAGCAATACAAACTCATTATGGAAAATTAGTTTTGAAAAAATCAGGAAATTTAAAAGAAGGGGAAAATATTCACCAGGCATTTAATATTTCTTTGTTTTCTTCCAACGTTTAGGCATAATTTTTTTCCTTCTTTTCCTCTTTTAACATAAACAGTTTTATGTTTTGTTCTTCATGTAGTAAACGTGGAAGTGTTACATACAGACTGTTTTTAATGGCTACGTAATATCCTATTTTGTATATAAATATATGCGTAGATACCTGTATCTTAGCCATTGTTTAGCCGTTTCCATTTTTGCTACTACATGGATGTATATATAGAACACTGCCATGAATATGTTAGTACATTAAGTTTTTTAATTTTCAAATTGTTTCTCTAGGGTATATTCCACAAAGTTAAATTTCAATAAGAGAATATGGAGACCTTTAAAGCCTTCAATGCAGTTCGCCTCAGATTACCTCTGCAAAAGGATTGTATGCACCACCAAAAATCAGTGTATGATAATGCTCATCTCACAACACTCATTAGCATTGGTTAGCCTTATTAAAAATATTTTTTGCTAATTTGTGACACGCAAAATGGTATTATTATTTTTTTTTACATCTTTATTGGAGTATAATTGCTTTACAATGGTGTGTTAGTTTCTTCTTTATAACAAAGTGAATCAGTTATACATATACATATGTTCCCATATCTCTTCCCTCTTACATCTCCCTGTGCTATGAGGCTGCTTCACACTAGCTATCTACCTTACGTTTGGTAGTGTGTATCAGTCCAGGCCTCTCTCTCACTTTGTCACAGCTTACCCTTCCCTGTCCCCATATCCTCAAGTCCATTCTCTAGTAGGTCTGTGTCTTTATTCCTGTCTTACCCCTAGGTTCTTCATGACATTTTTTTTTCTTAAATTCCATATATATGTGTTAGCATACGGTATTTGTCTTTCTCTTTCTGACTTCACTCTGTATGACAGACGCTAGGTCTATCCACCTCATTACAAATAGCTCAATTTCGTTTCTTATTATGGCTGAGTATTAGTCCATTGTATATATGTGCCACATCTTCTTTATCCATTCATCCGATGATGGGCATTTCGGTTGTTTCCATCTCCAGGCTATTGTAAATAGAGCTGCAATGAACATTGTGGTACATGACTCTTTTTGAATTTTGGTTTTCTCAGGGTATATGCCCAGTAGTGGGATTGCTGGTCATATGGTAGTTCTATTTTTAGTTTTTTAAGGAACCTCCATACTGTTCTCCATAGTGGCTGTACCAATTCATATTCCCACCAGCAGTGCAAGAGTGTTCCCTTTTCTCCACACCCTCTCCAACATTTATTGTTTGTAGATTTATTGATGATGGCCATTCTGACTGGTGTGAGATGATATCTCATTGTACTTTTGATTTGCATTTCTCTAATGATTGATGTTGAGCATTCTTTCATGTGTTTGTTGGCAGTCCATATCTTCTTTGGAGAAATGTCTATGTAGGTCTTCTGCCCATTTTTGGATTGGGTTGTTTGCTTTTTTGTTATTGAGCTGCATGAGCTGCTTATAACTTTTGGAAATTAATCCTTTGTCAGTTGCTTCATTTGCAAATATTTTCTCCCATTCTGAGGCTTGTATTTTGGTCTTGTTTATGGTTTCCTTTGCTGTGCAAAAGCTTTGAAGTTTCATTAGGTCCCATTTCTTTATTTTTGTTTTTATTTCCATTTCTCTAGGAGGTGGGTCAAAAAGGATCTTGCTGTGATTTATGTCATAGAGTGTTCTGCCTGTGTTTTCCTCTAAGAGTTTGATAGTTTCTGGCCTTACATTTAGGTCTTTAATCCATTTTGAGCTTATTTTTGTATATGGTGTCAGGGAGTGATCTAATCTCATACTTTTACATGTAGCTGTCCAGTTTTCCCAGCACCACTTATTGAAGAGGCTGTCCTTTCTCCACTGTACATTCCTGCCTCCCTTATCAAAAATAAGGTGACCATATGTGCATGGGTTTATCTCTGGGCTTTCTATCCTGTTCCATTGATCTATATTTCTGTTTTTGTGCCAGTACCATACTGTCTTGATTACTGTAGCTTTGTAGTATAGTCTGAAGTCAGGGAGCCTGATTCCTCCAGCTCCGTTTTTCATTCTCAAGATTGCTTTGGCTCTTTGGGCTCTTTTGTGTTTCCATACAAATTGTGAAATTTTTTGTTCTAGTTTTGTGAAAAATGCCAGTGGTAGTTTGATAGGGATTGCATTGAATCTGTAGATTGCTTTGGGTAGTAGAGTCATTTTCACACTGTTGATTCTTCCAATCCAAGAACATGGTATATCTCTCCATCTATTTGTATTATCTTTAATTTCTTTCATCAGTGTCTTATAATTTTCTGCATATAGGTCTTTTGTCTCCTTAGGTAGGTTTATACCTAGATATTTTATTCTTTTTGTTGCAATGGTAAATGGGAGTGTTTTCTTGATTTCACTTTCAGATTTTTCATCCTTAGTGTATAGGAATGCCAGAGATTTCTGTGCATTAATTTTGTATCCTGCTACTTTACCAAATTCATTGATTAGCTCTAGTAGTTTTCTGGTAGCATCTTTAGGATTCTCTATGTATAGTATCATGTCATCTGCAAACAGTGACAGCTTTACTTCTTTTCCGATTTGGATTCCTTTTATTTCCTTTTCTTCTCTCATTGCTGTGGCTAAAACTTCCAAAACTATGTTGAATAAGAGTGGTGAGAGTGCGCAACCTTGTCTTGTTCCTGATCTTAGTGGAAATGCTTTCAGTTTTTCACCACTGAGGATGATGTTGGCTGTGGGTTTGTCATATATGGCCTTTATTATGTTGAAGAAAGTTCCCTCTATGCCTACTTTCTGCAGGGTTTTTATCATAAATGGGTGTTGAATTTTGTCAAATGCTTTCTCTGCATCTATTAAGATGATCATATGGTTTTTCTCCTTCAGTTTGTTAATATGGTTTATCACATTGATTGATTTGCATATATTGAAGAATCCTTGCATTCCTGGAATAAACCCCATTTGATCATGGTGTATGATCCTTTTAATGTGCTGTTGGATTCTGTTTGCTAGTATTTTGTTGAGGATTATTGTATCTGTGTTCATCAGTTCAAAGTTTTCTTTCTTTGTGACATCCTTGTCTGGTTTTGGTATCAAGGTGATGGTGGCCTCGTAGAATGAATTTGGGAGTGTTCCTCCCTCTGCTATATTTTGGAAGAGTTTGAGAAGGATAGGTGTTAGCTCTTCTCTAAACGTTTCATAGAATTAGCCTGTGAAGCCATCTGGTCCTGGGCTTTTGTTTGTTGGAAGATTTTTAATCACAGTTTCAATGTCAGTGCTTGTGACTGGTCTGTTGATATTTTCTATTTCTTCCTGATTCAGTCTTGGCAGTTTGTGCATTTCTAAGAATTTGTCCATTTCTTCCAGGTTGTCCATTTCATTGGCATAGAGTTGCTTGTAGTAATCTCTCATGACCTTTTGTATTTCTGCAGTGTCAGTTGTTACTTCTCCTTTTTCATTTCTAATTCTATTGATTTGAATCTTCTCCCTTTTTTTCTTGATGAGTCTGGCTAATGGTTTATCTATTTTGTTTATCTTCTCAAAGAACCAGCTTTTAGTTTTATTGATCTTTGCTATTGTTTCCTTCATCTCTTTTTCATTTATTTCTGATCTGATCTTTATGATTTCTTTCCTTCTGCTAACTTTGGGGTTTTTTTGTTCTTCTTTCTCTAATTGCTTTAGGTGCAAGTTTAGGTTGTTTATTCGAGATGTTTCCTGTTTCTTAAGGTGGGCTTGTATTGCTATAAACTTCCCTCTTAGAACTGCTTTTGCTGCATCCCATAGGTTTTGGGTTATTGTGTCTCCATTTTCATTTGTTTCTAGGTATTTTTTTATTTCCTCTTTGATTTCTTCAGTTATCACTTCGTTATTAAAGTAGTGTATTGTTTAGCCTCCATGTGTTTGTATTTTTTACAGCTCTTTTCCTGTAATTGATATCACTTCTCATAGCGTTGTGGTCGGAAAAGATACTTGATACAATTTCGATTTTCTTAAGTATACCAAGGCTTGATTTGTGACCTAAGATATGATCTATCCTGGAGAATGTTCCATGAGCACTTGAGTAACATGTGTATTCTGTTGTTTTTGGATGGAATGTCCTATAAGTATCAATTAAGTCCATCTTGTTTAATGTATCATTTAAAGCTTGTGTTTCCTTATTTATTTTCATTTTGGATGATCTGTCCATTGGTCAAAGTGGGGTGGTAAAGTCCCCTACTGTGAATATGTTACTGTTGATTTCCCCTTTTATGGCTGTTAGTATTTGCCTTAGGTATTGAGGTGCTTCTATGTTGGGTGCATAAATATGTACAATTGTCATATCTTCTTGGATCAATCCCTTGATCATTATGTAGTGTCCTTCTTTGTCTCTTCTAATAGTCTTTATTTTAAAGTCTATTTTGTCTGATATGAGAATTGCTACTCCAGCTTTCTTTTGGTTTCCATTTGCATGAAATATCTTTTTCCATCCCCTTACTTTCAGTCTG